>NC_044309.1:12425222-13068625 GCF_007474595.2 Lynx canadensis | reverse complement strand
CTCTGATATTTCCTATAATAGACCCAAACATAGCCTTTCAAGCTTAGGGATCCATTCAGAGAAGGGGCAGCCATGCTTTGTAAGTAACCCTTGTCTTGGAGGAAAGGCTGTGTAAACCAGAGCAGTCCCTGAGCTGGACATCGGACACGTGTGCCTTTCCCAACTATCCCGTGGCAACAACAAAATCACGAGCCAGATCACGGCATGGTACATCCTGTCATCATTCTCAATGGATCCACGCCTCAGGGAACCCCACAGCCTAGAGGCCTGTGATCTTGTTAAAACAGAAGTAAATAAGAGTTAAAATCTTGCTTCTGCAATATTCTGGAGGATATTACGCTCAGTGAAATAACGCAGTCGCCAAAAGACAAATACTATATGATTTCTCGTACCTGAGGTTTCCAGAATAGTCAAACTCACAGAGACAGAAAGTAGAATGGTGGCCGTGGGACAGAGAAATGGGAAGTTGGTGTTTAACGTGTATGGAGTTTCAGGTTTGCAAGATAAAAATAGTTCTAGGGATTGGTTGCACAACCATGTGAATGTACTTAACACTACTGAACTGTATATTTAAAAATAGGATGGCAAATTTTATGGTATGTGTATTTTACCACAATTTTTTTTTTAATTAACCATCAAACAGAAAAAAGTAACTGCTTATGAGAATTCTAAGATGTATGTTTGGCAGATTAAAATCATTGTAACAATGGCAAAAAAATTTTTTTCCTATGTTTTGATTTTCAGAATAACAGAGATTCATAGATATTTTTCAAAATAAGTGAGAAATCTGCTTCAGTGTAGTTCAGGTAACTGATGAGCCCTTCCTTGGAAGGTCTTCCAACCTTGCCTTAAAAAAAAATAGATGCACATTTCAGTTGTCCAGAATGTATATTTCTGTTTTCTCTTCTTGAATAATAAAAAAGAGGGGAACCTTACAGATCGCTTTACAGTTTATAAAATCTCTCACATTTGCTGTTTTCAAAGATAAGAATGTCACTGACATCTTCACCACCTCGTTTCCGTGTTTGATCATGGGCGAAGGACATTTTTCTCTTCCTTTCAAGTGAATTATTTCCATTCTTTTTATAAAGCCATTTCTTCTTATTTGGCCTTTTAAGCTAGATTGAAAAATCTTAGCAGCCTTCTCATAAAATCCTGCTTATACATTTGAAAGCAATGTTTGTGCATAGTTGTTTTTATTTTTCTTTACCACATCTACTTTCTTTTTAATGTTTATTTATTTATTTTGAGACAGAGTGGGGGGGGCGGGGGGAGGGGCGGGAGGAGGGGCAGAGAGAGAGAGGAGAGAGAGAATCCCAACCAGGCTCCATGCTGACAGCCCCACCACATCTACCTTTGATGAGACTTTCAGTCGCTCATGGATTGAACATTTAAGCATAGAAGAGAGGCCATTTGTAAGAATTCACAATAGTGAAGGGGCACGCGGGTGGCTCCGTCGTTGAGCACCCAACTCTCGATTTCAGCTCGGGTCATGATCTCGTGGTTTGTGGGTTCAAACCTTGCCTTGGACTCTGTGCCGTCAGTGTGGAGCCTGCCTGAGATTCTCTCTCTCCCTCTCTTTCTGCTCCCCCCCTGCTCAAGCTGTCTCTCTCTCTCTCTCCTTCTCAAAATGAGTGAATAAACACTAAAAACTTAAAGAGAAAGAATTAAAAACAGTGAAGACCTTTCTGTACCTACGTGAGCAGTTTGCACCACTTGTCGAGGAATCTTGCTACAGGTTTTTCTGCCAGCTTAGACACAAGAGGAAACACACTCGGTTATGTGTTCTGTTTTCCAGCAACAGAACGTGTTCAATTTTAAGTGAACTTGAAAACAGTAACGGGACACCTCCTGGTTTTACTTTCTCTAGAAGAGACGCGTATAATTCCATTTGCCTTTCCTTATAAATACTAATTTCCCATCCTTTTGTTAAGTCCTTCTCCTCATTTACAGATCTTCCACTTTGTTTGCAACTTCTATAGCACAGTGAGCCCAACTAGACATTATGCCCTTATGCCCTGCTAACGAGTTGACTGGATGAAAGAATCAATGAATGAATCCTTCCCGGCCTGTGCAGGGTGTAATATCTCACCCATTGTTATGGCCTCCAAGGTGTTTTCTGAGATGCTTTTACTGAGCTAGCATTTTCTCAGCCCGTATTTCCTATTCAATTCAGAAAGGACATGAATACCTGGAGGCTGCGAAGCTTGAAGCATCTTGCACTTGGTAGAAATATAAATTGGTGCCACCGCTATAGAAACGGTATGGAATTCCTTCAAAAAATAAACATAGAACTACCTACCATTTGACCCAGCAATCCCCCTTCTGGGTACGCACCCGAAAAAGATGAATTCACTTTCTCAAGAAGTTATCTGCACCCCCATGTTCATCGCATTAATCACAGTAGCCAAGATGCAGAAACAACCTAGTGTCCACTGAGGGGCGAATGGATAAAGAAGTCGTGGTGTAGACACACGATGGAATACTATTCAGCAGTGACAAAAAGGAGAGCCTGCCATTTGTAACAACATGAACAGAAATTCAGGGAGCTATGCCAAGTGAAATAAGCCGGAGAAAGGCAAATCCTGTATGATTTCCCTCTTACGCAGATTCTAAAAATGTCGAATTCATAGCAACAGAGTAGAATGGCGGTTCCCAGAGGCTTGGGGTGGGGTAAGGGGATGTTACAGGGAACAAATTTCCAGTTATAAGATGACTAAGTTCTGGGGATTCCATGTATAGCATGGTGACTATGGTTAACAATATGTATTATATACTTGACATTTGCAATGAGAGTAGGGCATCCATGTTGTTACCGTAACTACAAAACAGGAACTACGTGATGTAAAGGGTAGGCTATATGTGTGTGTGTGTGTGTGTGTGTGTGTGTGTGTGTGTATTTAGTGGTAAACATTTTGCAGTACATAAGTGTATCAAATCATCCCACTGTACATCTTAAACTTACATGATGTTATATGTCAGCTATATCTCAATAGAGCTGGAAAAAAATTTGTTTTAAAAGAAGACCCAAGGTGGGGCACCTGGGTGGCTCGATCAGTTAAGCGTCTGACTCTCGATTTCGGCTCAGGTCATGATCTTGCCGTTTGTGAGATCGAGCCCCACATCAGGCTCTGCGCTGGCAGCACAGAGCCTGCTTGGGATTCTCTCTCTGCCCCTCCCCTGCTTGCATGCATGAGCTCGCTCTCTCTCTCTCTCTCTCTCTCTCTCTCTCAAAAATAAACATTTTAAGAAAGGAGGCCCAAGGAAAAGAGGTAACTGTAAAAACGCTCTGAAGAACACTCTTAGCTCTTAGTATGCCCCATTTCTCACGGGCCAGGCTCAGTGGGGGGTAAGTGGGACATTCAAGCTGAGACTGTGAAGATCCGGAGCGATGGGAGGAACACCCCACAGGGAGGGCGCCAGAAGTTCTGGGGAAGGGCTTGGTATCACCGAGGCCAGGTCCGTTAAACCCTAAGAATGCTTGGTCGTCCTCCCTCGAGATGTAATCTAAGGACACCTTTCTCAGCCCTGCTCCTACAGCATATGCAACTTGGAGAATTTTTAAAGATCGCTGTTCTGATAGGATGCTGTGAGATGATTTTGTTTTACCGCTCACGGGAGAGAAGCAGACGGTGAGAGCCAAAGTAGTAACCTGAACCACATGGGGTTGCCAGCTTCATGGGTCAGCAGAGGTTGGCTAAAGGCAGTTTCAAATGCTCCAACCTCATCATTCTCAGAATTGAGACCGGCCCGTGGCCCACGAGTGGTCAGAGAAAGTCCCTTGGCTTTATATCTCCTTTCACTCTTCTGCACATGCCAGACTGGGGTACCTGCACAGACTTGGGCCCTGGGCCGGGAGAAGAAGGAAAGGAAGAAGGAAGAAAGGAAGGATGGGAGGGAGGAAGGAAGGAAGGAAAATAAATAGCTGTTTACCTGTTAACCATTCCAATGAAAATCCTGGCCCAAAGAGTGGTCAGACATGGTAAGCCTCCCCCCTCCCCACCCCTGCCCAGAGGTGCTGCCTTAATGTATCAATTGTGTACTAACTGGAACCTGACATTGGAAAGACACTAATTATAGCAGTTAGGTTGGCATTCAGCTGCCTATAATAGAAAAGTAAGGTCTACCAGGGTTACTAATAGCGGCTTAAACGGGACAGATCTTTATTTCTCTTTCGTGAAACATCCATCTGCACGTGGGCAATCCAGGACTGGCTCGCAGGCTCCATGGTCAGCAGGGACCCAGGCCTCTTGTATTTCGCTGTCCCATCGTCCTCACCGCATCACCTCATGACCCAAAAAGCGTCCTTGAGATTGAAACATCCCCTCTGTATTCCCAACTGCTGTAAGGGAGAAGAGGGAGAAGGCCGTCGGAGAAGACTGTCCTTGGCATCCCACTAGGTGGCAAAGCACAGTCACAGAACATACCTGCATGAGAATGCCTTTGCCTGCCCTTTTGGATGGGCTCCTTTGCTGGTCTGACTAAAATGCACCTTTGTCAGAAAGGCAGAAGGCATGTTGGGGTCAACGCTGCATTTTCCAACCCTTCTGGGGTGGAGCCCGCTGTCGGCCAAATCACCTGCATAAAGGAGAAGCGGATGTTATAAATGCAGATGTACAAGACACCCGAAGAGAACAAAGAGTAAATCCTAGCATGCCCCACACCCTAACTTTTTTAAAAAAAGCTCTTGATTTTCTCGAGGCTGGGTTTGGAACTTTAGAAAATAAGGCTTCAGGAAAATAAGGACAAGTTGCCCCGCGTGAAACCTCCGTGCACATAATCATTGTACCGGCTATAATTGGGAGCTAATTTCATATTTCCCGCATATCATATTGGAAAATTGAGCTGTCAGATCTATTTAAGAGATACATGCCGAATGGGAACACCCAAGCCCCGCTCTCTCCAAGAATACAATTCTGCAAAACCTTTTCTGTCTCTTTCTAAGACTTAACAATATTGTACTAGAAGCCAAATCCAATTGAGTAAGCTTTTGAAGTTCAGGTATCTGGTGTGTATAAAATTTAGAAAACTTACAGAAGACAGTGTAGCTGAGGGAAATCTTCTCTGAGGCATCCTTTTCCATGTAAAGTCTCTTAATTTCCAAGGTTTTTAAAGCTGTGGATTGTAATACGGTAGGCTGATGTCTTAAGCATTATGTGAGGTTCAACTGGGTCTTGATAATCCTTGGTCAGGGTGCCCTGACATACCCATGGAATCAAAAGCTTGGTTAATAAGAAATGAGCAGGGAATGATTCAGCCTTTCTCTCGAGAGAGATTAAACAACATGCTGTGAATGTTTATTACTGAAGCCTAGTGCAGGACCTTCGGTCTGTCACTCATCAGAGAATCTTCCACTTGGTGGACTGCCCTACCTGTGTTCTTTCCCCATTGCTTTTTCTGAGCTCTTTTGCATTTTCCCCCCCAAATATGCTTAACTGGGAGGAAACCTGCATCTTCTGTTCCCTAAAAATGTGTGAGTACATGGATTGGTCCATCCAGTAAAAGCAGCTTGATTTTCTCATTCATTCTAGAAATAGTTGAGAGATGATGGTCATCCAGTATCTGGTGGGAGATACGCTTTAAATAAGATAAAATGACCTTGATGAAGAAGGGAAGAGGAAGAGAATATACTTCTGTGATTTGCCTGTGAATAGTTTGTGGGCATTATTCTCAGGGAGAGTGTGCTATGCTGTGTTCGCCTTAGAGGTCAGGCTTAAGTCCTGTAAGTAGAAATTCTCAAGCAAGGGGATTGCAGCCATGCTGAGCAGGTGCAGATACGAATAGGACATCAAGTGGGAAAAATGCCTCCCTGGTGTCCCCTGAACCCCTTCACCGGAAGTCCTTTCCCCTTCAATCCCTGGTCACTATTTCCTGTCTTAACCTGTCTCAAAATGATCTGCTGAAACCAATTCACACCTCACTTGGAATCAAGTCTAAATGGATTTCATTGGAGTTTCAGTCACCGGTAAGGATCTGAGGAAGGATCTTTTGAGTAGCTGATTGCATAGGCCTTTATTTTTACCTTCTCATAAGACTAACTGTGTGGCAAGTGACTTTGAAGAAAAAACCTGGGAAGCGTTTCAGCAAGATTAATGATTGCGGGCCCATTCCCCTGATTTCATTGCCCCCAAGAAGGATCAAGGTGGGAAGTTCTGGGCGAGCCTATAGCCTGCAAGAGATCTCGCGCGGCCAACAGGATTATAAAATCACCAGTGAGAAGCAATCTAGCTTCACCAAGCTGTCACCTAGCCCAGAGGTTTTCGAACATTGTGGCTTTTAAGTGGAATATTTTTTAACAGTAACGTTACGGGGATTCTTACTATGTGAAACATTGAGCAGATCTGGCAGAGCGGTGTTTAAATTTTTTTAATGTATATTTATTTTTGAGAGAGAGAGAGAAAAGAGAGAGGGCGTGAGTGGGGGAGGGGAAGAGAGAGAGACCAATATGTAAAATCTGAAGCAGCCTCCAGGCTGTAAGTTGTCAGCACAGAGCCTGGCGCTGGGCTCGAACTCAAAAACCATAAGATCGTGAACTGAGCCGAAGTCGGAAGCTTAACCGACTAAGCCACCCCAGCAACCTTAGCAGAGCTGTTTTAGTAGAAACCTGGGTGGATATCAGGGGGGTGGGGGAGGGAGAAGGAAAGTCAGAAGCTCTTGCAGGAACCCCTAGAATTTGGGGTCAAGAGTCTAAACCCCACTGCCCTGTCCGGATCACATAACGAAGATCCAGAAACTTGGGCTCTGAGATGCTTAAAGACTTGCCCAAAGTTACACGGCCCACAGGGTATCTAGGTGGCTCAGTTGGTCCAACATCCAACTCTTAATTTTGGCTCAAGTCATGGTCCCAGGGTCAGGGGACTGAGACCTGTGTGGGGGCGCCATGCTGATTATGGAGCCTGCTTAAGATTTTCTCTGTCCCTCTGCCCCTTCCCCGCTATCACATGCACATTTCATCTGTCTCTCTGTCTCTCTCTAAAATAAAAAAAAAATTAATTAAAAAATAAAAGTTATATAGCCCAGAGTTAAAAAACCAGATCCAACACCCCACACTTGTACTTCAGAGTTCTATAATAATGTACAAATGACTGATTCTCCCTTAGAAATTTATTTTTTTCTGATTTTTAGAAAGTCTGTAAAGTGTAGGATCAATCAAAGAAAAAAATATGCTCCATTTCCAGCAAAAGAAAAAAATCTTCAATAATTTCAACTTTAAAATCTTAGAGAGATTTAGATTTTTCTCATGTTGATTCAAAACTGTGGCAGATCATGAGACCCAGTAAGTATTTGAAATCAAACATCCCAGATCTTAGGTGGTCACTGCATATAGAAAAAGTAAGTTATCTCATTTATTCTGATTTTTAGGGAGGCAAGAGATATGGTAGGGCAGTCTTCTTAAAATATCTCCCCATCTCAGGTTCCCCAAACCCAGACCCAGCCTGTCCTTGCAGATAATGACAGAACAATCCGGAAATACGTGCAGCAGGGAATTTTGGTCAGCATTTCTCCCCAAGTGTCCAGCATTTCTCACAAGCTCTGGCCACACCTGAAGGTTTCTAATGAATTTTCGGAAGCTCCAATACGGATGTTACTTCAAACAAAAAAGTGATGGCAAATGAAGTGTTTCCCTTGCCACATGCATTAAGTGGTTTTAAATTCATGATTCAGATGAAAGGCAGAGCTGGCCTGTAAAACCAGGACCCAAGGCTGGCACCTGTGGGGTGATAACCTGAGAGTCTGCGTAAATGGCAGCGATGGGGAATTGAAGGGAGAGCCAGACAATGGATGGAGGAGAAGCCGGGTTGCCTTGGCTCAATCGGCTCTGTCACTTAAAAGTACATACTTTCTGACCTTTACCATGCCCTATCTACGAAGAGGCTATAAAAGTATACCAATCTAGGGCTCCGGGTGGCTCACTCGGTTGAGCGGCCGACTTCAGCTCAGGTCATGATCTCGCGGTCCGTGAGTTCGAGCCCCGCATCGGGCTCTGTGCTGACAGCTCAGAGTCTGGAGCCTGTTTCAGATTCTGTGTCTCCCTCTCTCTGACCCTCCCCCGTTCATGCTCTGTCTCTCTCTGTCTCAAAAATAAATAAACGTTAAAAAAATAAAAAATAAAATAAAAAAAAGTATACCAATCTTTTGAAGATTTTTGAAGTACATACATCTACATCACCTAAAGCAGGGCCTGACGCATCGTGTTCGATAAATATTAGCTATTTTGATCATAATTGTTATGCAACTTTCTGATTTTTACCCTCTTTTGCCTCTGACGTCTCTACTGGCCCTGCTCTGTAAATTTAGACTATACAGACTGTTTTACTGGATGCCATTTGGAAGACCAAGGGAAAGCTGAACCATCGATGTGGGTTTGGGGCTTAAGCCAAAAGTCAGGTCACGAATCTGACATGAATGGAGCATGACATTTCATGGAGCTAGAGCGAGGTACCCCCTGAAACGCAGATCTAAGTAAGAAAGGGCAGAGAACTTCCCAAGGAGGAAAAAAATGGCTTCCATTTACCAGATAGAGTGTGCTGGATACTGGATACTTAACTCCGCTGAGTACAATGCATCTGTTCTTTCATGTGATGCTTCAACAATGCAGGTTTTCAGATGAAGAAAGCAAGGTTTAGAGATGTTACACAACTAGTCCGAGGTCACACAGCTGGTAGGAGGCAGAGTTCAACTCCAGGGCTCGTATTCATGCCCACTGTGCCCTACTGCCCAGCAGAAGACAAGCCACACTGGGGGCCAGAACACGCACAGAAGTCTCAGATGTTTTGTACATTGAACAAAAGTGTTCAGATGGATATGAGAGATGCAAATAGGGTGTGGGGCTGGATCAGGGAGATCAAATTCAGAAGCTTCAGATTCTTGAAGACCAAATTCAGAAGTTTATACTTTATTAGTCAAGCGAAGGGAGCCATGGAGATCTTTTGGATATTGGAGAGAGTGATATGATTTGCATTTTTAAGAACATTACTAGTGGCAGCTTTGGGCGATAGATTTATTGGAGCAGAGATAGAAGTCAGGAGCCAAAGGTAACCAGTTTAAAGACTATCCATTGTGGGTTTCCTGCACTAGGAAAATGGGAATAGAAAAGAAATTTTATATACATAATGAAATATCTAAAATATAATACATCCATAGCTTTTTCAATCAAGGGCACTGACTTTGAGATTGTATAGTTCAAAGTTGGAATCTCCGTTCTGTTGTGTATTAATTGGTTAGCCTTGGACATTAACCTTCTTCCTTTGTAAAGCAGAGATAATGATTGCCTTAGCTAGTTCGAGCTGCTGTAACAAAATACCATAGACTGAGTGGCTTATAAACAACAAAGGTTTCTGCCAGTTCTGGAGCCTGGAGGTCTAAGATCAGAATGTCAGCACGGTTGGGTTCTAGTGAGAAGCCCCCTCCATGATACAGACTACCAACTTCTCGTTCATCCTTTCATGGCAGAGAGAGGGCGTGTGAGCTCTCTGGGATCCTTTGATAGCATTACAAATCCCACTCATAAGGATTCTACCCTTGTGATCTAATTACTTCCCAAAGGTCCCACCTCCTAGTACCATCTACTTAGGGGTTAGGATTTCAAATGCATGAATTTGGGGGGAATACAAACATTCAATTCATTGCAGTGGTATTATCTTAAAGGATATTATAAAAATGAGGACTAATTATAGAGATGAATCACAAAGAGATGAATCACAAAGGAATTATAATAGAGTTGCCTAGCCCATAGTTAGTGCTCAATAAATAGTAGCTGCTTCATTGTCTTTATAATAATTAATGTTCCTTACTGCCTTAGTCCTTCCTGTCAACCAGAGAACAGAAGACTGCAGAGAATCAGAATGGAGGAGTTTTTGAAATTTCATTAGGCTCTCTTTTAAACAATTAAGATTTTTCCAAAGTTGCATTCCTAACATTTCTTCTAACCCATAAAGAATCTGTGGTAGGTACCATGGTGTGTTGCTAATGACCTCCACTGGATGAGTGGTAAATTGTGTGTTGCTGTTATGTTTCTGTTTTACTACCTATTTGGCTCAGACCAATGTGTCCCCCCTGGGTCCCCAATCCCTGGACAGCAGAATCCAGACCTGCCTCTTTTCATGGGCAGAGTGAGTCCCACACAAAATGAGTTGCTTAAAACTTATTCTCTTTAAGTGAATTATCTTTTGTTACTTTGGAGGGAAATGTCTAATATTTAAGAGCTTATTTGAAAAGTTGGGTTAAAAAGTAATTTTTCCCAGAGTGCCCAGAAGATTTCTAAGTCAACTCCCTACATACATCTAGTGGGATTTGGAGATCACAGAGTCCCTCTACGTAATTGCTGCTAGGGAAAGAACTAATTAAGGATTGGCACTATTTTTTCCCCAAGAACAGGATGGTGTGGGTTATTTTTACAGCGACTCTCAATTGGACACAGATGATCCAAATTCACGGCAGTGCTAGAGTGTTCTAGTTTGTCATTTTTACTCCCCAAATCTTCCTGTTCTCTTGGTTTTATTGATCCATGGAGAACTGGTGCTCTGACCATTGCATTCGTGTACTTTGATCTTGCCCTGTGATGGGACCACCAACCTCTGGAAGAGGTCCAGTGTCATTAAGCTCTAGAAAAGTTGGTTATTGTTTGGAAAGCAGGTTAGCTATGCTTAGTTATGTGCCACACCATGTATGGGCTAACACCTACACATGTGGTCTTTGTTTCATTCCTTCGTATTAAATAAAGATTTGATCCACCAGGTGGGATAGGAACGATGATATGGAGAAATGGATCCAGTGAACAACACTGGCCCATAGACTGCAAAGTACTAACATTGAGATTATGTTTACAAGTGCATATGTAAGATAACTCAACCTGCGTGCCTCCTGCAATACATTTAGGCTCTTTAGACATCGCTCTGTTAATAGCTTATGTCCCCACGGACAGTGTAAGCATTCCATTTCAATTGACCGTTGTAATTACAATACAAATATCATCAAATCAGTGAATGGCCCCATGCCAAATGATCTCGCCATTTTTTTCAGTGGGGCAAATCCCTTTAAGTGTGAAGTGGTGGCTGCCAGGAAGCACTCAGTTACAGGTGGAATCTTTAAAATGTGAACCAGTTCCTAGGGAGACAAGATTTTCTCTGGAGGACGCCTGGGGAACGGATGTCATGAGTTGCATGGTCAGCGATCACCTAAGTGAACACATAAATCTGGAAGTTTCATTTTGGTCTCATTTAATTCTTAAACCCATTGGGTTCTTTTTCTTAGTTTCTGAGCCAAACAGCCTTACTCTCTTGTCAACTATCATAGTCATTAAAACTCACCCTTCAGGGGCACCCGAGTGGCTCCGTTGGTTAAGCATCCGGCTCTTGGTTTCAGCTCAGGTCATGATCTCACAGTTCGTGGGTTTGAGCCCTGCTCCGGGCTCTGTGCTGACAGTGACAATGTGTAGCCTGCTTGAGATTCTCTCTCTCTCTCTCTCTCTCTCTCTGCCCCTCTGCCCCTCCCCTGCTCATTCTCTCTCTCTCTCTGTCTCAAAATAAACATTTTTTAATAAAAAAATAAAACTCGCCCTTGTACAAGACAATAAATGACTCAGTGTCATTATCCCATTAGTGTTCACACACATACATGCACGCACATGCACGCGCAAGCACACATATACAACCATGCACACCCACGTGCACGTACACACACACACACACACACACACACACTCCAATGGCAGTATCCACTGCAGTTCTTTAGTGTTTCTTTCCAGGGACCAGCACAGGTGTTACTCCCTGAACCTGAGCAACCCGCTTCTCCTGCATGTACACAGACACTGGGCAGGGCTGAAGGCTCCCACATAGAGAGCAACCAGGTAGATTCAGGAAGAGGTGGCATTTTTCCAGGATGGCCAGATGGGGCCATGCAGCGCTCACCATGTCAGCCCCATGCCTGCCTCTCTCCTGCCGTCTTGTGTGTGGAGTGATGGAGGAAGAAGCGCCGGCTGAATCTGGGTTTGGGGCGTTGGAGGTTACCCTGGCCTGCTCTCGATTCACGAGATCACAGCCTCCATGTTCCCAGTGAGGAAGGCTGGCCAAAGACAGAGTTGAAGATGGGGGCAAGCTGCACATGATGACATTTCCATTCTCATTACATCTCCTTCACTTCTGTGATCGTCCCCCCAGGGGGCCTCGTTCACATAGTTTCAATGCCTCATTTGCCCACTGGAGCTTCTGCACAGACATCCAAAACCCCTTTTCCTACACCCAGCACCTAACATCTGCACGGGGTGGGCAGCGCCACATGCCCTGCATTTGGGGTCAACCAAGGGGCAATCAAAGGAACAGATTGATTCTGTCCGAGCCAGACTGTCCTGATCAGAAGCCCTGTGTCGTCATGGCTTGCTGACTTCAACCCGCCCTTTCCAGAAGCCTCCGCTGGACCGTTCATTTATGTGTTCTCCTCTGGTGGGTTGACTTCATTACCTCAGCCGTGGCCACTTGGCAAGAGCCTTCACCTTCGTACTCCAATACGCATTAAAATCTGCACTAGAAGGCCCCCCATAAAAGCCGTTTCCTTTCCAGCCTTGGTTTCTTTCCCTTGTAAATTCACTAGGTGGCAGTGAGCAGGAGGGAAAAGAGGACAGCTCTTGAAAAGGCATTCGAGGCAAGTGCAGTTGAACAGTCCAGGATATCGAAACAGCGAATTAATCCCTCCTCGATCTGTGGGCTCATATGCGCCTTCCTAATAACTAACTGCAGCCTAAGGAAACACCTTGTTTCACTAAAAAGATGAAATGCAAGATTTATTGTCACACCTCCTCCGAACGCTCTGCCGATCACTTCTATCCTGGTTGTACTCGTTCATATTGTCGAAACCAGAGCACTTATTATTGCTATAAACATATTGTCCTTGCAGAAAATTGTGGTGCAACCCAGGTCCTACTCTTCAGAACCCAACTTGTGGTGTGTGGTGTGTGGTGTGTGTGGTGTGTGTAAGTGTGAGTGGGTGCATGAGTGGATCCGTCCCATGATGACTTCAAAGAGTAACTGTCATTGTGTTTGATTAATTTCTCTCTATAAATGTCTCTCCCTTTCTCAGCAAGAAGGACCCTCCTTCCACCCTTTTAAAACCCAGGGTCACTTTTTCTAAACAGGTAAGCCTGGGTCTACACAGCCTCTGCTTTGGGAAGACTCTAAAACTTAAAAATTTATGAAAGACACTAAAATCTGAGTGCCTGTGCTGTCAATTAGTTTATTTATATGCTGCCTGGTTTTTAACCTTAATGCACTTTGTTCAGAGGGGAGGAAAACAGTTGTAGTAGTCAAGTGAAAAAGGTAAATCAAGTTCTGTAAACTGCTGAGTCTTGCCTGCAGCTGAGAGTTGACCTCGCGGGATCAGGAGGGCAGACCGCTGTCACATCGTCACGTTGCCCGCCCCCCTTCCCCCACTTCTCCCCGTCCACGGCGCGTCCCGGGCCCCGGCCCCAGGACCTTAATGAAGTGGTGCCAGGAGCTCTGTCTCCAGCAAACACTCTTGGACACAGCGACAACGTGTCTGTCATGTTGCGCTTCTAACGCCGATCTCATACCCCAGCTCTCAGGGCTGGAGTCTCTCAGAGCTGGAGGGCTCCAGCTCTCAGTCTCTCCTGACTTTCTGGCTGCCCTCTCCAAACAGGGGTCTCTGCCATTCCCTAGACCTGAGCCCCCATCCTGGTAACCAGTTGACACCCCTCTGGTGCCACCTTGCTCTTGCCAGATACCCTCCAGGTAAAGTGCTACCACCATTGTAGCCCAGCCGGTCCCAGGACCCCACTGTCTGATAACAGACTTCCCTCCCCCATGCCAGCTGCACACCTCCGATTGCTCAATATTGTTCGTGGACCCCATAGCGTCCTCCACTGAGCTGTTGAGGAACCAACACGATTCCACATTGAACTAGGAACATGAGGGTCATCATTAAAAACTCCAGCTTTGCTGAGGTTTGCACTCAACGACTCATACTGTGAGCTAGCTCCGAGCTGGGTGCAAGAGAGACAGTGGACGTAAGCCACGGTCCCTGTCATCAGAGAGCTAGAGCCGGCCTGCCGAGTCTGTTCCCATCCTGCCCACGTTTGCAGGAAGATGCTTCCTGGGCCTCAGTCCCTCCCAGTCCTGTTGGAGAAAACTGGACTGTGACGGGCTGTGCCTGAGGTCATCAAACTGTCCGGGTGTCCACCTGCAGGTAAAACTCTCTCAGCAGCTGTCCACGGGCAGGTTGGAGCCACCTTGATTCAACGCGATCAAGAATCACAGTGCTGAATATTCAGCTAGCCTCTGTCTTCCTGGGTCTGCACAGACTGCTGCCCAACAGCAAATACAACACGGAGCACACATGAGGGACCTGGGTGTCTTAGGGTGTGAAACTGTGGGCCAAGTTCTGCCTGATTAACTTGGCTGTAAGACAGATGAATGTGTCAGGAGTTTAAAATCACCCTGCCTTAGCTTTAATTGTGGAGGAGATCGAGAGATTCCCGACGTGGTGGCGAGCAGAAGACAGGCTCTCCCCGGGTAGAAAATGAAATCGGTCTGAGGCTGAGTTTACTGGTGCAGGGACAGCTGTCCCTCCTAGAAGAGCTGTGCTCCCGATCCTGTGTTAATTATCTTGTAAGTGAGTGTGAATAACAATGGCGATTCCAGATGGGGACTTAAAGACACGCATTGAATATCTTAGCGATATAGTAGCTGGAAAGCAAATGAGTAGAGGCCAAGTTCCTCTTCAGCTACTGAGAGAGTTTGATCTGAAACTGAGACGGGACACTTTGATGACCTCATTGGAATGAGGTAGACATAGAAAAATCTCCCAATAGGGGAACTACGGCTGGAAAAATCAGCTCAGGAAAAGATGCTCTTCAGAAAAAAGAAAAAAAAAAAAAAGAAAAAATCTTAACATGCACAGTGCAATGTTTTCATGCAGCTGTTTTCTCTAAAATCAAGTTATGGTAGCATTTTTTTTTGAACGCTGTATGCAAGATACCTTTTCTAGTGGATACTATGTATATACATACATACACATCAGCTGATTGTTTTTTTTTAATTTTTTTTAATATTTATTTTTGAGAGAGAGACAGACAGACCGAATGTGAGCAGGGGAGAGGCAGAGAGAGAGGGAGACCCAGAATCTGAAGCAGCCCCCAGGCTCTGAGCTGTCAGCACAGAGCCCGACCCGGGACTCGAACTCATGAACCAGAAGACCATGACCTGAGCCAAAGTCGGATGCTTAACCAACTGAGCCCCTCGGGAACCCCTGACTGCTTTTGAATGCATTTTTAAAAGATGAAATTACTTAAGAAATTAAGTATGTAAGGATATCCTTTTAAGAAGACTTTTAGGAGTCTAAACTTCTTCCCTCATTTTCTGGAAGTCTCATGCCTCGAAATTCTGATACATTTGGTGTCATTTCATGTTTTGCTGATCTATGGGTCAGAACCCAAGGGTGGTGATTTCCTTGTTACTTAATTTGGGTACTTCTCTTTAGTAAAACCGGGAACTCAAGGATTTGAAACAATGACAAAATGATTTATTGCAAAGGTACTGAACCCACGCTATAAAGAAGCACTTGGCATAGTTCTTAAAGTTACAAATACAGAAAAAACAAAAAACCCAATACCCAAGCCTAATTGAAGTATGATTCCGGCATTAACTAATAACCTACTTTCTGGGCAGTTGGTGAAGACTTTAGCACAGAGTGGCTGGGTTGGCGCATCCTGATTTGGGCCCTGACCCCCTCTCCTTGGCCTGATTCTACATTTCCTGCCCAGGTCTTGCTCCGGTCCTCGCAAAGTAGCCCCTTGCTGATGCCAGTTATGATGCTGATGGCAGCGTCCTCAGGCTCTCTCTCTGCAAGTCTGCAGTGCCCAGCACAAAATTCCCTAATTAGGCTCCTGATAATCTCACCACTTCCTTTGCTGTTTCCACTTCCTGTCATATCTGTGCGGCACAGAGTACCCGAGGTATGAATTTTGTGCGCTCTGTGAACATAGCGCATTTTCTCTCCTGGGTGACGGTGGGCCCTCAGGCCTCCGGGACTTCAGACAGGAGCGAGAATACCTCCTCGATGGTGTGCCCCCTGGAAGAGCTGTCTGTTACTACTCGAGAGGCTTCTCCTTTATAGCTATTTCTGGGCCCCTGCTATAAACACGCCCCCAGCAGCCATCTGTGCCCGCAGCCGAGTTTTACTATTTATGCTAGCTGTTTGGGTTATACAGTCACAGTTCTGCCATCCATTCTAGAGCCATTTCGACTGTTCCCCCCTCGCCTAGAGAATGGCAGCCCTCCTCTGTCAGGACAGAGCAAGATTTATTCCAGTTCCATGAAAAATCCGTGCAATTTATACCAAGCAATCAGGAGCTTGTTGGCTCATGAGGTTTAATCCTGGGCTCCCAAAGAGGACGGATGGAACAAAACAAGGTCTGGAAATTACCTGACATCTGCGCCGTCTGTGAGCTCCGGCCCTGTGGAGCTGGGCCCAGTCCCCTCCCAGAAATCCAAACTGTGGGCGATGGCACCTCTCAGAGGCCAAGTAGATATTTTCCCACAAGTGAAAAATTTCCAGTAAAACTATCACCTGGTTTTCTTTGTTTTGTTTTTTTACTTTTAAAGCTGCAGAGGATAAACTCTTTTCAACCCATCATAAAAAAAGTGTTGTGAGGCCAAGACCCTAATGAGATAATCACCACAAAAGCTGCTGCCGAAATGAACATGTTTGGAAACTTATGGAAAACATAAAATGGGGCTGGCCCTGTTCCCAGCTTACCGGCTGGAAGGTTGGGGGGAGAGGGTCTTTGTTTTCTCTGTAAGAGGTGACAGTTCAGCATCGGAGCAGCCATGCTTTCCGGGAACTGGGCTGATACGTGCGCTCATGGGGCTGTCCGGCCGGTCCGATGGGGAGAAAAACGAGTAACAGGTGGGGAGTCGGCCCGAGGCAGTCACACCGCTCGCTCGTCTCTCCCCGTGGACACAGAGCCTCCAGAGAGCCATTGCCAAGGGCCTGTGGGAAAAATAGGTAGAGTTGGGAACAACCTTTGTGACAGTAAAACCAGCTGGGGAAGTAAATGGACTTCAAATGCTGGGGACTTTCCAAGAAAGAGGCTTTGAAGTTGCTTGTCGAGAGCCACCGGCTCCCTCATAAATGAGCTTTATCTTATAGGCTTTTCCCAACACCTCCCAGCTTCACCCCTGCCCTCCCTTTTCACCCTTTCCAGACAAGCTAGCAGGAGACTCATCATCAGAGCCCGCCCCCCCCCCCACTCCTGGACCCACGTCCCCTGCTTTCCCGCATCCCCGCTGTGCAAACCGGCACTGTTACCCACCCTCCCTCTGCCTCCATTTCCTCGTGTACAAAACTGAGTTCCCGGTTGGGCTTCCCAGAAGCAGACCCTGAACCAAGGATCCTAGTGAAGGTGATTAATTAAGGAAGTGCTCCCAGGAAAAGCTAGCAAGGAGTAGGTAAGCAGGATGGGTAGGCATAGAAGACGATTGAGGGTTAGACTTCACGTGGAGTCCCCACTTTAGCCTGATCCTCCGGGGAGCCCTGGAGTGTAAATTGCATCTCTGAGCTCACCCTCTCTTGAGGAAAGGGATCCAGGCCTGTGTACCCTGGCAGCATTCGGATCATTGCAACGGTGGCAGGGTGGACTTAAATTTCTGTGCACCTCTGGCTCTCTCTCTTTGGCAAAACAACTCTGGCAGCCCGAGGGCAACCCTCTGAAGCAGACAGCGGGTGCCAGCTGTTAGCAGCAAAGCCCACGGAGGCTGAGTGTGGGCACCAGCAGAGGGGTCTGCTACGCTGGGGACGATAGTACCTATTTCATAGGGTTGATGTGAGGATTGAGTGAGTGGATTCCTATAAAGTGCGACCTGGAACTTTCCACGTAGCAAATGCTCGGTAACTGTTTCCTTTTTGGCCAATGAGCATCATGTCTGTTATTCCTCGGCTTCCCACCCAGCATGTTGGGAACGGGGTCACTCCTCTCTGTGGTTTTACATGTGCTGGTTTCAGTGGCAGCTTTCACAGTGACTAGCTCACACGCGCATAGGACCACTCCTCAGTGGGGCAATACCAGTGGGTAGATGAGTCAAAGCCTGGACAATGGGGAATCTCTTGATGACAGAATGAGCAACCAAAAGGACCACAGGAGCGGGAACAGTGGGTGAGCCCAAGAGAGAAAAGCTAACCACCCGGGTGTGTAGGAAACTGGGGAAAAGGCACAGAAGACTTAGCCAAAAATACACTCCCCTTGAGCCAACACACAGCTCAAACTATCAAGAACATGATACAGACTTTAGCTCCCCTCCTGGAACTATAATTTTTTGAACTCTATAAGCAGCAGTGCTGTCTGAGTCCAAGCTCACTCAGCCATCTCTGGAGTCATGAGCGGTTCCTGTCACTGCCCTCCAGGAGAGGCATGGACAATCTGGAATGTGTACTTAGATCAGACGGCATTGGAGGGACCAGCAGTGGTTCGCCAGGCAAGAAAAGTCGAGGCAGGAAAACATCTTCAAATATTCAGAAAACTGTTATATGAAAGAAGACGTAAAGCTAAGAAGAGAAGGGCTAATGAGAGGAAATTACGTGGACATTCTTTGTGAACTTTCCTTCCGTCACTGTGTTCCAAAGACCACCTGAACTCCTGGAGGGCTTGTCAGGACAGGGCTCTTCCCATTATGCAGGATACTGATGCCAATGCAAACGATCGATAGAGGGGACTCCAATGTGCAAGGCAGACCCCATCCTTCCCCTGACTTTCAAGAGCCATCATGCTTATCAAGGGTCAACAAGGAATAGATATATAGATGATAGGTAGTCAGACTGATACGTATATGGATAAACATATAGATAGGCAGGCAGATAGATGATAGATAAATACATACATATGTACATAGATGCACAGACAGAAAGATAGATGGATGGATGGATGGACGGATGGATGGATGGATGGATGTAGGACACAGGGTCCAATACATGGAAATAAATACCAAAAAAAGTTCTACTGGAATTAGCCTTGCTTTGGGAAGACAAATGAGTGGAAACTTAGCTATAACTTTCATAAGGTTTAGAGCTAGTCATGGCATGCTTCCTAGAGGCAGAATAGATGGGTCTGAGCTCTGGGCTTAGAGAGATGTGTGAGCAGGTGGGAGGCAATGTCCTGAATGTCAAGGCCATGTTTGGTTTACACATGTTTGTTTTGGGTTCTACTTTACAATTATCCTTCCAGATACCATGAAAGTAAAGGAATCCACTTCTGTCTCTTGTGAGTGACAGGCAGCCCCTACCAGCATTTACTGTTTACCATCCAACAGAAGCCACAGCATCACGAGCCTTCGATGGGAATTTGCTTAGTCTCCTTTCTGTTTCCTCTTCTGTTTAACAATGTAGCACACACAGCACTGTTGTTTAGATTAATTATCGATTGCGAATTACTTTGAAATCTATGCTGCATATAGGCTCTTTAAATCACAGTCATCTTCCAAGTTAGAAGGTTTGCTTCAACTCAGAAGCTTTGCTTTTCTCTCTGGATTCCACCAGGACCTACAGCACCAACAAAGTCATTACGCCTTCTCGAGTTGAAGTGCTTCTACCTCACACACAGAATTGCTGTGAATATGAGAAAGAAATTGTGGAAATGCTTGAGAAAGATAGTGATAATGAGTAACGTCACATGACAGGTCATATGCTGGCACTTTACCCGTATCTCTTTTCTTCCGTACCTCAGCCCCCCAAGTCAAAGGCCATCAATAGCACATCATATAAATCAGTGCCTGTGCTCTCACACAGCACATGCCACACACCCACTCCCCACTAAGTGGCCACCTTGTCCCAGTTGGGACGAGAACTTTCCCAACGGTCCCAGTGAAAGTCCCAAGACCTGGGAATGCTTCGCAGTTCTGGGCAAACCGGGATGTTTGGTCATCGCCCGTGCACGTGTATGCACACACATACACACATCCCACTAGTATAATGTGCCATGCAATTCCAGCGTTCTGTAGTTGGGGGGACCTCAAGATGACCCAAGAAAGCAGGAAGCCGAGGTGGAGGGCGGTGAAATCGTTTATCCTGCTGGGTAGTGCTGGATGCAGGCCCAGGGAGCTTCTAAAGTCAGGCAGAAGACCAAGAATCAGTCCACTCAGGGGTGTTTCTTTACACCATGGTGACCACTCATAATTCTAAGAAAGTACACATCATATAAATAAACTCATAGGGGTTTTACACATAAAAGATTGTCAAGATAGGCTTTTGCTGCAACTGTTGGCTGGTTATGGAGGGCCACAAACTTTGTCCACAATAGGACCCTGAAAAAATGGCAAATCCGTTAGGTCAGTGTTGGAAACAGCCATTTCCCCTTCGGCTGAAGGGGAAGGGGAGGCAGTTTATGATAAAATACTTTTTAGCCCAAACAGATTCTCCCAAATTTATTTCCATTTGTAGAAAGTATGATGAAAACCATTAAAAAGTAAACTATGAAGAGGGACGCCGAGGTGGCTCAGTAGGTTGAGGAGCCAATTCTTGGTTTCTGCTCAGGTCATGATCTCACGGTTCGCAAGTTTGAGCCCCGTGTCAGGCTCCGTTCTGACAATGCTGAGCCTGCTTGGGATTCTGTCTCTCCCTCTCTCTGCCCCTCCACTGCTCGCTTTGTCTCTCCCTCAAAAATAAATTAACCAACTTAAAAAAAAAAAAAGGTAAATTATGAAGAATTTTTTAAAATAATTTTTTCTAAACTTTGTTTAGAATACATAAAAATTGATTTAAATATTTTGTACTGGCAGAGTTGAGGTTTATATTAGTGAATCTGAAGCACCTTCAGAAGCTGAATTATCAAAGATTCATCAAATGTTCAGTCCACCAAGGCAGGAAAAGGAGCCTGGCACATTTGAAAGATTTTTTTTTTTTTTCTAGCATGGTGGAAACGAAAATGAGCCTTCTGTCTAACCTTTAGTTAAACAGATAATTAAATTAACCAGTATACTATAATCCCCAAGCTACCTAATTAGTTTTATATCTAAGGAGTTAAATAGAAACGTATATCACTTTCATTTATTTATATGTATACTGAATTATACATTTACTAGAGAAATATATATCTAGAGTGAAAATACATGCCTTTGAATATGACAGAGGTTTCTTAAAAGACATAGATATGCAAGGATTATTGCCAATCACATTAAAGTTGAAAGCAGAGGATTTTGGGGAAAAAAAAAAAAAAGGTTTCAATGCTAATCCAAAAAAAAATTTAAAAAAAGCCAGAGTCCACGCATGCCTGCTACAGTATGAAAAAGATTCAGATCCTCACAGCTGTGAATTGAATTGATAATTCCTCCTGCTGAAAGGAACGGTTAATGCAAATCCCTCCAAGTTCATGAATCACGCTGGGGACCAGGCAGATGGTCCATCCCCAAAATCACGACTGCACCAATCTCACCGAAAGGAGGTTTTCACAGGACAGGGAGCGCAAACGAACAGATGGGAAGATAGCCACCCCCAAGTTCCCACCCTGTTCTGCAGGCTGAGCTCTCTCCCTGGCGAGGGGCAGTGCCCAATGTGTGAGATGGTCTTCCTTTCCCAGCATACCCGTGGGCATTGGGTTGCAAGGCAAGCTCACCAAATATGAGCTGCTGAGACGTCTGTGATTTCTCCGAGGCAGAAAGAATTTATGATAAGGGAGCATATATTCCCTGTGGCATCAGAGCCTCACCCAGGGGAGGTCAGGAAATTGTACGAGGACCATTGGTTGGAGAAAACAAGAACTGTTAAAAGCCACGCTTCATATAGAACTAACTGGAATCCAAAGAGTCTCCTGGGTTGTCCGTATACCTCATCTCTAGTAACCCCACCCCTACGAGACAGAAGTTCACACCAGCATTTACGGTGAGAAGACAGAGACTTAGAGGTAATAACTTGCACAAAGTTGCACAGCTAATAAGTAGTTTGAATTCAACCACTTTTCCATTGTCCTGTAATGGCGTGAGGTAACCTATGATGTGAGGAGGTTTTCGGAGCACGAGCACGCGACCAATGCTTTTGTACAAACAGATGGGGGAGTGATTCCCTTAAGACAAAGGAGGAGGATTGATTCTGCTTTTTAGTTTAAGGAGGCATTTCGAAATGTACCTGGGATCTTGTTTTCATTCAGGTTCAGGGAGGCCAACTTTGGGAGATCATTGCCATTGAAAAGGAACTTTGTGACTCACAGTTCCCCAGAGGAGGGGGCATTGGGCACCATGCAGGGCCACCCAGGAAAGCACCAAGGTTGGCCAGGAGGCAGAAGGAGCCAGGAGAAAGCATGAGCCAAAGCCTTTATTGTGGTTTTTCACAGGAAACAACAGACAAGTCAGGGTTAGCAGCTGAACAGGTTTAGGATTGAACACTAATTTGGGGCGGGTTCTGGGCAATGGAGGTGATCCCCAGTTGTCCTCTGCCTGGCCCTGGGCTGATTTAGGGTAGGGGGAGAGTGTGCTCGCCTGCGAGAAGCTGATAAAAGGAGGTGGATGGGGGTGTGGACTCTGAACTGATCTGTTTACCTACCGAGGTGTACCCGCAGGCCAATCGCTTGCTATCTCTAGGAATTAGCTCATTCTGGGAGAAGCAGTCTGTCCTCATAGCCACAAGGCACCAAGACGTCAAAACTTCATCAGAGGGGCGCCTGAGTGGCTCAGTCAGTTGAGCGTCCAACTCTTGGTTTCAGCTCAGGTCACGATTGCACAGTTCATGAGCTCGAGCCCCATGTCGGGCTCTGTGCTGACAGCGCGGAGCCTGCTTGGGATTCTCTCTCTGTCTCTGTCTCTCTCAAATTAAATATTAAAAAATCATAAGACGTACAATATAAAAAATACGACTATTACGAGGGAACACCTAAAAAACCTTCTGTGCCTGTACCTTTTTTCCTTTCCCGCATGACAGCAGAAGCAGCAGTTATGGCTACAGACATTTTACGGGACAGTTTTAACGTTGTCAATGCACACTGTGTATGCACTGTCTACAAGTCCATGAGGTCTGAAACATGGGCCCCCGGACTGCTTTTCTCTGGGCGTAACCTCTCGTAAATGAGGCTTTATTAGCTCCAAAGCTTGACTCATGGAAATATTTCTTTAGCAACATGGTGATCTGCTTCTTTACCGGTAAAGTTTTCTTTACCTTCCGTTTCAGCTGGGCAAAGGGGGGGAGGAGATACTTAACACGGTTATTGATGTCATAGTGTGGGCTTATACTGAGTTTTCATTTTATTTATGTCTTTTGCAATTACCTGCCTGCTTTGCTGCCTCAAGCAAAGAAATTGTGGCTAAGAAAGGAATCTCCTCGAAATGTCTCCTCGTCCACTGGTGAGCACAAAATGGTAGGAGTAATGCGGGCAATCAGAGACACTGTGCTACTCCTCTGTGACTTCCTAGCTTAGCTCTCCCCCCCCCCGGTTTGTCCCCAGATGGAAGCCATGTCTGGAGGGGCCGCTTTGTCGGCCTTCTCCTCATGTGGAGGTGCCCGGGGACCCACTTCCTTTTATACAAAGACAGAACCCAATGGACACCATCGCAGCCCGTCACACTCCACTCTCGCTCCTTATTCGCCCTTTTGTAGAGCCTGATGGCTGAACACAAGCGCTCTGTAGCATAACAGTTGGCTCCGTACCTTACCAACTCAGGGACCAGTGCCGGTCACCCAATCTCTCTGTGCTTCCAAGAGATTTTTTCCTCATCTCTGGAATGCAGTGACCTACTAGATAAGTTGGTAAGAGGAAAGAATTAAATAACTATTCCAAGGACAGAGTAAGGGCTCAAAATGTCAGCTGCTATTAATGATCTTTCAAACAGCCTTGTGTATATAGTGGGCTGTATATTCAGCCCACTAATGTGCTAGAGCCCCACCCTAGAATGTAGGGTTGCACGGTGGTTGGGATAGGGACTTTGCAGACAGACACATGTAACTTCAAATTTTCGCCTTATGTCTTAGATAGATATGATGCAGAACAAGTTACTGGCTTTAGCTTCTGAGAACCAAGTAAATTGAAATATTAATATCTCTCTTGTTCAACAAATATTTATCAGTCATGCTATATACAAGATATCCTGCTAGGTTCTGGGATATAATAGTGAACATTCTTGACAAATCTATTTGTTTCCATCTTTGTCAGACCTTTGCAGGTGGCCGTAGTAAATTCACAACCAAACCGACCCAAATTAGTGACTACCTGTCATGATCATTGGTAGGTCTGAAAACGCCCTGGGAGAGAAGACTTTAAGAGTTAGCTTTTGGGCTGCTAAGCTACTCTATCTGTATTTTAACAGTGCCCATAAAGACCAAGTCAAATGCACTTGAGTTTCAGATGCCTCTGCCTCACCCAGCCTCAGCCCCACCTCTCTGTAGCTTGGGTCACAGTGAAATAAATGCCAGAGCAGTGAGCCATAGGCTGTACCTCTTAGCCCAAGAGATAGTGCGGCATGGAGGAAGGAGCATTGTGGGTTAGGGTAACTAACCCAGCTCTGTCACCAACTAGTCAATAACAGTGGACACGGTACTCAAACTCCTTAAGCTATAGAACCCCATTCTGTACAGTAAGGATGTTGGATTCAAAGGACTCTATAGTCTTTTCCAATTTGAGTGGCTCATGAGAAATCTATTCCAAATGCCATTAGGAGTTCTAGTCCCTCCTTGAATAAGCAGTTTCCAGGATCCCCCACTGCCTCCCCACCCTTTATCTCCCACCCTCCAAGTCTATAGGGCTTCTATAATCACTCTTGGGAAAGAAAGGCTAACTTCTGTAGGAAACCTCTTAAAGACTGGCTATCAGTAGAGATTGCACATCTTTTGGAGAATCCGTGCCTGGAAGATTAATAAAAATATGCTGGATTGCATCTGTGTTTTTAACAATTAGTAGAAAATCTTTCCAACGTGTGGTCGGAAATAAGACGGATATGCCTTAGTGAAAATTACGTGTTGAATGGTCTAGGGCAGTGCACCAACATGAGCGGAGCCAGGTGACCAGCCTGGAAGTCTGAGCCTGCCACACTAAGCTAGTTGTGTCACCCCAAACAAGTTACCCGTCCTCTCTAAGCCCGAGGAGAATGATGCTTGCCTCCTAAGAGTGCTGTAGGGATTGAAATCAATAAAGAATGTCTAGCATGTGGCACACTGCCTTGCATGGTAGAAAACACCCTGTATACAGTAGTCACTTACTGTGATTATTATCAGATTACTGCGTTTATAGTCTCCATGACATAGAGCTTGCTATTCAACGTTTGCTCCTTTTATCCTCAGTCAGCCCCCATAGGGTCTGCAGAGCTGGTATTATCATTTTTAGATGAGAAATCACTTGCTGGTCAGCCGTGGTTCCTACCCATTTCTGCTTCAGAGGCCCTCAAAAGCTTTGCTGTCTGTTCTTCACCCGAGCTATCCAGCTGGGCGAGCACCCGGGCCCCCGGGGAGGCACATCAGCCTTCATCCAGGTGCCTACCACAGTAAGCTGACAAATGTCTCGTGACCTAATTTCTGTCTTGTTATTGGCCCTTCCACCTTCCACGAACACACACGTACAGAAGGAAGTCGATATCAGAAATGGCCCTTCAGGGGCACCTGGGTGGCTCAGTCCATTAAGCATCCGACTTCGGCTCAGGTCATGATCTCATGGTTCGTGGCTTCGAGCCCCGCATCAGGCTCTGTGCTGAGCGCTCAGAGCCTGGAGCCTGCTTCTGCTTCTGTGTCTCCCTCTTTCTGCCCCTCTCCCACTCACCCTTGTCTCTCTCTATCGCTCAGAAATAAAAATTCAAAAAAATTTTTAATAATAAAAAAAAAAAGGAATGGCAGTTCAGCACAGACCAAAAATTGACTACTGTGGTTTTACGAGTCGTGGAGAGTTTATTAAAAATTTAATTGACAGCTAAAAAGAACTCTGACTAGGAGAAGCCCATAAACTTAATGGCATTTATTAATTTATGGGCTATTATTATAAAATGAGTGATCATGCTATAAAAGCAGCGAAGTGCTGTGATTTTGTTAGGATGACGCTGGCTGTCTCCCCTTCCAGAGATAACGACTCACCCTCACCCGCGTGTGAGCCTTAGGCTCCACACTTCAGATGAAGTGCCTCTTTCTCCAAGCCTCTCTTTGACTCGTCGCATCTATCTCCTTGAGATCAGCCCCTCATGCTGATGACTAAGCCTGGCAAATGATCAGAAAGACCACATAAGGGGCTGAAGGGTCCCGACTAAGGATCCTCAGGTCCTTTTCCGAACTCAGCCTCTTGCTGACAGGACGTGCCCCCTCCAGGCTTCGGTTTCTTCACTTGCAAAATGAGGGCCTTGCACACGTTGCTTCCTGTGGCCTTTAATCATCGCAAGCCATGCCCCCCGATCCAAAAGGTCATCTGGTCCAGCAGAGTGTTGGCTAACAACCCCCAGCCCAGGAGGGACCCATCGCCTTGGCCCTGGTGCCAACATGGCGGGAGGAAAGGGCGAGGCACCAACACAGGACACCCCCTGCTTGTCAAATTTCTGTTCCCATGAGGCCCAAGAGGGTGTGAACTACTGGAGGTCTTAGGACATTGTGGGTGGGGGGGGTGCCTTTCTAGACTAATCCATGCATAGGAACTAGTTCGCGTGTCCACAGGCAGGGAAAATATGGAGGAAAAGAGAAGGGAACGCAGAATATCATAAAAGCCTCAGTTGGTATGTAAGGACCAAATTAAAGAATGTGGAAGTGGCAACAAAAGGGCATTATTTGGAAATAAATGTCTCTCCCTGGGACGGTGCAGGGGAAGGAGGCAATGTTCAAGTTGCAACACGAATATCACAGAGTATCACACCATCTCGCTGTGTCATAAGTGTTCAAGGGACCAAAGGATGCACAGAAGCAAGCTTGTTACTCTCTGGCCAGTAAATATGTTGTCTAAAGGCTCTGTGTATTTCACCCACTTCATTACATAGCATTACTTTTTCGGCTTGGTTACCTGAAAAGTAGTGCCGGATGTTAAAAAAAAAAAAAAAAAGGTGATGGAACCGGGAACCATAATTTTCATTAATGGAAATACTAGAAACCACTTTCATTTTTACCTCATTTACTTTCCTTGCATTTTTGAATTATAAATATGCATCACGTGTACGGAACGCTTCCTGGACTCTGACCCCCATTTTAAGTGCTTCCGAGGCACTGGGTGTGTAGTCTTCATGTTGACCTCATAGGGTGTTTGCTCTCACCATCACCAGTGTGCAGACGGGGCAGGTGAAACACAGGAAGTTTACCTCCATAGGTGGCGAGGGGCAGAGTTGGAACTTGAACCACCTGTGAGGATCCACCCTTAACCTCTGCGCCACCTGAGGGCTGTAGTGCTTGATTGCTGGGGTCAATGAGAAGGAAACTGAGGGGTCTTTTCCTGGCCCTCCAGGATGACGAAATTCTTCAAGACCTAGAGGCAGTCTTCCTTCCTCGTTTCCGGGAAGCCTTCTTAGGACTCATCCGGAATACGGAGCTTTAAGAAGCAGCCCGCCGGAAGAGGCTGAATGCGGACCCGCCCATCTCCACGGAGAGGGATGACAGCTCAGAGTCACAAGAGGTTGATGTGGTGGAACAGGAGACACGGGTTGGGAGGCGGAAGACCTGAGTTTGACTTCTGCTGTCTTTAGTAACTCACGTAACTTGTTTGAGCATCAGTTTCTTGATCCATCGGTTAGGGGTCACAACCCCCACCGCGCCCTAACACAGAACGTGGCTGTGAGGGTCCTGTGAGAAAACACGTCAAACACCGTAAAATGCAGCATGTCTCAAAGAGCACTTTGCGCATAATAGGTGCTCAATGAATGTTGAGTGAGGCAGTTTCCACTCCGGCCTTAGGTCACCCAAGGCATTGCCTGTGTGTCCTCTGGAGGGGGAGAAAAGGCAGCTTTCTAAAGTGTGCCACTGTAAATGAGCCCCATTGCCCCTGACTAAATGTAAGACACATGTAAGATTCCACATACAGTAGGAAGACTTCTCAGAGCCCGGGTTTTAAAGCCTTGAACTTGTTCTCACAGCCTATCAAGGTCATTCCCACACCATTTGGTTTGGTTTGGGGGCTGTCTTGCCTGAAGACAAGGGACAGAGCAGAGTGACCCTCTGGCTCCTTTCTATCCTCGGGATTCCAAAAAAAGACCCCGAGAATGCTACAGACAGGGCTGTTATTTCCTCAGGGTCCCGCGAAACAAACAAGATGAACCTCCGGCTGCTGT
Source organism: Lynx canadensis (assembly GCF_007474595.2). NCBI lineage: Eukaryota > Metazoa > Chordata > Mammalia > Carnivora > Felidae > Lynx > Lynx canadensis. Next base: position 13,040,426 of record NC_044309.1, on the reverse strand, counting down.
TTATTGGAATTATTCACTCAAGGAAGTGGTCCCCTGCAATGAGATGCTGTCTGCCTCTGAAATCTAATGACAAGGGTCATTAATCCTCGAAGCCAGAGTGATTGTCAGGTGGATTGGGGCTGTCACCATCGTGTTATATTTTGCACAACTGGGTTCATTTTATACGCCCTTCCGCCCCTTCCCCCTTCCCTACCCTACTCCCTGATCACATGTGGGCGAGGGCACAGGTGCACACTCAGCCACGTGACACGTGTATCGCCTCCAACCAGCGACAGGACTATGTGAGATATTGTCCCTCGATGAGAACGGACTATTTCTGGGCATTTCAGGAGATAAAATCTATTATGTAATTTTAAAATCCTCTGACCAGTAGACGTAAACCTCAACTCAAACAGGTCTGCTTCGCCTTGTGTTTGCTTCTAAAACTTAAGGCGCTCATCAAAACTTCAGAAGCGCTTGCTCCAAATGGATCGCTCCCCTCGAGGTGCGCACCAAACTCCCACGTTGCAAAGAACCTCTCCGAATTGACCTGTGTGACCTCCTAATAGCAGGGAGAGGAAAAGACTCCCCATTCAGGTGGAAGGGGTTGCAGAAATTGACATTTTGCCAATACGAATCATCATCACTGCAAATCCTTCGGGCGCGGTTTAGAGTTTACAAAGCACCTTCACGTGCATTATCCCCTCCGAGCCTCATAACAACCGGGAGAGGTCAGTGGACGAGGCATGAATATCACTATTACTATTACTATCCTCACGTGACAAATGAGGAAGTCAAAGCTCAGAGGTCACAGCCATCCAGAGGCGGAGGAAAGGCCTGCCTTCCAGCCGACCAGGGTCACATCTTCTGCCCCAGTAAGTGAGAAGAGTCTGGAATAGGAACAACAGTTTGGGGCCCGGAGTACAGCTCGTGCAGCGTATGTTTCAAGTCTCACGGACCGTCCTCGGGCACAGCACAATTTTCGGTCCGTTGCAGTGCCGACCTAAGCGCATGGCAGAACCTGGGATTCCCGGCGTCTCCTCGCTTCTCTCCGTGTTTTTTTTTTTTATTTTTTTTATTTATTTATTTTTTTTTTTAATTTTTTTTTCAACATTTATTTATTTCTGGGACAGAGAGAGACAGAGCATGAACGGGGGAGGGGCAGAGAGAGAGGGAGACACAGAATCGGAAACAGGCTCCAGGCTCTGAGCCATCAGCCCAGAGCCCGACGCGGGGCTCGAACTCACAGACCGCGAGATCGTGACCTGGCTGAAGTCGGACGCTTAACCGACTGCGCCACCCAGGCGCCCCACTTCTCTCCGTGTTTGAGTGACACTGGGCGGGCCCTCGTGGGAGCTGCGAAGTGTTTCTAGACCCAGGCGGCCCGGCAAGAGGGTCGAATGTGGAACTGCCTTTACCGCAAGCCGGGGGTTGCTTCCCGCCCCCTGCGCAGGGCATACCTCCTCGCTCAGCCCCTGCATCTCGCCCGTCACTCTTGGTGCCCCCTCTGCTCCCTTACCTGAGCGCACAGGGAGGACAGGGCCCGCACCGTCTTCAGCTTTGCATTCCAGGGCGAGTTGTCACGTTCCGGGAATGTGTGTGGAATGGACGCGCGGAGAAATGAATGAAGTGATTGATTCTGAGGGGGAAGGTACAGACAAGTGTGGGCAAAGGCAAGCTGGTGGATTTTAGCCATGTTGATGCTTTATCTCCCCCCAAACAAACAGTGATGTGTTTCCACAGCCCTCCACCTTTTGGCTTAAGAAGCCTGGCGATAACAAAGCAAACCCCAGCACGTTTCTTTCCTTGGCCGAGCTCAAGGCGTCCCAGGTCCTTAGTAAGCATGCGGGTAGACTGGGAGGGAGTGGCAGGGATTCATAGGCAGCTTTCCATGACACAGCTGCTGGGTTAGACCCACACTGGGTGGATGGCTGTGCCTGGTGGGCTGGCCTCACAGTCATCGGCTCAGCAGTGGCAGATGGTCTCAAGACCAGGTAGCCGCTCAGCTAAAGTCAGATTCTTCTAATAAGTATTAGTGCCCTCCTGTGGCTAGAGATAGATGGTGTATGAAAAGGAAAAGTCTGAGGCCAAATCCTGCCCAACGTGCATTTATCAGCAAACAGACACAAACACGCAGACACACAGCCTTTCCCTGTAAGTTGGGGGAGTCCCACTCTCTGTCTTTATAACAATACAAGAGCATCGCTAATGCAGGCTTGTTACTTAATAAAATATAAATATATATCTAACGGCATATGTATGTATTAATTTATTTACTGGAATATATATATCCGATATATATTCCATTAAACATTAATATATATGTGCACACATACTACCTACACGCACATGCACACACACAAATGTATATAGACGATATTTAAGGATTCGCATCACACAGGGACGCCTGGGTGGCTCCGTCAGTCGAGCGTCCGACTTCGGCTCAGGTCATGATCTCACAGTACGTGGGTTCGAGCCCCGCGTCGGGCTCTGTGCTGACAGCTCGGAGCCCGGAGCCTGTTTCAGAGTCTGGGTCTCCCTCTCTCTCTGCCCCTCCCCCGCTCACGCTCTGTCTCTGTCTCAAAGATAAATAAACATTAAAAAAATTTTTTTTTAGTTAGAAAAATAAAAAAAAGAATTTGCATCATACATACCCGGTTGAAGCTTCACTCATTCCTAGAGAAAATATTTCAGCCCACGTTGGGCTAAAATCTACTTTTTCACTGTTGGTTTAGAGAAGCAACGCGCTGTACTAGGAGGAGCGATGGCATTGGAAACAGTAGACACGGGTTCCGATTCTGCCTCTGTTCTTTGTTTTTGTTTTTTTTGTGTGTGTGTGGGGGGGTGTTGTTTGTTGGTTTCTTTGTGGTTTTTGTTTCTCGGGTTTTTTCGTTTTTGTTTTTGAGAGGGGGGAGGGGCAGAGAGAGAGGGAGAGAGAGACTCCCAAGCAGGCTCTGCACCCAGCAGGGAGCTGGACACAGGATTCCATCTCATAACCATGAGATGGTGACCTGGGCTGAAGTCAAGAGATGGTTGCCTGACTGAGCCACCCAGGCCCTCCCCCCCGCCCCCATCTCTGTGCTTAGTGGCTCGGGAAAACCACATAAACTCTTTAGGCCTTTCTTAACTTGAAAAATAGAATTGATAATAAGTAACGCATGGTGTTGTTCAATCTGATAATGGACGTAAAAGTATTTAATATGTGCCTCGATTGATTAGGTGCAAAGGAAATAACGTTTCTTCCCCCTTCTTGCCTCCCCTCTTCCCAGTATGGTAAATAATCACACGATAAAGACTTCATGAGGACATAAAGTACTTACTGGAGAGGAGAAAGCATTTTTGAGAGTTGTAGACCATTTATGGTTTGCTTGCAAATGTGAGCGTGATCTAAATAAGCCACATCTAGTCCCTGCTGATGACCTTGCAGAACCTTTTCTTGGCCGCGTTATAGTAGCTAGAAGTTGGCTCTGGTTACTGTAGCTTTTTTGCCTTTTATTCAGGGCATCTTTCTCTGACTATCTTCTATGGAATATGCAGACTGTCACCTAATTCTGGAGACTCTCCTCTACCTGTCTGCAGGATTTCTTATAGTATAAGCTTCTATAAGATCCAGAGTAAGCCAGCCAAGTCCCTAGAAGTCAAGACCTGCAAGCTTTTCTCTTACACAGCCTTCCATTCCCTGTCCCAGGTGGTTACCCAGAGCCTACCAGTGTTTCCTCCATAAAACCCCCTCCTGCCTGCCCTGTGTGGGTCTCCTCCGCTCCCCCGATGCGGTCCCTCCAAACCAGCTGTGTGTAACTGCATGTAAGCGGACGGACTCATTCTCGGGTGCTTCCCCGGAATCTGTAGGGACTGAATACATTTCTAAGGGGAAGGAACTGGTTTTGTAACCAAACATGTATGCAGATCAATCCAACCCCTTGCTGGCTGAGCATTTCCTCTCCTGTGTGTTCATTAGGCATGGACTCAGAAAGCATTACTTTCCAGGGGCAGTGTATCAGGACACAGAAATGCTGTCTCTCCACACAGCACTTTATAGCTCTCACAATGGCTGTGATGTCTTCTCAGCTATTGGTTTTGGTTGCCTTTGCTTTTTCTCATCTGTTTATATCTAACATTCCAGCCATGAGACAGCTGATGATTCGTTTTGTTGAAGACCCAGGTCTTACACATTTGCACTGCCTGGATCTGATCCTCGGTTCCTGGACACATGGAAGATTGGAGCACAGAAACTAGGTCAAAGGGCAGTTGGCACACCCTTGAGACATATGCCCTCCCTACCCCCTTTCACTGCTCCCTGTTTTGCTCTTTCCACTGAGGCCCTGTTCTGTAACCTGTACCCTCATGATTCACCTTGACCACATTCTGCTGATCACCTAAGTATGATGATGCCATGGTACTAACTACCCAAAATGTAAAAGGAGATTTTTCATGACCCAACTTGTACAGGGCAACTTTCAGTCTTCCAGAATCTGAGTTTTCAGGGACTGCAACTTGCCCAGTTGGGTGGTTCTAACAGCATCATGAAGCACCCAAGAAGATGGCTTACTCCTTTCCCTGAACTTCCCCTTGCTCCACCTCCTCCTCCAATGGCCCTTGGGCAAGCCAAGACACCACCAACCGCATTGGCCTTCATGCAAGATCTTTCCCATCATGGATACCAGCCATGGAATATCTGACCTCAGGCCCCAGTTATGTATTGGCTTGGAGAGAATACTCAAGGTCTTTTGTGTTTAGTTTCAGTCACACAACCTCAAAACCAACCATGCAAAGATGATGGGCAAGTCAAGTGAATCGCCCGGGAGCTTGAAGAATGTTACATTTCTTGCAAAGAACCCAATGGGTTTAGTTTCTTCGTTCTTAGAACACCTCCTTTTATACCAAGATGCTTTCAGACTTTATCCCATCAATCTCCTGACAGCCCTTCCCTCAGTTCCAGTAGGCATATCACCCCCATTCCCAGTCTATTAAATGAAATGTAAGAAGTATACTAATCAGCAAGATCCCCAAGCAAGGCAAATAAATAGAAGGTCCTGCCTAGTTCCAACATCTGAGTCAAGAAATGGGGGCACCCTTGAGTGGCCTGGGCAGCTGGTGTGGGTGCAGATAACAGAGTGTCCTCAAAGAGCAGGCATTGTCCTTGTTTCTTTTCTCTTTGTCTAATACTATGCTATTTTTCTTTAGTCGTTTTTCCCTTTGGCTCTTTCTCTCTTTCCCTTCACATAAATTATAAACATATGTATATATTTTCCTAGTAATCCGTATCCCTAGCTATACTTTCCCAAGACTTGCACTGAAGAAACAACTCTCATAAGTGGGAGGTGCAGGGTTGGGGAAGGGTGGAAAAGCTATTTTCCAGAAGCATGTTTTATTACTTTCATGACTCAAATATCTCCATCTCACCTCATTTTCCTTTAAGGGTAAATATGTAACAAACTGAGACACACTGATACGGGGTCTCAGTGAGGAATGAGTACAGGCAAAAAGCTTATTAGCGTAGTTTCCTCTCTTCTAAAAAAAAAATAAAATAAAATCCTCCCCTTTCCCAAAATAACTGATAAATGATCCTTTGTGATGATGGCTGTGGGGTTGCTTCTAGTGCTGTCAGACGCCTACTTCTTGCCGAAAATTAGAGCTTCGCAGATCTGGGACAGCAAATGTGGATGATTGCAGGATGGGGTAACAGTACCGAGGCTCAGAGTATACTCGGCTTTAGAAAACCAGAGGTGACTTCAACTCACAGAATTTAAATCTTAAAAATATTTGAGAGTTTTCATTTTCCAAAGAATGCTTACAACTTAGAAGAGTTAGGGTTATGTGAATTCTACACGATGCCAAAAATTACATAGCCACAGTTATTATATTTGGCTTGTTCTTCCTAGTGCCTCCTTCACTGGGCACTCTGTGGACATTATCCTGTACGTCTGACTTCCCAAGGCCCAGTATCTCCTTAACCCAAATTGCCTTGCCTCTTCTTACCTACTTGACCATCATACTCTTGTTGTTCAGCTGGTCTCAACTAGATATCCCAAAGAAATTAGTCTTATTAAACATTCATTGTAGAGAATGAATGGTCAGTTGACTCAGAACTTCCCAAGAGAATTTTTATTTTGTGGAGGAAGTTGTTGGCATAAGCCAGTGTCTGATGGGTAGAACTTCAGGTGTAAACATCCGCTTTTATTTAGAAGTTATTAGATGTTGGTCACAGTCTTTTGCGCTTTGTGGCAAAGCCACAAAACTAAGAGAAGCAGCCTTGCTTGGGAGAGGAGTTCTTCCCGGCACCCTTTTTCCCCCCTCTTCCTCTCACCCCAGCCACCAGCTCCCAGTGGACCCATCCAGTGTCCACCCCAGTGTCCATCATCTCCTGGTACTCTCCCTGGACCTGGTACCCCAGTGTCCCCATCTCTCGGTGCTCTCACCCAGTCTTACCCTCCTTCACTCAGTGCTTGAAGAAGTGCTAATCTCCCCACACATGTGTTTGGTCATCTTCTCCGCCCCATTACCGCCCATATCCTAAGGCACCAAGGGCACCCAAGTTCCAGTCATCTTACCTCCTAACAACAGAGTTTAGGGGCAGTAATAACTTGGGTGTTACATTTTGTTTCCTCTGATAATAGAAAACTACTGGATCATTTACAAAGAAAATTTTTCCATTGAAATATGTTTCGTGTAATTTGTCCTAAACCAAAGTTTTCTTCTGTGTTTTGGTAACATGGGCGTGATGTATGAAGGGTGAACTTAACTTTCAGCTAAAAAAGCAGGATTTACACAGTGGCCAGTGTTAATATGAACTTTGTTTAAAGGTCATCTGCCTTAAATAGACTTCCTCCCCAGCCAACTCAGATGTCAGCTTGATGTAATTTTGGTCTCTTAGAGAGTTGGTTTCCTTTCTGAATGTGGCATGGAGTACACATGTTTCAGGGGGCACTAAATCAGCCCTGGATTTATATTTGCCCTTGACTGGCTTCTGAGAACCTGAGGTCTAAATGTTCTCACCTGTGGAATGGCCACAGGGAGCAGCAGAAAGGCACATCAAGAAACTGAGGAAGGCACAAATGTCCGGGGATCCTTTCCTTAGAAAGGAGTATTTGCTCTGGTACATCGGTGACCTTAGCCTATGCCTTTTTTCTAGAGAATAATTACTAAAGATTCGCTGGTATGGATCTTGTCTTGCAACTCTCCAGTTGCCTTCGATTAGATGCATCACTCTTGGTCTGGAATCCTTGCACTTCCTTTTAAGAAGCGGAGGAAACTTCCTTGGGCAGCGCATCTAACTCGTTGATCTTAAAGCGTACCCTGCTCCCTAATCCTGCGGATTCAGTATCAGTACGAGCTGCCCGTGTTTGCAGAAACCATATCTGCATTTGTTCATTGTGGCATCCTCAGTGCCTCGCAGTGTCTAGTACACAGCAGGCATTCAATAGACAGTTGTTGAATAAGTGAATGAACCCAGATACAGCACTACAACAGGGATAGCAGTTCAAAGGCACTTCAGAGCCCTGGGGTAGACGAGTCGTCCGGTGCTTCGGAAGCCTCACATGGATAGCACTCTGTTACCAGGTCCATTCTTGCTTATACTGAAGACCGGATCTTCACTTCTCTGCCTCTCTTCAAGACGTTCCTTCTTTGACCACATGTTGTGCTTTCATCCCATTCTTCTCCAATGAGCCGCTCTTCTATAATGCTAACAAAATGTTGGTAGAAGATAGAGACTGGAGGTGGGGGGGGGGGGGGGGGGAACAAATAAAATGAGAGATTAAGAATGAGGAATGTAGTTTATAGCTGTCACTTTCAAGTCTCACTTCTTTGAACTGGAACTTCTGTTGCAAGATGGATTTTATCTTCCAAAATTCCAGAAAGGTTGCTTGGGGGAGGAGGTGATAGAAAGGAGGTGGATGCTGGCTCGCCCATCCTGGGGGTCTGGCCAAGGTGGAGGGTCCCCAGGGAGGAGCAAGGAGTGGGACGCGGCCCCATGCTCAGAAGCAGGTGCGGAATGCCGAGGGGAGTTCCCAGAGCTGAGGGAAAGAAACTGAGCAGTTCAGCTCGACATGAGAAGTGAGGGCAAGAAACATCCAGATGAACTGTGTTGTGCGTGAGAGTCACCCTTCAATAACATCTAAGATGAAGACCTGTTTGTCCCGCAAGGCTGATGACTGTCGATTGGTATTGAACAGTCTCACCCTAGAGGCAGTCCAGTGATACTTGATTAAGATTATTCTCAAAGGAGCCAAAGATAGACAGCAAAAGTTAGAAGGGAAAACAAAGGGCCAGGACAATCCTCTCTAAAATCTGTAATTCCCAAATATTCGGTTTCATGGGCCATGAAAATATTAAAAAGTTTTTTGAAGCTAACTTAAATTTTGCCAAGGGAAGTCACTGGGGCACAGGTGGCGGTGGGGGCGGCGGGGGGGCTACCCTACATTAACACGACCATAGCAATAGTGTTAAACACCAACAAATTAGAAAATACATGCCTTTAAAATGAAAGGCAATTTTTAACATCGAATACATTTTTAGCTATGTGGAAACTCCCTTACACCTGTTCTTATTTTTCACATTTCATCACGGGCCAATGAAAATTCTTCATGGCTCCCAAGACCGGTGTTTTTGAACAGCTGCCCCAAGGTTCCAAGGCACACAGGCTCTCCTGAACCCTGAGGAAATTTAAGAACTCTCTCCCAAGAAAACACATATATGCACACGAGCTTTTGCAGAGAACTTCAGGGAGTCGTCTCTAAACTAAGCACTTGTGCCCCAGAGAACCCATTACACTAATAGAGATCAGTCATTTGAATTACACGTACCACGGCCAATGGTTTTTGCAATCTTATCTTAATTTCATAGCAGCACATACCAAGGCATGGCAGTTCAATAACTTACAGTCTCTTACCATGTGAATTAGTAGCAGACCAAGGAATAAAACTCACATGACCTAAGTTCAACATTGACTTAGCCAAACTACCTAACACTCTGAGAATATAACAGAGTGAGCAAATGACATTTCCCCAACAGTACTGAAAAGCAAATCAGCAAATCTACTTTCCTACTACCCTGGAGGCAGGAATAGGGAGTGGGAGTAGAGGTTGGGGCGGGGGGAGGTAATTGGAAACAGCGACAATAGACAGAGAACAAAAGCCTAGCACATTGACATGAGAGACTAATATACCCACAAATCATTCGGGATATTTTTAAGAGGGAGAACAGAGTAAATAAGACAGCTTCCTTCGTCTCGCTTAGCCTGGGAGGGGTGGGGGGAATCCAGGAAATAATTTCAATTAGCCCTGATAAAATTAACATTCTAATATGTAAAAATCCTGAGTTCAGCTGCTACCCAGCAGGCTATGACAATGTGTGTGTGAGAATTTTGAACTCACACATATGGAAGTGATATCAAATGTAAGGTATTTTTGTTTCTGTACCATGTAATTCTTTTCAATTTTCAATGGTAAAGAAAGGACAAGCCCCCTCCCACCCTCCGTAACCATTTTTAGATCCCAAGATTAAGAACTCCAAGTACAGCTACTTAGCACAGCTCAAAGTCAGCTCTCAATATACACATAATGAATAAGATACAGTAATACAGAAATGTACTAGATTATATATAAATGTATGGATATGTAAAACTATAAACGTATTCGAATTAATCAAATTTTTGTTGAACTACATTTTTCTGTATCACACTTGAATGATAAATCACAGGAAAACAAATAAATATTGGAGATCTGATATGTATTATTTGTTCTTGATCATAACCGGTTCGCTCTCTCAAACATTTCGCTCAGATAGTTGGCCTACAATCAACCGGGAAAAACCATCAGGGAAATGACACGCGGTTCCTTCCACTGACACCAGCAGAAACTTCACTCCTCCCTGGGGCCTGAACGTGGAAAAAGTACACTTTATAATACCTGAAACTCCTGCTGGGGTGTTAATGACTACATTCAGTACCTCCTCTCTGAAAGACGATCCTAGAAAGCACATTGCTTAATGTATTAGAGTGAGTTTCTAATGGTAGAATTTCAGATGAAATGACACCTGGTCGGGGCATATTTGTAGTGGAAGGAAACTTTCCCAGTACAAGTTAAATCTTGCTTGGTTAGTTATGAGTTTTGATACCTAGAACTGGCCCCAGCCCCACTACACTATGACTAGTAGTGAGTTGACTCTGTGTCTATACACGTGGGCGTGTGTTCATGCCGATGTTACTAATAAGGCAGCGGGCCAGGGAGCTGATACATTTGTGTTACTTCCTATTTCTGCTTTCATAAACAGGCTGATTTTCCCATGGTTAGCTTTTGTTCTTTCTGTCTTGTTTTATAGAGTTTTAGTTTTTCTTTTTCCACCCTCTCCTGGTGATTATTGTTTAAAAATGTACGAACTTCCATGAGAGATGTACTGAGATTTTCTATGTGATTTACTATATCACACGTTTTTGTATGGGCTCCTGAAAAGAATTAATCCCCTGGTTAATTAATTAATTAGTTAATTCCCAGGTTAATTCCCTGAAGGATAGGAGGTTAGAGGTACATCTGTTTGTACTGCTCTATGATCGTCAGCATCCTTCCATGGTATTATTTGGTTTTGCCTATTTGATCATAGGCTGAAAGATGTGCATTTAAGTGTCTTATAACAACAACAATCCTGTTTCTCCCAATTTCTCTTCGTATTTTCAATGGTTTTTGCTTTATGTATTTTTATGCTGGGTTATTTACTACATAAACTTTCTTCACACTAGTTGTCATTGTGGATTCTGTGTCATTCGCCAATATACTTTGTTCTTCTTAGTCTTTTGTGAGCTTTTTTGGCATGACTTCAGCGTGCAGCACACAGACACAGGCTGTACCTCTGAATCCCTCAGATGGTGGTTGCTCCCTATTGTACTTCTGTGCGCTTTTCGTATCTGTTCTCTCTACACTTCTGACACACATACGTGTCATTTTTGTCCTCTTTACTCATCCTCTATCTCCAGATCCAGAGCCTTCTCCTGTTTCTTTACCAGATACCAAGTGCCTACCTGAGCTACAACCAGCCAGTTTCCTGATCTTAAGGCGCTCGGGAAATAGACACGCACTTACCCATACCCTGAGCACACAGGTGGTTCCCCAGTTGCCTTCAGCGGAGGAGGTATGTGGCTTTGGCTCAACTGTCCTTGCAGGGAGGCCAGTCCCCCATTCTGATCTCCAATAAGAGCAGCAGTTTGAGGTGCAAGAAATCCCACCCAATTCCTAATGGAGCTCTCCTGTACCAAGTTGGGTCTCCTCCTCAGTTGCCCGGGTCTCTGCAACTCTGGATCGGTACGGTATTTCTGAACATTCTCTCCTTATGTATGTCTACCAGTCTCCACCCATCATGCTTCGTGTCCAAAGGCGACACCTCCCAGAAGGCACTGAACTGTCACCAGTCTCTGTCCCTGTCCCAACCTCCCTCAACACGTACACACGTGTCCCACATTCCTTCCACTTCACATTTCTGCCTTTGTTATTTCCTAGAAGTCCTAGGATGCTTATGCCAGTATAATTATGTTAGGGACAATTAAGGGCTAGGACTCTGGTCACCTTTAAATTATTCCATGTAGAAGAGAGTACTCTAGTCCTTTTCATGCTCCATCCAGGCCCTGAGTCTGAGCCAGGGGGACATGCAAATAAGGAGGAATGATGTGTTCCTATCTTTTTTTCATGGAGGTAGGGCTTCTTCATTTCATAAAAGTAAGCGTGGCTAGGCTACTGTTTAGTTTATCTTAATTCCAACAGCCTTTCTGATAGTGGAAATTTCTTCCAGATTCTGTTTCTTCATGTTTCTGCTTGGGGTACTTGAGGGAGTTCTTATTTTCTGTGACTTACATATTTCAGTGGGAAATGGAGATAGAGGCTGCACAGAGGTCTCCACTCAGACAGTACTTCAAATGTGAACTAGAAAAATGAAGTTCAACTGAATAAGGCAAGGCCACTGTTCTCCATGTGCCTCCTTCTGCTATTGGTAGAACATCAATAAAAAAAATAAACAATGAATCAGTGATGCGTGTTAACAAGGACCCTATGAGCCAAAATCATGGGGCTAGGGCTGAGCACACTCTCTCTACCCCTGAAATTAGGCAGTGCTATGAAAATGCTTAGAAATGGTGTGGCTAAGCATCTGACTCTCGGTTTTGGCTCATGATCTCACGGTTTGGTGGGTTCGAGTCCCGCCGAGGGATTCTCTTTCTTTCTCCCTCTCTCTACACCCCTCCCCCACATGCATTGTCTTTGTCTCTCTCAAAATAAATAAACAAACCTAAAAAAAAAAAAAAACGGTATGGTATCAGGCAAATGTGTGGTGGCTTCATTACCGTATGTTATTATCAACACAGTTTTGCCATCTAAAATTGCCTCAGCCGCTCTGCCCGTGAATGATCCATTTCTTTGGTGTTCAAAAAAAAAAAAAGCGTAATATCCTGATCCCTGAAGTTCATCAGAGCACCACAGTGACGGGCACCAGGAAAGTGCCTTTAAAAGTTCATGCAGAAGCAATCATAGTTTCCCGAGAAGAAGCATTTATTGTTTTCCAAAGGCTAGAAGCAAAGCCTTCCCCTCCGGTGGCCATGGCAATGTCGGGTGCAGGAATTAGGCACTCAGATGGCAGCCTTCACAGGACGCCGTTTTACAATAAGGATTTCTGGGAAGGCTGCAAGTGGCCGACACGGCATGTAATTTACAAGCACTATGAAAGGGAAAGTGGAACTGTGAACACTTGCATTCTTTCCCGGGGGCTGTAGTGAGGGAAAACACCAATATAAAAATAAGCTATTTTTAGGGCCTCAATATCTCAGCTCTGTGAATGCTTCTGAGTCATATTTTATGAGGAAGACACACTCAGTACTGTTGGGCCACCGCTCCCATCCAGCTGGAGGGATTAAGTGGCATTCCATTGTTGAACACTTCCCAGCAAAATTGCCAGTGAGCCTCTGATTGCAAAATCTTTACCCCTCGTATTGACTTAAGCAGCAGAAAGAACATGACTTGATTTTTCAAATCCCTGGTTGATACACTGCTGATCTTAAGCTTTCGAATCACTCGTTCCCCCCAAAGTCCTGTGGAAGCTGTACAATTTCTATTTCTGATTCTTAATGATTCTTAATTGTTTTAGTGAGCTAAAAACCTGTGGGGCAATTTTTCAATGACACATATATAGCAAGTAGACTTCTCGTGTTTTGACTATAGTGTCTTTTGTACTGAGACAGATAGGAAATTCTAAGTGGTTTGGAATGCACCGGCAGGAGAATGCATCCCAGCTGGGAGTCAGCTCAATTCACACACAAGATTGTGTGGTTTAAAGCGGCGATCCCCTGTTTACCCTAGTTCGACTGGATAATGGCCAGGTAATTATTAAGATATAACTACCTGCTCAGCATTTGGTTGAAGCCTGGTAAGTTTCAAAAGAACAGTTAAGGAGTTTACTGCTAAATTAAGGATATGCAATTAAAGCATATAACATAAGCCTTTTTTTTTTTTTTTTTTTTTTTTAGAGAAAAAGGAGCCTAGCGGAAAGAATTTTGGCTTTTGTTATCTTTAATTTTGGATATGTTACTAGAACTTTCTGAGCCTCAGTTGCCATATCTGTAAAATCTCCCAAGATAATGTAATCAACCTAACAGTGTCGTTGAAAGAATAACTTTATAAATAACATAGTGAATCTCTGACTCAGTTTGATGAGGCAAATCAGGACTAAAGCCAGAAGAAGCATCTGGATCTTGCCTCTGCTTTGAAGAGTCAGAGATTGACTTTTGTCAATTCCCAGAGTAAATGAGGCTGGAGACATAAGCACACGATAATCACAGCACCCAGGAGCCTGAGGTGGGCACCAAGGTGCTGTTAATTTTAATGCATTTTTATAATTTTATTTATTTTTATTTTTTTAACATTCATTTTTGAGAGAGAGACAGACAGAGCATGAGTGGGGGAGGGGCAGAGAGAGGGAGACACAGAATCCGAAACAGGCTCCAGGCTCTGAGCTGTCAGCCCAGTGCCTGTTGCCGGGCTCGAACTCATGAACCGCAAGCTCATGACCTGAGCCGAGGTCGGATGCTTAACCGACTGAGCCACCCAGACGCCCTTGCATTTTTATAATTTTAGATTGATTACTTGGAATGGAAAAATAAGTTCAAAAACAAGTACATCTGCCAAATAAGTACGTTCTCTCCTTCGTATGTGTGAAGCTCTTAAAATCGTGTCTGGCACATGGTAAGTGCTTCATTAAATAATAACTAAGACGTAAGTTATCAAAAGAAGTTATATGTAATTAATTAAAGTTATCATAAGAAGCACTTTATAATTAAAGTTATCGTAAGAAGCACTTTCCAAGAAACAGGAAACATGCGATGCCTGAAAGATCAGCACATCATGCCCCCCGTAGACAAAACCACTGGGGATTAAAACAAGGAAGCTGGAGAAAGAAACTAAGGACCACGGCAATGAGTTAGTGGACACTGTAGAGTGCCCACCCATAACCCAAATACCTGCCCTACATTTTTCTTAACATCCTGTTCAGGTACCCGCCACCCAGGAAAAGCCAAACCAACCTCAGTTCTGATGGAAGATGTAGTTGGGCTAGAGCAACATTACCCTTATCGTAAGCAGCTTAGTCCCAGTGCAGCAGAGGGAATGTGGCTAATGGGATAAGAGGGAACTCTACTGGGATGCTGGAGGAGGACTTGCCTCCCTTCTTCCTCTGGATGGCGTCTTTCTTGCCTCCACGCTGAGCAGGAAGCCCGCACTGCGGACAGCAGAGAAGAAAGATGAAGAACGCTGGGTCTCTGATGAGTCAGTCACACCGCAAGTGCACTCTGACGCAGGACTTGAGTTAGGCGAGACAATCATTTCCTCACTACTTAGAGTTGAGGATTCTGTGACTTGCGGCTGAAGGCACCCGAACAGAAACAGAGGACACCTGCTTTGATGGACGCACCATCTCACAAGAGGAAGCCTTGCCAGTGAGACCAGAAATATTTGAAGTTCCTTGGCCACAATTACAATGCCTTATTCTTATCCCCCACCCCCCGCCACGCCCCCCCCCCCATCTTAGAGACAGCCTTGCCATTGGTAAAAAAATACTTGAAGTCCAATGGCTGACACTCACTTTCCCAGCAGCATTGGTCTATCAGACTCTGCCTGTGTTTGCTCTGGGAGAGTCATTTTCTATGCCTCTATGGCTTAACAACCCTACCCTCACCCTCAGTTTGGTGAATATCCTTCTACACATCTCCTTAATCAGATGCACATTATCTTAAATAAATGATATCTTCCCAATATATGCTCTTTTGTAACCTGATTTTCCCCCTGAATAATATGTCTCCAATAACATTGTATGTAAATACAGATCCACATCATCTTTTTTTTGGCTGTGTAAAAGTGAGCTATTTAATTGTGTATTTGACTAGTTTCTCTTTGAAGGGCATTTAAGTGGTTTCTGAGTTTCTCATTGCTTATAGAATGTTGTATGTACATCTCTTTGTACTTGTCTAGTGATGCTTTGGGATGAAGATCTAGAAATTACAGTTTGGGTTCAAAGCATGTAGACAAGATTCATTTTATCAGGATTCTTTCAGTTACAAAATGTAGGAGAGCCAATTAAAGAAGTAAAAACATAAGGAACTGAGTAAGTTACCTGACACCAAGTTTGGCAGTTGGGACATTCTAGGGGTAAGAGAATAACTCGGCAATGTCACCACAATACAAATTTTTCCGTCTCGTTCATCTGGTACCTTCAATGTATTGGCCCAGTTCTCAAGCTTATCCCTCATGGTTACAAAATGGCATCAGAGTTCCAGGCATCACACGACAATACCGGTATGAAAAAGTGGAGTATTTCCTCCTGTACATCCCTTTTTATCACAAGGACACTGTGTCCCAGCAGCTCCGAGCACATCCCCTCTTGTATCCCATAGTCAGAATTGGCTGGACACCTAATGTGTTAGCTAAGAAAAGTCTAGGGATAAGGAGGATACTGACAACATAGTCTCTGGAAAGATTTTATCCACTATATTGTCACCATCAGTGCCTGGTTTTCCGCCTTTTGTCAATCTGATAATACATAAAAAAAGATACTTTGTTTTTATATTAATTTATCTGCTTATTGAACGTCTCCACGTATATTTACTGGCTGTTTTGGGCTCTTTTATGAAACTGCCTGATTATATCTTCTGCCTTTTGTTCAGATGTTTTTTCCTATTGGTTTGTAGTGCTCTGGGTACATTAGGAAAAGTAAGTCCTGTGCATTAGAATCTTCGATGCTGCTAATTGTTCTACTAATTGGCTATCTGCTTATTAACATTATTTACAGTGAATTTTGCCATACAGAATTTTAATTTTTACGTAGTCAAATTTATCAAGTTTTCCTTTATGGTTTCTGGCTTTGTTATTAAGCTTGGAAGTCCATGCCGACTCAAAGATCAAAACACATTCACCTGTGTTTTCTTTTACTATTTCTTCTTTTAAGTGGCTAGCCATCTGTCCCAGCAAACATTGAGTAAGTAATTCATCTTCTCCCCACTAACTGGAGAATGCCATCTTTATAACATGCTAATTCCCACACGAAAACTATTTGTATACACCAGTATTTAAAATGAAGCATTCGGGGATGCCTGTGTGGCTCAGTCACTTGAGCGTCCGACTTCGGCTCAGCTCATGATCTCATGGTTCATGAGTTGGAGCCCCGCGTCGTACTGTGCTCACAGCTCAGAGCCAGGAGCCTGCTTCCGATTCTGTGTCGCCCTCTCTCTCTATTCCTCCCCCGCTCGCACTCTGTCTCTCGCTCTCAAAAATAAAGATTAAAAAAAAATTTTTAATGAATCATTCAACCAACATTTACTGGTTTTTTTTCATAACCAGTAAAAGCACCTTGGTTGTGGTTGAAAGTAGAGACAGAGATGAATTAGACCCAGCGTTTGTCTATAATCCTGCACACGCCTATTACTGAAAAGTACAGGTCCTAGACCAAAAGTGATTGGTTTGATTCCCAAGTTGTCCACTTATAAAAAGCTGTGACCTCATAGGACCTTGAACACAAGACTTGGGTAAGCCCCATTGCCTCAGTTTTCTCTTGTGCAAAATAGGATAATAATAATAGTACCTATTCTCATAGAATTGATGTCATAGTTGAGTGAATTCATGCAAAATGCTCAGAGTCTGGCACAGAGGGAGGGCATAATAATGCTTAAACTTGGAGGGAGGATATCATAGGGTTAAAGGTATAGACTTTGGAACCACTCTGCGTAGGTTGGAATCCTTCTCCCAACACTTACCAATTGGGTAAACTTGGGCTACTAACTTAACCTCACCATGCCTAGAGTTGCTGTAACTATTAAACAGATTGATACATATAAAGTCTTTAGGGTGGTGCCTGACTCGTAGTAAGTGCAAAATACGTTAAAGCTATTTTTAGTATCCATGGGATATCCTCACTGGATCTCAGACCGTTTCAGATCCTGACAATAGACTAAGGATGGAAAACAATTTTGGGGTGCTCGTGGGGACCTTCCATTCTTGACCCACCCAACTGAATAAAGAGGGGGATAGCTTCCAAGAAATTCCGCCTCTAGCTTCTCATTGTTGTTTTGGAGTAGTGCATTGGAACTCTAGACGAAACAATAGCCACATGGTTTCATCTACACACAAACATCAGACTCTGCAATGACTTTCAGAAAACATAATTATATTTCGACCAGGTTTGCTCTTTCTGTCCTGATATGATTTGAAATAAGCTCTTCGCTTTTTCATTGTTTTTTTAACCATAATGATCGGAAAGTTGATATGCATTGCATTTTGGTTTTTGCTTCCTCCTCAATTATATCCAAATCCATCATTATTGCCTTGACTACAAGAAATATTTTTAGTTTGACCGGGGCATTTTTTCCACTGCTCCCACCCACCTTCTAAAGCGAGGGTAGGCATTATACATGATGATGGCAATCTCAAACTCCACATGTGGCCTCTGAGCGCTGCACGTTGCGTTTGGATCTGTGGCTTAGCTGGTGGGCGGGTATAAATGTGCGCCGCCAGGCCGGTCCCTGGAGACTCTGCGTTTGCAGAGAGCTCTGTGGCGTGTGGCTTCACCGAAAGGCTGCATGCTGTCTTTGAAGACCGTCATGCTGAGAGGTCTGCCGTTTTCCAGCCAGGCTGTACCCTTCTGGTCATGTGGGGCGTAGAGAAAGGACCAAGAGAATCTATGCGATGCTCACCTAGATTGGGTTCTCAGTCAACAGTGGATGTCTATATTTATCCGCTTGAGGAAATGTAATCATTTTTTCCCTCCAGTTTCAACTATGCTATAGGAAATGGAAAGTCCTGGATATGAATAGCAACATAGAATGTCAAAAAAAAATTACTCTTTGCATGTTTTCTCACTCAGACTCTTCTTTTTCTGCCAATGTTTTATCGATCCAGTTCAACAATGGAACGTAAATGATAAATGGGGAAAAGATTCTTAAGATGAGAAATGAAGATTTCAAAGCGTGCATTTCAAACTGCATTCATCTATGTGCAATTTGTCCTTTAAAAAGAGCAAAACGTATGTTAAGTTCACACTTCAGATTGACCCTAAGCCAGTGAATTCTATGTGATGGGTGAATTCAGTATGAACATAGCCAAATCTGTCTTTCTCATCCCTGGGGCTTGAGAAAAGAAGAAGAAGAAGCTAGCATTTGGGGACAGGGTGTGTTTGGAAAGAGGAACCTACCCTACCTCTCCCTTCAACCAAGCTCATTTGTCTTCTCTTCCATCCATCAATGGAACCAGAAAATACACCCATTTATGCTGAGCTTAACTTAAGACCTAAACAAAGGTGAACAGATCGTTTCATTTGTAACTAGATAGTACTTCCGTGATCAAATACTCTTTTATTTCTGGGTGAGTTTATTTTTTTAATAAACTATCAAGCAAACCGACACAGTCAAGGGAGCTTGACTTGAATTCTAAAAACTTTAATGCGTCAAATGAGAGCAAGAGTATAAATAAACACAGTGGGAAAGGGGTCCTTTGGTTTCAAACTTGCCTTGTTTCAGACAAGACCACATACCTTGTCTTTTGTCTTGTTTGATTCATGTCTCCCTTTCCTTGAAATTTCTCAAATTAAAGAAATCGTACCAAATAGCCCCAGAGCCTGACATTTATTATTTTCTCATGCTTGTCAACATGACATAGTCTCGTAAATCCAGCTTGAAGGTGGAGATGACATGTGAGGAAGATACTATATTCAGATGATGCTGAGGAGGAAAAAAACAAAAGCAAAAACCAAACTCTCTTTCATTGCTTTCATTTAATTAAGAACTTCACTGTACTCCTTGGAATCTGAAAAGTAAAGCACCAGTATGTTTTCTGCTTATGTTGCCTCATCTGAGAGGCAAATAACCTAGGAGTCTAGGGTCCGTATGGATAATAGTACATTGCGCAACTTCCACGGACTCCAAAGCAAAATGCATTAATTGCAAAGCGCTTTGAGGCCTCTTCCCCTAAGCCTGACCGAAGAAGATTCTTAGGTCTCTATTGTCTGCTGCTTCTCCAATATGGCAAGCCCAAAGAGAGGCAGAACGTGTCAGTCTACCTATGGCTTCCAGGTTTTGTGACGAAACATCAACTGCCAGACCTGGCAGGGCTACGTAGAACCATAAAAAACTCACTTGCTACTTGGGGAAAGGTTGGGAACTGTTGACTGTTTTCCCAAATATCCCCTACACGACACCTTTTCTTTCTCTGTTGAGTGCATGAGGGGCAGAAAGCAAGGGCTCAGGAAGGCAAGAACACAAGTTCTTTTCTCTCCCTAGAGGAGACAAAGAAGCAGCAGCCAAGAGCTTAGCTTGCATGTGAAATGCATGAGTATTTGTGGCTGAATGAAAGGGCCGCAGATGGTGGGGAGGTCTCCCAGGGAATGTGGGTTTGGATAGGGTGTATGATGTGTGAGTAGCAGCTTCGAAAGCCAATCCTGAATTAGTGACGCCATGCACACGGCAGGGGGTGGGGGGGTTGGGGGGGGAGGTCTGGGGAATTGGTAATTGGGACAGAGACTGGTACTGCAGAAATGCTGGGATAAAATATTTTTAATTTTTATTTTTTCCATTTAAAAGAAACTAATGGGTTTGGCATGTAAAAGCTGAAAGGAACAAGTCTCTTCAGAATGAAAGCAGGCATTATTTACAGTCTTTTTAATCCTTCAGTTGTTGTATCAGAAGCTTTGTGACAAAGCGAATAATCTGGGGATCATTGAGTGCCTGCTGTGTGTACACAATTCAGGATTTTAGGTCTTGGGTGTGGGTGTGGGTGTGGCTGGAACAGCATAGGGATGGAGGGGATAGGAAAGTCAGGAGAAAGGGAATACAGCCCTTTCTCTCTATTAGAGAATCTCTAAGATTCTTAGAAAATCGCATTATCTAGATGGGAACGCAGATCACACAGACCTCAAGATAAACATTGCATCTGCCAAGAACAGGGCCACTAATGCCTATTCATGATGCAACCTGATAACTTGAGTTTCTCGCATCTTCCTTGGAAGAAAATGGAGCACTGATGTATTAATTCATTTATTAGCAAAGTTAGCGTGGTTGACTTGCTGGGGACAGAGGATCAGATGGTACTTTTGTGGCCGGAGGTGAGTTTTTCTCCGGAGTCAATCAGTACTCTTGCTCCTTACCTTCCTGGGAAGAGGCAGAAATTGAAGACTCAGCCAAGTGGACTTTGAAATGACGGTTAGAGGGAAATACTCCCTCTCATGGGATCCAAGAAGGTCGTTTTTCCGGACAATGAAGCCTGGAGAGAACTGGGCAGCCTCCCTCACGAGTTGAAGACTATGCAGACACTGGGTGGGATGCTGGCTGTGTAGCCGACTCCAGGATGGGTCTACACTTGTAGAGCAATTTTAAGTCTTTCTTTGGGCTGTTGCTGAATCTTCAACAAGACCTTACAGGAGTTTAAGCTTTGTCTCTGTTGTGGTTTGGGAAATTAGGGCAAGGCGTGTCTCCATTCTTAGGACAGAGTTATACAGGCAAGAGAGAGCAGCGTCCCCTGTCTCAAAGCTAGAATTAGGGTAGCAGTGGCCAGACCAGGAGAGACCATTTCTCCAGGGCCACGAGGAACAGAGGAGACGGCAGGAGCATAGCAGTTGATAGAAGGGCCAAAGCCTAGGGACCAGAGCCATTTGCCCCAGAGCAAACTGAAGACCTGTGCTTCAGGAAGTGCTCACAAACAGCAGTGGTCTTTTTGATGGAGGCAGGCTGATTGCATAATAATTTGGGTATCAAAAGCATATGTAACCTAGCTTAGAATTCAAAGGTGGTGAATCCTAGGCTGTGGGGTGAAAAACCAACAACTTAAAAGTAAGCACTCAAAGACTGAATGCTATGTCCCCCCCCCCGGAATTCATATGCTGAAACTCTACCCCCCAATATGATGGGATTAGGAGGTAGGGCCTTTGGGAGGGAATTGGGGCTAAATGAGGTCATGAGGGTATCTCTCCTATGAAGGGGATTGGTGCCCTCATGAGCCACAAGAGCACTGGCTTCCTCGTCTTCTCTCTGCCATGCAAAGATCTAAGGAGAAGGCTGCATCTGGATGAGAGCCCTCGCTGGAACTGTCATCCTGGCACCCTGATCTCAGACTTCCCTGCCTCCAGAGCTGTGCAATAATTTTCTCTTGTTTTAAGCCACCCAGTCTATTGTGTTTGTGTTATAACAACTGAAAGAGACTAAGATTAAGACTGGAAGAGACTAAGACACTAAGACTAACTAGAAGAAAGGACTTGCCTGTGTTGGATGAGGATAGTAAGCTGAGGATCGTGGGAAAGGAACATTTGAAGTACAATTTTAGGGACATAAGGGACATGGAAAAGAAGAGCATTCCAATTTCCAGCCGGGGGGAGATTCGCAGGGCTGAGCTCTGCTGATAACAAAGCCATATGATTTACATGATTTCCAGGCTGTGCAAGGTGCTTCCCGCATAGTCTTGGCCCCAAGATCCTCACATTCCACAGGGTGTCACTCAGGCAGGTCCAGAATTACTCACAGTGATCTGGTCCTCCTTGAATGCAGCTCCTCAGCCATACTCTGCTATCAGTGGTCGTGGGTCTCTGTTTGCCACCGTGGAGAGAGAGAGAGTTACGTGACCTCCTTTCCCTCATAGCTGTTATTGGCCTGAGAGAGAAACCAAAAATCAAAGAATCCAAAAACAGTCTTCATGTGGTTCCTGCCCCACAGTCTCTACAGGAATCCTTCAAAACGTTTCCCCCATGTACTTCGGGAGTGGCCAGGAAGAGGTTTCAGTTGTGCGTATTAGTTTCCGAAAGCTGTCGTGACAAATCCCCACGGGGTGGGTGGCTTAAAACAGCGGAACTGTCTCTCTCATGGTTCTGAAGCCTGGAAGTCCAAACCCAAGGTGTCATCATGGTTCTTTCCGGTGGCTCTGAGGGAGAGTCTGTCCCGTGCCTCCCTCCCTCCGAGCCCCTGATGGTGACCAGAAATGCTCGGTGCTCCTTGGTTTGTAGATCTCTCCAGTCTCAACCGCCATCATCATGTGGCCTGTTCCCCTCTGCGTGTCTGTCTCTGAGCCTCTTCTTCTCTTCTTACAGGGACACCAGCCATGTTGGATTAAGGGCTCACCCTAGCGTGACCTCATCTTAACTAAATACATCTGTAACAACTCTATTTCCAAATAAGCTCTTATTCTGAAGTCCCAAGGACATGACTCGGGTGGGAGGCACTAGTCAATGTGCAAGTGAAATGTTTCTCTCGGCAACTACCTGGCGACTCTTTCCTTCCTGCCCTGCTCTGGGCCCTCACCCTGGAGAAATTGGATTGCCAAGGCCGCCAAGGCTCCACCAAGCTGCCGCTGCCCTGTGCCAACCCACACCCCCCGTGCATCCACTGAAAGTTTTGGTGCCACTCCCCTCCCACAGTGCCAAGCCCCGCTGTGAGAAAGCCTCTCTGACTGATCCCCAGGCTGGTGTCAACCAAGGAGGTTTGAGGAAAACTGCCTTTTGAGTTCTGACTCTCTTTCATTCCCCGCTTCCCACTCTGGGACCCACGCAGGAGTCTTTGGGATAGAGGCACCAGGGCAGGCTGAGCAGCAGACTTGCTATCCTCACACTTGGCCCACCCTCCCAATGCTAGACCTCAATCTTGTGTAGCACTTGACTCTCTCCTTCTCTAGAGCTGGTGGCAAGAGGTACCCACTCAGGGACACCGGGCAGGGCTGCGCTGTGGATCCTCCCAAACGTGTTCAGATAGGGCTGAGTCCTCACAGGGACACACAAGACACAGTTGAGATAATACGGCCACTGGGTAGGCACATGTGACTTGGTCATGGGACTGCAGAGATAAGGATGGGTGTGTGATGTTCAGCAAGGAGAATCCTTCCAGAGTGGGACAGATGAAGATTCAGGTCAAAAAGAGAACAAGAGGGGTGCCTGGGTGGCTCAGTCGGTTGAGCATCCGACTTCGGCTCAGGCCACGATCTCGTGGTCTGTGAGTTCGAGCCCCGCGTCGGGCTCTGTGCTGACGGCTCAGAGTCTAGAGCCTGCTTCAGGTGGATTCTGTGTCTCCTTCTCTCTCTACCCCTCCCCGGCTTGTGCGCTCTCTATCTCTCTCTCTCTCTCAAAAATAAATAAACAGTAAAAAAAATAAATAAATAAAAATAAAAAGAGAGAAAGAGAGGACACCTGGACACAAGAGCTTTGAGTCAGGCCAATACTTCTCAACTCTTGATTCTCAAACACCAGCTAGGTGTCCAAAAACTCCATTCAATTCTGCCACTAACTACCTGGAGTTAGTGTCAGATCCCACAAGTTAAAGTCCTCAGTCCCATAGACGGCCCTCACCTCAGGTACCAGTCACGGGCCCCAGGCCTTCCATATTTCTGCCCAACTGGCTATAAACCAAGGGGTCATATGATGCCCTCCTCAAGTTCGATAATTTGCTACAACAACTCATAGAACTCAGAAAAACACTTTGCCATGTCTACTGGTTTATTACAAAGGATGTAACTCAAGAACAGCCAAATGGAAGAGGTGCATAGTGTAAGGCTTGGGAGAGAGAGAATACAGGTCGGTACCCACCCAGCACCTGGAGGTGTTGGCCAGCCCAGAAGCTCACTGAACCCCACTGTTGAACTGTTTAGCAAGGTTTCATTATGTAGCCATGATTGCAACTAAATCACTCACCTTGGTGACTGAACTCAATCTTCAGCCCGTCTCCCCTCCCCAGAGGTCAGGGGGTGGGGCTTAAAGTTCCATCCCTTCTAGTGGGGCTTGAACTTTCAGGAGATCAGCCCCTTCCTTTAGCTGCAGGGTCCTCAGACCTTCCTCCCCAGTGAATCATTTCATCAGCATACAAAAGAGTACAAAGGTCTTAGAAGCTCTGTGTCAGGAAGCAAGGACTAAAACCAAATATTTATCTTTTTATTATACCACAATACTAATTTATATTTTCTTATGTCCCTGACGATGCTTCGATCATTTCTGTTAGTGTGTCAAACGTCTGAGCCTTAGTTTCATCATCCATAAAAGAGTAGGATAGTACCCGCCTCACAGGGCTCTTGGAGGAATTAAATAAGTTAATTCATAACTTATGAATAAGTTAAGTGCTCAGGGCAGCAGCGCCTGGCACAAGGGCACGTCAGTCCATGATAGCACTTTCTGCTGAATGTGCCTTTGATACATGTTCTGAGTGTTTTACGTGCATTAATTCATCTCATCTTCACCGCAACTCGGTGGGATGCATACCCTTAATTCCACTTTACAGGTGAGAAAACTGAGGCAGAGAGGAGTTGTAATGTGGTGCCTGACACTAGGCAGTTTGTAAGTGGTGAAGACAAAGCCTATGCTCAAAACCAGGACTCTTTGGTGGCACCTGCATGGCTCAGTCGGTTAAGCCTCAGACTTTGGCTCAGGTCATGATCTCAGGGCTCATGAGTTCAAGGCCCATATCAGGCTCTGTGCTGACAGCTCAGAGCCTGGAGCCTGCTTTGGATTCTGTGTCTCCCTCTCTGTCTGCCCCTTCTCTGCTCATTCTCTCTCTGTCTCTGAAAAAATAAATAATAGACATTAAAAAAAATAAAACCAGGACTCTTTTGTCTCCATATAGTAGGTGCTCAGTGAACCCTTATTGGCATGAGAGTCTGGGCTACACAGAGGTGTGCTGAGCATATGGAAGGACAACTATGAAACCATGGCCAACGCACAAGAGCAAAATACGTCCTTGTGTTTGACAAAATCGTTGCACCACGAGACCCAACTTAATTTATTTTTTTTAAGTTTATTTTATTTTTTTGAGAGAGAGAGTGCATGTGTGCACACATGCAGATTGGGGAGGAGCAGAGAGAGAGAGAGAGAGAGAGAGAGAGAATCACAAGCAGGCTCCATGCTATCAGCACCCAGCTGGATGCAGGACTCTAGCCCATGAACCGTGAGACCATGACCTGAGCCAAAATCAAGAGTTGGATGCCTAGCCGACGGAGCCATCCAGATGCTCCAACAAGGCCCAACTTAAAAAAAAAAAAAAAGGAAAAATATAAATCCAACAACCTCGAAGGAAACCTGAGAGGAAAAAAGATTTAAACCACTACGAATTATGAGGAGTGGAAGGAAATAGTTTGACCTCTTCGTAATGCTCCAACAACCACACTGGGGGATCTAGTTGTAAAAGGCCAGAGTCCACCTCTGGTTCTTAAAGTTCTAGAATGCTTGCCAGCACGTTTCTTCCACTTCCTGTCCTCAACTTAGTTTGAAGACTCTGTCCCGTGTGAAACTACACACTTCACCATAAACTGCTTACTTATAAGGATAGTTATCTCCTCACCCCAAACTCTCCAGTGCACATCTGTGATTCTAAACAGCTTAACTGCTCCATTTACTATCTTTGAACTTCTGTACTTGAAAGAAGTACGAGAAAGGTCTCAGGTACAAATTAAACCAGCACATCAGTCCATCAGGAATGCAGCCCTGGGCAAGACAAACACTTCTTTCTCAGAGAGACCAGCTTCTTTTCACAGGATTCTGTGAGCCCCCGGTCGTTCCCCCATGTAAACCCTGGGAGCCATGGTCATCTGCTTTTTGAAGCAGAAGGGGGGTTTCCACATTCTTGGAGGAAAGGATTTTGTTGTTCAGGTCAGCTCCTGTCACCTGTCTGAGCGTACTTGAAAAAGTGGAGGTACACTGAATGGAAATATGCAGGTGTAACCGAACTAATGTGAGTTTGCTCCTTTAGTGAGCCAAAGATAGAAACTCTACGAGGTGAGTTGTGACACAAAGGAAACTTTATTTGCAGCAAATATGGAAATCACGGGGAATAACTTCCAAAGCTGTGACTCCTTGAGCAAGGGTGAATGGATTCCTTCTCTTCAGAGTCAGGAGGACTACTCAAATAGGGAAGATTTGCATCGTATGTACAGGCGGGTCTAAGATCATGCATGCGCCTTATGGAAACATGCCTATACATACATTGTATGTTATGTAAATGAGGTTTGTGCTCTTCCTTGGGCGGAGATTTTAGTGTCTGATGAGGTAAAGGTAATTGTCAGTCATTCTAGAGGTCACTCCATGGTCCATCATGCAGGTGTGAGTCAGGGGGTTAGCTCAAGTTGGTCTGGGGTGGTCTGGGCCATGAGAGTTGGGCAGTTGTTATTGCTCGAGGGGTAGTTTCAATTTCCATCATGGGATATTATACCCAGAGCGTCCTTTGCCCGAGTTAGGAGACAAGCTGGAAAAGAGAGCTTAAGGGAAATTGTGGGACAAAGGTTGGTGGGTCCAAGCAGGTGAGCAGTAAAACTCAGGTCTTGGGGTCTAGCTGGTGACACAGGGCCAGAAGGAGAGAAATATTTTTGTCTTCATAACAACCAGAGAGTCCCGTTCTGTGAACAAAAATTACTCTTGTTGTTATCACTGTAAAACTCTGCCATAATGTAATAAGTGGGGAGTTTCCCAAAAAGCCAGTCATGCAAAATGGGAGGATTGTGCTATTAAGGGGCAAACGCCAGGAATAAGGCGGTCTCGAAGCTCACCAGCCACACTGTCCCAAGTTCGTGCTTCACCATCCAAATCCATTCCAGTCCCAGCCATGCTGTCTCTGGCTTGAATGTCTACAGGGAGCTTTCCAGTCCTGGAGCTGGCTGGGACTTTCAGGGAAGCGGCAGCCATCCTAGTCATATCTTGGTAGGCAGGTTCATTCTTTATACCGATCCAAGGCCATGGGCTACTGACTCGTGTCCACCCATACCCTCTTCCTCAGTTTCCCCTAACTTCCTCCTCTTCTGTGAGATCTCTACTTCCCTCCTTCCCATTATCTCAGGATCTTAGTGAGAAAGAAAACAGAAATAATGTCTATCGTTTATAGAGTGACTATGTGGTAGACTGTGTGCTAAATGCCTTATACATTTTTCATTAAGTGGTCAAAACAGCTCTATGTGGTGTCTACTGTTGTCCTCACTGGTGAAGAAGGAAGCTGAGGGTTGACTTCAGGGGTCTGCCACGGGCCCCACAGTGGGGAGGCAGCAATGCCCCATTTCTAACTGTTTTGCATCAGTCTAGAGCCTCTTCCAAGTTCATGCAGCTACCTTGCCACTCACTGGTATTAAAAGCCCAGAACCACATTCCCCTGTACTTCTTGGATGTGGAAATTCCTCAAAGGGGACATTTCTAAGACGGAAAGTACTTTTCATCCCTAAAGTTTCACGTTTCATGTTATAGTCAGTTTTGCTTTCTGTGTTGTTGGGCACTAACACAGCAGGGTTCTTCTTTAGGTTTTCAGGGCACAGCCAGGAGAGGAGTAGACAAGAGTGTTTAAATTCATCTCCCCGCTGGGGCACCTGGGTGGCTCAGTTGGTTGAACATCCGACTTTGGCTCAGGTCATGCTCTCCCAGTTTGGGAGTTCAAGCCCCACATCAGGCTTTGAGCTGTCAGCTCAGAGCCTGGAGCCTGCTTCAGATTCTCTGTCTCCCTCTCTCTGCCCCTCTCCCACTCATGCTCTATCTCTCTATCTCTCTCAAAATTAAATAAACATTAAAAAAATTAAAAAAAATTCACTTCCCCATGAACTGATAATCAGCTGATTAAAGACTGAGTCTGAAAGATGATGCAGAGTTCACATCAACCCCCTTGACTGTCTGGCATCTGAAATGACTGAAGCTGGCCATGCTCCAGTTTGAAAGGCTGAAATTCAAACTCTTTCTTTCCTGTACATGTATTGACCCACATTTTATTTACAGTCTTTGAGGCTTCCTAGTCCTCTTGAAGCCAAGGCTTCTCAAGGGAAAGATCCCTGAAAGATGACCAACATTGAATCAACAATCTTGAAAGGGAGATGCTCCAAAAGCCTTCAAGTGGTCAATCTTAGACCCCGGCAGTGGTTACAGTGTGACTCTAGCTTTAAGATCCTCTTTCCTTCCCAACTATTTGCAAAGCCAGTGCCACGTGAGTCACCTCGGACTTGGGCTCCAGAAGACAACTTGCCCCTTTGTCCTGGATGGATGGGATGTCTAGCTCTGGGCCAACTTCTGGTGTGGTCTGCAGTGTGCCAAGTCTGGACCTTTTGCATCCTGCAGACCCATTTAGCTGCCACTCCAGAAATCTCCACAAAGGCCAATTCTTACAGAGCTCCTTGAGGGTAAACGTTACATTCCCATCAAACGACAAGAAAAATAGCCAGTAGATGAGCATATAAAGAACTTCTTTTACCTCCAAGACAGTGATACCGCTTGGGGACTTCACTGTGAGATGCCGGTCTACCACAGCCAAAGCGCATCAGCATCTGTGGGCAATCTGCCCTCCCAATGAACTAAGGAGCTCTTCTTCCCATTGTTTCCACGAGGCAAGGACAACAATAAAAACAAGATTGCAAAGGATGAAGAAGCCGAAACAAAACAATTTGCAATGACACAGTTCCACCATGAAGAATCTATTCCCTACTCAATGGATCCTATTTAATGGAATTAAAATGTTAATGTAAGTCATCAAAATTCTGTTCATATCAACACATCACTATTCCTCACAGATGGTTGTCCCACAGTATTCTGAGAGTGATGTTGGAGATGGAAGTCCAACCACTACATCTCTTGACAAATTGGAAGGAATATGGATAGCCTAGTCCCAGGATGTAACTCCACAGTCTATGAAGACATCGCTCTTTCCCTTCTCCAGATAATCTCCAGCAGGCAACCCTGATGAATGTGCTTCACGACAGTGGCAGTTACCACTTTGTGGGATTTCCCTCGTTAGGGCAGCCACAAAATCACCCCCTTCCCCAGTGTTCAGGCTGCTCTGGGGCAAAACCAGGCAGGATACTGAAATCCCGTTCATTAAAGCATTCTAGCTGTGAGCACGAAGGTCAGGGCCTGATCGTGGCCCTGAGCAAAGAGAAATGATTACCTCTCTCAAGTCAGGAATCAGAAAGGCCAGGGGGCCAGGAATAAGATCACCAGAGAAACCAGTAAGGCTGAAAATGACCTCCACCTTGGCATTAACAAGTAGTAGAATAGTTCTGCCTTGTGTTTTCTTAAAAATTAAGCCCTTTGGACTCCATTGATCTGGGAAAACATTTTTTTCAAAAAAGTTACAAAACAGCTCTGTATGTTGCCCTGTGTCTTTTCATTTTTATTTTTTGTTGTTACTTTTATTTTTTTTAATATGAAATTTATTGTCAGATTGGTTTCCATACAACACTCAGCGCTCATCCCAACAGGTGCCCTGTGTCTTTTTAATAGTATGTTAAGGAGTGCCTGGGTGGCACAGTTGGTTAAGAGTCTGACTTTGGCTCAGGTCATGATCTCACTGTCTGTGAGTTCAAGCCCCACATTGGGCTCTGTGCTGACAGCTCAGAACCTGGAGCCCGCTTCGGATTCTGGGTCTCCCTGTCTCTCTGCCCCTCCCCTACTCATGCTCTGTCTCTCTCTCAAAAATAAAGAAACATTAAAAAAAAATAATAGGCTCAAAACATTCCTTTAGCCAAACAGAGAAGAAGAAAATAGTGCCTCTGTAGTCCATTCACAAGCTTTCACCCCACTGTTTTATGCGGAGGAAAGTGTTACAACTCCCAATCAGTGCAATGACTATAGAGCAGTAGAGATCGTAAAGTCTGATTGTGTCTTAAGCAAATATTTTAATTATTTCAACAAATGTGTCAAGGGAAGTGAATCATAATTTGTGTGCATGCCAGGATATGTCAGAGCTAGTGATCCAAAAGATGTACAGTATTCGGTTAGTGAACTTGAAAGTATGTTTCAGCGATCCAATTAGCTAAATAGCATTTTTTTATATTTGTGCCATAAACATTTCATAATACATTTGTTTAAAATACAGGAATCACCATAAGACAAGCAAAATGCAATCTGTATATAACAGAGATGCTAACTGTGGATGTTAACAAAGGGAACAGGGGCCCCTGGGTGGCTCAGTCGGTTAAGTGTCTGACTCTTGGTTTCAGCTCAGGTTACGATCTCATGGTTTGTGGGATGGAGCCCTATATCGGGCTCTGCACTGATAGCATGGAGCCTGCTTGGGATTCTCTCTCTCCCTCTCTCTCTGCCTCGCCCCTGCTCACACTCATGCATATTCTCTCTCTCTTTCTCTCTCTCAAAATAAATAAATTTTTTAAAAAGAGGGAATACACACACCTCGCTGAGGAATGCTTTATGAAGATTGTGACATTTGAATGCCTTGAAAAAGTAGCACAATTTCTACAGGAGGAAGTCAAAGGGAGAAGTCCCATCAGATGTTGTGCACATGGCGTGGAAAAGGCAGGTGGGTGCTGGGAAGAGAGGAAGCTACCAGATTCTGTAGCAGAACTCACATGAAGTTATAACGGCAGGACTGACTGGTAAAGGCATCACTTAAATTAACCTAGATTAATCACTTAAATTAACCTAGTACACACGAGGGAGGCATTGATAATCCTGGAACAGAGATGTATCGTGGTTAAAAGCAGTATTTTATGAAGGCTGCTGTGGCGGCTTTATTTCTTTACTAAGACCATCACAACAAAGTACATAACCAGGTGGCTTCAGACAACACAAATTTATCCTCCGACACTTGTGGAGACTGGAGGTCTCTGAAATCCGGGTGTCGGCAAGGCCGGGCTCCCTCTGAAGGCTCTTGGGGGAAATCTGTCGTGTGCCTCTCTTGTGGCTGCTGTTTGTTGGCAATGTTCAGTATTCCTGAGCTTGGACACACCACTCCAATCTCTGTCTCTGCCTTCTCAAGTGTGACAATGTCTCCCTGTCAAATTTGCTTCTTCTAATAAGGACACCAATGGTATTGGATTTAGGGCTCGCCCTACTACGGGATGATTTTGACTTGACACACGTCTGTAATGACTCTGTCTCCAAATGAGGTCACATTGACGGGAACCTGGTGGACATGAACTTGAGGGGGGACACGACTCGACACAGTCAAGTAGCCAAAAGTAGGAAGAATTAGCATGGGAAGAGACTTGTGATAGTGAGATCAGTGAGGAGCCCAACGCAGCCGATGAAACCACGAAGGCCCAAGATGGTAACAACACTGGAGACGGAGACTGGAGATGGTTTAGTTGGGTGACCTATTGGAAATGGGGAGGAGGGAAGTTCGAGGCGACCCAGAGATGGGGGACTGGGGACCTGAGTGAGTGGTGGTACCATCAACCCAAATAACCAGGCAGAAAGCCTCAGGCAGTTGAGTGAGAAATTAGTTAGATGTTATGTTTTATTGGGTAATTCTGGCAAAAGATGTAGCTATCTGTGGCTGTCCAGGCAGCTGGGTGTTCGAGGCTGGAGGGCTGGACAGGAGTTAGAGTGAGGAGTGGGGATTTAGGAACGACGCAGCAGAAAGAGGTAGAGAAACTGTCATCAGAGTGGGTAAAATCCCAGGTGGTGAGGGGACGTGTAGGGAAGGCAGATGACGGAACTGGGAGAACAGCTCGACTGCACCTCAGACAGGAAGACAGGGATGCAGGAGACAATGGGAGACTTCAGGAAGCCAGTGGGCAGGAACTGAGGTGGAAGAGGGAAGGAAAAAATAGTTGTGTGGATAAAGCTGGTGATTTAAGCCTTTGCCAAAATATAAATGTACGTTCTAGGGCAATTGCTTTGAGTATTAGCTTTATATCCCCACAGCACAGCAAATTTTAGAATTTCTTCGCAAAATAACATGGAATAGGGGCGCCTGGGTGGCTCAGTTGGTTGGGCGTCTGACTCTTGACTTTGGCTCAGGTTATGATCTCACCTTGAGTTTGAGCCCCGCATCAGGCTCTGTGATGACAGCTCAGAGCCTGGAGCCTGCTTCGGATTCTGTGTCCCTCTCTCTCTGCCCCTTCCCTCTGTGCACACTTTCTCTCTCAAAAATAAGTAAACATTAAAAAAAATTTTTTTAAGAAAACATTCTTTTTGGGGCGCCTGGGTGGCACAGTCGGTTGAGCGTCCGACTTCAGCCAGGTCACGATCTCGCGGTCCGTGAGTTCGAGCCCCGCGTCAGGCTCTGGGCTGATGGCTCGGAGCCTGGAGCCTGTTTCCGATTCTGTGTCTCCCTCTCTCTCTGCCCCTCCCCCGTTCATGCTCTGTCTCTCTCTGTCCCACAAATAAATAAACGTTGAAAAAAAAATTTAAAAAAAAAAAAGAAAACATTCTTTTTAATACATAGATAACATGGTAACACATTGCAAGTAGAAGTATCCTTTTTAAAAAACTTTTCTGGGGCACCTGGGTGGCTCAGTCAGCCAAGCCTCTGACACTTGGTTTCAGCTCAGGTTGTGAGCTCACAGTTCATGGGGTTGAGCCTCACATGGGGCTCTGCACCAACAGTGTGGAGCCTGCTTAGGATTCTCTCTCTCCTTCTCTCTCTGCCCCTCTGCTCTCTCAAGATAAATAAATAAATAAACTTTTAAAAAATAAATAAAAAGGGGTGCCTGGGTGGTTCATTCAGTTGAGCATCCGACTCTTAGTTTCAGCTCGGATCATGATCTTGGTTTCATGAGCCAAAGCCCCACATTGGGCTCTGCGTTGACAGTGCAGATCCTATCTGGAATTCTCTCTCTCTCCCTCTCTCTCTCTACCTCATGCTCACACTGTCTCTGTGTGTCTCTCTCAAAATTAATAAATAAACGTAATAATTAATAAATAAATACATATATAAATACAAAAATCAATCAATCAATCAATAAAGGTTTTCCAAGTCTTATCCTGTCTCTATACATTTAAGATTTTCAGTGCTTTCGAACTCTATGTAAATATAGCCACACTATGCGTACCATTTTGTGTCTAGCTTCCGTCACTCAAAAATAAAAGATTTACCCATGTTCTTGAATGCAACGGAGGTTAATTCATTTTTATTGATATATTTTATTCCAGTATATGATTCTTTGACGTGAATAAACTATGTATTTTTCTCTTCGGCCTCTGATGGGCATCTGGATTGTTTTCATTCTGGAGCGATTATGGGTAATACTGTTGTGAAAATCCCTGGGCATAGCTTTTGGTGCCCACGTGGACACGTTTCTTTTGCGTGCATGCCTAGACATGGAACTTATTTGCAAATGTTCCTAATTTTACGTCTTGTTTAACAAAATAGCTCAGGTGTGAACACTATGCTGTGTTTCCCTTGGGGTGCAGAAAACTAATTGATAAACAGACAGAAGGACTTTGAATTAGTCCAAATTGTAAGGATGGAACTTTAATCTGTAAATAAAATGTTGGAATTTTGGAAGTGCCGCAACACAGCAGGGCTTCTCGAAGAATGTCAAAGGAAGAAAGGCTTTTTGGAAACCGTCGTAAGGAAGCTGTTAGGCTCTGAAGAATTTGAAGGACAGAAAGAGCTCTGTTTCATTTGGAGAAAGAAGAAGTGTTCTAATTGCCCAATTTCAGCATGAAGACAAAACAAAACAAAAAAAGGAATCGAGTATAACTCCACAGACGCCATGACTTTTTCAAAGCACTGCAAGTTGCTGTTCGAAAAGCTTAATTATGATCAAATAAGTCATTTTGCTTCTTCGCAAGGGAGTCATATAATTCTTTTAATTAAGAGGAAGCAAAACAGTGATTCCACTCTGAATGCCTGGTGCATGCTTCTTCGAAGCCCAGAGAAGCGTGTTTCTACAGGCTTGTTGGTAAGACACCTTGCCATTCCTGCCCCCTCAACTCTGGGCATTTCTGCATCAGCCACCTTCCCGTCAGCACCTCCTTACAGGAAACACCTGCACGAGGAAGACGGAACGTTGTGGCCACCGCAGGGCTGAACTCCGTCTCCCGCTGACCTCAGTCAGTGCCTGGGAAGACGCACATTTGCGGAGAGTGAAAGGAGATGCCTGAGTTCATGTGTGGTGTCTGAGGAGTCCACAGTCCTCTTAACCAAGGATGAAAGCAAGATCAGGGACCTGGAGATAGAATATCTGGACCCCGGGCCACTGGATCCGTGCTGGCCTTCGGCAGACAGGCCAACTGAGGCCAAGGCCCGGAGGCTGTTCCCTTGACCGCAGTCTCACATGAATGTTACACTCCTCCCCCAACTTCAAGAATTACATCACTGTATGTTCTTTGCTCCAACACTCACTTCAACTAAATTCCTTTGGTACCATTATTGAATCTCTCCATGACACAATGGAGAAGCTCTTAAGAGCATCTTGTAAATGGGAACCAGATATTTTCCAGTAAACCCGCCCCCTACCACGCACACTTTTTAACCAGCTCTGCTTCCTGACGAGAGCTCTCTCTGTTTCGTTCAATAGAAGAATGATTTTCCCTCAGTGACAGGGGACATGCGATTGCTCACAAATCTAAAATATCGTACACACAGAGGCCCAGTGTATGGTCGTATCATGGATTCTGGGGCCAGGAGACTTGAGCTCACGGCCAGACTGCACTACTGAACTGCTGCGTGACTGTGACTGAGTGACTTAACCGCTCTGTTCCTCATTTTCCCCATCTGTGAAATGGGACGGAAAAATGATAGCTACCTGGTGAGGCTACTGTAGGAATTAAATAAGTTCATATCTGTAAGGCATTTGAAATAGTGCCTGGTGCAGAGACTAGATGAGTGATAGGGAGGGAAGGAGATACACAGATAATAGATGATAGATAAGCAAGGGAGCAAGCAGTAACATCTTACTTAGAAATTAGAAATGCGGGGGCGCCTGGGTGGCTCAGTCAGTTAAGCACCCAACTTCAGCTCAGGTCACGATCTTGCGGTTTGTGAGTTCAAGCCCCGCGTCGGGCTCTGTGCTCATGGCTCAGAGCCCGAAGCCTGCTTCGGATTCTGTGTCTCCCTCTCTCTCTGCCCCTCCCCTGTTCACGCTCTGTCTCTCAACAGACATTTAAAAAAACTTAAAAAAAAAAAAAAGAAATTAGAAATGCAAATTCTTAATTGTGAAAGACCTGCTTCACCTGTCATATGCACAATTTCGACCCCCTTGTGAGAAAAAGGATATTATTAAACAACAAGAGAAGTAAGTGGTCTGAGTGCAGGTCATATTCTATAAAGTAGCCTAACGATTCAGGAGTCTACACATTTCCAGCCACAGGATTAATAGCTCAGTGCTTGCAGTATTATGACCAAAATCGCAACAGCCTCAATGCAAATTCAACAGAAAACAAGGTTGGTAAATATTGAATGTGCTTAAATGAAGTTAAATGAATTAAATTAACTATTTTGTTTGTTTGTTGGCCTCTATTCTCGAATGATTTCTTACATATCCAAGAAATCAGTGGTGTCTACACTGCCCCTTTCAAAAATGCTCAAGAAATGGTATCCTGAAGGTCAGTATTATTATCGTTCTGTCCAAACACAGCTCATAACCTTGAGAGTAAGTGGAAACCTAAACAGAGATTAGTGGCGGAGTAAAATAGAGGCCCATCATAAATTTAGTGAGGCAGTAGGATGAGCCTTGCCAATAAAAGTCACGGGTAACAAGTCTGCGCAACAAAGTCACGGGCAACCTGCAGCCATGCTTCGAGGTGTTGACGCTCGTATATCTTGGCACACAGTGGAAACTCTGAGGACCTTTATTGCCTCCACTGCTGATCCTCTATGAGATTAGCTTCAGAGTTTGGTAGATTTGAAATTGAGTGGCTGACAACTGATATGAATTTTGTACAGTCCACATCTGATCAGGTGTCATGGTCCAAAGTCTGTCAAGATTCAACCTTTCCACTGCTTTGATATCCCTTCTCAAGGCCGAAGAGGACTATTTGGATGAATTACCCTTTGTTCTTGCTTAGTGTGGTTTTAATTTTCATTCATCCTAACAGGTGTGTTTTGGGGTATGTAATCCAGAGATGCATAAGGGAACCATTAATAGAGATTCTCTTAAATTGCCTTTGAATGTGGACTTCAGTGGATAGATGGGTCGAACATCTTGTTGCTAATCATTAGTGTATGCCCATTACTGGAATGTTTATGAGACACAGCTGGACCCATTTGGATCGATGAAGCCTTGGTTTAAAACAGGGAATTAGTATTAGGGCATTGGTGTGAACAATATTTTCACTTACTAACGGAGATTTTAAGTTGAAATAAAATGTGATGCCGTTTTTCACATTACAAGATTCACGTCACCCCTGTGGCTGAGGGTGTCAGGAATCAGGCACTCTCTATTTTGTGGGAATATAAATTGGTACAAACTCTATAGAGAATAAAATTTACGGTATCGGTTTTATAAAAAATGTATATGACCTTCGAGCCAGCAATTCCACTTCTAGAAGTCTGTCTTACAAATATGTTGGCATGTGGGCAAACTGCATGTTCGCGTTGCCTTAGCAACCATTCAAATACCCATCAATAGGGAATAGGTTAAATGAAACCTTCCAGACAATGAAGTACTATTTACAGTTGTGAATATGTGTGGTATTTATTACATATATACATATCCCATACCCAAATGGTAATATTTTGTGCCTGAATCTGATTGGAACATCTCCAGAAATAATAAAGGTGGTTGCCTCTAGTAGGAACTGAGTGGCCATCAGTCAGAGGTATAAAAGAGACTATTTATCGGTACTCTCCTGTTAGTTTGTAATGTTGTATCATCTGCGTATACTACCTATTCAAAACCACTAACAAAACGAGTTTCCAAAAAGAGGGTCTCGTTCTGTAGACAGAAACCAGGTTGCTCCTTCTCAGGCGCTTGCTTAGAGAAAAGTCTTCATCAAGGTGAGGCTTGTAGCTCCCAGAGAACCTTGCTGGTTCCAGAATAAGCCTGCAAGAAAGGATGTGTGTTAATCAAGAAGTGAAATAAGCATTACTCTCCTCTCCCTTGGTCTGGCTTCATCCCTTCTCCACGCCTCTCAGAGTGAAGGCAGAGTGTTCATTTGGGCTTTCCCATCTGCCTCCCCGGTGTTATTCTCAATGGTAAGAGAGTTGGGGAGGGGTAAGTCACATGGTTCTGTCTCCCGTGATTCACCATCAGCTCATTCCTGAGTGTCTTCGGTCTGTTTTAGTGGCAAGTAGTAGTGAGAATACCCTGAAAACTAGGGATAAAATGACAGGCATAGAGCTGAATTGCAGCTGAGGACCCTCCCCTTCTGTGGTTCCAGGCTCCAGTCCCTGATCTGCACAGGCCTGAAATAAAGTCCCTGTGGCACAGCAGAAAATACACACAGACAACAGACACCCAGCTGACTTCCATTTTAAAATTTGAGATGATATCTCTTCCATTTTTGCTGTGTGTTGAAATGTCTTTTCTTTAATATAATCATGTTGACAGCAGATGATAATTGGCTTGGGATTTTTTTAACATTTATTTATTTTGAGAGAGAGAAAGAGAGCTTGTGCACGTGCACATGCGGGCATGTGCACGAGTGGGGGGAGGGGCAGAGAGAGTGGGAGAGAGAGAATCCCAAGCAGGCTCCGCATTGACAACACAGAGCCCGGTGTGGGGCTCAAACTCATGATCCATGAGATCATGACCTGAGCAGAAATCAAGAGTCAACACTTAACCCACTAAGATAATTGGCTTGTTTTTGTTACTTTTTTTTTTATTGTTTAATGTCCCAACTTAGTATATTGACAACCCTAGCTTGGTCCTCCCAATATTTAACTTGATGTGCAAATTGTACTGTTCCATAATGCCCAACATCTAGAAACCTTTGTCTAGTCTCTGCCTGGAATTGGACCCGTGCGGAAACTGAGCCAAAGAGGCTGAGATCCTAAAGTATAGAGACTGGGGACCCCAGTGTCACTCCTGCCTCAGCTGTGCTGGGACAGCCTCCCTGTGCAGGAAGAAGTATAGACTTGACATTGAGAATACCTCCCTGTCCTCACTGTGCCTCTTACTTCCAGTTCCAACCAGCCAGCCTGCTGGTAGCCACATGGAAACCTAGTTACAGCAAATCCTGGCTTATCCAATGGGATAAGCTCTTAGGTCATTCACTCTCCATCTTAAGCCAAAGGTCCTCATGTAAAAAGTGACAGAAGCAATATTAATTATGGAGGCAGCCCTACTAACTTGGGACAAGTCGTGTAGCAAGTGGAAATTTTCATATTTATGTATCATGGTTAATACACAGTTTACTCAACAGAGCAACTGCTACTCAAGTTTCCATACTTTAATGCCTTGTTGTCTTGATGTGACCCGTGGGCTTTTCCCCATACCATTTTTAGGAAAAGAGTTCACTCCACTCTTATCAGTGCACGGTGTAGCATGAAATGGGATTCAGAAGAGAAGTAGACTCTAAGACACCTGGATGTTTTGGACTCCTTTCTGAGGCTCAGGAAGATCGGTGAAGAGTTCCTCCATCCACCTGCCTTAGCCAGCTCATCTCCCTATTACGAAATCACCCCAGGAACTTTAGTTTTTGCAGAAATGTCAGAGAACCCGCGAAGAAACAAACCCTCTTCTCTTCAAGGGTG
The DNA here is from genome assembly GCF_007474595.2 of Lynx canadensis. NCBI lineage: Eukaryota > Metazoa > Chordata > Mammalia > Carnivora > Felidae > Lynx > Lynx canadensis. The sequence continues at coordinate 13,001,632 of NC_044309.1, read as the reverse complement.
CCTGAGTGAGGATGTCAGAGCCTGGTCTCTGGAGCGGTCCTGCCATTGAGAGATAAATTCAGGTCATTTTACCTCCTTCTCTTGTCTGGGTCAGCACCCTAGCTAACCTTGATTAGAGCTGTGGAGTGTGGGTAGAGGCCACCCAAAGCCCAGCATCCATCCCCTTCCGAGTACCTCTAACAAAAATATTTGTCTTGTTTTGTGGAAGCTTCGTTTTTCTCCGTGATGGGACTATATTAATCGCATGAGAGTACAAGGTCAACGGCCATCCTGTCATTGCCATTCCTTGACCAGCTGTACCAGGAACGCTCTTCCAAGTTCTGGAGATGATGTGTGGAAAACACAGGGTCCTGCCAAAGGACGGATGGAGTCCGGCCAGGAGCCAGCCTCTCCGGATTCTGATGACCTATGAACTCCCAGAGAGCCTCACTTGCGTGATGCTAGCCTGCCACAGCTGGCTGAGTGCCCGTTTCCTCTGCGGCTTGAGTAAGGCCAGGTCATGCACAATACAGCAGGTGGATTCTGATGAGCACCTGGGAAAAGTAAAAATGCAAAGTCAAGCCCAAGTGCCATAGACCCTTGGCCTGTCCGCGATGGAGAGCCCCAGGGTCCAAATGGAAAAATGTTCAAGTTACACTAGATAGCTCCTGCTAATTGGGGACATAATATCTCAAGAATATGCTGGAGACGAGGAGACATTCAGTTCCATCCCAGGCCTGTCTGGTAGCAATCACGGCCGCTCAAGTCACTCTTGAGTTGGTCTGGAATGAGAGGCTGCTAAGTTACGAAGACTGATCAGAATGTGCATGAATCCCAGACACTATTCTCTTCTGCTCAAACACACACAGCTGCGTTTCCTTACTTCCAGATTTCTCCTCTCTCCTGTTATCACTGTCAAGCCCAGGGAGGCTGTCCTCCAACAACAGACGAGGGCGGGGAGGTGGTGGGAGGCAGACCACCACACCGACATCTCGGTGGGGAGGCTGATGTCAGTTTGGGTTTGGGTCTGTTGAATCTCCAGTGAGTACGTTCACCACGTTTCCTGGAGTAGTGGCATCATACAAAGACATTTACGTGTAGTGCTCTGTGTTCTTTCTTTATCGATTACTTTCATCCTATTGCTTGTTTACATAGCAGAGTTGCGTTGGTATTTTTTAAATAACATGTGTAGGTAGGTTATAGTATCCATGATTTCACTCGAGGGCAGTAAGGGACATTATACAAGAGTCATAACAAAAGGCCATTGACTGAAAGCATTAAGAGTCATTCATCATTCTAGGGCAACACAAGAAAGGCTTTTGGGGAGAGAAAACCCAGTCCAAGTCAGAGTTACTTAAAATGGACAGTGGTTCTCCCTGGGATATTCTCTTACCACCAGCAGACTCACTTGTTCGGGCAATGACATAACCGAGCCAACTTCTCATTCATGTAATATCTGTAACGGTAGTGTCTTCGTGTGTTCAGGCGGCTTTAACAATATACCACAGACTCGTAGCTTCTGAGCAACAGAAATTTACTTCTCATGGTTCTAGAGGCTTCTAGAGGATGTCCGAGGTCAAGGCGCTGGCCAGTTCAGCCTCTAGTGAGGACCCATTTCCTGCTCCATAGTCTTCTCACTTCTTGGTTTATAGACAACCTTCTTCTAGCTCTGACCTCATATGGCGGAAGGAAGGGGCGAGGGAGCTCTCTGGGGAGAGAGCTGTGAGTTTGGGGAGGACATAAACACTCAGTCCCTAGCAACTAGTATCTCATGGTCTCTGTGCTCACAGCTTCTCATTCCAGACAAGGAATGCATGGAAGGCATGGAAGTCTTTAAATCCTGTGCAACTTTTACAGAGGAGAAAGGGTCATTGAAAACATCCATAAAAGATTTGGGAGAATGTGGTAAAGATCTGTGTCTCCAAAACTGCCTCTGAACTCCAGAAAGTGAGGTGGCTGAGAAAACACAGATGGAAGAGCTGAGGGGGTTGCTTTGGCGTCTCCCCGATGTGCCCCACTGGTGCTGATTTCGGAACCTCCTCAAGCTTCTGTTACTCCAAGTTGTAGAGCAAGTGACAGGTGGCGAGACTGAGCGATCAAGCGAGTCATTATGTGTTTCTCTGCATCATAAACCCAAGGCACTCCTGCATGTGCCTGACACGAATTTCACTGCCTGTTCGTTTTGAAAGTCTTCAAATTCATCGTTGTGACCAGGCAGGGGATGCGGGCGGGGGGAGACGGGCAGATTGGGGTTGGGGGGGGGGGGAGACAGATGTAGAGGAATAGAGCCTTTGTACTTGTCAGGCTGTCAAAATCGAAAATGCATTGTGAACGGGGAAGACAAGGTTGGTTGTGTTAACCGTCTGACGCCAACACGGGAAGGATGAACGGACCCTGAGAGCGTGGTCTGCTGATACCATTGCCCTGTGCCACTGCTGTGCCAGCCTGCCAGGGGCCCTATAGAGACAAACCTTTAAATTAACACGTCTGTCCTCCGAGAGACAGCTCAAGCAGACAGGCGAGCCTTTATAACTAGACCCAGGCAGGCAGCTGTCTGTAGGGCCATCAAGAGAGTCTCGTTTACTTAAACAAGCATAATCTCTTTAAAAATCCTCTTTTTCTGGTTGTATGGTGAGGCAGAAGCTTGACATAGAAGTACATCGATAAGACATTGATATGAGTCACATTTACACATATTGTCGGGGGTTTTTTGCCCTAGAAACTGGGGGACATAATTGAGTGATCAAAATAAAAGCCCGTGGTTTTGCTTTTAAAAAAATCTTAGTAATTAATTCATTGTTGGACCAAATTTCTGCTTAGATTCGCCAGTCGAGGCACTAAAATGGTGTCTAGGTTATCTCAGTGACCAATTCTGATCAACCGGATGGGGGTCTGATCTACTCCTTTGTGCCTGACCTTTAAATGAAATGGTTTTACTGAATAGAAAATCATTGCTCTAGGGTGGAGAGAGGGACCTTCCCGGAAAAACATTTTTGCCTATTCAATTACCTATTGCCTTGGGCTTGCTCGTCATTGTATGTAATAGATTGTTTGATATGAATTGGACTGTGATCTGGTTGAACCACAGCGCTCGCCTCCATAAAGACTCATGCTTTTGGGGCGCCTGGGTGGCGCAGTCGGTTAAGCGTCCGACTTCAGCCAGGTCACGATCTCGCGGTCCGTGAGTTCGAGCCCCGCGTCGGGCTCTGGGCTGATGGCTCGGAGCCTGGAGCCTGTTTCCGATTCTGTGTCTCCCTCTCTCTCTGCCCCTCCCCCGTTCATGCTCTGTCTCTCTCTGTCCCAAAAATAAATAAACATTGAAAAAAAAAAAAAAGACTCATGCTTTTGAAGTAGACAATTTGTTTTCAGGGCTGCAGAAAACACGGTACTCTCTAGAAAGATGGTTTGCCCACAGCTCCCCTGGGGAGTCTGAGGGGTGCCTATCTACATGACTGTACGAGGAATTCGGCCAAATTCCCACTTTCCAAAAACTTTCCCTTTATTGACTTCTATCACCAAAATGTTGAGCCCTGCTGGGGGGGGGGGGGTTTCATAGACAGGGGAAAAGAAGATGGTCACTGAAGATTCAAACTGAAAGAAACTCGAAATTTACAACCCTGTGCACCGATGTTTTTATTCAAGTGGCAGAACAAATTCTAGCATTTGCCTCCCATATCAGGTGTATTGCTGACTCCTTGTTCTCACTTGGGGAGCCCCGGGACAGTGGTGCATGTCAGGTCCTTCTCAGGTGGCCAAGAAGCTTTGATCAACTGCTCAAGGTATTTTTTTTTTTCCAAATGAGATTTGTACCATCCAAGGCATGTCTGTGGGATGGTGTCATAATCCTGTGTTGAGAATCTTGACATCTTGGTTGCCACCTTGTCAAATGCAATTCGGTCTTTGGGCTCAGACCCCTAGCATCCATCACTGCCCCCGGCCATGCCTCTGCCACTTATTGCTATAAATCCATCTGAAGGGGTACTCTACACCTCACTTATTCTTGCCCTTGCCTTTCCCATAGGGTGGGGGTGACACTGTCTTTTCTCCCTTTATCACCAAGCTCTCCTGCACATCCAAGTCCCAGAATAAGTGCACCTGACAAGGAAGTATACTCTTCTCTCATAGTCTCAGAAAAGAATAGTATAGAATTACTCCAGCACATCTCGCCGTGTCTTCTCAAGACTCTAAGGTCTTGAAGAGAGAACTGTGTCTTTATCTTCCCACCAGCACTAGCACTCATCACCCCACTCTCTGGCCCTGGTGCTGATTAAGTGTTTGTAGAAAGGATGCATGAATAAATGAACACATAAATGTTCAGAGTTGATATTAGCATCAGTAAAACTCCATCATTAACAAAAATACATCTTATATAGAGAGACTATAGTTGCTTCAAAAAATCTCCCCTTCAGGCACCAAAGCCATCCTTCACCAGCTTCTCATAAGCATTGACACTAGTGAACTTGCCTTATAGCACCATATGAACAGTCCCCCGGCCCACCCACCTGAAGAGTGGTGTGGTCCTCTGTGTCTAGAGTACCCACCTACCCCACATGGCTGATATCATCCACTAATGCTGGAACTCATAATAATTGTCTCTTACGGGTGATATCCACAACCCGATACCTATTTCCTTATTCTCTTCATGCTAACTCCCTTTTGGTCAATTTCTCCTCTTTGAAACTGTGAAAGTGATTTGTTCCTAAAATCAGGGTATTCTCAACAAATCCTTCTCAGAGCCCTCGTTCAAGAATACTAACCACTCACACGGCTCAAATTAAGCACAGCTTCTTGTCCCTGAAGTCTGCTGTTTATATTCGTGAGAAGCCACTGCCTGCTCCTTAAAAAACACGTAAACTCATCCACTGGGGCTGGGAGACTGCCTGCCTTGAGTGAAAAACATTGACTGCTCTCCATTGGTTGATCCCTTGTCCATGCCAGGAAGAAAATTAATGAAAGAAGCAAGTATACCTTTTGCAAAATTCCAGATATTTGAAACACTTTGCCCAAATTCCATTCATAAAGAGGGGGGCTACAGAAAACCTGACCTTGAAAGCTCTCCTGTGATTGCTGGGAGACCAGACCACACTGCATGTATGTCTACACCTGTCTTCCCCGATGGTCTCCTGGTCATATAGCTGATTGTTTGCCCAGTGCTCTCACCTGGTGAGAGAAGGCACCTAGCCTTTTTTAGTATCTTCCGGACGGCCATAGTTTTAACAAAAGATGGCAGCTCCATGGCAAGAAGTGAGCTTGTGCTGAGTCTTTGTTGCTGACGTTGGTTGCTCTACTCGCTGTACCAGTTGCAGACATGGTAAACACATTAGCTGATAGGAAGTTCTGTGAATACGAGTTCACCCATCCGGGAAATATATTTTCTGTACATTCTTGGCTATTGGAGCCATTCATCACAGCATTGCCTCCCCCTCCCTGGTGCCGTTGCCTAAACAGAGATGCCTGTCATGAAGCCACTCGAATTCCTCCATGAGAGACCCCAAAACAAAATTGAAACCATAACTCAGAGAACATTTACGTACAATTTATGACCGACTGTCAAGCTAAACTACCGACAGATTCCAAATCCGCTTTAGAAATAGTATGATGTTTTTTATCAACTTTTTTCCTTTGTCCTTTACTTTGTGGTTGCTTTGTTTAAATGTTAAATGCTGACTCAAGGGGGTCTGTATCTCCTTTGGGGAAATGGAAATTCATGGAAAGATACTAAATTGGAGAGTTTCGATTGTTCCCACTTGAGACCAGAGCTCTGCCAACAGAAAGTGGGGAAAGTTTTATTGTAGAGCAGAGACTTCTTGTAATTCCTCAACTTCACCCGGGGCACCCTCTTCTCTGCCATCAGTATTGACTGTTAAGTGGTCACATTCTGTGCGGAGTCAGAGACTAGACTCTCCATGGATCATTCGGCTTGTTTAGGGAACAGGACAGAACTCACTTGCAGACCAAGGCTGTCTGGGTTAGGACGTCACAGCAGGAATGGCCACTAAAGACTTGACAGCCAAGTGTTCCTGAGAGATTTTCCCAGGCCTGAAAAATTGTCCAAACCAGGAGTCTTTCTTAGGATATAAGATTTCAGCCTTATAAGGGAAAGAAATTCTTACATAGGCTACAACATAGATGAACCTTGAAGACATGCTAAGTGAAAGAAGCCAGACACAAAAGGACTGGGTACAAACTCCGTACTGTATAATCTCACTTATATGAGGTACCGAGAGTAGTCAAATCCATAGAGATGGAAAATGGAATGGTGGGTGCCAGGGGCTGGGAAGAAGGGGGGTGACGGCGATTTGTCTAATGGGCACAGAGTTTCAGTTTTGTAAGATGAGATCAGAGATTGGTCCTACAGCAATGTGAATGTACTTAACAGTACCGAACTTTACACATAAATGCAGTGAAGATGGTGAATTTTACGTTATGTGTGTTTTACCACAATGTTAAAATCTTTTAGGCAAGAAAAAAAAAATGTCAGACTTTGAAGGCCAAAATGGAGAAATGACATTTGCAAGATATAGTGGATGTTCTTTACTGGCAGAAGCTTGAGGAGTTGACACAAGAGATTAAATTTTTTTCCTTGATGTTTATCTACTCTTGCAAGAGAGGGGGTGGGGAGGACAGAGGACGGGGGAGAGTGTAAGGATCTAATAATATTCTGAGGAAAAATTTAGTACCCCCACAACTTTCGTTTCCTTGTTTTTCACAAGACTATGTGCTTTTCTGTCGTCGTGTACAGAACAAGGTCTGATGGGTTTTTCACAAAGAACTATTGATGGCGTGTCTGTGTGAATTGCCCCAGCATTGGTCACAGCCAACTTCTGTGGGACCCACTGCCCCCGCTCTACAATACACTCCAGTGTGCTTGGCCATTTATGAAAGGTCAGAAATGAACTGAGAAATGGGCTAGAGTCAAAAACATGTGGCCCTATAAATATCAGAGTCGGACGGCTTCCTCCATTCTCTCGCTGCTGCCTGGCATCATCCCCCCGGCGCCTTCTCTTTCGCCCATTTTTGGGGTTTCACGCAGCACCTCAGACCAGGAAGCTTGCGAAGAGCAGGCGGTGGCTGGATTCTTCACCTGGTGACATCACTTTGCACCCAGGGTGGTCCCCTGGTGCCATTAGTGCAGATTTTTTCTTTTTAACCCTTAAAGATCTCTGGCTACAGAGCTGCATCGGCGCGGTCTGCGATGCTCTGTTCCGCGTCCCACTAGTGCCCATTCCGCCTGTGCCTAAATTTGACACCGGCCGTGTTTTCTGAGCTGAGGAGTGTGCAGGTTGGGGCCACCCCCGAGGCCTGAGCGCAAATCGGAGCATTCGTTATGACTCTAGCCGCCAAACTGGAAGACTTTGAAGTGACGCTGGAGCACCTGCTCATGGATGTGTTTGTAAGTAAAGGCTTTCATTTATTCCGCACAATGGGTCCTCCTCTGCCACCCCCAGTGTCTTTACGACTCTGTCCCTTTTGCTGAATAGGATTCTATTCCACAGTTGTCCAGTTCTCACACAGCGTCTTTATTTCTCGCTCGTGTGCCTCGGGGGAAGAAAACCATAAAGTGGCTAAATGCCTGAGTGGCGCGGAATGGTCTGTATGGATGACATAGCGGAGAAATGGCTTCTCAGAACAAGTAATGTCCAGACGTCTGAATGAATGGGTTGAAGGAATAGAAAACACCTGCCCAAAGAGACAGAAGCAGCCACAGTAGGTACTCCCGGGGAGACTTAGATGTGTTTGTGAAGTGAAGTGATCATTCCAGAAAACAAAGGAGAGGGTGGGCTCAACATACTGTATTTTTCCCATGGAGCGTGCAGAGGGTGGGAGAGAGAGAAAACATCACTCTGTACAGAGCACCGGTGTCTCGATCTTGTCCACTCTCCTAGGGATTAGGTTACTAAGACTTCCTCAGGAATTGATTTTATGGGATAAGGCTGTTTGAGTGACTGGTTTTTTAAAGCAGCAGCAGCTGACAAGGATACTTCGATTCCTGTGATGGTTTTAGAAACACAATCTTTGAAAGCCCCCATCATCCGTAGCAACCTAAACATCATTTCTACCCCAAACCAACCACGGTCATTCTTACTCTTTTCTCGGGGTTTTCTGTTGGTGATAGGTCTGTTTTGTATTACTGATGGGGGCGTAGGGAGCTACAGACTGTGTGAAGCATGCAGGGGGTAATCCAGCTGGAAGAAAAGTGTTCCCCTTCCAAGAACAACACTGGCGCTCCCCTGGGAAAGGCGGCGGTGGTACATTTTGAGGACCAGCCAGTCTGTGTCTCGAATCTGGAAAAGGCTGTGGGGGGTTGGCCCTTTCACTATACATCACTAAGTCCCTTTCAGGAACCTCACAGGGAATGGTGTGTTTTGGCAGACGTGAGAGTCTGGGGTTTCTTTTCTTTATTAATTTATAATCTGTCATCTAATTGAGGCAACATTATACTGGCAGGATTCCCGAAGGGAATCACCCTTTGCAGGCTGGATACTGGGGTCCCAATACCTCGCATTCATTCTGACTAGAGGATCAGGAAGTTATGCCTTCAGGGGGAATGTGTCAAGAAAGGAGAGCGACCTCCTGGATTTCCAGTGACGGGAGGTTCATGGCCAGCATCGCTATTTTCTGAAGTATACATAGAGACTGAGCCGCAGGATGGGAAGTTTCTTTGCCAGCTGATACCCTCTGCCCAACCACCATGGTCTGCCATGGTGGTGGCTGTAGGGTCTTGTCTGGGGGGTGGTCTGTGTGTGGCATACCAAAGGGTGAGTGTGAGCTTGGTAACCTCAGGGAAAAATTAATCAAGAAGTTGTTTTATTTAAATACCACCAAGTCGTTAATGTAGTCCCTTTCTGTCCTTAGCTGCCCCTCCCCCCAACACACACACACTTTTCCAATTACTTCCAATAATCTTGTTTGCGCGCTCCTAGATATACTCTCCCCTAGAAGGGAATGGGATCACATACTCCACCCTTTTCTCTAAATACAACCCTTAATTTCATGGGCCCAGTTTAGGTCCTTAGTACCTCTCGCTTGGACTAACCATCTAATTATTCTCCTATATCTATTATTTCCCTCCAGTTCATCCTACCACTATTATCTCCAGATCAGTCTCTGTATACTCTATTTTATTACTTGCTGAAAAATATTGTTCAGACTAATTTGAGGTTCACAGCAAAATTGAGCAGAAAGTAAAGAGATTTCCCCTGTACTCCGGTTCCCACACACTCACAACGTCCCACACTACAGCGATATGTTTATCACCATCAAGGAACCTATACTGACACATCATTGTCACTCAGTAGTTTACATTATGGTTCACTATTGGTGCTATAGATTCTATGGGTTGACTATGGGTGACTAATATGTGACATGTATCCACCATTGCAGAATCATGTAAGATGGCTTCACTGCCCTAGAAATCCACTTTGCTCCATTGATCCCTCCCCCCTCCCTCCTGCCTGGCAACCACTGATCTCTTTACTGTCTCCTTTCCTATTTTGCCTTTTCCAGAATTCCATATAATTAGGCTCATACAGTATGTGGCCTTTTCAGATTGGTTTCTTTCATTTAACGATACGCATGTAAGTTTCCTCCGAGCCTTCTCGTGGCCTGATAGCTCATTTCTTTTTAGTGCTTAATAATAGGCTGTTGTTTGGATGTGCCAACGTTTATTTATTCATTAACCTACTGAAGATATCTTGGTTGCTTCCAAGTTTTAGCAATTAGGAATAAATGGCTATAAACATCTGTGTGTAGGTTTTTGTGTGGACATAGGTTTCAATTCATTTGAGTAAACACCAAGGAGTTCAATTCCTGGATTGTATGGTAAGTGTTTAGTTTTGCAAGAAATGACCAAAGTATCTTCCAAAGTGGTTATGCTATTTTGCCTTCCCATCGGCAATTAACAAGCGCTCCCGTTGCTCCGTATCCTTGCCAGCATTTGGTGTCATCAGTGTTTTGGATTTGGGCCATTCTAATAGACGTGTAGTGGTATTTCATTGTTGTCTTAACTTACCATCGCTCAATGACATATCACATGAACATCTTTTTCATACGCTTACTTTCCATCTGTATATCTTCTTTGGTGAGGTGTGTGTTAAGGTCTTTGGTCCACTTTTTAAACCGGTTGTTTGTTTCCTCATCGCTGAGTTTTAAGAGTTCTTTGTCTCTCTGGGATATCTGTCACCTGTCAGATACATCTTTTACAAATATTTTCTCCCAGTCTATGGCTCTTCTCATTCTCCTGGCAGTTCTTTGCAGAGTAGTTTTTCATTTTCATGAAGTCCAGCTCATCAATTATGCCTTTCATGGATCTTGCCTTGGTGTTATGTCTAAAAAGGTATCACCACATCCAAGGTCATCTAGATCTTGTAGGAGTTTTATTGTTTTGTGTTTTACATTTAAGTCTGCAATCCATTTTGAGTTAATCAAGTCTGATGTCTAGATTCTTTTTTTTTTTTTTTTGGCATGTGAATGTTCAGTTGTTCCAGAACTGATTGTTTGAAAGATTGTTTTTCTCCATTGTACTACCTTTTCTCCTTTGCCAAAGATCAGTTTATTTTATTTATGTAGGTTTGTTTCTGGGCTCTGTATTCTGTTTCATTGATCTATTTATCTATTCTTGCACCAGTATCATACTGTCTTAATTAAAGTAGCTTTATAGTAAGTCTTAGAAGTTGAGTGGTATCAGCTTTCTCCAACTTTTTTACCATCAATATTGAATTAATTAATCTGGATCTTTCGCCTCTCCATATAAGCTTCAGAATCAGTTTGTTCATATCTACAAAATAACTTGCTGGGATTTTGACTGAGATTGTGTTAATCTATAGACAAATTTGAGAAAAACCGACATTTAGATAATATCAAGTCTTCCCATCCATGGACATGGAATTTTTCTCCAATTATTTAGATCTTCTTTGATATCTTTCATCAAAGTTTTCTCATGTTCCTCATATAGATTTTGTGCATATTTTGTTAGAACTTTCTATACCTAAATAGTTCACTTTGGGAGTGCTAATGTAAATGGTAACATATTTTTAATTTCAAATTGCACTTGTTCAATGCCGTATATAGGAAAGCAACTGACTTTTGTATATTAACCTTGTATTATATAACCTTTCTATAATCACTTATTAGTTCCAGGAGTATTTTTGTTAATTTTTTCAGATTTTCTATATTAACAATCATGTCATCTGTGAACCAAGACAGCTTTATATGTTGTATGTTCTTTCTCAATCTATATACATTTTATTTCTTTTTCTTGTCTTATTGCATTAACTAGGATCCCAATATGGTATCGGAAAGCAATGATGAGAAAGACATCGTTGCCTTGTTCCTGATCTTAATGGGGAAACTCCCAAGTTTCTCACCATTAAGTATGGTGTTTAGCTGAAGGCTTTTTGAGGATATCCTTAAGTTGGGAAAGTTCTCTATTTCCTAGATTATTGAGAGCTTTTATCATGAATGGGTGTTGGATTTTGTCAAATATTTTCTCTACATCTATTGATATGATTGTGTGAGTTTTCTTCTTTAGGATTTTTTTCATTGCATTTTTGTTTCATTAGTTGATTTTTAATGTTGAAACAACCTTATATACCTGGAACAAATCTCACTTTTTATCCTTTTTATACATTGTACTCAATTTGCTAATATTTTGTTGAGAATTTTTGCATCTGTGTTCATGACATATATCAGTCTGTAGTTTTCTAGTAATGTGTTTGTCTGGTTTTGATATTAGAGCAATGCTGACCTCATAAAATGAATTAGGAAGTATTTACTTCTGTCTTCTGGAAAATATTGTGGAAGATTAGTATAATTTCTTCCATAAATGTTTCACAGAGTTTAGCATTGTACCTATCTGGGCCTAAGGCTTTCTGTTTTGCAAAGTTATCAATTATTGGTTCTGTTTCTTCTTATGTGAGTTTTGGCAGATTGTCTTTCAAGGAATGGATCCGTTTCATTTGGGTTATCAAATTTATGGGCACAGAGTTGTTCATAGTGTTCATTTATTATCTTTTTAATGTCCAAAGGATGTCTCCTCTTTCACATCTGATAGTAGTAATTTGTGTCTTCTCTCTTTTTTTAAATTATCCTAGCTAAACATTTATTGCTTTTATTGATCTTTTCAAAGGACAGCTTTTGATTTTATTGACTCGCTATTAATATCCTGTTTTTACTTTCATTGATTTTTGCTCTAATTTTTATTTTTTTTTTCCTTCTGCTTACTTTAGATTCAATTTGCTCTTCTTTTTTCTACATTCCTTAGTGGGAAGCTTGTATTACTGATTTTTAGATTTCTTAGATTTATGCATTTAATGCTTTTCCCACTGAGAACTTCTTTCACTGCACTCCACAAATTTTGATAAGCTGTGTTTTCAGTTTCATTTAGTTCAAAAAACTTTTAAAAATTTCTTTTTAGGGGCGCCTGGGTGGCGCAGTCAGTTAAGCGTCCGACATCAGCCAGGTCACGATCTCGCGGTCCGTGAGTTCGAGCCCCGCGTCAGGCTCTGGGCTGATGGCTCGGAGCCTGGAGCCTGTTTCCGATTCTGTGTCTCCCTCTCTCTCTGCCCCTCCCCCGTTCATGCTCTGTCTCTCTCTGTCCCAAGAATAAATAAAAAACGTTGAAAAAAAAAATTTAAAAAAAAAAATTTCTTTTTAGATTTCTTATGCGATCCATGTGTTATTTAGAACTATGGTGTTTAATATTCAAGTATAATCTATCTTTTTTGTTATTGATTTCTAGTTTAATTCCATTGTGGTCGGAGAGAAGACATCATATGACTTTTAATCTTTTAAATTTGTTAAGATGTGTTTTATGTCCCAGGAAATGGTTTATCTTGGTGAAAGATCCATGTGAGCTTGAGAAGAATATGTATTGTGCTTTTGTTGGATGAAATAGTCTATAGATGTCCATCATATTCAGTTGCTTGATGGTGTTGTTGAGTTCAACTTTGTCCTTACTGAATTTGGGCCTGCCGGATCTGTCCATTTCCGACAGGACAATATTGACATGTCCAGCTATACTAATAGCTTTATCTTTTTCTTCTTGCAGTTCTATCAGTTTTTGTCTCACATATTGTGACACTCTGTTATTAGGAGCATATATGTTAAGAATTGTTACGTCTTCTTGGAGAATTGGCCCATTTATCATTATGTAATACCCCCTTTATTCCTGATAGTTTTACTTGAAGTCTGCTGAGTCTGAAATTAATATAGCTATTCCTACTTTCTTTTGATTAGTATTAGCATAGTATACCTTTCTCCATCCCTTTGCTTTCTACCTATATGTGTCTTTGGGTTTCTTACAGAAAACATATAGTTTGGTCCTGTGTTTTGATTCACTCTGATAATATCTGTCTTTTAAGCTGTATATTTGGACTATTGACATTTAAAGTGATCATTGATATTGTTAGATTAACATTTAACTCTATTTGTTACTATGTTCTTATCATCAAGCTCAGAGATTCTTTCTTCATCTGTGTCCAGTATACTAGTAAACCTATCAAGTCACTCTTCTTTTCTCTCACAGTTCCTGATCTCTAGAATTTCTTTTGAATCCTTAGAATTCCCATCTCTCTGTTTTCATTTCCATCTGTTCTTCCATATTGCCAACTTTTTCCATTAAAGCCCTTAGGATATAAATTTTAGTTGACTTTTTTTTAGTTCCTGGTCTAATAATTCAAATTCCTGCCATATCTCACTCTGTTTTTCATGCCTGTTCAGTCTCTTCAAATTGTTTGTTTTTTTTTTTTGCCTTTTAGTATGCCTTGTAATTTCAAGGTGGACATGATGTATTGTATGAAAGGAACTATGGGAAATAGGCCTTTAGTAATGTGGTGGTAAGGTATGGGAGGAGAGGCATTGTATAGTCCTTTGCTCGTTCTCAGTCTTTTAGTGAGCCTTTGGGACTTCATCTTCACCAGTGTTTTTCAAGTTTTTTTTCCTCCCCTAGGTGAGACAGGATAGGTGGAGGGGCTGAAGTTGGGCTTTTTCCTTCCCTCACTTGGAAACCTAGTGCCGGCTGCAGTTGTGTATTTCCCTTCCCCAGTAGGCTCCCCAGGAAGGCTTCCCTTCCCCATTGTTTAGGCTTTCATAAAATAGTTTCTCCATGGGGCGCCTGGGTAGCGCAGTAGGTTAGGCGTCCGACTTCAGCCAGGTCACGATCTCGCGGTCCGTGAGTTCGAGCCCCGCGTCGGGCTCTGGGCTGATGGCTCGGAGCCTGGAGCCTGTTTCCGATTCTGTGTCTCCCTCTCTCTCTGCCCCTCCCCCGTTCATGCTCTGTCTCTCTCTGTCCCAAAAATAAATAAACGTTGGAAAAAAAAAAAAAGTTTCTCCTGAGGGCAAGCCTTGTTAAGAAGGACAGGATCCTCTGATGTATTTCCATTTATACATCCCTAGAGAATATTGAAAATGAGCTTTAAAGTTGCATGAGCTTGGGTCTCAGTCCCAGCTCAGCACCACTTCCTACTTGAGTGACTGTCAGCAGGCTGGCAAGCATTTAATCTTTCTGAGCTTTGATTTCCTTATCAATAAAATGTAGCTAATTCTACCCAGCTTACAGGATCCTAGTGAAGATCTCAAAGAGGTAATTTAGAGCAAGTGCCCAGGGCCATGCCTGATGCAAAGGAGGTGCTCATGGGTTAATCCGCATCTTCCCTTTGCCTTCCCCTATAAAGGCATCTGTTTCAATCCCCAAAGTGCAATAAGTCATTTTCTGTTTCTTTACTCCTATGTTCACTCTTACTACTCCCACCCAACACTCTCCCTGGAATTATCAGGGGTTTTGGTTCTGTGGAAGCACAGCATTTACTCCTGGCCTTGACTTCATCAATCTGTGGCCATTTCTCCTGACTTCTTCCAAAATGGCAAGAGGTACCCGGTCCTGAGCTCTGCAGCCAACAGGGGCGTGGAGCCCTGGGGACAGGCTTCTTCTGCTTTCCAGCAGGGTTTTCCTGGGTAGGGCCTCTGAGCAAGGTGACTCTGGGCTGCCTTTCCAGAACCACCTCCCAGGAGAGAACCAGAGAAAAGTGTCCAACATCCCATAGGGCTTGAGGACTTGTCATTCATAGGTCACTGACTCTCCTCTCAGCACTGCTAAGGAATATAGGCTTTCTCATGTGAGTCTAATTGTCTAGAAAAAATATTTGCTTCACAGTCCCATCAGCCTTAGGTTTCCTCTGTTGCTCATAGTATGCTCATCAGGATGTCATCCCACTATCTGAAGAACAGCTGTTTCCAGATTGACACTTCCTTTCCAGGATTACAAAGGGCCACTGGGGGATTTTGTGGGAATGCAAGGCTTCTGCAAGATACGATAAAAGGGACATATCAGACCTGGTGTTTCATAATTAGTTGTCACCACTCTGGGGCTCCTGTAGCCGCTACAGTGCTGTTGGGTTCACGAGAGGAAATAACATACATGAGTGTGTACATGAGTGTATTCATGCAAACACACACACACAATATCACAGCAAAGTGAAGAACACAGAAGGTCCAGTCAAAGTGCATGAATGCCTCTCCAGGAGAATCTCCAGAATTGGTGGCAATGCCCTTACTGACGTATTTGTCTTCCTTCCTTTCGTCCATGTGTCCTCATCTTGTTTCGAAGGATTTAAGGTTCTTTTCAAGGTGGTTTGGAGGCTTCTCATTCAGTAGCCATTTCCATAGCAGATCCATAGACCAAGAGCTCTGAAACGTACACCGAAGGAAAGGAAAACGGAGGAAATCAAGCAGGTCTCCTGAAACATTACTTGTCAGATCAAATAACCCAGTATCAAGACTCGAATCTGTCCATCCAGAAGGAGGCCAGGCGGCTCCAGCTCTCCCTTCTGCTGCCAGCGAGCTGCACACACTTTCTCAAGGCCATCAGTGACCCCATAATGCCACCCACTGCTCCCAGTCCTTATCTGTTCACACTGCCCGGAACGTTGCTCCTCTGTTTACAATTCAGTTCTCATTTTTATCAAAATGATACATGTGCATGGCAATGTTCATAACATTTTAAAGGTGAAGAGGGACTAGAAGGCTTATAAAGAAAAACACCAGGCTTCAGACCCTTTCTCCCCATCTCCGGGTCCTCTCCCCAGGGACATCCTTTGTAAGATGAGGCTTTAACTTACTTGAAAGCTTCCTCCACATCCCTACAAATACTTATCTCTCTCCGTCCACCTTTACCAATATATCTATACCACGGTTTAAAATCAAAATTCAGTTTTATTACGATGGCCAATGTATTGTTTACACTGGAGAAATGGTGTGTATTATGATCACATCTCCTGGATTTTACAACTTTCTGTTTTTCCAGGTGGCAGTAATTGCCTTGTTTCATTGTTTGCTTGATTTTCTGTGCACCTATTAGTCATTTTTCTCTAAGATCTTTAATCTTTAAGGAGCTTTGTATCTGCTCTCAATTTGGTGCACTCATCAGATACTCAATCCATGCGTTTTTTTTTTTTTTTTTTTTTGAGACCTCCTTCCGGGGCTCCTCCATGCTCCTGCACCTCTTGGGCGAGCTCCTCTCTGAGTCCCTAGCGTGACTGTGTTCTTGGGGCTCCTCTTTTCATTATTCTGAGAAACCCCTCTGTCAGCTCTCCTAGGATTCATTCTCCTTTACTTGGAATTCGAATACCACCCCCGCCCCCTTGCAGGCTTAACTTTCTTTTACTGGAGACTATCTTCCAGTAAACTCTTGAGAAGAGGTGTGTGAGAAGAAGGAAATTTTGTGTTCTTGAATGCCTGCCCTCACACTTAACTAATAACTTGACTAGTGGTTACTTGTCTGCAGTTGAAATCCAAAGCAACATTTCTAGGTTCGACTCCCCTCTTACGTTCCAGGTCAAAATGTTCGGTCACCAGGAGCTCTGTGTGTCCAGAACTACTCATTATCATCTCCCCAAACCTGGTCCTCCTTCTGGGTACTTGGCTAATAGGACCATCCTTCCTCTACTCCGTCATGATAGAGGATCACTGTATGCCTCCCTCTACCATTTATTTTTCCCCAGTATCTTGTATTCAGCCTCGCACTGCTGTCCTGGTTCTGGGCTCCATCCCCTCTCACTTGGACGATGGCAATAACCTTGCAACTGTTCTCTTGGCTTCTGATACACCTGGGCTCTCCATCCTACCACTCAGCCTTTACCACTCGAGCTCAAGAAGTTCAGGCTAGATGGTGTCACTTCCTTGCAAGAAGTAGCTTGTAATGACTCCTGTTGCTCACGGATAAGTTCTAAAATATATTTTTCTATAATCTGCATGTCAGAATCCAGCTCTACTGTCATTTCTTACTGCCTTTATTCCCACACGTGATTCCACTATGTCACTTAATTTTCACACGTCTATTATCTGCATTCGTGCTATCAAGGTTTAGAATTCAAAGAGAATGGAGTACGCCAAGTACAGTAACAGTGAGAGTCCCCTGTGCGTCTTCGTTCACATCTTAGCACGTGTCCATGGTAGGTATTTTGCCCATTCTGGCCTTGATCGTCTACTGTGTATCCCTTTTGCATTTTGACCTATGGGATGTTAGGAACCATCTAGGACACGCTCAAGATAAACCCTATTCTTATGATGGGAGGTTTCTCAGCACCCATCTTTAAACAGATCAAGTGCTTTCCTTTCCCACGTTGGTAAAATACAGACCAGGTGGGTTATCCCAGAGAACCATGGGCAATTGGGCACCTGCCCTTGGGAGTGACACTGTCCTGGGCACAGGACAGAAAGCAATCTGACGGCCCCAAAGAAAGCCACCGTCCTTTGCAACACCAGAGGGATTACTTAAAACAAGGTAACCATTCTCCTATTAAAGAAAATCATGTTAAACTTCTCCTGGAAAAAAAGGTAGCATGGAAATTAGTAGCAGATTTAAAAGTTGATCATTTGCCACCCAATGCTTATCTAAGACACCTGAAATTTGAGAGCTGCGCCTCGTAAAAGTCAAAAGCCAACATCCATTGACTCTGTTTAGAGGTGTACTATATATATTCAGCTAATCCTGGGTCGTCAATACCATAGATAAGAACATTATTTATTTTGCCATTCTGGGTGCAATTACACAGTTTACCCTGTGCAAACGGCACTTCATAAAAATGGCAAATCAATGCTAGTTATCAAAATCCATCCACATGGATGGATAGCCCATGAAAAAGAGCTTTGCAAAACGGTCTCGCAAGCCAATCCACACAGCCAGCCCCACACGGGTCAGCTTATTACCCGATTAATCACACAGGCATCCTGGCAATCTTATCGATTCTTCAGGACCTGGACATGACATCACTTCGAATAGCACATGCAATAAGCCATTACCACCATGCAGAATAGCCATTATCCCAGGCTACAGCCATTGATTGCCTGACTTAGCCTCATGCTGGGAAGGGCAAGTGGAGCTCTGATGGGGGCAAATCATATCCAGGGCAGATGTGAAGGACTTTTATGTGGAGGAATGAAATTCGTCTGCTGCTTGCAGGCTGGATCTCTGCCTGCTCCCTCCTTCTCTGGGTGAAGAGTTGAATAATCCCGCCAGCAGGCTGATGAGCTGGCATTTGGTGCCCATGAAGCAAAGGGTGCTAAGACAGAATCTAGACTAATCCTCCGCACAGGCCGTTCGTATTTTCTACTTGACATTCCCTACAGCTTGATCATTGCCATCAAGATTGAGTGAGATTCTCGGATCCCTGGTTAGCACATGAGGTTTCCAAGCAGCAAATGCTGTATTTTCTCCCCTACCCTGGAACAATGTAAGGTCTGGGTTCCTTTGTGACCGGATGTGTATTTTTGAGTTGATGGGGAATGGGGTTGGGGGGGGGGTCTTCTTCTGGGCAAATTAATTCTCTACTCCTAGTTACCCTGATGAAACCTACCGAACAGGGCATTCTCAAAGGTCTAAAAACAAGCCTCTTTACCACCCAGTATATGTGGCTAAGCTGTGTGACCTTTAAGGAATTCAGATGGATGAAACATGTATGTCCTAGGAGAATATGTATGAAGAGGCAGAGAGGTAGATGGTGAGATCCAGGAAGGCTGTTATGTTGAAGCAACAGGAAACAGTGTACCAAAGTGAGAGTGGAAATTGTGTGTGTGTGTGTGTGTGTGTGTGTGTGTGTGTGTGTGTGTGTGTGTACCATTTCCAAAGAACTTGGACAGATTGCATTTGATCCTATTGGGTAGCTCTTCAGCAAACTTCCAGGTTTCACTATGCATACCTCATCACAGGTGGGAACTAAGCATGAGGAACAAAAACAAATGCTTCCAGAAAGCAGAAGTTCCCTTGTGTCCTCCCTTCTTGGAGCAGCACCTGATCCATAGCAGGCATCTAGCAGAGTCCAGCAGTTAATGAACCCCGAAGCCTCTTTCGGTGTGACCTGGGCCAGGTGACTTCATGTCTCTGGGCCTCAGTGTCTTCATCTTCATGTAGGGAAAAGGCAAAGTGCCCATTTGACAAGACGTTACGAGAATTAAAGAATTAATACATCTAAAAGCTTTTAGAATGGTGCCTGCAGCAGACTGTGCCTTGAAACGGGGTTGCCATTATTCTATTAGACCCTCAGTAAAATAAGTGCTGAATGAATGATGCAGTGTAAGCAGTAGAAGGATGTTTTAAAAATTGGTTTGGACGGGGGCAAAGCTAATATCGTAGAGCTTGGCGTGGAATACAAGCAGAGCACAGACAATGTCATATCAGAAGCAATTAGTAGACTCCTCCCGGCCCACCAGGACCCTCTACCAAGCAACACTAATTAGGAAGCCAAACTGAACCATTCGGTTCAAATTCCTTTTATTTTCTTTGCCCCTGGCTGGTCATGGAGGCAGACTAGTCAATACGCACAAATGTAGCCTAAATAGCAAGGGAAGTTAGAGAGAGACAGAGGGGAAGGAAGGAGGGAGGAGAGGGGGAAGGAAGGAGGGAAGGAAGAAGGAAGGAAGGAAGGAAGGAAGGAAGGAAGGAGGAAGGAAGGAAGGAGGAAGGAAGGAGGAAGGAAGAAGGAGGAGGTTGGAAGAGTTCAGGCTAGAGGAATTACGTCAATATGAGTCAGGACTGAGCATTCATTGACAGGAGTACTTACCTAGTTATCTCCGTCTCGCCGTCCAGGGAAGGATTGGGAACTAGCAAGAGCAAAAAATTTTATTCTGCCCACCCCCCTTGGCTACAATTGTCCCTACAGTTTCCTCCAGATGCCACACGAGGAAGAAGAGACTGTCCAAAAATGGACACTGCCAATAGTGTCCTGCATCAGGCCAAACCTGCATTAAAACCAAGAGGCCCCTCAACCATCCTCCCTGTGTGACCTGTGAATAGTCTCGCCGGCCTTGGCCCTTTGAGGTCTGGTGATAACTGTGTTGCTTGGTATCTTCCTCCTGCTCTTGGGGATATTAGGTTTCATATTTGGCCTAAATTCTGGCCTCTTTTCAAACAGAAAATTATGGATGTGGGTAGCACTTCTGTTCGCGTCACCTCAGCCATAGCTTACTCTAATAAGACGTGACATGAATGACCCAGGTTGGCTGAGTCAGGAGCTAACGGGAATGGTGACGGAGCGTTGAAGAAAGACAGGGCTTCCCTCCCAAACTCCCCTCACCCCGGCTCCAGGAATGTTCCAGATTGCTGAGGAATTCTTCGTGTGTGTCTTTGGCTCAGTCTCATCCCGGTTATCCTCCCACCTGGTTTGCACGACAGCAATTAACACCAAACTTCATTCAAAGCCAGTGTTCCCTCTCCCGGCTCAGGGCTACCGTGGGTTCCTCGTCCCTGTCCCTCCGCACGAGCCCTGCTCACCGAGCTGCCTCTACTGCATCCGTAGTCTCTCTGTGGGACTGGCCTGGCCTCTAAACCCAGCTCTTGTCCTGTGGACGGAGTCCCTGGTGGGGTCTTTGAAGACCCTGCCTCCTTCACGCTGCGGTTCCCTGGTGTAAGTGACGTGTTTCTTCCACTTAGTCATTTAAGATCTCCTCTTTCCCTGGCCTCCCTCTTGTTCTCTGCCCCTCCCCCATGGCCGCTGGGCTGATCCGTGAGTGGCCATGGCGCCCACGCGCACACCCAGCCGGTGGAGTCTCCCCTCTTCCACGGCTGCCTCCCACTATCTCCGTGTTGTCGAATGCTTTCTCTCCGACAGGCCGTTATCCCCAAGCCCCCCGCCCTCCGTTCACCCCCCTGCTATCGGTGACCAAGAACACCCATTTGATCTGATACATCTTACGTCGGCGCGTCAAGACCATTGATTTTCCAGAAATATGGTTTAATCGATCCCCATGCATTTTCATTCCAGAGTTTGAATGTAAACAATTCTCACTGAGATGAGGAAGGAAGTGTTCAAAATAAACAAACAAAACCCCACTCCACCCGCCTTCGGTGCTCTGCTCCAAGAGGCATCCAAAGCAGGGGCTTCAGAGGCTCTAGAACAGAAGTGTGTCTTCTCCACCCCATGTCCCCGCACTGACACCGCACCCCCATGGCATCCTCCCCATCTGTCCCATGGGCCATCACCCTGTGCCCCGGATGTGCGGGGAACCTCCGTGCCCGCCATCCTGGCAAAAATGTGCTTTCTCCAAGTCGTGTGCTAATCCAAACGTTCTCCCCTTGCTTTTCTGTTTTCTTTTAGTTACTCCTTATTCACCATGTCCCAGTCCTTTCGTCCCCCGTCTCTGGTCTCAGTGCCCATCCTGGTTTACCCTCGGATCTCTTCCTTCTCTTTCCGTCCCCCACCCCTATGGCTGTTTCCAAGGCTCCCTGTCAACTGTCATCAGCGCATGGAGGCTGGGGAGGGTAGGCTGGAACGGAGGAGGGGAGGACCAGGGCCTTCCCTACTCCACCTTGGCCCGTGGCTCCGGCAGTGATCAGGTCTCACCCAGTGGGTCCACAGGGTTCCAGCCTCTGCAAGGTGACCCTGGCCCTGGGTGCTGGTAATCTGGCTCGTCCCTTTACCCCCAGGCCGGGGACTGTGTTGGCTCCCACTGGGCTACCTGCACAGCCCCTGTGAGCTTCTGTGCTGCTCCTTGCTGCTCACCAAGGGACCAGAGACTCGAGAACTGCTCCTTCATATGCGATTTCCTGTACTTAAATTCTCTCTCTTTCTTTTTTTAATGTTTATTTACTTTTGAGGGAGAGAGAGAGAGAGAGAAAGAGAGTGCGTGCATGGGAGGGGCAGAGAGGGGGACAGAGGATCTGAAGCAGGCTCTGCTCTAACTACAGCGAGCCCAATGCGGGGCTCGAACCCACGAACCGCAAGATCATGACCTGAGCCGAAGTCAGAGGCTTCACCAACTGAGCCACCCAGGTGCCCCTAAATTCTCTCTTTTTCAAAGACAGGGAATTTTCCCTTATCTCTCTTGGGTCCCATGGATATATCTCCTTTTTGAATTTCCAACCTGCTGTCACCTAATAGAGTCCTCGTGTTATGTGAGAGTGTAATGGATCAAGTCAGGCCCTGATACGAAACAGCTTGACTCTGGTTTCATCTTGTATCTGACAGTTCTAGCTGCGTTACATTGGTTAAGTTATCAAACCTCTCTGAGCCCCAGTTTCATCACCTGTGAAATATGGACCATGAAACTCATTTCTGCCATCGAGATAGCCTTGGGTAACCTAGGCTAGGCACTCAGTAAATGTGAGTTCCCCTCACCCCTCCTAAAGTGGTCCTATCTGCAAAGGTATGAGTGCACATCCTTCCTGGGAAACATATTTGTGTTTTAACAAAGGCTTTCTGAATATAATGCTTTCGTCTCAGCAGTTAGTTCTAAATGTATAAATCTTAACTCCCCACAGCAAAACTATCAGCTTGTATTTTTGGACAAGCTGAACTTTGAGAGCCTTCAGATCTGTCTGTGAAGGTGGCTAGTTACTCTGTGGGGGCTGGGGAAAGCTCCGGAGACACCTCCTCGTCCCCATTAGCTGGGAGAAGGCCCTGGGGCTGATATGGGAAAGGATCCTGCACCTCGCCCCCCTGGGGGGTAGAGCGTATGGGGCTCAAATGTGTGGGAGTCTGGCTCAGGGTTATTTTTGTTTCCATTAACATTCTCTTCTATATGTATTTTAACCTTAATCAAATGCATATGTTTTTGTTTTATTTGCACTTAGCTCATCAAAGTGTCCTTTATGATCTGAACTATGCCATGAGGCCTTAACTCGTCAGCGAAACACTCATTAATACCCCTGGGAAACAGGAAGTTGCATTTAGTCAAATATAAATAAATTGAGCTCCCAGGGGCTTCACCCCGGCCTGGGTCAGGAGAGAGACAGTGACTTCTCTCTCAGCTGTTCTGATCCAGCGCCACCCCCCGCCCCCCCCCCTTCCCTGGCCCCCCACTCAAACTGCGCTGGAAGGAAGACATCCCGGGACTCTGGACAGATAAGTGTTTTTGAAAATGTGCCTGTCCTTCATTCAAAACCCTTACGTCGTCCAGTGTGGTTTTATCAAGGAAACCGATGCCTTTGGCCAAATGATTGGATACCATTCCGGATTTATTTCCATTCCCAGATAGTTTGAAGCCAGGTTTGAAACCAGGCAGTGCAGGAAGGAGGTGAGAAAGAGGGAAAAAGGTAAATCTGAACCACCTCCTTGCAGAGGCCGCTCCGCAAGCCGGGCTGAGTAACTTCCTTCCCGTCTCTCCTCCTCGCTCGCCTTCTCTCTCACCCTTTCCCTGGCTCCCCGATGCACATATGGAACCCATTACGAACAAAGCCCGATTGTTGTATATTTGGAATTTCCCACATCAACTTGATGCTTTCTTTAACTGCCTCTTAATGCGTGTCTGCACTGGGTGACCAGGCCCTGCTTCCGTCGGTCCCACCCCGCCCCCACCGGCACCCACCTCGGAGAGGCTTTCCTGGTTCATTTTCCAGCAGTGTAAACCTTTGCTTCTTCGCCTTGCACCCCACCCCACTTCCTATTAGAGTCTTTGAATAAACAGAACTTTCTTTTCCATGGTTTGCAATAAACTGGCCTGCAGAGAATAAATAAAAGCCAGATCCCAAAGCACGTAAGTGATATCAGGCTAACACCAAAAAGCATGGATTACTACAAAGGAAATGGCATCCCTTTCTTAAAACCCAGCACAGAGAGGACCAGTGGATGTAGAAATACATTAACAGCAAGAAAACAAAAATACCTCCAATTCAGGAAGCCCCTGACTTGTTTTTATTTATCGTTAATTTTCTCTGCTGGAGAAATAAGCAGATTTGGGGGGGGGGCAGGGAGCAGAGAGAGGTAGCCATAGATGAAGAATATATCAATTACAAAATACTACAGAAAAGTTAACATCTTAGATCACGTGTACCGTCCTTCATAGGGCTGTCTGATCTGGAATCATACGCTGTTATCAGAAAAGAATAGGAAATATGAGGGATGAATCTGAATCTAGTCCTTTTCAGAGCCTTGTAAAATCAAACCTAACTGCTTCATGTTAACTGGCATGCGTAAAAATAAATGTCCTCTGACACAAACATTTAAACGAAGACGTGCCAAATGCGAGTCTGTCTGGTGTATTTGATTTGATTCATCGGAACCATATGATACCAACATTTTTTCCTTCGCTCACACTCTATCTTTGCGGACTACATCCACATATATAATTAATTGCACTCCCACGTTTATTTTCTATGCATTGGAAAGCGAGAGAGAAAAACCAGATATGCACATCTGATGCTCAGGGTCATATGTGTAATTTACGACTGTGAAGAGGGATTCCCCAAGTCCCCAGTGCGTTATGTCACTGGTCTGCAAACATTTTTCCTGTGCTCGGAAAAGAGTGAAATCAGAATGCAGGATTTCACATTAATCTCCGCACCAGATGGTGATATTCCAAATAGTCTTTTTAAGGGGAGCATGTGACCTACTGTACAGCCGAGGGGCTTTGGAGTCACGTGATAGAATGAATACTACGTCTGATGGAGCTTTGATTAGACCACTGACCTGGTTACCGTCCGTAGCCACGAGAAGCAAAGTTGACATTTCTGGATCACTCTCCCCAGAGGCGTCGCTTGCCAACTTCTGGGACATGCAGTCTCACCGAGGGGACTGACAGGCAGGGACAGACAAGAGGCAGCTAAACCCGCACTGCTGAAGGCAGGCTGAAGTTACAGAACTTGGGCTATTTTTCTGCTCCCCCATCCCCCCGCCTCCCTACGAACCACATCTTGACTCATACAGTCGAAAGAAAAAACTCTTTTGGTTATTTGATATTTGGGAAACCTCCAGGAGACCATAACTTAGTTTTGAGGAAGCCTTGTCTCTCACTTTGCTGGGAGCACACACACTCACACACACACACACACACACACACACACACACACACACAACTTGCTCACACGGCTCCAACACCATGGTGGTTCAGGCTGCAGTGGCTCCGAATAGATCTCAAAGACTTTTACTGAAAATTCCGTATGGATCTCTGAGAAGACGCAGCGTGGAGAGGGTAAGCAACGTGGCGGGCGGCTTGTTTTGCATCGAGCAGTTGCTCCAAAGAAAGGGAGATGTTTGTTTGCATTGTACACAACATCCCTTCTGGTAGCCCTGTTTTCCTGAGAATTCTGAATTCCTGGGAAGGTAGAACACTCTATGATGTGTAAATTTTTTTCTTAACAGATAACTGATGAGAAATTTGCAGTAAATCTATGCTGTGCATGTGGGGGGAGGTGCTGTCAGAGATGAGATAGGAGGGAAAGAGATGGGGTGGGGACTGACTGCCCTTTGGGATGGGGAGAGAAGAAGTGAGCTCCTGGGGAGAAGAGCAGGGGCTACAAACAGATCCATTAGTCGCACAGCTGCAAATTTCCTCTGTGGGGTGACGGAGTCTTCAAAGGAGGCGCTGATGATGTTAAGGAGCTTTGATGCCTGGAGGGTTTGAATTATGCCCCCCACCCCCATTGATGCAAACCGTCCTCTGTCGTGTTGTTGTTGTTTCAGATACCTCGCCATCATTTTGGATTTTTTTTTAATACTACGGGTTTCGGCTCAAAACTACTCTGTTAATTTTCTGAAACATGCTTACTTTATGGTAGCCCCTGGCAGAGATGATCCTGTAAAATAATAAGGATTTGTCCTTCTTTGGAGTGACTAATGCAGTGTGGGGGATGACTAAGGTTAACGCAAAGCTAGCTGTCCTCGGGATGTTGGGCTCGGTGCAGGGACAAAATGCCTACATCCCCGCAGGGGGTGGAATGCTTTGTGGGTTTTGGAAACCCAGAAGCTCCTGTTGGAACCATGGCATTCCTCTCCATGAGCTGAGGAGTCTACTTAGATGTCCTAGACTAAAGTGCAGTGGAAAAGCCATAAGGCAAATAGCATCACAAAAGCTCTCTTGAGAGATAAGCAACCTGCTGTATCTTACGAAGGGGAACAGGGTTGAATTCGAGGAACTTGTTCTGGCTGGAATGCTTACAACTCAGTGATTTTCTTTTTTCATTTAAGGGAAACGCAGTTGAAGTGTTAAAAAAATATATGAGTGTCTATCTAAACTTTCAGGTGGACTTGATTTCCTGACTTGTGATGAGTTGCGTTCTTTCTGCCATTTGAGTACTGATGAAAAAAAAAACCCTTCACTTCCTATTCTGGTTGTGTGTAGGTCTTTATTTTGAGACATATCTCTTGTGCTCAATAACAGAGTCACCAGCTAATATACAGTCAGTGCCTCCTGTATGCTCCCTTCTATCCCAATAGCTCTAGAACCTAAGACTAATACTTACGGCTTATACTGAATATGATTTTAGGTTCTGTGGAAAATATTTTGACTTTTACGGTAAGTTGATGTAAGATGTTCTGTTCACAACTAATCATTTAGAAATGTGAATTGTACACGCTAGAGTTGTAGAACCTGGTCACAGTAAGGAGAGAGTTATCTGGGCATGGGCACAAAAAAAAATCCATAGTAACCTGGTAACTTCTATTTAACGATTAGAATCTCCAGACGGATGCTTGATAGATCATGGGTGGTTAATAAATCCGAACGTATGTAGTTACCACTTCTGTTATTCACTGTTTACCAATTTAAGAAAGACCGACAGACTATGAACATAGCATCATACATAAAACTTGGTCATATGTGTTGGTACATACTTACATTCAAAACACACAGACCTATTTTCCACTTGTGGGCCCATACCAGTGACGCGATCTTAGATCTGCAAGCTGCTGGGCCCGTAGGAGAAGCAGACACCTCACCGGACCATCAGGTAGCCTATTCGTCTTGGTTGCTAGATGTGAAGAAACGGGGCCGGGACACCATGGCTCACAGGAAGAGAGCCCTTGCACTCCTTATGAGCCCCCCCGTGTCACCCTCCCCTGTAAGGGAGAATGACACTGATTGCAATGTATGGTGAATGTGTGAATTCCAACTGGACGTTTTACCCTGTTGTCGGCTTTATGATCATTTTCAGAATCGGAGTCAAACATTTATGTAAAAGGAGGGCAGGAAAAGTGAGAAATGGCATCTGCTGTTAAGGGCAGACACTGGGGACCAGCACTCTTTTCAGGGGACGCCTTGACTTAAAAGCAACAGCACCTTTCCCAGGTCTACCAGCAGCCTAGAGGGTGACAGGCATTCAGGTGGGTTTCCATTGTCTTGTGATGCGTAATGATCTTAAGGCCTCGCAAGTCTGTACCGTCTTTACTCCAGTGCATTTTTATATTCGTTACTTCGTAGTGTGATCCTGAGTTGCTGGGGAGACACAGAGAATGGGGGTCATTGCCCTTGTCCTGTAGGAGCAGGGAAGCCATGACGTAGAGAGGTTTAATCTTCTGCCCAGGAACATACAGTCAACCAACCACAGAGTAGGTCCCATGTCTAGGGACGCAGTATCTTCTGTCCCTGCCATTGGGTTCTCATCCCTTTACTTTTGCTCTCTGGGGGAGCCTCAACATTGCAGCCTGGCCCTGAGCAAAGGGTGATCACCAACCTGTCACCAGTACTTTGCATGAAAGGGAATATAGAAGACTCAGGCAGGGAGAATAGTTCGTGATCCCCGGGGCCGGCTGTACGCACAATTACACAGTTGCTCCTGTTTTCCAACAGGAAACATTCTTTTGGAAAACAAAATGCACATTTGAACTGTGCTATCTAGACATTCATCAAATCCTGATTTCCAAAGCACTCACTCGGGCCAGGAGCCCATCACCGTGCTAGGCAGGGCAGGAAAAACATCGGAAATACAAAATGCTTTGCTTGGTAAGACAGGGGAGATTTGGGATCCGGGTTTATATAAACAAAATAGTTACAAGCTTTGACGTCACAGGGCACTAATTTAGCTACAAAACAAGAAATGAAGACAAATTAGGTGCTACTGGAAGCAGCCAGGTGGGGTGAAAGGGCAGGGCTGGCAGTCACACGGTCCCCAAAACTGAGAGCCTCATCTGTTGCTAATTGTGTGACCTTGGCCGTGTGACCAGGCTTTCTCCACATTCTTAGTTTCTACATCCGCAGTATCCACCCTTGAGGGCAGTTATTAAGGATTACAGATAATTTCCTTATGTAAGGACCTAACACAATAACCTCACATATAGAAAGCCATCATTAATGATAGGGTATTTTTTTTAAGTTTATTTATTTTGAGAGCGAGAGAACCAGAGGGGGAGGGGCAGAGAGAGAGGGAGACAGAGGATCCCAAGCAGTCTCTAAGCTGACAGCAGATGGGGCGCCTGGGTGGCTCAGTCAGTGAAGCGTCAGACTTCCGCTCAGGTCACGATCTCACGGTCCGTGAGTTCAAGCCCCGCGTCGGGCTCTGTGCTGACAGCTCAGAGCCTGGAGCCTTCTTCGGATTCTGTGTCTCCCCCTCTCTCTGAACCTCCCCCGTTCATGCTCTGTCTCTCTCTGTCTCAAAAATAAATAAACATTAAAAAAAAAAATTTTAAGCTGACAGCAGAGAGCCCAATGTGGGGCTCCAACTCACGAACCATGAAATCATACCCCAATGATAGGGTATTTTTAAAGTTTGCTTATCTTTGAGTGGAGGAACAGTGGCTTGTATTTTTAATAACTGGTGGCCTTTGCACACACACACAGTCTTGGGCACACCTCGCTATTATCTGGAGAAGTCCTTTAAGGATAGTCACTCAATAAAGCCAGGACAGACAGTATTTCCTGGTGATAACTTGCCCTGGACTCCCAATTTTATGCAAGACACATAGAAATCAGAATGTTTCCAATTCGCTGCATGCAAACACCAAGTACCTAAACTTGTACAAGCCCGTATCCCTCTATAGGGCCTCTTCCTTCCAGAGCCGGATGTTTTGACTCCAGAGGTAAAAATGAACTTCATGGAAAATTCTAATGAGTGTTAAGAGTGTCGCATGTAAATGAGTGAAGGGAACAGCAGATGTGGACCTTTCTCCTGGAGGTTTGCCTTGGAGAGGGGACAATGTTTTTATGAACCTACTATGACCCTACACTGTGAGAAAATGGTTTCATGTCAGAGATTACCTTTCCTTCTAGTTCCAAACCCCAAGAATAAGTCGGCTAAAGCTTTCTGTGGCCAGGCCCGAGCTGTCTCAGGGTGTGCATTTATTACGGATGCTCACCTTCCCATTGATTTATCTTCTCTACCGCTCAGCCCCACATATCCTGAGAAGGAGTGGACATCTCTGTTCTCCTGGATGTCTCAACACCTCAAATTCAACATGTCCAAAATGGAATTGGTCATCTTACAATCCTGCTCCCCCTCCAGTCCACTGGCTACCAAGACACCCAGAGCAGAATCCAGGCACCCTCCCTGCCACTTCCCTTCCCTGGGCTCAGGCCACTGTCATCTTTCACTTTCAAACAGTTGCCATTCTTATGCCCCCGAAGTCCGTGTTCTGTGTTACAGCAGTGTGATCTTTCTAAAACATAGGCTTGGTCAAGTCACTGGTTTACTTAAAACACTTAAGTGGTTCCCTACTTCAAGATAAGTACTTAGATAAATGCCTCAATGTAATGACAAGGCCTTCATGGTTAGGACCCCACCGCCCTCCCCAGCCTCAGCTCTTCCCCTAATTTACCCTGAGCATGTTAGACTCCAACCACACTGAACATCTCTGTGGTTCCCCCAACTATCATGAGCTCCCTTGCCTCAGGGCCTTTGCACATGCTTTGGTCTGCCTGACACACACTGCCTCCTCCCTCTACCTCCTTAACTTCCAAGTCATATCCTTCGGTCTAAAAGTAACACCCTTAGGAAGGCTTTTCAGAAACCCTGCCCCTTCCCCAAGTCTGAATAAGTACTCTTGGCTTTGGGCTCCCCCAGCCCTCTGCATTTTCCTCATAGCACCCCAGATCACACTGCATTGGATGCCCCTGTTTCCATCTAATTTCCATGATGTCAAATCTCCACATGATGATGAGCTCCCTGACGCAGGGAGCACATCTTGGCCTCTGGTGCACAAAACAAGTGTGATATTCACTAGATGAGCAAATAAATGAAATCTGAAAGCTCTTATAAACTTCCCTCAGTGAGAAAATTTGGGAGGAAGAGAAGAATTAAGATGTAAACAGAAACAGCCTCCTTTTACACATGAAGTTACCCCAAGCCCAATTATTGCTGATGGGAAGTGTGTTCACTCTTATATGTTGACACAAACTAAGGAGACAAATGCTCTAAACTCTAAGAGTAGAACAAAGCGTGTGTGTGAACAACTGACCAGACTCATCTCGCATGTCTCTTCGCAGAGTAATGTAAATTTGACATTTTTATTGGTGTGGGGGGGGGGAGAAAAGAAACAAGAAAGCATTCTCTTCTACCACAATTATTTGAATATTTAAGTAAAAGGATTTTTTTTTTCCCTCGGAAAGACTGAAATGGTGTGATATTTCTGGAGCAGTATTTTTAACACGGTATAAATTAAACCTCTTCGCACCCACATTATTCATTATTTGATGTGTTATTTCAGGTTGACGTATTGCCAGTCTATTATTTTGCAAACCATTACATTATCACAGCTGCTAAGCTGCATAACTTAAGAATTCAGAATACAACAGAGTGTCTATAGTCCAGTGTGTGGTGCTTACATTCTGAATGTATTCATGCAGGGAAGTGCGAGACTTTACCAGAAACACATATAGCAGACGGCTTTTAGTGGATATTTATTACCATTGAAAGCAGACAGCCAAGAAACTGTTCAGACACATCAGTGTATTCACACATATTATTATCCAACCCCCCATCCTGCATAAAGGTTTTGTTCTTTCTATAAATACACCCCTCTTTGGAGAAGAACATGGCTTCTCGGGGACTCCAATGCTCTGGTTCACAGGCCGCGTTAAAGGCCATTTTCCCCATATTGGCTAGTCCCGTGCCATTTTAAGTGACCCAAACTTGGTGAACTGACGTGTATTTTATTTCTTATAGTCGCTTATGTCCAGTTAAACCCATGACTTCACGTCTTGGCCAGAATGAGCTCGCACCGTGGAAAGGCTGTCCTTCCTGGTACCAATCTGGAGGTTTTATTCCTTGGGCTAGTGTGGAAAACAGGACAGGAAACCTCGATACAAATGGTCGGGACCCCCAGGAGCTTCATCTTACACCAAATGGCATTTTCCAGCTGAACGTGAAACCAAGCGATGGTTTCTCTCTCTAGACCGCATGCCTCCAAGTCCTGACTCTTTCTCAGGACTCTCTCTCCCCGATGTCGTGGGTCAAGTGCCATGACTCATCCTAAAACGGAACTTTTCAACCTTGGTTTCACATGGGAAGCTTCCGAGGAGCTTTAAAAAGTCCCAATGCCCAGGCTGTCCCCCAGATCAGCGCTTATCAGAATCTCTAGAGAGGGGTCCCGGCATCGGAATTTAAGCCCCAGGAAATTCTAATGTACAGCCACATTGAAGTAAGATTATGGACAACACGGGTCGTCCGAGTAAGGTGGAGCTTAAGGAAGTTAGCTAGTTTCTATGCTTTCTGGTGTCTTCATGTGAAAAAAATAATAGAGTTGATTGTGTTGGATTTTTACTCAAAAGTGCTATTCTCAACGGGGAAAAAAAATCATTTAAACCCTTTGCGAGTTGGGTCCATATTGCTGGGACATCTTGGGCAGCACTCAGCACTTTGAGGCCACTTTCTGGGTAATTAAACACAACCTTCTAAAGTCACAGTGGCTGCGTTCATGCAGGACTTCCAGACAATTTAGAGATCAGAAACACCCCATCCAAC
Organism: Lynx canadensis; assembly: GCF_007474595.2. Lineage (NCBI taxonomy): Eukaryota > Metazoa > Chordata > Mammalia > Carnivora > Felidae > Lynx > Lynx canadensis. The sequence continues at coordinate 12,969,555 of NC_044309.1, read as the reverse complement.
TAGCCCTGCAGAACTCCCCCCACCCCACTGGAGCACAGACAAAGCCCCCTCCGAGTTTTCCAACCTGCTGTATTGCAGCTATGTCCACAAAATCAATCATGTAATCTCAGAACACTTTCTGTAGGTGTTTTGAAAACAGATCTCTTACAAATTGCACTAGCAAAGCGAATACTCTCCCCCTGTGTGACATAAGAGCTTCTTGGAACACACAGTTACAAACAGTGAGCTTTTATTTGTATTGATTCATCAATGCACCTCAGAGAACACTGTTATCTCATGTGTATAAAACAATGGGGAAGAAGTTATGGCCCTGGGTCTTTGTTTTCTTACCTGGGAGTGGAGAAGCCACATCTGTGGATCTTTCTTTCTTTCTTTCTTTCTTTCTTTCTTTCTTTCTTTCTTTCTTTCTTTCTTTCTTTCTTTTTTCTTTTCCTTTCTGGTGGCTCAATAGCTAACTGCTTCAAAGGACTTGGTCAGTTTTTCTACTAAGCTCCAGAACCTAGAACAGTGCCTGGCGTGTATATTGGACAAATAAACATTAATTGAATGACTGTGACATAAAAAGAATGTCTTCAGGTCAAACACTCAGACCTTGAATCAAATAGAATTGTCACCCAAAGGATAGGGTTGCAAAGTGCCTGCCTTTGTTATGCAGATGAACATTTGTGTCATTGTTAGCCCTAATAGGTGACTTATTTTAAGATGCTAGTCCTTCTTGGGAGAGAACTTGCTCAGGAAAAACTTGCTGAAATTCTACTACACGATTAACCCTTTTGAGTGTGTGGGCAGGCCCTTTCCCTTCCCAGTCAGAATCTGTAGATGAGTATTTTGAGATCGTCCATAAATACGCCTCCGATCATTTTCCTCTAGTGCTTGCTGACTTTTCTAAAAAATGCCAAGGTCACATTTCCACATGGATAATGCTTCCAAAGGGTCCCTCTCTATTACCTCTATTGGAACATGAATCAGGAGAACCAATAAGTCTTAAAAGTATATTGATCATTTCTGGAAAATTCGGTCCGAGGTCAATCAAATCAGTCTCAAAATCCAAATACCCCAAGGGATGGAATGCCTAGGATCTGACCCACTGTTTATTAATTCCACAGATTTTTATTTAGTACCTACTACGTGCCAGGCAGAGGTCTAGACCCAGGGGATATAGCAAAGTCTCGTAAGTGATGTGAAGTCTTCTAAGAGAAAATAGAGCAGTATAAAAAGTGAGGGGAGATGGGGGTGCTGCATTTTTATGTGCTGTGGCTCTCGGTGAAGATGTTTGAGAAGAGACATGCGGGAGAAAGGAGGTGAGCCATAGAGCCCTCTGGGGAAGGAATGTGCCTGGTGAGAGAAACCACCAGTAACGCAAGATGTGAATGCCAGGGCATCCTTGATGGGCTAGGAAACTTGTAAGGCTGGGGGTCAGGGGACAGCAGGAGCCGGAGCAGAGTGAGGGGAGAGGGTACCTGGAACAGAGCCGTGGTCAGGAAGTGTTAGGAGCCCCGGTGACAGAGGTCTGTGTGGGCCATGATAAGGACTTGGGGGTTTTACTCTGAGTGTAGCAGAAGAAGACCAGTGGTTTGGGGACCAAAGAATGACACTAGCTGGTATGTCTTGAAGGAATAGTAGGCTGATAGAGAACTGGGTGGCTCATTAGGGCAGTAGTGCAATAATCCTGACAAGAAATGGTGATGGTTTAGACCAGAAGATACTCTGCCGGTGATGAGCAATAAGAAATGAACGGATTCTGGATTTACGTGGAAGGTAGGGCTGTCAGGATTGGTTGATGGATCAGGGAGAGAGTGAGGAAAGAAGACAGGGGTCAAGACTGACCCCTGAGCAGCTGTAGCCTGGAGTTGACCCTAATGTTGGAGACATTGCCAAGGGGCTGAATGGGAGTGACAGCAGAGGTGAGGGAGACCTGAGAGCTCCCTTTGGATGAGGTGAACTTGAGATGATTCACATTCAAATGGAAGACATTAAGAATATAAGTTTCATGGGCAAGTGAGAGCTCCGGGCTACAGAGGTAAACCAGGCGCCCTGAGGCTAGCTTGTCCAGGCTCTTGAGTGCTGATTGTGCCCACGTCTCTTCCCACCTCTCCAGGCAGTGGTGACATGTGGCAGCTTGAGAGGAGTCCCTAGTGGGAGAACTGCACCAGGAAAATCAGCAAACACTACACATCTGGGCTTCTTTTTCTTCTAGAAAAACATCCACTGGTGGATGGTGTTTCAAGTCACAGAACCAGTAGCTAAAACCTGGGAAACGTCCAAGGACTGGACCCGTGGCCACTCTGAAGTTTAGAAGTCAGTTCCAAGCAAAGAAGACTAGGAAGGGGCAGCCAGTGAGGTAGAAAGAGAATTGAGAAATTCTCAGAAGGGAAAGTGGGGCTGCCCACTGCTGCTGATAGCCAAGGAAGATAAGGGCTAGGACGTCATCTGACTGCACTGTTATCAAAAATCTTGGGTGCAAATGGCCCGCATCAGAATTGCTGGGTGTTCTCTAAATCACAGATGCGCGGTCTCCACCCCAGTCATACTGAATCTGAACCTCTGGGGCACATAATTACGGACTACAGGGGGAGAAACTGCAGATCGTTTTCCAGAAATATAGGCGCCAGTGAGGAAGAGAGGAGAACGCAGCCTAGGAAAGGGGAAAATAATGCAGACAGGAAAAAGAGAGATTCTTAGGACAATTTTTGCTCAACCAAAGGTCAATCCTGGACACAGCAGGTAGAGACCATGATGGGGAAATAATGAGGTGAAAATTATGATAGCCAAGGCCAGTAGTGAATCTTCCTCCTGGTGGCACCCTAGAAACACAGTGTTCCTACTTGACGTCCCCTCCCCCCGCTTAAACCACTGTATCAGGAAAGGGGAGCTGTGCTTGTCCCTTACAGCTTGTCTTGCCAAAAAAAAAAAAAAAGAAGGTGAAAAATTTCAATATGTTTTGTTGGTCACCTGTGTCAAAAGCTTGCCCCTCTACCTCAAAGTTTTAGCTTCCCTGGGATCTAGCCGAAGAAAACTTCTTTTCTGTTGTTTTGCTTTGCCTCGGAAATTTTTTTTTTTTACAAGCCATGGATTGATGTAATCATGTGTCGGGGCCTCATAACCCAGCCAAATCCCAGAATATATTTAGAAAGTATAGTTCAGGGTCGAGCCAGCCACCAAATGGCCGGAATGAGCAAGTTCTCATATGAACTCTGAATTTAGGGCCTCAGACCCGGTCTGTATAAAGCAAATGGATCTGAACTGAACTGGCAGAAATCATGTCTCTGACACCAGGGTTCTATTTCACTGAGTTTTCTCGGTGTCCTCGTAGAAGAAAATCGTACTCTTATCTCCCGGTTGGCTCGAAGGAAAGTAACAGCCACTAGCCATCTGCACATAGTCCTTCATGCAGATCCCATGAGTGTTCACCCAGTCCCCACATAGAGTCCCCTTCCCCATCCCTCCCATTCTCCCTTTCTAGGAGGCACATCCAATTTGAACGAGTGAAAGAACGGTTTTTGCAGCAGACATGTGGTGGGTCCCTCCTACTGTTCTCGGCTGATGGTGGTGAATAAGGCTGTTTTGTTTCCGGAGCGGAACTGGTGGGCCTGGGTGTGGATAAACTCAGTTGCCAGGGGCCCTGAGCATGCTTTCCCCGGACACGTGCAGTAACACCCCTGCTTTCACAGGGCTGCATTGCGTGGCCAAGTCCCTCCATGTAGGCAGCAATGTGGGTACCAGGTCCCAGTACCCCTGTTGTTAAGATGTCAACCTAGTACTGAAGGAGAGCGAGCCCTTCATCCTGCTGGGCCCCAGCTCTGAGTTTTCAAATAGCGGAGCGTTCAGGGAGAGGAGCTACAAAGGAAAAAAAAAATCTCCTGAAAACACTCAGTGATTTGAACCCAGCAGCACAGAGCGATATACTCACACGATTGCCTTCAACAACAGTCTCCCAGGGACCAGTGCCCACAGGGCAGAAGCCAGGCTCCCCAGGCCATGTGCAGTCCCATTCAACTTCACCTCCAGGGGGCGATACCAATGTCCTGTGGCATTTGGTTCAATCACAGAGTCCATTCTCAGAGCATCTTAACTGCCCTTTACTTCTAAAACCGTCCTTTTAGATGTGTGTTCTGCGGTCCCCTCTGGACAGTACTGAACCAACATGCCGAACAGCAAATGGAAGTATCTTTGAGACCTTGTGGCTTCCTTTTTTCCTTCAATGAAATGGCCTTAAGGTGGCATGAGAGAAACATGTGTAATGCACAGGCCAAGACTTTTCCTGTCCATTCTGAGACTCACCAATCAGAGAGTGGTTATTTTCAACAGCCAGTGTCTATTTCTGATGGTACCCTTGGGACGTAATCCTTCCGTTAATCCTGGAATGCCTCTTTCACATCCACTGTCCTCTAAAATAAGGCCCCATCCAGGCAAATGCAGATACCAGCTGGGCAGGCGAATAAATGTAGCACAACAAGGAAAGTTGTGCCCTAGCAAATGGGGCCAGTATTACGTAGCTCTGCTTGGGGAAACTGGGGTTGCTGGTCCTGTATCTTCTGACCTTTCCATAAAAATCTTTGTGCAGTTTTCTTCTAAGCAAGGGAGAGTGTGTGTGTGTGTGTGTGTGTGTGTGTGTGAGAGAGAGAGAGAGAGAGAGAGAGAGAGAGAGATAAAATATCTCAATTTTTAAAGAAAGTTTATTTATTTATTTTGAGACAGAGAGGGAGAACAGGGGAAGGGCAGAGAGAGAGAGAGAAAGAGAGAGAGAGAGAGAGAGAGAATCCCAAGCAGGCTCCACACTGTCAGTGCAGAACGGACACGGGGCTGAGTTTCATGGACGGAAAGATCATGACCTGAGCCGAGATCAAGAGTCAGAGGCTTAACCAACTGAGCCACCCACACGCCCCTGAAATATCTCAATTTTCATATGCTGGCAACCAAGCCAAGCTTAAAGAGAAACAATGCATGCCAAACGAAGCACATTTGTGGCCTACATTTGGCCCACAAGATGCCAGTTTTCAATTTCTCCAATAAGATGAGTGCCACCCCAGCCTACATATCTATGCATTCTCTCTCCCCAGTCTTCAATTTCATAAAAAGGAGACATCTCAATACAAAAAAAAAAAAAAATTAATTAATCTTGGAATAGATCGTCAGGCCTTCCAGCTGGCATCATAGTCCTACCGCTAAATCGGAATTCCTTTAAAAAAGAAAAAAGAAAAAAGAGAAGAAACTCTTGACAGGTTAAATGCAAATTCTAAAAAGCATTTCAATAAACCGAATGCCTGTCTGCAGCTACAGGAAGTAGGAAGACAGCCTCCTCTTTGCTGAGAGCAATAATTTTAGTGCCCGGCACGGGGAACAGAACTTGAAAACAACGGAAGCTGTAGTTCAGTTATTGCCTGAGAGGTCAGCTGAGCATCAGCCACGTTCTTCTGCTTTTGGTAGATGTTCCCCCGCGTGAAAGCGAACCAGGTCGAACAATTTCATCCAACGAAGCAATCACTCCACCACCGAGAGGCACAGTTTGCTGCTAACTCCTATTTATGGACCAGCGGTCTATGGTCCCGCTCAGAACCAGCCACATGAGAACCAAAGTGAGCTTCTTTTATGATCAAGGTGGTTGACTGGGAACAGCCCAACTCAAACCTTTTCGTTCTAAATCACCTCTTTCATGCTCGATGGAAGGGAATTCTGGGGTCTCGGCCAAGTCCTCGAGCAAGAGCCTGAACGGAGCCACAGCCCCTTTCCTGATGAAAGCATTGGCTCTTTCCATTGGAAGCCTTGATCTTCCCAGGTGGAAGAGGGCTCCAGCTGGGGGAGGAGACAGGTCACACCTTGTCCCTGTCCCTTCTGAAGAGCACCCTCCCTTGTCCTGTTTGCAGCAGAGATGTGTCTCTTTCATTTTAATCTCAGAATATCTGTATTTCTGCCTCTTCCCTGAAATGGCAAGGGAACTGACTGCCTTCTAGCACCAGGCCAAAGGCTTCCCAGGGACATCCGATGTGCAGGAGACACAGATCAATGTACATGTTAGCTATTCATTACTTTAATTCCTCTATGCTATATCTTTAGGAAGTTAAATAACCAAAGATCAATACACCCAGACCACATTTTCTCAACTGCCTGCAGAGAGTATTTTTTGAGAGACAGAGAATGTGTACGTGTGAGAGTGAGTTAGGGAGGGTCAGAGGGAGAGAGAGAGAATCCCAAGCAGCCTCCACATTCAGCACAGAGCCCGACACGGGGGCTCGATCCCACGACCCTGGGATCATGGCCTGAGCTGAAATCAAGAGTTGGACGCTCAACTGACTGAGCCACCAGGTGTCCCTGCAGAGAATATTTTGAGTTCAGATTTAATTCATCTTTACTGAGGACTGATGTTTGCATCCTCTTTTTTAGATCAGCAGCAACCCATTCTGGGCCTGAACCCGGGCCAAGCGATGACGTGGGTCTCAGGCAGGAGATGGAGTAGAGTGGCCAGGAGTTACAGAATATAAAGTCAGAGCCAGATAAGAGAGTTTGCTGGTGGCCGTGGTCTCTGAAACGAGCCCCACAGACAGGTTAATAGGGCACGCGTCTGAAAGTGTTTGAGCTGGGAAATGTTGGAATGAAGCCGTCAGATGGAGACCAGAGAAATTAGAGATGTAGATTGAAAGCAGACACTAGCTAAGCAGGAGCTGCAGGTAGCCCTTCTATAGCTGTGGTGTGCCTGGGCACAGGGCGACGGGGCCAAGGGACCACCTTGATCAGAAAGCCAACAGCATGCCTGGGCACAGGGCGACGGGGCCAAGGGACCACCTTGATCAGAAAGCCAACAGCATGCCTGGGCACAGGGCGACGGGGCCAAGGGACCACCTTGATCAGAAAGCCAACAGCATGCCTGGGCACAGGGCGACGGGGCCAAGGGACCACCTTGATCAGAAAGCCAACAGCATGCCTGGGCACAGGGCGACGGGGCCAAGGGACCACCTTGATCAGAAAGCCAACAAAAGAAACATGGGAGAAAATGCTTCTAAGCCTTTTTCAAAATGACAGTTAAAGATACTGTTCCTGGGGCTCCTGGGTGGCTCAGTCAGTTGGGCGGCTGACTTTGGCTCAGGTCGTGATCTCACAGCTCATGAGTTTGAGCCCCACGTCGGGCTCGGAGCCTGGAGCTTGCTTCAGATCCTGTGTCTCCCTCTCTGCACCTCCCTCTCTCTCTCAAAAATAAGTAAACATTGAAAAAATTTTGTTTTAAATAAAGATACCGTTCCTTATGTTTTTCAGGATCCCCCATATAAATTCTACCCTGTTCATTCCTCTTAGGAGATGACAAGTAGTATGTGTATGACTCACTGTGCTTACCTTTTTCACTTTTGCTGCCAGGTAACCCAATGGGGTAGCTCATTCCAGATGCCTTCTCCCCTTGACCGCATCCTTTTAAGCAGTTCTTTGGGGTTTTTTTCCTATTCTATATTATTCTTCATTTCCTAGTTTACTCCTATGTTCCGTGTCTTTATTTACATGCCTCTATTGTTCGCCCCCGCCAAGCAGCATAGAATCCTGGAAGTTTCCCTCCTGTTTGTGTTTCCTTTCTCAAAGGGAAACCAACACAATGGAAACACAGTCCACTGAGAGTGAAAAATAGAACAAAGTCTGCTACTCCCCTTCCCTTGGCAGAACTAATGATCCCCACAGGTGTATGAGAAATGCTTTAAAGGTAAGCTGAGACATGGGAACATCGTGCTCTGAACAAGGCAGCTCTTTTTCCCAGAAGGGAGCGAATTCACTCGGAACGTTCAGCCCTGACAAAACAGAGCTGATCCATTTCACCCCATTGTGAGTTGTGTGTACATGGTGACTTCACGCACCCCCTTGGTGGCAGTTGAAGGGGTGTTCTTGGGGAGAACAGAGAATAAGCTATAGATGGGTATCCCCCGTGGAGGGTCAGAAGGTGCGAGTTCCCACTGGGAATCTCCGTGTCTGATGCCCACCCTTCCCTACGAGCCACGGCTGCGCCTGACAATGGCTTTTCTCTGGAGTGCTAACTCCCTGTGCGAAGGGCCAAAAAAGAGGCAGTTTCTGCTTTGCCGTTCCCACCAGGATGTTGGAAGCCTCTGTGTTTGTCCTTTTCACCCTACACCTCTTTTTTCTTTCTCTTTCTAAATTTTGCTGTCAGTGCGCTCCACTGTAAACTATCAGATGCACAAATAACAATAGCTTCCTGGGAAAGATTCGCTGCTACAGGCGATGGGTCCGTGCCAGGAAGAATAGTAAAGCCAAGAACGCTGCTTTAGGGAAACCACAGCATTCGGATAGCAGTTTCGGGATAATTGTTCGATTCCATTAGGGATTCAGAGTCCTAATCTACCGCAGAACCTGGCTCTAGGATCTCCTCCGGGGGAATTTTGAGCCCCATGCATTTCCACGTACCTTGACTTTCTTGTTTTGTTTCACATTTAAGGACACTCATTTACCAGAATCTAGTCTCGGATATTGCAGTTCACGGGAAGAAAGATGGTAATAAAAGCTGAGAGACAACCAGGTTTCACTGGTGGGTCAGGTTCACTCTGAGAGGAAGAAAGAACACATGCCCAAATGCTGGGATCCTGAGAATCTCTGCCCTTGAGATAGAAGATGTCCCTGCTCTGGGGGTTGTCTGCTTTGCTAGGCTGCCAGATCTCCCGTTGCTCGGCTAAGTGTTGAGGAAGCAAGTTCTCCCTCCCTGATTGCTCAGATTTAAGGCCAAGTGTCCTTCCTTCCATTCTGCAGTGAATTAAGCGGGTCAGCCGGGGTCAAGGAGCAAATATCAAGTGACACATTCTCCTCCCTCCTTCCCCAGCACATCCCCAGACACGGCCCTCTGGGAACCAGAGGAAGGAAATGCACTGACCGGATAGACGCGCCGGCCAGGCCCCTGGGGAAGGAGGGGAGAGCGTCTCCTTCTATGGGTTTCCAGGCACTACGTACATGATCCTCACCCTCACCTACCTCTCCACCTCGATCTCAGGTCTCCAAGAAAATGACTAGGAGCAAAGTCAGACAGAAAGTTGCTGAGACCCAGGAGACTTTGACCTCATAGACAACGATGTACAGGGTATTTCTGCAATGAGCAGGTGTTCATGTGAACACCCATTTCACAGAAGAGGAGAACAGAACAGAGAGATGAAAACATTGGCCCAGGGTCACACAGCCAGCAGTGGCAGATCTGGGATTCGAATCCAGAAATCTCTGATGAGGAAATCCGACTGGGGGTTCTAAACTAGACAGAGACTCTTGGGGACCAAGCTGCTGAGAAAAGTGTCCTTGAGGGAGGAACCAGGATTACCAGATTTCGGCAAATGAAAATACAGGATGCTCTGTTCAGTCTGAACTTCAACCAATTGTCCTTTAAGTATGTCTCATGTTGTTTGCCTGAAATTCAAATGTAACTGGGTGTCCTGTATTTTCATGTGGCAGTCCTAACTATAGAAGACACTTTCATTTTTCTGTCCTTTTCTTTCTTGTCTCCCTCTCATATTAGGTTTGTTCATCCCCCTGCTTTCCTTGATTTCTCCTCCTGGGTCCTCCTGTGGAATTTTTGGAGCTCAACTTCTGCACATAATCTTGCTTTAAAATCAGTTGTTGGGGCGCCTAGGTGGCTCAGTCGGTTGAGCGTCCAACTTTGACTCAGGTCATGGTCTCAGGGTTCGTGAGTTCGAGCCCCGCATCGGGCTCTGTGCTGACAGCTCGGAGCCTGGAGCCTGCTTCGGATTCTGTGTCTCCCTCTCTCTCTCTCTCTCTCTGCCCCTCCCCTGCTCACACTCTATCAATCTCTCTCTGTCAAAAGTAAATAAACATTTAAACACATTTTAAATCAGTTGTTTATGATCCTCTGATATGGCTTAAGCACCCATAATATGCCAGGGCTCACATGTCCAGAAGACTCTAAGTGGGGGTCTGTGCTCTCTAAGCCAGTAGGGGTTAGGGTAACCACCCTGGGAGTCTTTGCCGCCCCCAGAGAGGCAGAAGCAGCCTCCGCCCAGAGGTGGGGTGGGGGGAGGTGCCACCAGGGCACGGGGGGAGACTTAGATCCCTCACCCTGCCTCACCAGAGCAATGTTAACCTATTTCCGACGTTTCTACCCACTGTGCTCAGTTCTAGGCTCTTGTGTTCTAAGGCAGGGCTTCTCACACTTCAGCGTATGAGGGATTACCTGGGAATCTTGCCACACGCAGATTCCCATCCTGCAGGTCTGGGGCAGGGCCTGAGAATCTGCATTTCTAACACGCTCCATGCAGGACACTTTGAGTAACAAGATTCTCAAGTGTCTTAATCGATGCGCACGGACATAGATTATTCTCCTTTCTCTTCTTTCTTTCAGGTGTCATCTATCACCTATCTGTCTCCTTAACTGTTCCCATGCCTATCTATTACCTTTGCCGTGACCATTTGGTACAAACACGTGGGCAAGATCAGCGAGTGTCCAGCCTGCTCAACAGGAAATGAAATTCTCCCGGTGCAGGAGGTTGTAAGAGACAAAGGAAGGAACATAAGCGCGTTGAGATGTCCCTTGCCAAAAAGCATTCCTTCCTCGTACATGGTGGGCACTTAAAACACAATCCCCTCTGAAATAGTCTCTCCTTCCTTAACATCCTCCCAAGGTCAAAGAGTCCGTGATGAGAATCTCACATTTGCCAAATTTGGAAGCCCTACAGACCTGAGACAGTCTTAGGTCTTAAAAAATCTGTAACCCTCGCATGACCAAAAGGGAACGTTTCTGGGTTGTGCGTGATCCCAAAAAAGCCCTCTGCACAGATGGAAGGCAGATCATGGCCTTTAGGTCGGAAAGAGAGTAATTCACTCCCCTCTCTGTTTTGTACAAGTAGTAAATAAAAGTAAGTAGGCCTGAGACACCAGCCTTTCTCTATTGTCTGATTGGATATTTTTCATTTTCTATCATATCTCAATGTTTGCTTTCTATTAAATTTAGAGCTCCTTAAAAAAAAAAAATCAAGTGTTTCTTTTTCAGCCACAGATGATATCGAGTGTTCCTGCCTTGGAGTGATTTAATTATTTTCCCTCTTCCTTTACAGCTGTAGCCTCGTTAATTGTAGGTGGGAAGCAAACTCTGAAATCGTTTGACTTTCTGCTTTGCTTAGAAATCTTGCTCGATTAAATTGTAGGATATCCTCCTTCACAGGAAGTCGGGTTCCGAGATCAGCAACATTTGTGTTGTTTGTGCTTTGAGATAGAGAAGATCAGGCATGTCGCCTGCGGTTTCCTCGCGGGCAGGGGAGGGTGGAGAGAGAGGGCAGATGGACAAGAAATAGACAAGAAAATGACCCGAATATGACTCACTCATTTCTAAAACAAGAGTCGAAATGCTCTTTGTTGACTGCAGATCATAACCTCTGAACGTTCTGGCCTCCCAGCCACAAGGACAAAGGAGCGAGTGATTCAGGGTCTCAGTATGGCTGCTTCATCCCTGCCTTTGGGGAACCCAAGTACTGAAAAGATCACATCGCTAAGAAATCCTTTTAATTTAGAAACAAACACGCGTTCCTAATACCCGGGCTTTTCGAGTCAGTACGCGGTCCTCAGGATGGGAGGAAAAATTCTATTTCTTTTACCAAAACATTTCTTTTAACTATTTCATTATTCTTTCAGGGAAGGATGGGAGAGGAGTAGTTGGGTGGACGGTCTTTAAGTGTTGATTTTCCATCGTGTGTGGGGAAAAGGTCATTTATGAGCCCCTGCCAGGGACCGGCCGCTCCACGGGAATGTTCCTTCCCGCAAGGGTTGGAGGCGAGTACGGGGCTTTTGAGGAGGCTGTGGGAGAATGCAGACGTCAACAGTCGACACGGTGACTTGCACACCTACCCTCCGTTTCGCTCAAGCACCGTAAATGTGAGAATTGAGGGCCGTTGCAGGCCTAGATGAGTGGCTCTCCAAGTGTGGTCGCAGCCTTACCAGCGACTCTGTTAGAAATGCAGGCGCCCAGGGGAACCTGGGGGGCTTCGTCGATTAAGCGTCCGACTTCGGTTCAGGGCATGATCTCCCGGTTCAGGGGTTCAAGCCCCCCGTGGGGCCCTGGGCTGACAGCTCAGAGCCTGAAGCCGGTTTCAGATTCTGTGTCTCCCTCTCTCTCTCTCTGCCCCTCCCCTGCTCATGCTCTGTCTCTCAAAAATAAACAAACATTTAAAAAGTTAAAAAAAGAAAAGAAGGAAAGAAACAAAGAAACAAACAGAGATGCTCAGGCCTTAACCCCATCTACTGAAGTCAAAAACCGGGGTGAGTTCCCGAGATGTGTGTTTTAACAAACCCTCTGGGTCATTCTGATGCGGGCTAACATGTGAGAGCCAGTAACTGCATGACCAAAGGCACCCGTGTCTGCAGGACAGAGACCTCAGAGCCGGGCTGCGAGTTAGAACCCCTGGCATGCTTTTTTAAAAATAGCAATACCAAGTCCCTCCCCCAGACTGCTAAAAATGGAATCCTTAAGGGTGGGGCCCAAGTAAAAACATTGCCTAACAGCTTCCCTGGTGACTCTTAACGAGCATCCAGGGTTGACCACCGTTGTTAGCTAGTGGGAAAGGAGGGACGGGTAGGAGAGGGCGTTAACTCAGCTGAAATGCTGATTCCCCGGGAAGGGGCGCCTGCAGTCTATAGGATCTGCAAAGTCGCCATGCCAGGCAACGGAGATGTCCAAAGCCCCCGGTGGCTTCGCTGTCATCCATGGGCACCATGGGGCTGGGGAGGGGCTTCACTGAGAGCCGGTGGGCAGCATCCCGTCACATGCCTCCTCTCGAGCCCCCCACCCCAGCTACAGGTGTGAAAACTGCCACCCTTCGCTCCTCAAGCGGCACTGATGGTGACTGGCGGAGTGCCAGGAGCCGACCTGCCCCGGGGGGCAGAGTCTACTGGCTCTGAAGCCTGGCTCCGAGGGCTTAGGGGGTGCCAGGGACCCACACGTACCCGGGTCGGGGTTATTTCTTCCTAACCCCCGGGGCCAAACCCGTGGGTTCATGCCCTTGACCCTGACTTGCGTCTGCTTTCCCACAAACACTGGAAGCTGCTAGCGCTGGGGTCCTAACGCCCTGCCTTGCCCGTCCTAACCCTGCTCCCAGTTGGGGGCCCTTCTTCAACTCAGGAAGGGTCCTGATGGCTCACTGTCTGGTAGCTTTCCACGCCCTAATGCCTGACCCTACCTCACACCCACTAACCTAGGTTCAGGGTAATTTATATGTGGCCACAGCCTCAAGCAGCCTGTAGCCACTCACCCCCAAACACCCGAGACCAGTGTGGTTTGCTCAGCACGTACCAACCATTCCTGATCTCCTTCCCTGTCCCCAGCCGTCAGCAGGGGAACCTGCCTGCCTGTCCACGTAAGGCCCCATGGGCCACGACAGGGAGAGTGGCCAGAGCTGTGTGTCCAGGAGGGGAGAACTGTGAGGGCCATGCAAGGTGCCTTAGCACCAAATGACACGGGCTAGACTTCAGAGCTGGGCCCTAGGTCCAGCCCAGGAATGAGGATACAAGCCCAGCCGACGCTGTAAATGTCAGGGCTAGCCGAGGCTCCCGCGTGCAGAGAAGCGTAGGTTTACCCCAGGGCCACCTAACGAGCAGGATTCACCGGGACAAACAAACCCTAGATGTCAGCAGCTGGGCGTCTGTCTGTGGGCAAACTCCCGGCCTGCCTCAGGAAAGTTCCTGCCTAGGAACTGGACAGGGCAGAAGCAGTAAGTGGAAAAGATTAGTATGGGGGGCGGCGCCCGGGTGGCCTGGCCAGTTAAGCGTCCGACTCTTGATTTCCGCCCAGGTCATGGTCTTGAGATAGAGCCCCACGTCTGGCTCTGCACTGAGCGTGGAGCCTGCTTGGGATTCTCTCTCTCTCCCTCTGCCCGTCTCCCCTACTCGCGCTCGCTCGCTCCCTCTCTCTGAAATTAAAAAAAGAGAGAAAAAGAAAAAGGAAAAAGGGTAACGTTAGCATGGAATGGAATGACAGTTCCTCAAAAAACGAACATAGAATCACCACATGACCCAGCCATTCCACTTCTGGGTAAACATCCAAAAGAAACGAAAGCAGAAACTCAGTCACGTGTTTGCACACCCGTGTTCACAGAAGCACTATTTCAGAACAACCAAAAGGTGGAAACAACCATCATGGCCATCGACGGATGAACAGATAAACAAAACGTGGCCTGTCCATACAGAGGCATGTTGTTCAGCCTTAAAAAGGAGGCAAATTCTGGGTCACGTGCATGGCTCAGTGGGTTCAGCATCCAACTCTTAATCTCTGCTCAGGTCTTGATCCCACAGTTTGTGAGTTGGAGCCCCACAGGGTGGGGTGGGGTGGTTGGTGCTGATAGTGTAGAGCCTGCTTGGGATACTCTCTTTCTCTCTCTGCCCCTCCCCTGCTCACTCACTCTCTCTCTCTCTCTCTCAAAATAAATAAACTTTAAAAAAAAAAAAAAAGGAAGCAAGTTCTGACACTTGCTACAACAGGAGTGAACCTTGAAGACACTAGGCTAAGCGAAATCAGCCCAACATGAAAAGACAAATACTGTGTCTCCGCTCATACGAGGCACCCAGAGCAAATTCAGGGAGAGCAAGTGGAATGGTGGGTGCCAGGAGCTGGGGGTGGGAAGAAGGGAGAGTCGGCGTTTAAAGGGTGCAGGGGGTTAGTTTTGCAAAATGGAAGGAGCCCCATTTGACCATAATAATACGATACCATAATAAAACGATCAATAAATGTCTGAGATGTGGAGGCTGGGCGGTGTGAAACCCCACAGGTAAATGCTTCCATGCATCACACCGGAAGTGAGGAGGGGGTTATCAGCCGGGGCCTGCGCTCTGAACACATGTTCAGTTTCACAAAACCTCTGCCCCGCCGGCGGCTCTGGTCTTCGCGTTTTGAGCTCCGTGCTGAGTTCTGGTGGAGGACGCGGAGTGCTCCCCAGAGAGAGTGCCTCAGGCCCCTTAATTGTGGTCAGACTCACCAAGGAGAGCTCAGACCTGCCTGTTACCGGTGCTTAATTAACGAGAAGCCCGGTCCCAGCTGCCGTACAATGAGGCTGTTGTCTTGGGTTTATTAAGAGACACTAACAGAAGGCGCTGAGCTCTCGCACGTCCCCTCCCAGCTGAATCTTAAATGATCACCTCTGTTTCTGCATTGGGGAGGCGGGGGGGGGATAACCGATACCCGGATCCAATTCCCTTCTTCTCTAGTGGAAATTTACCCCAAATTCTAACGCACCAAGAGTTTTTCTTTTTGAAAAGGAGGAAGAAAAAAATTCATCGCGTTATAGTGTTCATGACAAACCAAACAATGACGTCTACGCTGGTTTTCCTTACAGATTTTCAGATGCTTTCATGGCCTGCGTGGGTGTAGTTACATTTCTTCTCTTGAATCGTTAAAAGGCGTTCCGTTTCTTTTCGCCGGCGGCTTCCCTGGTTCACCAATTGGAGGCTTGCTGAGGGAGGAAAAGGAACTCTTACGCAAAATTCAGGGTCACCCCGAGCTCTGGGTTCAGTAAATATTGCCCTTAGACGGTCCAAGATTGGCGGGACATCAAAGAGACCCAAACAGAACATTGTAAGTGGTTGATACAAGTACCTGGCAGGCTCTCCCTCCTTCCTCACCTGTACACCTGCACTTTGGGTCCGGCCTGCTTTGCTCTCCTTCAGTGTTCCATCCAGCCATGAGCCACGCCCCCCACACACCCGCCGGCTTGCCTTGCTGCCTATCTTTTGGTTTGCTCTCCGTGTAGTTTCTGGCCTCCTGGTCCACTCCAACCCTGGATTCATTATTCACAGACATTTTGATTAAATCCTGGATGACTCTATCTGTGACCACTGTCCTGATTTCCTAGCCATGATTAGGCTAGACCTCAAACATCCCCAGTATAGCTCTTAGTTTTTCCCAAGTTTTCCTGTTGCTAATTCCTAACCCACCTCTACTCTCCTCAGTCAGCCACGGAGGAAGAAAAGATCGTGCTACCTATAGTCAGGCTGCTTTAAATGGTTCCAGAAAGTAGCCCTCCAAGTGAACACTTTTATCTCTAAGAGATCTTAACGAGAAAAGTAGACTATTAAATTCTTCCATGGTAGTGTAGGCAAATTACCACGTCGATAAGTTTATTATCCTAAAACAGGCCTAACTTTGAATATATATCAAAGGATTTGCCTTTTGGCTCCCTTGGAATGTGTAATACCAAAGTCGAATGGATGGATTAATCCAGTCCCCACTGACCAACTCAAGTAAAGAACTCATGGTTGCTTTTTGCTTTGTTTTACGCATTTGGGGATTTTCTGTCATTGTTATGGATGCTTTTCCGCGAGAGAACTTTTGTTAACTGTAGCAAATGGGATGGACTGGTATAAAAGGGATTTTCTGCCACCGTCGTGTTCGAATATGGTCTCTAGAATCAGGCGTAGCTCTAGGCTTGTTGAAGTCCTGACCTCCGGACTCGGTGATACTGATGACACAGAGCACTGGGGTTGGGACAATGTGGTGGTCAGCGGACAGTCTCCCAGCTGGGTTCTTGGCATTGCCAGAAATCTTTTGCATCTCTGCTTTCTTGTCCCCACTCCCCTCCCCGCCCCCCACCGGAGAAAAGCATTCTAAGGAAGTGAGAGAAAAATGTAGCCTTCAAAATGGCTTCCCAAAGTCGTTAGCTCACCAAAATTGCCTCTGACCCACAAGAGCTGCATTGACCCCACCTACATTAGGAAGACCATTTCATTCCCATTCATCAAGCCTCCCGCATTGCCTTTGTCATAGTGTGTCATGTCTTCATTACTGAGTAAGAAAGGGGACGGAGGCGTGCCCCGATATGCCTGCTCCTTGAGAAGCCACGACAAGCATAACAGAACTTCCTGTCAGGGAACTTCATCTACCGGGTAGACTTTAGGAAGGCATGTCACCCAAGAGCAGCAGGAAAAGCCACAAGCCCACGCTTTTCTCTAAAATACACGTTTTCATTCATTCCATAGTCATTACATTTGTATTAAGTTCAAGTGCTAACGACTTTCTAAAAAGATTGCCAAATGAGAAGGAATTTTAGAGAGGAAATGGACTTTACTGGAAATGAACAACACATTTTCTTAAAAAGCTCCTAATATAAGTAACGCAGTATTATAAACAATGCAATAGCCACAGTTGTGTCAAGGGCTAGGATGAATGTAAGCCC
Source organism: Lynx canadensis (assembly GCF_007474595.2). Lineage (NCBI taxonomy): Eukaryota > Metazoa > Chordata > Mammalia > Carnivora > Felidae > Lynx > Lynx canadensis. Next base: position 12,952,420 of record NC_044309.1, on the reverse strand, counting down.
TAGGTAAAAACTAAGTGTTCTTACCCCGGTTTACCTCTTAATCAGTTTTACTTGCCTTCCTTTGTGTCTAGTTAACTTCCTCCCTGCTCGCTCATCCTCCAACCTCTTCACACCTCTAGACACAAGTTTTCTAGTGTCTTCCCTGTTCCCACGTGGAGGGAAAGTGTTGATGATCTGTCAACAAACGTCCTATGAGAATTAACACGTCTTCCTCTGTGAGAGGACGCAGATGTGGTTCTCAAGCAGGCACACCCTCCTTTTTGTGGGACCAGGATCCCCAACCTTATAACTTCATCCCCGACCGGCCCCAAACCTGTGTTCTTCCGAGTGGTTCTTGACTCCTAAGCAAAGCAAAGCATCTGTTGTCTTGTTTTGTTTTGTTTTGTTCCCAGAAAGCCATGATCTCATAAACACATGCTTGCAAAATATATGCTCAAAAATCATCCTTGGCCACTAAGTTCATGGAAACCAAATAATAAGAGATCAAGAAAAGAGGAGCTGAGAGCATTTCATTTCTCATTCAGGGCCTGGACTGATGGAATTCAGACGGCCCTGATTGTATTTCTGTTGGGGGCCTGGCATGTATATGAGAACTTGCTTTCATGACCACAGTAATTGATGGGATGACATCACTTTTCGGGCCTCAGGACCACTTGTAGAATGGTTGGTGGAGCGTGAAGGGGAGTATTCTAAACATAGCTCTTGGCATACTGCTCTGGAAGTGCCTGAGCCAGAGGGCAGCTCCTGTCTCCCTTCTACTTTCCCAGGGACGCAAAATATTTTTATACACACGGCCAAGAGTTTTTTTAAAAAAAATTATTCTCCCAAATGAACGTGGCGAGGTCCCTCGCTTTTATATAAATGGGCCTCTTGGGTTCTCAGGTTGAGGAATGATGCAGCGATGACTCTTTGTCAGAGCTGGGACATCTTCCAGACCCAAATATGGGATCAAATATGTTAGCGAGCGGCCCTGAAACACCCCTCGATTTCAAAACATTGTTTGGGTTTGGGTTTAGCACATCGCCCACTCGCTTAACCATACAAGTGCTATTTCTAAATATCCTTTTCCCAAAGAGCTGGCGCTGGGATGAGAGAGAGACAAATGGGAACATCCAATAGGGCTTGGACTTTTGCCCCGATGGTGGGCGTGAGAGGGTCAGGATCGGAAGGAAGGCAAGGTGGAGGGAGCGGTCTCAGAAGGAGGAGGAAATTCTGGGCTTTGTGGTGTCCTCCGCCCCCGTTTCCCCAGAGTCCCTCTGCGGGCTCGGTCAGGGGTGCTGGCAGCCAGCCCCTGGGAGACACCCTTCCCACATGCTGCTGCCCTACCTGCACTCAAAGGCATGTCACAGAATGTGATTAGGAAAGCAAGAACATGACCACCTCATACCCACTAGGTTGGATCTAGTCACAAAGACAGGCAGCAAGATGGTTGGTGAGGATGTCGAAAAACTAGAGCCTTCCAGCACCGCTGGAAGGAATGCAAGACGGTGCGGCCACTGTTGAAAAGAGCTTGACGGTTCCTCGGAAGGTTACGCACAGAGTTGCCATATGATCCCGCAATTCCACGCCTAGGGTGTCTGCCCGAGAGAACCGAAAAACATACATCTCCACGGACACATGTGCGTGAGTGTCCACAGTGCTCTGTGTGCCCAATAGCACACAAGTGGGAACAACCGAAATGCCCCCCCACCGCCGTGGGTGAATGGACGAATAAAATGTGTGTGAGCTGTCTGGACGATGGAACTGTATGCACCAAGAGAAAGAAGGGAACTGTGGAACGTGCTTCAGCGTGAATGAACCTTGAATGCATTACGCTAAGTGAAAGAAGCCGGTCGCAGAGATCGCGCTTCTAGAACATTTTCAGGAAGAGGCTGGGGATGGGAGGGAGGAGTGAGGAGTGGTAGTGCTAGCTCATGGGTACTGGCTTTCGTTTTGGGGTGATGAGAAAGTTCTAAAATTCGAGGGTAGCGATGGTTGCACGGCCCTGGGAATACACTAAAAAAAAAAACCCATTGAGTTGTACAGCTTACATGGGTGGCGAGTGTGGACATAAATTACATCTTAACGAAGTGTCGTGTTTTTTAAGAATACCAACAAAGAAGTAGGGGCCGCCTTCGTTTACAGAATAAAGCTCTGCCCCAGACCAGTATTTCGGTTTACACATGGGGATTTAATAACAAAAGCATTTGGTGGAAGGAAAGAACAAAACGTGCAACAAATTTAAGCCTAAGTTTGAGTCCCGTGTTGGAAGCCAGGAGGCGAACGGAGAATTAAAATGCCAGCTAGTAGCGGAGAACTGAAATGGCCCACACGTGGCACAGAAATGTTAATTGCAAAACCCAAAAGAAAATCGGCTTTCTGTGCAACCTGGAAGAATGGTGGATGAGTGTGTCTGAACATACCCCAGCTTCCCCCTCACTGTTGCAGACTCGTTTATTTTCCAACACCTCCTGGGGCACCTGGGTGGCTCTGTCGGTCAAGCGTCTGACTCACGGTTCTGGCTCAGGTCATGATCTCGCGGCTTCCTGGGTCCAAGCCCCACGGCAGGCTCCGCGCGCTCTCTCTCTCCCTCCCTCTCTGCCCCTCCCCCAGTCACGCCGTCTCTGTCTCTTTCAAAATAAATAAACTTAAGAATAAATTAAATTACAAAAACCTTATTTTCCAGCACCTTCTCAGGTTCACTTTGGAGTCCGTTGTGCATTGATCCTTGCTCTTCCAAGAGAACGGATCTGCTTGGAGTAAGGCCTTAATTCTGGTTGAAATGTCTTCGTATTGGAGCTCCACTGGACCGGGTTTGATGTGGGAGAAACTACCCTTGACCTTCAAATTCTGTCAGTAAGATACAACAAAACGCTTCCAAGATAATCTTTTTAAAAAGTGGTGTCTGTGCCTCCCAGCAGCTGACTTTGACCTGACACAGAGCGTTGGACTTCTCCGGTCAATCCGACGGCTGACATTTTCTAAAATAGGTGTCAGCAAATAATCACTGAATAATTAAGACGGGTTCCATTAGAATTCATTTCTGAATACATTTCTTGGGCTGCTATAGATATGATTCTCCGTGTGCACGCAAGTTCCTGTATCTCTAACGTGTTTGCGGATTTTGTTCCTAATTGTGCCGCATATCACTTTCAACTTAGAGTTTTTCCGAGTTCTTCTCAAGGCGGTAATTGGGTCCGAAAATATCTCTAGAGTCAGGCAAAGGCATTTATTGCTTTGCAAAGAATTCCTCCGTCTTTGCGAATACAGCGAACGAGAGTCTGAAAGCAGGGACGGAAACTCCTGGACGCAGGGATAGTGATGAACGGCTGAACCAGGTGGGAGCAGCTGGGAGGGGTGGGGGAGACATCGAGGTCAGTGCCCTGCGGTGGCCCCGTGTGTGGTGCAAGGGCCCCACCTGCCCCTCCTGCCTTCGCCCTGGACGGGAACTTCCGGCTTCACCACGCCCGCCTCCTTCCCACGGTCAGCACCTGATTTAGAGCTTCCAGCCTCGGTCCCTTCCCAAATATGGAACCACAGGACCAAGACTTTGGCTTTCGCTTGTGATGTCCCCCAAGGGCATACAAGAGGCCAACACTCAGCAGCTAACCCAATCCTGCCAACTGACTCAATCCTCAGACTCTTTCCACCCCAAACATTAGCAAAAAGTCTCCTGAAAGGAGGGGTGATTCTGTAGTCGCTCTTAATGACATCTTCCTGGGATCTCAGATGCTGTTCCTCACCCCGTAGACACACACCCACGACGACACTGAGCGATCGTTCTTTAAAGTTCTGTGAGTAACTGTCTAAGTGGTAAACTGCCCAGGAAACCCCGACTTTCTATTATTTTCAAAGAAAGAATAAAGAACGTGGTTAAAAAGAGGTGGAGTCAGCAGGACAAACGCAGTTTCCTCTTTTGACTGGTGAGCCCTGAGGTCATGTCCCTGGTCCGTCACGATATTCATGTGGTCTGGGCAGGTGACTGCCACCCGCTGCACTACAATTTTCTGCTCCAGATGAACGCACAGGCACACAAACAGAAGGACACACAGATATACATACACACGTGGACACACAGACATGCACACAGAGGCAGACACATTTGTATCTAATTGCTCTGAGCATTCGTTCGAAATCCTTTTAAAAGCACGGGGCTCCGCGGTCAATGGCAACGGTGCTATTTGCCCGAGCAGCCTCTCAGAGGCCGTTGGGGAAGCTGCCTGTCAAAGTCTGAATTATCGACCTCGAATCTAGGGCAGAAGCAGATACAGCTGAAGACACCAGGCCAGCGAAAGGGGTCATCAGTGTCCCCCACCAGCACATCTGCTGAAATTACCAGGCTCCACAGAGGACACCTCCGTCCTCTGAGTGAGAAAGATTTCAGGCCAGTTTAAGTCTCGCCGTTCTCAGGCATTAATATGTTTTTATCCAGGCATGTTTTTAAAAGCTCATTATGGCACCTTTGTACTTCAAAGATTCCCAGACCATAAGCTAAATATATATTTAACTTGAAAAAAATGTTTAAAGTCGCATTGTTTAATCACAGAGCAAAACAGTGCCTTTAAAACTGTCCCTATCTATTCCGTAATTACATGCTTTGGATAAGAGCCTGGTTCACAGCCAAAACCCCCAGAGGATGGAGAGTATGAGCTTAGGGACAGGCAAACGCTAACTATGATGTCGTTTGCCTTTGTTTTTTCTTGAGAATTCCAAGGTGGTTAACTAATGTTAATGGAGCAATCATTTTCCACATACTATTTGATTTTTAGTTTTGCTTTTTTTCTCTTTCTTTTTCTTTCTTCCTCCCTTTCTCTCTCTCTCCCTCTCTCTCTCTCAATAAAACAATCTCTGCGGATGGACTGTTGGTAGAAAAACAAGATTCCTTAGTCAGTATCCCCTCACCTTTGACGACGGGGTATGTGAAAATGAAGGAATAATACACAGGAATGAGGGGCGCCTGGGTGGCTCAGTCGGTTAAGCGTCTGACTTCAGGTCAGGTCATGATCTCACAGTCCGTGAGTTCGAGCCCCACGTCGGGCTCTGTGCTGACAGCTCGGAGCCTGGAGCCTGCTTTGGATTGTGTCTCCCTCTCTCTCTCTCTGCCCCTCCCCCACTCATGCTCTGTTTCTTCCTGTCTCAACAATAGATAGGCCTAAAAAATTTTCTTAAAAATACAGGAATCAAGGGGCGCCTGGGTGGCACAGTCGGTTAAGCGTCCGACTTCAGCCAGGTCACGATCTCACGGTCCGTGAGTTCGAGCCCCGCGTCAGGCTCTGGGCTGATGGCTCAGAGCCTGGAGCCTGTTTCCGATTCTGTGTCTCCCTCTCTCTCTGCCCCTCCCCCGTTCATGCTCTGTCTCTCTCTGTCCCAAAAATAAATAAACGTTGAAAAAAAAAAAAATACAGGAATCAAATCATGCATAATGTTTTACCCTAGAACCATTACTCGTAGGAAGATGATGAAACTCATCAAAGAAGAGTTTAAATGAAAATGGTCTTCATGTATTAATTAAATGAATGAATGCATCTATCCCTAGCCAAAGGAAAAGGGATTAAGAGAAGATGATTTAGACAAACACCAACTTTGAAATGATCACAAGAGGTTCGTATGATCAGGGCTAGGTGTGTCCTTGATTTACATGATCATGGTAAGTGCTAAAAAAAAAAAAAATTAAAATCAGCTTCATGCCACAGCCTGTGTTATCCACTCTAAGTATATCATCTCATTTAATCCTCACAACAACCCCGTGGGCTCAGTATGATGCTCATCTTACAGATAAAGAAATAAGTCAGAGAAGTTAGTTAACTTGTCTAAGGTCACACAGTAAGCGGTAGGGCCAAATTCAAACTCAAGTACGTCCTACTGGGATGGCCCAGTAGGTTAGTGAGCTGAGCTTGACTACTTTTCTGACGACATTTAAGTTTTGAATTAAAGAGACAAGATAATCAATCAGTTAATCAATGGAAAGAATGTACAGGAGGAAAATGTGCCTTGGTGGCCACCACGGTTCTTCGGGGCCATGCAATCAAAATTGTGTCAAGACTAAACATGCCCCTTTTCTTGTGTTGTGACTCAGTCTTCCCCCACACCTTGTCTGCCCTCCCCACTTTGGATCTCACCTTTTGGCCTATAACCTATTGAATTAGGGTACAGATGTCCTTCTGAAACAAGGTTAAAAATGATCCAAACTCAAAAAACTTAATCAACATGGCAAGTAGCTGTACCCTGTTTAAGTGGATGCCTTTCCTCCGGCTAAGGTCTTCGTAGGGCTTATCCAACGTGTGGTAGTGTCGCAAGAACGTTGGCAGAAAATGACCCGTTACGGGGAGAAATGAGATATGTTGACTTTGCCTCCTTTATCTACTTTCCTCCAAAATCACAGATGTTGATATTAAATCTGATAGATAAGTTTTCTTACAGCCCTTTTAATCCTAATGTAAACTTGGGAAATTGCCAAAGAAAATGCCTGGGTTTTTGCCAAGTGCCCACAGAAAGCGCAATCTCTCCGGTGTTGATGTAAAACTGGACGTTTTGCTTCGCCAACGCAGACGCTCTTTGGTTCTCTGAGTTTTAAAGAGTTAAGGGAATAGATGGAATGCCTTGGGAATGTTGGCAGGGGAGACCCGAGCTCTTTCTCCTTTGCTTCTCTGCTTCTCACCCTGGACGGAATCTCGAAACCACCAGAGAACGGGGATGACTCTGGGCTTACGCCGTTCCCTACTTTCTGGTTCGACCTGCCCCCAAACCTGGCTCTACGTCCCCAGCAGCCCACGGACAGGGAGGGATGGCGTGCGATTATCTGCAGGGTGAGGCCTATTTTTACCTTGTCCCTGGTGAGTTCCCAGAGCCAGGGAGAAAACGTTTCGATTTATGAGCCATTTGCTAATCCTTGAGGGAAAACAGTCCCTGCAGATTAGTGAGGGTAGAGGGAAGGTAGGAGGAGAGGAGATTGGGGCAGAGGAAGCAAGAGTTATTTTGACTGCATTTTTCCCTTGCCTGATTAAATCTCGGTGACATTTGAACTTTGCTTTGCTAAAAGAACACAGCCCTGGATGTGGGGGCCTGGGACCAGAGGGGTAAAGGCGGGGCCTGGGGCTGGCATGGCTGGAGGGCCGCTTGGCTCAGAGGACCTGCTATGTAGCCGGGGCCGTCTGGTTCGGGGCCTGACTTCCCAAGCGCTGAGGACGTGTCGAGGGGGACACCTTCGGGTCCTGCAGCTGATGCTGAAGCCATGGTGCATCTCCAGGGCCGTCTACCAGGTGGGACCAGAAGCTCCTCTCACGTTTCTTTGCAACCAAAGAAATCAGTGGGGGATGGTGGGGAAGGGGTATAAGCTGCTGTCACGTTTTTAGGACCGTAAAGTGTGTTGTAATAATGGGGGCGCGGCTAACATTAATGGAACACCGTCTTCCAGAAGCCAGGCACCGTGAGGTGCTTCGTAAGTGGTTCAGTTTTCCAAACAGCCTGATGTAGTTGGTACTTCGGTCACCATGTTGAGATGAGGTTATTGAAATTCAGAGGTTACTGTTAGTAGATGACAGAGTCCTGTGATTTTTTTTAAGTTTATTTTAAAGTTTATTGATGTATTTATTTTGAGAGAGAGAGAAAGAGAGCAAGAGAGAGAGACAGAAAGGAAGGGGCAGAGAGAATCCCAAGCAGGCCCTGCACAGTCAGCGCAGAACCCGACCTGGGGCTCAATCTCATGATCCGTGAGACAACGATCTGAGCTGAAACCAAGAGTCGGATGCTTAACCTACTGAGCCGCCCAGGCACCCCCAGAATCCTGTGATTTAAAGCAAGGTTTTTCCGGCTGTAAAGACAAGAATGCCCTTTCCATGAGTTCATGTTCCTCTTACCCAAGAGATGCTGTTTTTCTCAAAAGATGTGTATCTCTGTGTGTGTGTCTGTGTGTATGTCTGTGTGTGTGTATGTGTGTGCATCTGGGTGTTGGGGGTGGTGACCAGCTGGTAGGGAGCATGTGGCCGTGGGACAGGAGGCAAGGAGGGAAGAACACTGGGGAACGGTACTGAGTCTCTGTCCTCACCTCCCCGCCCTGTGGTGGCTTCCCCAGCAGCTTCCAAAGTCAGACATCCATAAACAGCCTCTTTTTCTCAAGACAGAGTGTCTTCTGCAGGAGGGTGGCCCTCTGAGTCCACTGGCCAGAGGTGCAGAGCCCTTCACAGGGAGATGACAGGGCCTGCTTTCCTCATCTGTCCACCCAGACTGGTGCCATTAAGCCAAAGTCCCCACTTGCTACGGGGACTTCCTCAGCCCAGACTGGGAGGAAGGACACAGACCCACGGGGGGCGGTGGGGGGGAGGGGGCGCAAAGGCAGAGTGGCAAGGGGGAGCTCTTCCCCTGACTGTTTCTCGAAAAGGCAGTGATACACGAGCTCTTCCTCCGTTGACGGTTTCCAAAACGTAGTTTCCCTCACTAAGCCGACTTGAGTGGCTTTGCTGTCTCTGTCAGCTGGCTCATCACACCCCTCGGCACCAAGGACACACAGCTGGCCTTTGTATTTTTAGGTGTCACTTGGGGCATATAATCCCTTAATGAGCTGCAATGGCCAAGCAGTGCAGGGCCGGGTGGCCACCCCTCCCCCACCCCCCTCATGGAATGTCTGGACTCACTGAAGGGACATCTCCTTGCAAGACGTGCCCAGGAGCCCTGTGTTGACTTCACAGAGGGGACACAGCCCTCCAGGATTCTCACCCTTGGTTCTTCATCACCCCGTTGGCCAACGGTCTGAAGACGGTTCAGGCAGAAATGAGGTCTTTTTCCAGAATGCTTGTGTTTGAAGGGCCCATACCCGGAGTTTTACTACAGGTGGCAAATCTACCTGTAATAGATCATGAAAGAAACTTGAGAGCGAATCTGACAGCAATCTGAGAAATGTACGTGGCATTTCCAAATGATGAGTTGTGAATCTGAAAGAAGGCTGGGAAAAGCCTCCCGGAAGCAGTCACGTGGGTGGTTTGTCCATTTGAAGCTTTTCCTGAACCCCTGGTTGGCGTTTGGTAGAATTCCCGAGTCAGGAAAGTTCTGTCTTCTTAGTTGTTGCTCTGATTGCACGTGAGTTTGGGGGTCCTGGTTCCCCACCTCCATCTCCCACTTTACCTCTTGTCTGTCTTCTCTTGTGTCTCATTGAGTTACATAAAAACTAAGACTCTCGGGGCGCCTGGGTGGCTCAGTCAGTAAAGCGTCCAACTTCAGCTCAGGCCGTGATCTCGTAGTTTGTGGGTTCGAGCCGCACGTCGAGCTCTGTGCTGACAGCTCAGAGCCCGGAGCCTGCTTCGGATTCTCTGTCTCCCTCTCTCTCTGGCCCTCTCCTGCTCGCCCCCTGTCTCTGGCTGAGCCGGGCTGGTCGGCCCAGGGGCAGACGCCTGTAGCCCGCACGGCCTTGTCCACGGCCGGCAGGTAGTGCCCACAGGTGCAGCCGGGAAGCCGCCGCTAAGGGGAGAGCCAAAAATGCCGGCCTAAACCAATTCACTGACCCCCGGAGGGCCAAGTTGGCCATTTCGCAGCCTGCGGGGCCAAGGTGAGGGGGAGGGCTGCCCAAAGCCGAAAGCGGCTGGCCGGACCAGGGATGGTCTGAGTAGTTCCAGAGCAGACTTGCCGTCCCCTGGCGGCTTTACCTGCTCCCAACCCCCACTCACGCTGGCAAGCAGGATTGGCTTGAAGGGACATTTAACACCAAAGACTGGCATCTCCTCGAGAGCTCACAGTCTCCTGGGGAAGAGTTGAGAAAGCAAATAATTGCATTTCGACTAGTAGAGTCTTCAAGGGAAGAGAAGGGAGAAACTAACTTTGGTCAGGGAAGACATTACCAGAAAACCTTGTCTGTTGTCCTAGCCTTTGCTTCCCGCGTATAGAGAGGGGGTGACAGTTCAAACGGTGCCCGGATTGAGTGCGAGCACGTTTGCGGAAGGGAGGGGTACACACGAAAGCATGTACGAGGGGGACAGACTGTTTTTCAATATACTGTATTCCTTCTGGTCTTTATCTTGGAAAAATTCATCACGAGTGCCTTTATGTATTAGGGATAAGGGGTGACTAATGGCCATTCCTGTATGTTTTGTTTAGTTAACCGAGGGAAACTACGTGTTCTCCTCTATTCACACACTGCTTCCACACTCAGGGCACTTCGGGCATCAGGTGTGGGGTTTTCCACACCAAGCAACTGGGGTGCAGACTGGAGCACAGGTGCCCCAGGTTAGGAGCTCAGACCCACAAGAGCTCCCCCCCATGAGACACCAGTCGCGAGTAGTAGGTCCCCCGTTACCCACGACTTCTGTCCCACTCGGCTACAAATCAGAGGTTCCCCTGACCCCATTCTTGGACGCCATCATTGCTAGAACAGCTCACAGAACTCCGAGAAACACTTACGTTTACCCGTTTATTACATGAGAAAGGACGTGACAAAGGATATAGATGGACAGCCAGATGAAGAGATAACGCAGGGCGGGATCTGGGAGGATCCTGGGCTCCTGTCCCCTTGGAGTTTGGGTTGTACCACCTTCCCGGCAGCTAGTTGTGTTCGCCAGCCTGGAAGCTCTCTGAACCCAGTACTTCGGGGACTTTTATGGCTTCATCATGAAGGCATGATCAAGTATCAACGCCATTTCCAGCCCCTCTCCCCTTCCGGGAGGACGGAGGGTGAGGCCAAAAATTCCAAGCTTCTATTTATGGCTTGGTCTTTCTGGTGACCAGCCCCCATCCGGGAGCCCACCCAGAGGCGCCTCATTAAAACAAAAGACGGCTGCTACCACCCAGGAAATTCCAACGGATTTAGGAGCTCTGTGTCAGGAACCAGGGTCAAAGACCAACTATTAGATCAGAAGATGTTCCTTGCACTCTAATCGCTTAGGAAAATTACAAGGGTTTTAGGAGGTCTATGGCAGGAACCGGGCGTGGAGACCAATATATATATATATATATTTTTTTTTTTTTTCTATTGTTTCATGGCCATGGTTCATGGCTCACAGTCTCCCCATTGGCTACAGTGATGGCTGTCAATCTCTGAGTGACCTTTAGATTCAACTGGGAAGATTTCCGTTTCTTTTCTTTTCTTTTCTTTTCTTTTCTTTTCTTTTCTTTTCTTTTTTTTTCTTTTCTTTTTTACTAAAAAAAATTTTTTTGGGGCGCCTGGGTGGCGCAGTCGGTTAAGCGTCCAACTTCAGCTAGGTCACGATCTCGCGGTCCGTGAGTTTGAGCCCCGCGTCGGGCTCTGGGCTGATGGCTCAGAACCTGGAGCCTGTTTCCGACTCTGTGTCTCCCTCTCTCTCTGCCCCTCCCCCGTTCATGCTCTGTCTCTCTCTGTCCCAAAAATAAATAAACGTTGAAAAAAAAAATTTTTTTTAAGTTTATTTATTTTGAGAGAGACAGAGAGAGCGAGCGGGGAGGGGCAGAGAGCGAGGGAGAGAGAGCTCCCAAGCAGGCTCCACACTGTCAGCGGGGAGCCAGATGTGGGGCTCGAACCCGCACACCATGAGATGGTGACCCGAGCCGAAGAAAGGAAAATCACAGCACATGACAAATGTTGGAGAGCTGGCAAATACCATAACTATCACGAAATCCAGAGAAATGGCACATCCACTAACGAACTGCCTGACACCTCTCTGTCTTCCTTCTTTGCCCTGCACCTTCGGACTGCCCAGTCTTTGATCTCTTTTTCACGAGGCAGTAACTCTGTCTTCCTCCAGCACGGCTGATCACAATGGGTCCCTTCATCACTGTTGGGTTAGAAAGGTTTCTTTCTGGGCCATAACTCATCGTGGGAAATAGCGTGCAAGTTTTTCGGACAGCCGTCAAATTTGGAAAGGCTTCTGCCAAGCTTCCTTTCCATAGGATCTGTTACCAAACATCCTTGTTGCTTATAGTAAAAGCACACGCGTGTGCCCTCGAAACACAGGAATGGTGGGAAAATTCGATTATCTTCTACTTCTTCTGATAAGGAAAAAAAAATTATAGGATGCTTTTGTAATTGTGTATATTGTATAGTATGAACATACTCCTGCCGGGGGGGACATCTTCCACTTTTATTAGGGGTTATGAGAAACTAACTCTTCACTTATAATTTTACCGGTCTGATGGTCGGAAGGTTTCTCCACAGACTAGCTTCTGTCTCCTAGCATTTTTCGTTTGTGTGTTGTTGTTTTCTTTTTTGAGAAAGAGAGCACCCATGGGGAGAGGGAGAGACATAATCTTAAGCAGGCTCCACACTCAGTGAGGAGCCCCACACGGGGCTTCATCTCATGACCCTCGGATCATGACCTGAGAGGAGATCGAGCGTTGGACGCTCAACCGACTGAGCCACCCAGCCACTCCTGACTTCTAGCATTTTAAATATTATTTCTCCCGTGTGGACGGAGTTCACATACCTCGTAGCCAAGTGCTGTAACATGTAGTAACATCCACATAAGGTCTCTCTCTGGACTGATGTGGACAACACAAGGCGTCGGCACCCAGGGGTCAGGAACCTGGCCGGAATCCATTTCTACACCGGTACCTCTCACCTCTATCTTTTCATAGCTAGAAACGAGTGTGGAAAGAGCCATGAGTCATAACTGGTGACGATGAAAATAGCTTGCTTGTGCAAAGACGGGCGTGTGCACATATTGCTAGGAATAGTCCTGGTGACCTGGGAGAGACCCCAGGAAGTGAAGAGCCCTGGAGTTTAAGCTTCACGACGAATGCCCTTCTGTGCCCTCCCAGCCACCTCCCATTCCCCCCTGGTCGTGCAGTATGAATTATAGGAAAAATAAAATAAATAAGACCAACAACCTGAATTATTACCATGCCATAAATTGCTTCTGGCCCCAGAGATGTGGATCACATATGCAAGGCATATGTGAGCCTGTTTTAGATTGTGATTTTATTTTTCTAAGTTGGATGTCATCGGTTTTTAGAAATGTTTTTATCTTTTTATTTTTGGTCTATTTGCAGAAACTGCACCCTTCATGACGGCTGTCAGCTCTGTTTCTGCTTTTTATTTTCTAAGGCCCGCCGAACAAAGCACAAAAGCGGCAACATACCTGGTCCTCCTGATTTGGGGATAGAAGCTGTGTCAGAGAAAGCAGGACTAGGAAAATGGCCCAGGGCACATTCCCACCTTCCTGTGAGAAGTGTGGTCTGTTCCGTGGTTTTCACATCATCCGTGTTCACCCAGCACCACTGCTTCTGGGAGGAAATAGGGACTAGTGGCTCTAGTGACCACCCAAGTGCCAGGAATCGGGGAAGAGTCCTTTTTAAATTACATGTTCCAGTTCCATCTCCCCACCCCCCACCGCCCCCCAGCTCTTTGTGGCTGGGAGCCGGGGCCACAAGGCTCCGGACACACACCCACACACACACACATACACACACACCGTGGTTAGCGAGCTAATCCATGCGAGGGCCCTACCATCCTGGGATAGCACTAGTGGTCAGAGAGAGAGGTTCCTGTGTTTTCTTCCTAGGACAGATTGTGTTTCTGAAGCTGAGAGGTTCTAGAAATGGAACAGTTTGAAGGTTCTACTTTGTCATCTGTCTGCATGATTAGTTATAGTGATGTCAGTGCTACATTCTCCTAATGACGAGCAAGTCCTCTAAAATGAGATTGGGGTTCCAGTGATTCATTCGTATCTTCTGAAACAACTAATACAACCAATCTGGGGCCAGTGGATCTTGCCATGATTCCAGCAAACGTTTCCACATGTGGAAAGTGAGGCTTTGATTCTCAATTTGCTATTTTTGCTTTTCCCCTTTCATCATTGTGTTATGGCAATGTATGTTTTCAAAGGGCTGTGCCCTTTGTATTATTTAATGCCTACATATGGCGTGGGGCTTAGCCTTTCCTCCAGTGATCTATAACATGTGTTATGGGTAAAGGAGGAAAAAAAAAAAAAAGGCTCGCACCAAGAAGAACAATTAGCTAATTTATCACACGCCTTCCTAACTTTTGTCAGATCTGCACACTTGTGTGTTTTAACCTTTTCTGCCACTCTTTGGCTGGTGTCTTGTCAGTAAAGGATGGCGTGTTTGCATTTCCACCGGTGCTTGAATGTCACGCACCCCGTCTTTTGCAACGGTTCGTTCTTATATGGACACGGAAGCACGTCTTTGCGATCAGACCAGGAGCAAAACTCCCTTTCTTGCGTTTTCCAATGCTTCTTTGATGTGGACAGTGTTTGCAAAGAATGTAAGAGCTCAGTTTTTACTTTGTTCTTAAAATATTTTTTGAGTCTGACATGGGGTGTGTTTTCATCGTCCTGGAAGGCATTTTCTTTGGTTCCAGTAAGAAAGTAATACTTTGGAGGTTTAAAAAGCTGTCGGTTACAACATCAAGCATGTCTCCCTTTGGGTCAGTTCCTTCTAACACATGCGAATCTACTTTCAAAGCTCTGTGGAAATCAACTCAGAATTTCAGCTTTGGACCAATCTCAGACTCCCTTTGGAGGAGCTCCTAAATCCTACTTAGGTAAGGCCTGCAGATAGTAATCCCACTGAATGGGGAGTAGCCTGTTTTCCCTTGAATCGTACATTTGTTTGGGTGTCTCTTGGGTTTGGGGCTGATGGGGTCCATGGGGGATCTAATTTCTCTGCCATTGCCATGAAAAAAAAATGACATTGAACTATATGGAGAGTTTTTGCCTAACATCCTCACAATGTCCTATTCTTCCCAAACTGGTATCTTTTCAAGATCTCATCAATGGAGAGAGAATTGCTCACACTTCTTAACTTCAAGAAAACTACACAAGCTTATCTTTTTATAGTTTACCCAGTACTTTCAAAAAAATTGTTTTAATGTTTTTATTTATTTTTGAAGGAGAGAGAGAGACAGAGCATGAGCAGAGGAGGAGCAGAGAGAGAGGGAGACATAGAATTTGAAGCAGGCTCCAGGCTCTGAGCTGTCAGCCCAGAGCCCAATGCAGGGCTCGAACTCACGAATCATGAGATCATGACCTGATCTCATGATAAGTCGGATGCTTAACCAACTGAACCACCTGGGTGCCCCTTACCCAGTACTTTCAAATGCTCTCCCTTCTTTTTGATTCTCCACACCACTGGGAGGTGTCATAAGTAAGGCTTATAAGTAAGGCCCAGGGAAGCTTGTGGCTGGCCTCCCGTAGGGAAGGATCTCAGAAGCGATGCTAGATGTTTGCTCTGGGGTGATGCCCTGCTATGCAAATTCGGGTTGATTCTGAGTAGTCTCTTCAACAGAGTCGGTTGGTATTCCGAGTTACATTTCTAGCTTTTACAGTGATTCTGGGTATGGCATATGTTTGCCTCAGCTTCCCTAATAATTAAGTACAGATTCGCTCATTCACTGATGTGTCTGCTCATTCCTCTAACAAATAATGAGCGAGCACGTACTATGCGTTAAGTATTGGCTGTGTTCTGGAGACGGGATGGTGAAAAAAACCAAACATGACTCCGTATTCTTATAAAGGTTACGTTCCAACGGTGGAGATCTGACATTCATTCCTCCACTAGCGCTAATACAATAATTATACAAACTCACGTGAATTTACAATCAGGGGTCAACGCTTTGAGGACAAGGTACCTGGTGGTCTAAGAGGGTACACCACAGGGGAACTTGGCTGTTCTCAGTTGTTCAGGAAGTGTTCTTGAAGAGGCAACACGTGAGCCGAGATCTTAGAGACAAGTGGGGTTAACAAGGCAAAGGGGTAAGAGGGGGAAATCACACTAGGCATGTGCAGGAATCACATTACCTACTGACCCAGAGTTGCTGCAGCAGACAGGAGGACAAGGAGACTGGATTTGTGATGCTTAACGATCACGTGCCCTTATTTAATAAGTGCAACGTGTTTTATTATCATTTACAATCGGGGTGACTGTGCTGCTGGACCTGTGTGGTCCCTGCATGCTTTTCACTAAGCGTTGTCCTACCCCACCCCTGGACCTTCTGAAAACCAGCTGGCCCATTTGGGGAGCCTCACCAACCAGCCTCAGCTGGAAATTTGCTTCTTTCTCAAGGGTATGAGCTCATTCCCACACCAGATGGGTTCCCAGTAAATGATTGTGCAATCTGATCATTTTCATCTCACGCCGACTCCCTTTGGAAGATGGAAACAGGGTACATGGTCCCTATCATGTAGTTAGAGGAGAATTTCCTTGATACGATAGCACACCCTGCAGATTGAGAGAAAACATACCCTTTAGAACTATGTGGCCGTTCTTCCACTAACAATAACTTTTAACTGTGAACAACCGATTCGTTTTTATCATAGGGCACATCAGTGAAAGTAACTTGGGCTTCTGCAACAGATGCCTTGGAAATCTAAGGGACTTAACATGACAGAAATTTATTTCTCACTCACAGTAAGTCCGACAATGTTCTGGTTGGTAGACAGCCTTCCATGGGATCACTCAGGGTCATCTTGTGACTTTGACCTCCTCTAGCAGCCCAGTGGTCTATTCATTTGCCAGAAGAAGACGGAGAAGGGAAACTCCCATCACGCTTTTTTGTGCGTCAGATGTGGCAATGGTGGTCTTCCCTTGTATTCGCATCCCGTTGGCCGGAACAGTCACATGACCTCCCCAACAGGGATACTGGCAAGAACAGGTGGGTGGGCAACTGGCCCACCTATCACAGAGGGTCAGTTTAGCCTGGGTGAAGGGCATGTCCCCTGGAGTCAGTGAATTAGGCTTTAAGTCCCAATTTTCAGACCAACTCCCCTCTATAAAACAGAAATAAAAACTCCTGAATGAGACATTACATATAAAATACTTAGACCCTGCCTGATAAATTGTAAGAGCTCAATAAATATTCAACCATTATTATCAGTGTTTTCATCTCCTACACAATAAAAGCAAAATTAAAGATATCCCATCATTTCGTATCATCTCGTCTGAGAAGTGAGTAGGGATGTAAGACAATCTTTCTTAATTTTTTGAAGAAGGAAAACAAAATCCTCGATTTCCGAAGTATGTTTAGGATAGTTGTTCGTGAGTTTCCTTTATGTTTCCAGGGGAAGTTAAAGGAAGTCTTTTGACAGACAGTTCTGTTAGGAAATAAACAAGCTGATGCAACCCAAGCTTATAAGGAGGCAGTTTGGCGTTTTAGGTAGCAGATGCTGCTGGGGACTCGGAGCTGAATGGAAGTCACAGGGTAGTGGTTCCTAGGAATCTGAAGGGGCCTCTGTTCTCTCCTCCCTGGGGAGCCTGGATCTAAGCTCAGGGGCTGCCGTCTCCCACCCCACTCGGCTTTGTTTGTGTTTCCCTAAGGGAGCATTATGGTTGTGATTTCCCTGTTCTGGGGCAGCCGCTGTGGCTTTTCCACAGCGTCTACTGGTCTGGGCCAAATAACCTGCTGTTTGTTTTCTCTCTTGGCCAAGAGCTCAGGGCACCCCCAAGCATTTTCTGAGCAAGAGGAAATGCTTGCTGTATTCCACCCAGGGGGCAAATTGCAGCTGATACCTCTTTTGAGGGCTCTGATTCAGGCATGCCGGCACACAGGGCACAAAATGCCAGCTCTCGCTGTGTGCCGGGAGGGGGGGGGGGGGGGGGCGGAATGGGGACATGGATGAGGTTGGTGTGGCCTCCTTGAAGCAACTGATGTTATATTTGGTTGGCCTCCCACGCCCATGAAGCCTTAGGTAAAGCCTTGGAAAAATGGGCTCAGCTATTGCCACGCAAGCCGGCCTTCCTCTAAAAGGTCTCTCTCTGCAGGATGTTCAGAGCATATCACCTGGTCACATCAGATCTTAAAAGAAAAAAAAAAAAAGTCACAGCTTCTGAATTTTGATAGACCTCATTAGACCATTGCAGGGAGGAAGTTGCCGAGAGGGGATTCTGAGAATTCCAGCCAAAGCTGTCTAATAAAATTCCCATATTTAATCCACTCTAGGAAGTAAAATACCTGGGATGCTAGGGAATCTTGTTAAGGTAGTCTAGAGCAAGCCCTTGGCTCTGCCAAGGCTATATCCTAACCACCCGAGGGAACTACTTGTCTAGACTGGTTACAACTATAAAAAGTAAACTAAATTAAAGGTGTTTCTTTGGTTCCAAGTCCTTTACGTACACATTAATTCTCCCAAGGATCCCGTGAGGTGGCCGCTCTGATGACCACATTTCACAGATAAGAAATGGAGCTTAGGTCACCCAGTCCAAGGTCACCTAGCTCGTGACCAGATTTGCACCGGCTCTCTCTCCATCACTGGGTTTAGTAATTATAAAAAACACCAGTTCACATACACAGGGTCAACCACGTTCCAGCAGGAGGTCCTTCCTCGTGCCCACCTTTGTCCCTCGCCGCCGTTTCAGTGTCGACTCTGACCTCCGTCGTGACGAATTTCCGGTCGGCATGGCAGCGGCAGTTTTTTGGGGTTGCCTTTCTCTCTCTTCTAAAAGTACCTGTCTGCAGTTTCTTTGTGGTGTTAGGGATTGAAGGATAAAAACAGTTCTTTCCCACCACCCCCGCCCCCAAAAATCCCTGTGAAATACCCAACTTCCACCTTTACGCTTAGATTCTATTGCTCGGTCTAAGAGGTTCTTGGTGATGATAGTTGACATTGATTTAGAGGTGCACGTCTCACGTATCTATGTCGAATCCTCAAGGCAACCAAGCGAGGGAGGTACCATTATTGTCCAATGAGATGCACGAGGAAGCTTCAAGTCAGGATCAAGATCAAGCAGCTGGGGAGTTGTGGGGCCAAGATTTAAACCCAGGCAGTTTGAGTTCAGAGTTCGGGGTGTGAAGCACTCGGCAGTGTGGTCTACACGTGGATCCGGTATGAGAGTCTGCTGCCTGTAGCACTCTTTGCAGGGAACCTCACATTGTCTCTTTCTTCCTTCTGTTTTAGTTGCCTGCTTACTACTTCCAGGGCCCTGTGAATCACAGATTCACATTGTATCATTGTTTCGGTCAATCAAGTATTTCTTGACGGGGCTGGCGGCAAGGTAGTGGACCGCTAATGGGACCCTACAGCTCCAGGGCTGAATCTCAGTTCAGCCACCAGTTAGTTCTGTGGTCGTTAACTAGTTAATGAACTTCAGTTCCCTCCCCTGTAAAGTAAGCATAAACAAGACCCCAAAATGTTGTAATGAGGGACAAATTGCATCGGACAGCTCTTAGCCTTGTTCTGGTGGGCAATGAGCATTCAATAAAAGGCGCTGTTAACATTGCTGTTTTACGTTTCAATCCACAAACGTGCATTGAGTCCCATGCCCTCGGTGTGCTGAGATTGAGGGAGAGACACAAAAGAGTACGGTAAGATATTTGCTGCAACTTGCAACTGGGTAAATCGGTTGGGCAAGCGGGGAAGAGGTAACTGGCAATGCGTGGCAAGAGGCAAAAGAGGCCACGAGAAGGTCAGAGGGCACACATTGTTGGATTTCAGAGGGGCTCAGAGCAGGATTCAAGGAGGAAGGTGAAGAAAAGACAGGATGTATCTGGCGGCAGTTTAGGGGAGGGTTTCCAAACAGGAAAACGGTGCAAGCAAAGGGAAGGAAATATACAATGTATCCACAGTTACCATATATGATCAACCTTCTCAGTGGCTTGTAGTAGGGGTGGGGGTGGGAAGGGGGGCAAATAGGAATGAATGGAATGTGGAACTGAAAGCAGAGAAAAGCTCATACTTTTCTCAACCCTGTGAATTAATATTGCAGCCAGAAATAACACCAGGGTTTCCCAATTCTCAGCTAGATTCTCCAAAGGAGACACTGTGCGTTCCCAGCAAAGATGGGCTTGCACAACCTCCTTTTTCTTTGGACTCTGCTTGTGAGAAAGTAGAAACCGAAAAGCAGCGGTAGGATCCATAACCATCAATAGTGGGGCAATAGGGCCTGTCACAGTTACCTGCTTCTTTGTTTGATCTTTCAGCTTCAAGACAGACTTGCCTTTGCACACACACACCTGCACAGAGTCAGAGCCCTCCGCTCCAGAGGGCTGCTCTTGTCGTTTACAAACTGTCTGGGTTACCCTCTGGTTCAGGGTCTGCCAACTCTTCACAACTTTCCAAGTCAGCGATTGAACAAGAATGTTCTGGACACGCACTCAGTTCTCAGGCCCGGAGGAGGTGCCCAGTGTGCAGGCGGGAGGGAGGATCACAACCGAATGTAGAACTCTTGGTGAATCTCAGTTTCCAAAAATGCTCAAGATCTCCTGTTTTCTGCCCCTCCCAGGCATGCGCCGAGGGCCAAGACTCGGGAGGAGTTCGCTTGTTTTTTTTTTGTCATCCGACCCTGTGCTGTTCTCCAAGTTGCTCAGGCTCGTCACAAATTCATGTCCGTTCATTTGCGTCTTAAAACTCACTGCCAAATCAGTTCACAATTTTCTGCGCTGCTGGGAAAAGTACATAGTCATACATTCACAATTATTTTCTTTTTCCTAGCCAGGAATTTTATTTTTTCCCCGTTTTATTGAGATATAATTAACATACAGCACTGTATCAGTTTACGATGTACACCATCGTGATTTGACTTCTATAAGTTTGGTTAATATCCATCATCTCACAGATACGAAAGAAGGAAGGAAGCACAAAGCAGGCAGGCAGGCAGGCAGGCAGGAAGGAAGGAAGGAAGGAAGGAAAAAGAAGGAGAAGAAAGGGAGAGGAGAGGGGAGGGGAGGGGAGACGAGGTGAGGCAAGGCGAGGCGAGGCAAGGCGAGGCGAGGAGAGGAGAGGGAAGGAAGGGAGGAAGGAAGGGAAGAGAGGAGAAGGAAGGAAAAAAATGTTTTTTCCTTCTTGGGATTTATTCTCTTAGCCACTTTTCTATATACCATATAGCAGTGTTAGCTGTAGTCCTCAGGTTGTACACTAAATCTCCAGGACTGATTCATCTTATAACTGGAAGTTTGTACCTTTTGGCCATCTTCCTCCAATTCCCCCGCCCCCTACCCGCTGCCTCTGGTAACCGCAAGTCTGAACTGTTTTTCTATGAGTTTGCTTTTTGTGTGGTTTGGTTTTGGTTCCTCATATAAGCGAGATCATACAGCACGTGTCTTTCTCTGTCTGACCTATGTCACTTAGCATGATGCTCTCGGCGTCCATCCGCGTTGTCAAAAGAGGCAAGATTTCCTTCTTTTTTATGGTTGCATAATATTCCGTTGTGTGTGTATACGAGGACTTCTTTATTCGTTTATCCACTGATGGCCAATCAGATTGTTTTCACGCCTTGGCTGTTGTAAATAACACTGCAAGGGACATGGGGCGAGCGGCTGGTAATTTTAGATCAGCATCACGGCGCATCTGAGACGAGCAGGGACTTCGGGATTAGACTGATCCAGGGTCACATTACCTGTCTCCACCAAATACAGGTCCGCCATGCACCTGTTGCATGAATCTGGCAAGCTATTGAGTCGTCCTGAGCCTCAGTTTCCTCTCCTATAAAATGGAAGTGGGTTGAAAATCCCTGTCTGATACGATTGTTTTGAGAATAAGATAGCCTACCCAAAGCACTCGGCACAGTGTAGAGCACATACAAGGTGCTCAGTAAACGGTAGCAGGTTATTACCAGTTCTTCATTCATCATTAAGCACTCCTGAAAATGTGGCCTTGCTTGGAAGGCCCTGTGCAGCAGCTTTGGACAGGAATTTGAAAGCGCGTAACTACAAACCACCTTGATATGTTTCACACGCATTACCAGTTTCAAACCCAGAGTGGGGGGAGCCTGGCAAAGAGAGAAACGTTCTGCGCGCATGTGTGAGAACAATGTCCTTCTCCCCCACCTGGCACTGACTACTGGCCAATCCACGACCACACCACCATCCCCTGAGCCGCCGTCGTGACCCAACCCCCTCCTTCCCCTCCCCTGTGCTTTTCCGGAGGGCTGGGTATCTCCACATATGGAACTCAGTTTCTCTATGGGCCCTTTAATATGCTAGAAATTCCAGAACAACGTAGGCCCCGGCAGGGCACGGGCTCCACGTTGGCAAATCGGGCACCACCTCTGGCATTGCAATGTATTTCGAACCAAGGAAGGGGCCGCAACCCCAGATTTCAAGGGTTAGCTCCTCGCCCTGTGCAAACACCCGCGGGCTGGTAACAGCACTCATCTGCACAACGCAGAGAAGTTGAGCCGGAGAGAACCTTCTCCACCCCGGCTGTAACGTCAGCCTCACCGGCCTCCAGATCCTTCTCTGTGCGTTTATACCTCCGTAACTTGGGTTAAGAGTACGATGGATCGATCCCCCGTTAAACGGCGTTTAAGAGCAGAATTATTAAAACAGGGTTGGAGGACTACCTCACACGATTGAATATGATGTATGCTTTGTTACGATCCTGTGGCACTTGATAAATGGGGTCTGTCCGAGAAAGAAAATTGTGTCCGTGGCTCAAAGAATTAAAGCCCATGTCCTTTATTAGAAGAACATGCAAATTGCTTTCAAAGACAATTGGCTGATTCTTTCTAGCCTAGCAATGGCCCGAAGGATCGCGAATTAAAAGGGGTACGACGGGGTCAGGTTTGTATGCAGACCCGGCATTTCACGCAGGCTCTCTGAGAGGGGTCAGCGCAGGGTTTAGACGGAAGCCTGCAGGTCTGTGATGTATCCTCCAGGTGCTACCGTGGAGGGACTTTGCTGCTGACCCCAACAGTCCCGTCGGCTGCCAGCAGGTGGGGTTGAGGAAATGTCGCCCTGAGACGGCGAAGCCAGCGTCCAGAAGGGCTGCGGTAGTTCTGGGGCCATATCGCTCGTGCTACGTCCCTTCCCCGTGACTCGAACCGCCAACGCCACTGAGCCCTGTCGGAAACTCGGATTAGAAAGGGGACTCTCCTTTTATTGTTTGCTGTGCAAACACAGCCCAAAGCAGAAAAGAAGCGGCAGACCTGGGTGGAGAACAGTACACGGGGCACAACTGGGGCTGTTTCTTCCATGACATCCTGGCACGGTGCCGGGTCATTCGTTCTGCTTCTCTTTTGTTTATGTGTAGAAAGCATGAGGGCCGGCCGCTGCCCTGTGATGATTCTCTGTAAAGTGAGCCCGTGTGATTATGATGGGCAGAGTTCTTCAATTTTACAAAGGGTGGAAACAGTTGATACGGCCAGGTCATGACAGCAAGCATGTCTTTCGATCCCGGGGGGCATCGTGCCGTGGCTCCCCTTAGGATAACAGAGGAAATGTTGGAAATGTTACGGGAGGGTGTTCACGAGGTAACGGCAAGTGGGAACAAAAGCAGGATACGTAAGTACTCAGATAAAGCAACCCCCCTCCACGAGGGACAGAACATCTGCATGTTCAAAGAGTCAGGTGGAAGGTGCCATTATCACCCAAGTGGACACTTTGGAGGTACAAATGTCTCCACTTTGTTCTGGAGACATTATACATAATCTTCACAAGAGCCCTACTGGGCAGGGAGGGCAGGGACTGTTACCACCATTTCTATCTTGCAACTGTCCCTCAGCAGAAAGTGACAGAGCCAGATTTGAGCCATGCATGGCAGGTGCTTCTGGAACTCATGCCCTTCGCCACCACGCTGTATTAGAGCAGTTATTTCTGGGCAGTAGAAATACAGGTACATTTTTTTTAATGTTTATTTACTTTTGAGAGAGAGTGACAGAGCATGAGTGGGGGAGGAGCGGAGAAAGGGGGAGACACAGAACCCAAAGCAGGCTCCAGGCTCCGAGCTGTCAGCGCAGAGCCCGACGCGGGGCTCGAACTCACGGACCGTGAGATCGTGACCTGAGCCGAAGTTGGACGCTCAACCGACTGAGCCCCCCAGGCGCCCCAAAATACAGATCCTTTCACTTTTGTGTGTTTTCCAATTTTGCTCTTTTTTTTAAGAGAGAGAGAGAGTGCAGGTGGGCACATACATGCCAGCAGGGGAGGGGCAGCGGGAGAGACAGAGAGAGAGAGAGACAGAGAATCCGAAGCAGATTCCATGCCCAGCCCAGAGCCGGATGCAGGGCTTGATCCCACAACCCTATGATCATGACCTGAACTGAAGTCAAGAGTCAGGCGCTCAACCAACTGAGCCACCCAAGTGCCCTCCAATTTTACTTTTGACAATGAGCATATGTTACCTGCAAAATAAAAGAAATAGAAAATAAAAACAAAGAGGGGGTGAAAAGCCATATGTGTTGTGGGGAAAAATCACGTTTCCTTCATCTTGGAGATGTTCGTTAAACCAGATTTAATTGGCCCTGAAACAAGGCACTTCTAATTCAAGGTGAAAAATCTTAAAGAACATCTTAAGAAAAGAATTCCCACACTTGGAAACTCAAAGGGAACAGTCTCACCTACCACTTCTCTGCAAGATTTTAGGTCACAATTCCTGGCCATCTTCAGTGTTCTTGTTGACCAGCCCCCCCACCCCAGCCTGGCCCTGACCCTTCCTCCAGGCCCTCCGCCCCTCCTTCTCCCACATCTCCCGGCAGTTTTCTCTGTAGAAACTCCCGCTGCTCTCTTCGTTGTGTTTCCCCTCTGAGGTTTCCTCTGGGCCTGCCCTCAAGCTCCAACCTTCCCATCTACCCCCAAAGCAAGCTGTCACAAGCTGTTGCAGCCCCGAGGTGGTACAGTAACTCTCTTCCTCCTTGCCCGCCAATGGGCAGGTGTAATGTCTATCCTTGGAGCATCTGCACCGCCCCCTTCCGTAAGTCCTCATGATCTTGGCCTCTGCCCTTACTGCCCCCGCTTCCCTCAGAAGCCACCAGTGGCCACTCACCTGTCACAGCCGATCCCGCTTTCCCAACCTCCTCCGTGTCTCTCTAGCTTTGATCAGCCTCCCACTCGGAGGCGCCCAGCACCCTTGGCCTCTCTCTCCCTGTGCTGTCCTACTCTTCTCCCTTCTCAGCTTCCCTTGCTGGTTTCTTTGCTCCTCATTCCACCCTAAATGGATAAACCCCAAGTTCCACTCTCAGTCTTGTTCTCTTCTCTCTGTATCCAGTTAACCCTTGAGTAACATGAATTTGAACTGCAGGGGTCAGTTTACGTGTGGATTTTTTTTTTTCAAGGAATACAGTACTCTCAATGTATTTTCTCTGTCTTATGATTTTCTTAACATTTTCTTTTCTGTAGCTTTATTTCGTTGTAAGAATACAGTAGATAATACAGGTGACACACAGAATAGGTGTTAATCGACTGTTTATGTTATCAGTAAGCCTTCCAGTCAACGGTAGGCTATTGGTAAAGTTTTGGGGGAGTCCAGAGTTATACACGGATTTTTGACTGTGTGAGAGGTTGGCACCCCTAACTTCTGCATTGTTCAAGGGCTAACTGTACCGCCTTTGAATCTCAATATGTCTTGAATCTCAGCATGTTTACCAGCAGAGTTTACTCACAACGCCCAAATATATATGGGCATTTCCATTCTATTGGAAAGAGAGACAATAACCAAACAAATAAGTAAGATAAGGTCATCAGGAGGGACTTCCTGACATAAGGACGTCTGAGCTGAGACCCAAACGATGAAAAAGAATGAGGCAAGCAAAGTTTTAGAGGAAGGACAGAGTGCAGAGGAAAGAGCAAGTGCAAAGGTCCTGAGGCAGAAACAAACGTGCCCTGCTCTAGGAAGAAAACAGCAAGGCTAGAGGGTGGTGAGCAAAGGGGAGAGTAGAAGAAAGAGTAGATGGTAAGGTAGATTTCTCCATGAAATGTTAAATTCCTACATCCTTCGGCAATTCTCTTACCGTTATTATTCTGTCTTGGAATGGCATTATTTACATGTCTTATAGCCCCTACTGTAGCCCTCTCAAGTGGAAAGAGCAGATCTTACCTGTTCTCCTATCCCCCCCAGCACTAGGTAAACCCAGCACTGAATTAGCTGAATTGTAGCGAAGGAGGTAAGAGAAGACAGAAATGCAATGTATTAAGAAACAGTCTCTCCCCAAGTTAAAAACCAGTCTTTGAGTCACTAATCAAAATGATGCCAGAAATAACATCACACTGAAACATCAGTCAAAGTTAGCCAGAACCACGACGGCAAGTGTCCCTTTCTCTTCTGTCTCCGCCTGCCTGGGAATTCAACATTCCCCCAAAGCCACTCATCGGGGAAAAGATTTTAGGGCGTGTGCATGTTTTCCACCTCCACAGGACCAGCTGTGGGAGGAGGAGAATTCCTCACACAAGATAAGGTCACACGGCGTCCACCCCGAAGATTTTCCTGGGGAAATGGTCTGCACGTTGCAAAGTCAACACCACCGCTCATTAAAGGAACGTTGTCTGAGAGGCCGCGATCTATCACGGGGAGGGTTGACTCTTGATGGTACGGAGACTGACTGCCATCTTATTTCACACACGCCACAGAGAAAAACACCCAGATGTGGATGTCAGCACTCTGCAGCCGTCGCTTCTGAAACAAAACGCCCAGAAACCTCAGTGGTTTATAGGGTGCAGCCTGGAGTCGGAAAATCTGGTGTGAAAGGAAAGCACTCGGGTTTCTCCTCTGCCCTCAGTGGGTCTACACTGCTGCCCTTCTGATACCAGGTGTGTGACACGCGAAGCAAATCTGTGCCACCAGCTGAGTGACAGTTTCGCTGGTTCTGAGTTGTCTGCCTGGAGATAGTGTCAGATCCCACAGGTTGAAGGCTCAGTCCTACGAGACCACCCCTCACCCCTGCTTCAGAAGTCAGCTTCCAGTCGCGACAGTCACCTCTGCTTCTGACCGACCGGCTGCAGATCAGAGGTTCCCGGCAGCCCCTCCTCAGGTTCCACTAATCTGCTAGAGCAGCTCACAGAACTCAGAGAAACGTTTCACTTTGTAGATCACTGGCTTACTATAAACGGTTGTAACTCAGGGCGCCTGGGTGGCTCAGTCGGTTGAGCGTCCAGCTTCGGCTCAGGTCATGATCTCACCGTTCCCAAGTTTGAGCCCCGCGTCGGGCTCTGTGCTGACAGCTCGGGGCCTGGAGCCTGCATTGGATTCTGTGTCTCCCTCTCTGTCTCTGCCCCTCCCCCACTCATGCTCTGTCTCTTTCTCTCTCAAAAATAAATAAACATTAAAAAAAATTTTTTTTTATAAAAGGATATAACTCAGGGACAGCTGGATAGCAATAGGGCGAGGCATGGGGAAAGGGGAGAGGGTGTCCCTACTCTCTGGGTACACCATTCTCCCCGAATCCCCACGTGTTCACCAACCCGAAGCTCTCAAAACCTTTTGGGTGTTTTCAGGGAGGTTTCATTACGGACGCGTGTTGATTAAATCACTGGCCATCGGAGACTGATTTCAACCTCCAGCTTCTCTTCTGGCCCTGGAGGGATGGGGGCGAGCCTGGGAAGTTTCTCCCCCGTAATCACATGGTTGGTTCTCTTGGCTACTGCCCCCAACCTTAGGGACTTTCCAAAAGTCACTCCATTAACGTAAAGTCAGATGTGATTGGAAAAGGTTTGTTATGAAGAGCGAGAGACACCTTTTCCCACTTTTTCCACTTAGGAAATGCCTACGGTTTTAGGAGCCCTGTGCCAGGAACAGGGACGAAAGCCAAATATACATTTCTTATTATAAATCACAGTATCGCACCTCGGTTTAGTTATCAGCTTGGTAACATTTGTTAGCTGTCACTTACCCAACGCTGGGCCTCAGCGTCCTTATCTACAAAAAAGAGATTTGTGCAATCTATCTAATAGGGTTGGTGTGAGAATTGCAAGTTTGTGAAATTGCTTTGTATATCCTTAAAGGCCTTAGAAAATTGAAGTATGTTTGAAGCTTTGAGAAATCTTGGCAGCATCGATTCTGGTCCTCATTTCGCGAAGCAGCAACCACAAAATATTCCCAGAGTTCCTTTTGATTGAGTCTAGCCCCTAGATGTGAGCTCCTAGGACCCATGCTGCATTTTCCAAACCAGGCGGATGAGCGCACAAGGAAAACTCAACTTGAGGTCATATGCTAATTCCCACGTGAGCGGAATTGCTGCGTAAGTAAGCAAACCCGTACCTAAAAAAATTAAGTTTTAGAAAATACAAGCAGAAAGCCTCTCATTTAGAGCATATAATAGCTCTTCTCATAACCTGCCCCGTACCAGGGCCAACAGCTTTTACCCTGGGCCCCATGGCAGACCTGCCTTTCCTGAGTTAATCGATCTGGAACTCGAAAGGCCTTTGAGAGTGGCTACATAGTGATGGGAGATCATTTGATTCCAGGTTTAGGATTGTATTTCTTCAATGTAAGATTTAACTAGTCCTAAAAATGAGCAAATTCCAGTTCCCAGTGCCCGGCAAATAGCCATACTTTAGGGTGTGCATCTATGGCAAATGTCCTAAGGTGTTTGATCAAATAAATTCTTTGTATTTCAACTTTTTTTTTTAAGTTTGTTTATTTTGGAAGAGAGAGAAAGAGCACAAGCAGGGAAGGGGCAGAGAGAGGGGGGGGAGAGAGAGAGAATCTCAAGCAGGCTCCTCTCTGTCAGTACAGAGCCCCACGTGGGGCTCAAACCCATGAACCGTGAGACCATGATCTGAGCCAAAACCAAGAGTTGGACGCTTAACCAACCGAGCCACCAGATGCCCCTGTGTCTTAACTTTTAAAAATCGTCTCTTTCCATAGGCTTATCAATTCTGCTGGTACCTTCTCCCCATCTCCACCGCCTGCCATCTTGTTCAGACCTTTTTCCCTCAGCCTGTACCTTTGAACTACCTGCTCATTTTGCCCCAAACTCCTTCTCCCACATTCATCCTACTGCTCTCACCTTCAGTTTGTCTCACCCATCACTGGTTATGCCCCTTGTCTGGTCAAGTATTAGTACCTTTAGCGATTCCTGTCTGCCTATTTCAGGGCCAAGCATTTTAGCAGCCAAACACTCTTATTTTTTTTTTTTTAATGTGGAATCATATGCTAAACTCCCAATGTATAAAACAGGTTTGAAGAATGACATTTTAACTGCATCACCAGACAGCGTTGGTCTGTGACAAGGCCATTCAATGGGAATGATATTTGGTTGCACGGTAACGAGAAAGCCCCGGAACATTCTCATAAGTACCTTGCACCTGAGTGCATGTGCACAGGCCTGACTACTTAAAAAGGCCAGTCCAGAGTTACCCTTGTTGACCCTCAATGGCATGAAGAATAAACTACCCAGGGAGGCATTTCTGAAAATCCTGAACAGACCCAAAGTGCCAAGATGGACACAATGACTGACTAAACACACCGCTCGTTTGGCAGATCATCTACTTGGCCGGTCCTTCCATATGCAATTTTTGGAAGGCTTTATCTTTTTAGAGCACTTTTAGGTTCACCACAAAATTGAGAGGACTCTAGAGATATCCCATATACCTCTGCCCTTCTCGTCATTGACATCCCCACCAGATGGTACATCTGTTCCCAAAGGTCAAGGCACGCGGCACATCACGATCCCCCAAAGTCCACAGTTCACCTTAGGGTTCACTCTCGGCATTGTACGTTGTGTTTATTATCTCCAGAGTTTTGCTTGCCGTAGCCCTTTACCTATAACCACGACAGGCTGTCCCTGCTGATTTTTAACCCACTGATTACTTTTACTGCCTGACTGGGAGGAGGGTATAAGAGAAGAGAAGTGGAAGTTGGAGGGTATGAAAGAAAAGACGAGAAAAAAGAAAGTTCGGATCCAATTCCCACAGTTAAGCGCCACTCAGAAGTGAATCAGCAGCCGCTAGAGTTTGTAGAGTGACACGACAGACCTGAAAATGCATTCGGTGAGTGACAGACACATCTGTGTGATTAGGACAATTACATGAGGTACATAAACAAGTGACCATTACACAGGAGCACCCTGAAATCTTTGCTGTGGTTAGAAAACCACTTTCCTCTCCTGAGAACCACCCCAACCCCTGACTCCTGACAAGAGAGAGCAGGGGATTCTGGGTAACCAGCACATGTCATCTGCCCGGTTCCAGGCTCAGACCTTCAGCGCATCAGATACGGTCTTCTGCATTCAGGGAAGGGCCCACCTAGAAAGTTTGTTCTTATACCTCTGAGGTTCAGGAAGGATTTGTGGGCCTGTGATTTCCCTGGCCGCCCCTCCTCCATTCTCCCCACCCCGCCCCCCACCGCACCTCCATGGTCAGGCATGCTGGCTTAGGCAGGGTTAGAAGCAAACAGAGTTAGGAGTACATCGGATCCTTTCTTTGGCCCTGTTCCGTCCCAACTCACAGTTGTGGGGCCCAAAATGATCTGCACCCGGAAGTCCTGCTTTTCACCCCCTTTAATCACTTAGCACTGTTGCTCTGAGAGAGGAGAAGGTAAATCCTAGAGGCTGTGTGATTTATGGCTTTGGTTTCAGCCAGATAAAGGGGAACCTGGAATGTCTGACCCTGGCCTGGTCTGGCTTCTTTCTCAAAACCTGGAGTAATGAGCAAGGAAATAATGAGCAAAGAAATAATGAGCAAGGAAAGATCTAGTTACTGGTGATAGAACTGGATAAGGCGGGGGGGGGGGGGGGGGGGGGGGGGAAACGACAGCCAAATGCACAGTTCCCCTCCCTGTTTAAATGTTGGGGGGAGGGGCGAGACTTCCAGGGGCGACCCTAGCTATGGAGTCGGGAGACCTTCATGAAATGACGTGTCACACCGCGCATGTCGAGTCTCCCGGCTCAGTGTATATAACGCACTGTCGGAGAGGCGGAAACCGGTTCAAATTTGAACCTCCGCAGAGCCCTGCCTGGAAGATTTGCAGACAGCGGTGCCCGTGAGACAGCTCAAACTTTACGACTACATATTTAAGCATTTATGAGACTTGAACTGGGTTCCATTAAAATGAAAGGGGAGGGGCAATGAAAAAAAAAAATCCTGAGACTTCCAGCAAGGGTAATTAGCCCCAAATGTTTCGTAAAGGATTTGATAGCATTCTGGTTTTAAGCTCCTTTCCCAGGTCTGCTGTAGGAGGGAAAGAGAAGAAAGAAACCTATTAAAAATTCACCAGTGCTTTTAAAAAACAAACAAAAAAATGGTCTGGCCAAATCAAGCAGCCGGATCTACGTTTGAGAGGAAACTAACCACACAGACCTCATCATCCCAAGGCAACAGATAAACATTTTATTGAAGAGAAAGTATTTGAGAGATGGGCTTGTCAGTTTTCACCAGACCCACCTGAGAAATAGCTTTCTTTTACTCCCTTATCTACCTCACTCTGCACCTTGCCTGTTGGTTCTAAGTTTGGTGTTAGCACGCACAGCCTGGGGCCTCCCCGGCCCCCCTCACTAGGCATATGGGGATACCCATATCTCAGTAGGGGTTTTCTGTCTAATGCTGGGGAAAACACCTTGAACATTAGGCAGACCAAATAGCATCACGCTCTGTCAAGACCCTAAGGGGTGTGTGGTCCCATCCCATAAAAGATCCCCAAGAATAAACAGACCACCCTAGTGGTTTCAACGCTCACCTGACTGAAGGGAGGTCCTGGACGGATGGCCTCTTCTGGTCTCTCCAGCTCTTTAGTTCTCTTTCGTTTTATTGTCTTTAGGTGAGTTCTCACGTATGGCCCAAGTCATTTATGACCAGACCCCCTCACTGCCAGAGGGAATGTGCTTTCTTCCCACCTTAGCAAGACCTCTTGCTCCAGCCCATTCTGAGGTAGACTTCCAATGGTGGTTTAACCCAGAAATGCCAACCTCCTTCCGTATCAGGCATTTTTAAACACAGATGGTCGGCTTTTGTATTCTCCAAAAAGAATGCAAATAATTGGATTTATGGTTATGCATAAAACATTACTTTTGACGTAGGTCCATTTCCCACCAAATTATATTGATCAAGAGCGATGGTTGGCTTTTGTGCCCTTCTTCCGGACGTTTTGCCATGTGAAAAAAAGCGCAGTTATTAATAAGTATTAGAGAAATTTTCCATATGAAACATATAACCCATAGTTTTAGAATGACTGAACAGCCTTTTACAATTCATGAAATTCACCACCCCCCCTCCCGGTATGATCAGATATTTTATGACATAAACCACAACACATCTTGTTTCTTTCAAGGAAGAGAAGAGCAGGAGACACAGCTTTCTTAACCACTTCTTTGCCATCTGGGAAGAAGGTAGTTTTTGCACGAAATTTAGAGATCTTCGTAAAATTGGTGTGAAACTATTCATTCACACCTTTTCTAGGCATCTTGGTCAGAAACATTCATACCATATGTCTTGGTCCGTTCGAGCTGCTATAACCAAATACCATAGCCTAAGTAGCTTACTAACAACAGAAACTTACTTCTCACACTTCTGGAGGCCGGGAAGTCCAAGATCAAGATGTCTGTGGATTCGATTTAATGTCTGGTGAGAGCCACCTTCCTGGCTCATAGAACACTTCTTTCTGGGTCCTCACGCAGTGGAAGGCCCACGGAGGCTCTCTGGGATCTCTTCCATAACAGTCCTAATCCCATTCTGGAGGATTCCACCCTCATGACCTAATCAGCCCCCAAAGGCCCCACCTCCAACACCATGATCACCTTGGGGATTAGGTTTTAGCGTATGAATTTGGGGGGCGGGGGACACAGGCACTGTCCACTGTCCACTCTTCTAATAACAGAAATCCAGGCCAGCTCTCAGCCATCCCTGCGAAGTCTCAGTAGCCTTAGCTCCATGATCTTTTTTCAGGTGCCTTCGGGATGGACTTGCCCTTCAGACTAGAATGCTACCTTTGTTCACAGAGTTCGTAGAATGAATCTGCTTTCCCGCGAGGAGCGCAGGGCTCCAGCTTTGCAACAACGGAGTCAGAGGAGTCAAGAGAGCCCCGGGAACGAAAGGGACAACTCATTAGTGCCTTTAATGAGCCTTTCCCAGTTTCATTTGTGGCCACATCAGAAACTTTCTGAATCATTTCCCCTGTCACGGAGCAGTTTTCGGAGAGGGCCACACACACACATCAGAAAGGATAGGGTTCCTCCATCACAGAGATGTCATGATGAAAATTTACCACCACCCAGAACGGAGATCACACTGTTGGCCTGGAGATCCCAGGCCCCTGCCTTTTGCTCTGCAGGCTCCACGGACAGCTCACCTGAGCAGCGAGCTAAGGGTGCGTACTGGGCAAGCTGGGCCCCCGCCTGGCCTTCCCGTGACC
Organism: Lynx canadensis; assembly: GCF_007474595.2. Taxonomy (NCBI): domain Eukaryota; kingdom Metazoa; phylum Chordata; class Mammalia; order Carnivora; family Felidae; genus Lynx; species Lynx canadensis. Next base: position 12,919,538 of record NC_044309.1, on the reverse strand, counting down.
TCTCTGGTCTCTATCTTGAGTACAGGGTTTCTGGTGGGCCTGGAACAGGGTCTGGTGTCTACAGGGGACCCCCTTGAGCGGCAAGCTAGAGTCATGGCTCTGGAAGACTTCAACCCTTTATTGGCATCACCATTGGTCTGCCTCATGTGGGAACCTCTCAGAAACAGGGAGATTCCAGGCCAGGGAAAAACTGATCCTACCAGTATATTAGAAGAAGGCGCACTCTATTCCGGGAGCCATGAGGAGGTTGTGGACACCTTCCCTCAAAGGACGGCCACAAATCTTTGCTACAGTTCTACCAACTTGAGCTTCTAGGTAACAGAGAAGCTCCCCTAGATAACCTGTCAAGAGTCCATCACCTGAAATTCTTCCCTCATCCTATAGTTTAATTTTGTTTTGGTTTTCGAGCCTTCGTATCCTTAGTATGCCATTTTTTTTTTTTTTTGAGAAAGCAAGGCTATATGTTTCCTTTTCCATCCATACTCTGTATTCAATAAAATTGGGCTCCTTCGAATCCCACGGTTCTTGGACACTGGAATTTCAAGTCTTTGGTCTCCTTCTCCATCGTACCCGTGGGTCCATCTTGCTCCCTCATTTTGTAGTCAGTGGCGGTGTAGAATAGAGGACCGATCACAACTTGGCCACTGACTGGCTGTGTAATCATTGACACACTTAACCACTGTGGCCCACAGCTGCCCTGAGCTATAACCTTCCATGAGTCTGTGGATAAGGTACCCAGGTCAGGCTCTTGGGGAGGCAAAATGGATCGTCCCCCTCAGGACTCTCTTCTCCCATGGCACCTGTCGGACCCTTCCCCTGTCTACATTCTGTTCCCATCACTGCTCACGTCACCCTCCATCCCTCAGTCCCTCTTATCCACCGGATCAGAGAGTTAATACAGTGTGAAGAGGCAGAGATTGAGCCCTTCCTCCTCCAGACCCACGGCATCAAGACTGAGAAAGAGAAATGTTCCCAGGCCAATAAATGGACATTTCACAGAAATCTAATTTTAACACAAGGACATAATTTTTTTTAGTGGAACAAGACATGATGACATATATGGCACCATGTTAAGTTTAAAGACTCCTATCTTTTGACTGTGAAATCAATGTTACCCTGAAGGACGCCCTTTCTTGGAAATGGACCAGTAGGAGCGATCCCACATTCTTGCCCCTTCCAACTACAGCAGTTTGCAATATTCTTAAATGGACATCTAGGGAAGGCTGGGAGGGCTGGCTTTGGTCACAGGACTTGAAGAAGCTGGCTGCCCATGGGAGGAGTCCACCCATGACCTTGGCCTCAATTGACACAGCTCTGAGTGAAACAGTGTCAGACTCTCCAGGGAAGGAAGGCTATTGCACAAACTCCTTTAGTTTCATCAAGCAAACAGGAGTGGTAGTAACATCTCTCTGTTTCTAACTCATCGGGCCGAATGGCTTGCAGTGGACAGGACTTCAGCAGGGATCAGGTCGCTTTCCCATATTTATTTCAGTCAAAGAGCTGCCTCGTTTGCTTTTTATTTAACGCTTTGGAAATTAACACGTTGATGAATCGGAACAAGCGTGTTACCCTCTACAATTTACAAAGTACTTCAACTCACTGTCAGGGACATTGGACCTTCTTTCCCAACCAAGATGATGAGATGGGAGAAGCTTTTTGCTGCCCAGATGGGAAATCTGATTGAACATGGGCTCTATATCGGCTTCCCTCGTGGCCATCCTGTTGCAAAGACATGTGCACATTTGGAAGTTGTCAGGCAAGACGGTCACTTTGCAGCCCCCATAGATTATTCTTGTTGTTCTTGACTCCACAAAGCCCTCGGAGTTGTGTTCCATTCTGTATTTAGTCATGCCTGCTATGAAATTAGGAATACTTTTATACTGTTGACATTTGACACATAGGCATTTTTCTGGAGAGGAAAAAAAAACATTCACGCTCTCCCACATTAATGTTGGGAAAGTACAACTCGCCCCAAATGTGGCCATTTCTAAAGTCAGAGCCAGGGACTAACCAGCCAGAAGTTTGTATTAGAGATAAATCACACTCATTATGCCGGGGAAACCTATCAAAAGGCTGACAGTTAAGCTGGCCAAGCCAAAATGGTTCCCGAAAAATTTGAATTCCCAGATAATGAAATACAGCTTTTACCTGATGAAAAATAGAGACGAATCAGGTTGGTAATCTCATGATAAAATAGAAAATAAGTCCAAAATGTAACTCAAATCATGTGGTTAATAATTTTCAAAACCTCCAGTGGTCTCCAGGGTAGTTGCTCTCCCCAATCTCACTCTACATTGATTAATCCCATGAGACTCTGAACAATTGGAACCATACAGTCCACACTGGGGTTGAATTCCCCACAGCTGTTCCAGGGGGCTTGCCTTCTCGCACGGGCTACCACCGCGGTTTCTCAATCCTGGCACTATGGGCATTTTGGTCGGGATCATTCCTTGTGGCAGAGGCTGTTAGGAGCAAACAGGGCCACTGGCTCTTACCCACCAGATGCCATAGCCCCTGTCAAGTTGTAGAAATTAGAAATGTCTCCAGAGGGGCGCCTGGGTGGCTCAGTCAGTTGAGCTTCCGACCTCGGCTCGGGTCGTGATCTCACGGTTCACGGGTTCGAGCCCCACGTTGGGCTCTGTGCTGACAGCTCAGAGCCTGGAGCCTGCTTCGGATTCTGTGTGTGTGTGTCTCTCTCTCTGTCTCTCTCCAAAATAAGTAAATATTAAAAAAAAATGTTTTTAAGTCTCTAGATTTTGCCAGATGTCCCCTAGAGGGGAAGGGCAATATCTTGCCTCTCCCCCACACACTCCCTGTTGAGAGTCACTGTTAACTCCGCTGCAGCCAGTACAAAACTTGGCCAAGACTTAACCTAAACTCATGCCGTCTGAATATGTTATCATGATTTATTGAGACTTTCTTTTTTTTGTTAGTTTTTCTTAAAGTTTATTTATTTTGAGAGAGAGCACGCACGAGCAGGGGAGGAACAGCTAGAAAGGGAGAGAGAGAGAGAGAGAGAGAGAGAGAGAATCCCAGCAAGCTCTGTATTGTCAGCACAGTGCCCGATAAGGGGCTTGACTTGAGATCGTGACTTGAGCTGAAATCATGAGTCAGATGCTTCACCAACTGAGCCACCCAGGCGCCCCTCATTTGTTGAGACTTTCTAGGAACAGAGCAAAAAGTGGTACCTTAAAACCACAACAGGAGTGATTTTTGAACACAAGGAAAACCTGCTAATACGGAGGGTAGTTGCTGACGACATATATTCAGTGCTGCTCTGAAAATCTTTAAAAATTAGATTAGAAGGCCTTCTGAAGTGGGTGGCTGAGGCAGGGACAGGTAAACAGAATGGAATTTCCTTAAAGTCTGTTTTCAAACTTTTTGTTTGGTTTCTTTCTCATTTAATAGAAACTCGTGTGAGTAGACAAGACTATGAAGGAAAAGGAAATTAGTTCACAAGAGGCTTTTTTTTCCTTCTTTAACTGACAAACGAGGCATACAAGGGGGAAAAAAAGAATGTGCTTAAATGGACAACAGTGGAGAATAAAATTGAGAGATTAGTGGATCGTTCATAACATAATATAATGGTTGCAATTAAGAGATTTGCCTACTGATAAATGTTCCAGAACACGCGTGGCCCTGTTTGCACAAGAAGCAGTTCCTTAGACTCTCCTTTGTTCAAGCCTTCCCTTTCACTGGAAATGGATTCACAGATTGAAGAGCTTTTTAAATTTTAATTTTGAGTCCCCTTTTTTCCCATCCCGTTTTATTAATCTTCATCATAAATATTAATTTACGAACACCGATGCCCACAGGGCCTTGGGATATGGCTCACACGAGACCATGAATATCGCTACCGCACTTAACCAAAAAGCAGCATTGAGTGTAAAAGAGCCTGACAGTTTGCTGGTCAACTCCAAGCAGGTCTAAACCTCAAAGCCACCGCCTTGTCCGTGACCACAAGTAAAGGAACAACACCCTAAATACAAGCAGGACATTGAAAGGCTCGGCACTGGATTGTGGGGGAGGGGTCGTAGTGTTGGCTTTCATTGTTGAAAGCGTGAACGTGACGTTGTCCTTCAGTGTATCGGCCAACTATTGTTTTACCTCTTCCCTTTCTGCTTCACTTCGTGCATTCTCCACGGGGTCAATTGTTTCAGATCTTGCTGGAAGCTCCTCTGCGATCAGAGGAGGAACTCCTTTACAACCCGCCTGAGGTCTGCCGTTATCAAAATGAGTGTTATTCTTTCCTCTCTCCAAAGACCGTGTCGCTTCTGGGAATGGCAGGCATTTGATGCTTTCCAAAGAGTGAGGGGGGTTAGTTGCCAAAAGGTTTGCAAACGTATCACCCCTGGAGGGCTTTTTCAGCTTCTCTTTTGCTGGCAGGAGTCTTCCCCCCTCGCTGAGAACCAAGGCCTCCTTCCGCTGGTCCCGCCAAAAATGCTGTCGGTGCCTGTCTCGTCATTGGCGACAGGGACCTCGGCAGTGTTTATTAAATGGATCAGATACAGCACAAAGCAACGTCAAAACAATTCATTTCAGCGAAAAAGCTTCGTTAACACACGAGCGTGCTGCTTAAGTGATGAAAGCATAGCAACATGAGAAAGGTTCTTTTTGTTATTCAAAGTAGAACGTAGACTCTTAGATCTTTGGGACTCAAAGCAACCCGTGCGTCTTGGGCTCATCCCCTCACTTGCAAGGGAGAGCCAGCCCAGTCTACCCAATGAACCCCACTGGGGCCTCAGACTCTAGCTCTGGGCCCTTCTTGCCATCCCACCACCCCTTGGTGATTTCAAATGGTGACTACTGTCCTGCCTGAACTAAGGAATCCCGAAACTCTTGACTTTCCACTAGGCTCGTACGCTGATCCCTCCATGACGCTTTCCTGGATGGATGTGTGCGCCTGCCTTATAGTTACTTGTGTGTAGCACCTTCAGGAAAGGAATTACAGCCATCTCCTTATGTTTTGTTCACATCTGACCCGGCGGCTTGAACAAAGGAGAGTCTCAGGAACTACTTCTTGTGCGAACACATTTCCCCTCATTCGCACAAATCTTCCATGGTGGGTCACAGGGGCAGAGAAGAGGGAAACGTCTTCGTCAGAACAACCTGGTACCAGGGGAAGCATGTGGATCCCAGCGGCAGACAGACTTGGGCTCGAGTCGTGTTTTTTCCACTGAAAAGATGCATACCTCTAGGGACCTTGCGGTCCTTCCTGAGCCTCAGTTTCTGGTCTGTAAGAAGGACAGCAGTAGCTAAGCAGCTGTGGCTGGTGTGAGAATCACCAACCAGGAGATCCGCGGCAGGATGGCAATATAGCTCCTGGTGGGACAGGGAAGGGTAGCTGGGAGGGCTCCCAGTCACTCGCGTCCACTGACTGGACCTTGCTCTGCCTCACCACTGGAAAATAAATATCAGAGATGATAAACTGGCTTCTACCCATTCTGTACAAAATATGGCACCTTTTTTTTTTTAATGTTTATTTTGTTTATTTTTGAGAGAGAGAGTGCAAGCAGGGGAGGGGCAGAGGCAGAGGGAGACAGAGAATCCAAAGCAGGCCCCACACTGCGAGGGCAGACCCCCACACGGGACTCGAACTCACTGACCGTGAGATCGTGAGCGAAGCCTAACGACAACTGAGCCACCCAGGCGACCCCAAAATATGGCACACTTTATATAAAACTATTCTACTTAGCACCCTGTTTGTGGATCACCCTGGGATTTTCTTGAATATCATCGATTGCCAGGCATCCCTTCTGGTCTTCAATTTCCTCAGAACCTCACAGTAAATTTCTTAGAAGTTCATTGTCCCGTGGTCCACTTTTGGTTTACCTGGAAGGAAACAGAACTGCTATTTAACATTCTAAGCTGATGTGATGTAAAAATGTTCTGTAAGTATAGAGGCACCTGGGTGGCTCAGTCAGGTAAGCGTCTTAACTTCGGCTCAGGTCGTGATCTCCCGGTTTGTGGGTTCAAGCCCCACGTCGGCTCAGGTCATGATCTCATGGTCTGTGAGTTCGAGCCCCACGTCAGGCTCTGTGCTGACGGCTCAGAGCCTGGAGCCTGCTTCAGATTCTCTGCGTCTCCCTCTCTCTCTGCTCCTCCCCCACTCACGCTCTGTCTCTCTCTCTCTCTCAAAAATAAATACACATTAAAAAAAATTGTTTTTTAATGTTCTCCAAGTATTGACAGCAAAGCGGCTGACTGTTTTATTTCAGCAAGAGTGTAGTGGGAAGCATTTACTCCAAGGAAGCGTCAGTATTTACCGACACAGATATAAGTGGGATTGCCCACAAAGTGTATTTCCCTCTGTCGTTGGTCAATGCACATTAAAGAACAGTCAACGTCTCCAATTAAAAAAAAAAGTTTTAAAGCGGCTGGCAGGGACACTTTTAAAACCCTGTTGTTCCAGCTATAAAATCAATCCTGTTTATCCAGCAATTAAATGAATCAAGTGGCCCCCTGCATCTTTGTGGAGGGAAAGAATTCAGACTTTTCTCCAAATTCTGATGTCCTTATGTTGAAACAAGTAAGTTCTCTCTGTTCTTTCTGCTGGCTAACACGATTAGAAACTAGATCTCTACACCGTGCTAGAATCTGTTCCTTGTTGTAGCAGTCATTAGATTTAGATATACTAAAATAAAATAAGTGCATCCCTCAAACTAAGCTCTTCCCAGCCTTCCTCGGGCCCCCTTTGACATTTCTCACCTCCCTCGATTTTGTCATTGTCAATGGTTTTCAGGCATAAAACTCCTATATTTTTTCCAAAGTGTGAAAATTTAATTAACCTCACATACAGGTGCTTGCCAAATCCTATAGTGCTTTTTTTGATCACGTCTTTTTAGATCTTCATTCATAACGGTTGTCAATGTCTCTTTACAACCCTGGATGATTCTGACTGTTGCTATTTTCTGCATAATAGTTATCGGGCTGTCAAGGATGCAGTATTTCCCCACACAGTTGCACTGGTGATGTTTCTATATTTTGTTCAGTTACTCCCAGGGTTGGGCTTGCCTGATGGTCCACAGAAATGAGCTTCTCCTCCCCATCTGCTTTTCCACCTGCCTCCCCCTCCTTCACCACCTCATCTGTTGCCCAGGTCCTTGGGGATGCCAGATCCTTTCTACCCGGGCCCCGAGTGCCACCAGGGAAACAGACACAGGAGACAGGCAACATACATTGGCCATGATAAATGAAAATATCAGCCAACAACAAAACTTCTCCTTACATTGAAAACCTGGAAGGGTTTAAAAATTTAAATGTGGACCAATCAGACTTTCAGAAATAATCTGACTTTAAAAAATAGGGGAACATCTGGTTCCTGTGCTCTGCATTAGTGCCTCCCAGTTATGTCTGGAGTATGACTTGTAGGATGTGTATGATTTAGAAGCCCCTCGCTCTTCTAAATGTAGTCAAAATGGTTTTTTAATTACAGCAAATAAAATCAATTACTTTTTTTTTTTTTAGTATTGCAATATGTATGCCACTACCATTTTATGTGTTGTTCTTAATTTCTTCAGATAGGCTGTAAGTTCTTTAGAGCAGTCCTTTCTAAAAATACATGGTGGGCTTGGATGAATATATGTTCAGATGAGCCAAAAGTGATACCCAACAGTTAAGGGAGCCAATGCAATCTTAAGCCTTGTTCCTAGAAACACGGGGACCAACCAGCTCACAGGAGGGATGAATGAGACAGAGCCACCAGTTCAGCAAAGCTTTAAGAACCTGTAGTTTGCCTGGAAGAGGCTTTCAGGTGATGAAGTTTCTGGAAACCACGAGGATCAGAAAAAATAGAGATGTTTAACTTGAAGAAGAGAAGATATAAGGAGGACAGGATCGATTCTTATTAGTTGTAATGAATGTCTTCATTCAACTTGCAGTGAACAAACATGTACTGAGCACCTTCTGTGTGCCCAGGAAAAAAACCAAAGGCAACAGGAGAGGGACCAGGTTGGTGCTTTTACCAAACTTAGAGTTTGTTGGGGGAAACCCACCAAAAAGGTTTTCCAAAGGGGCAATCTAGTTTGAGTTAGGGACCACATGTCTACAGTTCTACGGGGAGAAGAGGCCATTTGCCTCATTTTTTAAGCCGAGATAGAATTGACATACAGCATGTCAGTTTCAGGTATACAACGTAATGATTCCAATCTGTATATATTGCAGAATAACCACCACAATGAGTCTGGCGAACACCCCTCACCACATATACCACATTTTCTTTATCCTTTCGTATGTCAGTGGACATTCAGGTAGTTTCCGTATCTCGGCTGTTGCAAATAATGCTTCGGTGAATCAGGGGGGTGCAGATATCTATTTTAGTCAGCGTTTTCCTTTTCTTTGAATAAATACCTAGAAGTGGAATAGCTTGATCTACAAATAGGTCTATTTGTAATTTTTTGAAGACTCTCCATACCGTTTTCCATAGTGGCTGTGCCAATTTGCATCCCTACCAACGGTGCACAAGGGTTTGCCTCATGGTTTCTTGACTCTGGGTCTTTATGTTTCTGTGTCACTGCTTTTTTTTTTTTTTTTCTCCCTCAAGCATAGGCAGTTACATCAGGTGAGAGATGTGCGGTGATGGAGGCATGATGGGGACTTTAGAAGCACAGGAAAAGGACCCTCCCCACCAACACCCCCAGGGAACCATGTGGCAAAGTCTAGGCTCTGAAACGTGAGGGGGCGGAGGAATTAATCAGTAAGCAAGGTCATCATCAAGGATCCTAAGGGTGCAACGATGCACAGAAGTGGGGAGGGAGAATGGATTTGGTCAGTCCTGGGATGAGGCTCGCAGTTGGCTGGAGCCATCCTGGTCCTGAAGGGCCACGTGGAGACAAGAGGTTGTATGAAAGTCCCGGAGTGTGAGGTCAAGTGCTCCGGATTCTGGTCCTGCCTTGGCTGTGATTGAACTGTGGGGCCGGAGCCACTCCCCAGCCTGCCCAGAGTCAGCCCCCTTTGCTGGCAACACGTCGATGAACTGAATTCTCTCCAACCCCCTCTCCCCGCTGACCTCTGCAAGGCCCCATCACACCTTGGGTCCAAGGTAAAAATTTTAGAAGGGTTTCCCAGGACCGTATTATTCAGGTGAGGACTACAGCTCTGGGGTTCTGTGGCAATCAAAGGGCCCATTTTCCTTATTATTAACTCTGCACTGTGACGTCTCTAGTTAAGTGTTCTTTCGCTCAAACAGCATTATCCCCTAAAGCTGCAGTCCCCTTAGCTGCCTCTTCCCCCCCAGCCCTTTTGGAAACGTCTGGCAGTGCATCTCTTTGCTTGTGCCTGGATTGTAGAGTAGATTAGAGAGAATCGTCTTGTACCCCATAGGAAACACCGTCCCTCGCTGAAAAACAATCCACAGGCGGCTTCACCAGCCTCCACGGGCACCAGCTGGCTTCCTCTTCTCATTCTTTGGAAGGCTCACATCGGACAAGTGACCCCTGTGGCTTATCTAGCATAGACCAGCATTATCCGACACTTAACGGAACAGTCGGATCGTGGCAGAAGCCTACACTCTTGTCACTCAGCACCTCTTTATTACAGTTCTCAGCCAGCGCTGCCCAAGATCCGGCGGCCTGTCTTTGATTGAGGCAGGCTAGAATGAGTACCGGAGGTGGCCCCTTGGCCACCCGACTTAGCCTCCTGGAATTTCAGCTGGAAGGCCTCCATCAACATGCAGTTCTGTGCTTGATGTCTCAAGTCCTCCCCGTCTTCTTACTAGGTCTGAGATGCTTCACTGTCTTGCGAAACTCTTCTTCCCAGGTATTCAAAATATTTGTCTTGGGGGGAAAAAAAAACCAAAACGGATGAATTCCCCCTGTACGTCCTGGCATAGAATAGTAGTAATTATAGTCATTATGGCTACTATGCATTGCAGGCTTATTAGGTACCAGGCTCTGGTCTGTTGTGTGGTTTTCATGGAATATCTCATGGAATCCTCACGACAGCCTCATGAGGTAGATGTTGTCCCCATTTAATAGATGAGAAAACCAAGGCACAGAGTATTTAACTTAATTTGTCCCATCATACAGCCAGTATGTAGCATGGCCAAGACTCAAACCTGCAAAGGCTGACCCCGGATCTTGCCACTGTCCTAAACCTTACTGCCAATTTATGTATTTAAAAAATTTTTTTCTTTATTGTTTCTTTATTTTTGAGAGAGACAGAGAGACAGAACACGAGCAGGGGAGGGGCAGGGAGAGAGGGAGACACAGAACCCGAAGCAGGCTCCAGGCTCCGAGCCGTCCGCACAGAGCCCGACGCGGGGCTGGAACCCACGAACCGTGAAATCATGACCTGAGCCGAAGTTGGACGCTCAACCGACTGAGTCACCCAGGCGCCCTGAACCTTACAGCCAGTTTAAATATTAAAGGTTATAAAAGGTTTGTGTAAATTCCCACTTGGGAGTGAATGCCGTAGCGCCCATATCCTCCAGCTTGGGGGAGCTCTGCTCTTCTCCCCTCTCTTCGTTGAGGCGGCAGAAGCAGGCTAAGTGCCAGCTGTTATGTCACCTGTCCCAGGCTCCCCTTCCAAAGGAGACTGCAGTTTTCACGTTCATCAAGTGCTCTTCACTCTGGAAGTGACACTTCTTCCCTCCGGACTTGGCCTCTGCAAACCTTGAAGGGGCATGTCTCCTGTGACCGGGCGACCGCAGACGTGGGCGGGCTTCCCCCCGAGGGCCTCCAGGGTGGACGCCTGTCCCCGGAGCTAGGGATGGTCTTCGGCAAGAGCCCGTCGTGGAGAACGCGTGAGGAAGTCCGTCAGACCGACTGCTGACCCTTCCGAATGGAAGAGAAGAAAACCGGACAAACCGTAAAGCGTGGGCCGTCACTGTCACTGTATGATCACGGCCAATCGACATGTTGTACGTCAAGCGGCAAAAGGAAGAGAAGGAGCCCAGGCAGGGCCAGCTGCTCTCGGACCAATTTCTAACCTGCCACCGAGTGCTCGATCACGTTTGGAACAAACCAGAGGCTCGATTAAAACGTCCGTGCGCCGTTCCTGCGAGTGGCCCTACAGCCTCTCGTCATTTTGTGGCACGTGTCTGAAAAGGCAGGAGGAAGGGACAGTGGACAAAGTCCTTCATGACTTGTACCCCCTCGGTGCCGGCTGAGTGTCCGGTTAGCTCTTCACGCCTGGGTGGACTGAACAGTGATGGTGCGTCCTCCCCAGAAGTCCCCCCTCTGAGGACTCCAACATGGCCTCAGGGTGGCCTTGGCCAGCCTCAGCGCTGGGGAAATCACAGAACAGCGTATTCAGGGGAATATACGATCCCCATTTATCACTGAACGTAAAAACAAATGAATTGGAGCCACTAAGAAAAACAAAAACAAACAAAAAACAAACAAAAACACTGCTAATGTTCTAGGAACAGTCTTCATTTTTTTAATTCCACAAGTTAAAAAAAAAATGGGGGGGGGAGGCATTTAGATCATCTGCCTCGACCCAATTTAGAAACGCCAATTCCAATACTTGGACAGATAGTTTGATTTTCATTGATTAGAATTCACAGTTCAAGATTTTTTTTCCCCTCTAAGTAGAAGAGAAAAACTCAGTTGTGAAAGCAGCTTACTTGTGAAAGCCGTACTTGTATGTGTTAAGTATAACCCTCCTTCTCCTTCCAGCTGAACTTCTACTTTTTAAAATAGATCACTGAGCGATAATTTTAAATCCCGAATAAAATTCAGTCGAATTCTTTAAATGGACTCTAAAAATGATGCCAGGCAAAAAAAAAAAAAAAAAAAAAAATGAATTTCATCTCTTAGGATCTCCGCCTTAAGGCACATGTTCCCAAAGGACTTAAGTTTCTTGAATTTCAAGCACTGCCAACTACTTTCAAATTTAAAGATGAAATGGTGTTCACTTTCCATATGTTGTTATGGAATTACAGGCTTCTTTTTTGTACTGACAATCTGGCCACATGGATAGAATTTATAGTCTCTGCATTATGATCGTGTTACCTTCACTTTTAAAAGAAGACCGCCAAATGGAAATAACTACACTCTCTCTTCCTGATCCTTTCCTGCTGCGGAGGACATTTCTTGGCTGTGTTTAAATTATGTCGCTGTTCCCCGTAGAGGAGATAAAAAGAAGAACCCAACTGAACCCCACCGAAATTCAAAGTTTTTACTTTTTTGAGTGATAGGAGAAAACTCGGATACCAGCATATGATTCAGTATGCTGTAAAAATTCAAGCGGAAAGTCACGGGCAGACACAAATTTAGGGTAAAGTTAGTGTTAAGGTCTGAATGTTCGAGTTTCCCTCAAAATTCTTACATGGAAACCTAGGTTCCCAGAGTGATGGTACTAGAAGGCGGGGTTTGGGGGAGGTGTTAGGTCAAAAGGGGGGGAACCCTTGTGAACAGGATTAGTGCCCTCATCAAAGGGACCCCAGGAAGTTCCCAGCCCCTTCTGCCTTGTGAGGGCGCAGCGAGAAGTTGGCTGCCTGCAGTCCCGGAAGATGGGTCTCACCAGGACCCGACTATGCGGGCAGCCTGATCTTGGACTTCTAGTCTCCAGAACTGTGAGAAGTAAGTTTCTGTTGTTCGTAAGCCACTCAGTCTGTGATATCCTGTTATTACCCTGTGTTAGTCCTGAATGGGCTAAGATGTCCAAGTTCTAGGAAAATTTTCCACTTGGTCTTTCCGAGTAGATGGTCTTTATACGCTGGGAGGAAAACATTGACATTGGGCTTAAATCTAAATAGAAATCTTAGAGATGTATGTTGCACTCTGGACTTGGGATAATTTTACCAAGTTACCTTCTTTGGAAAGGCGGAAGACCCAGTGAGTGGGAATCAAGATAGAAATTCCCGGAGTGACCCTGGGGCAGCTATTTATTTCTCCGCTCCAAAAGCATCAGTGGTGGTGCCTCTGGGCGTCTTTATTCCCTTCATTCTGTGCGTCCTTGTACATTCTGACACTGAGCACATTTTTCCCACTTGCCCATGTAAGGAAACTGCCGAAGTAGATGAGGACACTCAGTGGGCTCTGAGCGAGACAGACCTCCCCTCTTCCTGCTGCAGTCAACAGCGATCGGTGGGCCACAGAGGAAATACCGTGCTTTACGATGGTGTTTGGAAGAGATACACTAAGAAACCTACAAATATTCAGGCTTCTGATCTTTACCTTTCACTTCGGGATTGCTGGCTGATTTTTGCCACTGCCATTGTGTTGCCTTTTTTTGTTCTTTTAATTTCCTGTGGACCAGAAGTGCTTTGGGTATTGCCTTGGCATTAATGAAGACCCATCACGAAAAGGAGCTGCCTATTAGATCACATTCACCCCACCCTTTCCCTGCGTCCTAAGGGGTCCACACAGCATTATTCCCGACAGTAAAATCTCAAGTATCTGGACCAGTCTGGCTGCACGTGACCTCAAGAAGGGGGTTTTCCCTGGCTCCCTGGGGATCTGTGTTCACAATGTGCCCGTGCAGGTTCAACATTTCCCAATATACAGCCTCACTTTCTCCTCTGGTCTTTTCTTCACATAATTCCCAGTTAATGTCCAATACCAAAAGCAGAAACAGATCAAAACTGAATATATTCCATTACCATGGTTTTCAGATCTCTGTAGCATGAGGTAAAGGAAACCTTTCTATGAACAAACAAACACACACACACAAACGTTTCATGACAATGGACCATTTCATTATACCGCACTGAAAATGTGTTTGAATAAAGACAGAGAAGCTAAAAGCTAAAAAAAAACAAAACAAAACATTGACATTCTTCCTCTTGTTCAAATTAACTTTCCAGGAAAATGGTCTGAATAAACAAGAGTGGGAAGCGATCAGATCAATGAGATTGAGTTATGAACAAAAGTAAACATACAACTGCTTCTGACTGACTGTAAAAATTGCCATTAGAAGCAATTCTTCATGTGGTGTCTGTACTTCTCTCTCTCTCTCTCTCTCTCTTAGCCCAGTGGTCCCATCCAAGCCCCATCACTGGCGCAGTGGCTGACTCTAAATCCTGACCAGTGATGAGGTCGGTCCCAGCCACCCCAGCCATCTCTCCAAGTGGCCACAGAGCCTTGCCAGTTGCTCACCAGGCAGCCTGTGTCCCCTGAAGAAATACTCCCACTGCGTTCCCTATTAAGTCATTCTTTTTTTTTTTTTTTTAATTTTTTTTTTCAACGTTTATTTATTTTGGGGACAGAGAGAGACAGAGCATGAGTGGGGGAGGGGCAGAGAGAGAGAGAGGGAGACACAGAATCGGAAACAGGCTCCAGGCTCCGAGCCATCGGCCCAGAGCCCGACGCGGGGCTCGAACTCCCGGACCGCGAGATCGTGACCTGGCTGAAGTCGGACGCTTAACCGACTGCGCCACCCAGGCGCCCCGATTTTAATTTTTTTTAACATTTATTTATTTTTTGAGAGACAGAGAGACAGAGCGTGAGCGGGGGAGGGGCAGAGACAGAGAAGGAGACACAATATGAAACAGTCTCCAGGCTCTGAGCCATCAGCCCAGAGCCTGACGCGGGGCTCGAACTCACGGACCGCGAGATCGTGACCTGGCTGAAGTCGGACGCTTAACCGACTGCGCCACCCAGGCGCCCCAGGATGATAATTTTTTTTTTTTTAATTTTTTTTTTCAACGTTTATTTATTTTTGGGACAGAGAGACACAGAGCATGAACGGGGGAGGGGCAGAGAGAGAGGGAGACACAGAATCGGAAACAGGCTCCAGGCTCCGAGCCATCAGCCCAGAGCCCGACGCGGGGCTCGAACTCCCGGACCGCGAGATCGTGACCTGGCTGAAGTCGGACGCTTAACCGACTGCGCCACCCAGGCGCCCCTAAGTCATTCTCTTACTAAATGGCTCTTGACAACCCACTCCGTTCTGGATGCTCCTAGAACACCGGGGATAAAGCAGAGAACAAAACATGGCTGTACTCTCTCCTGAAGTTCCCTTTGGAAAGGGCCCCGGGTAGGTAGAAAATAAATCAATATTGTGTCAGATGATGGGTAATGCCATAAAGAAAACAAAGGCAGTCAAGGGGGATAGAGAGTAAAGGCTGGGGAAGGAATTTTATTTACACTGGGCCATCAAGAATCTCTCCTCTGAGAGAAGTCCTATGTTACCCAAGAGCTATGTTTGGGGAAGAGAGTTCCAGGCAGAGGTAATGGAAGGCGATGGCCTGGAGGTGGGAGCATAGCTAGTCTAGTGCCTGGAAGGAAGGGACAGAGAGAGAGGAAAGTGGGGAGAGAGGCACCAGAGTCCGGAGAAGGTATTCCGAATGCTGGTATTTGTATTTAGGCTGGTGTATGCACTTCGGATTTCCCTCTTCATTAGCTGGGAAGTCTTGGAGGGATTCGAACTGTGGCATAATATGATCTGATTATGGTTTTAATGTTTATTTATTTTTATTCATTTATTTGATTTTTTTTAATGTTTATTTATTTTTGACAGAGAGAGAGAGAGAGAGAGGAAGCATGAGTGGGGAGGGGCAGAGAGAGAGAGGGAGACACAAAATCCGAAGCAGGCTCCAGGCTCCCAGCTGTCAGCACAGAGCCCAACGTGGGGGTCAAACTCACAGACCACGAGATCATGACCTGAGCCAAAGTCAGATGCTTAACCGACTGAGCCACCCAGGCGCCCCTGATCTGGTCATGATTTTATAGAGTTGCTGTGATGCCTGCCTGGACGAGAATCCCAAGTTCTTTTCAGTCATTTCCTGACTGGCCCAAACAGAAAGCATGTTCCTTAGACTTGCGAAGAATACAAAGCAGGGAAAATAATAGAATCCAGATCTAAAAACATTTCTTCTTGGGGCGCCTGGGTGGCTAAGTCGGTTGAGCGTCCGACCTCGGCTCAGGTCATGATCTCATGGTTCATGGGTTCGAGCCCCGCATCGGGCTCTGTGCTGACAGCTCAGAGCCTGGAGCCTGCTTCTGATTCTGTGTCTCCCTCTCTCTCTGCCCCTCCCCCGCTCGTGTACCATCTCTCTTAAATATAAATAAACATTTTTTAAAAATAAATGAATAAAAACATTTCTTCCCTCTGACAACCCAGCTAAATGGCAGTGCCCACTGCAAAGCCTTCCTTGTGAATACAATTTCTTTAAAATCAATGAATTCCGGAGAACTCTTTCAGGACCAATTAGTGCCTATAAGATGAAATAAATTCAAAATCAGCTGCTTATGCATAAGATGGACAAGATCTACCTGTACAGCAGTTCAGAGGGCAAAAAAAAAAAAAAAAATCTGATTTTTAGCAGACCTTGAACTCAGTATGAGGTGTGATATACTGGCTTTAGTGAAAAGAAAATACATTCTTACAGTCTAAGCAGGTTGCGACGTTGGCTGATGAGATCCAAAGCACGCCATGGGGTGTGTGATGTGGAACTAACACACCTGGTCTGGATTTGCATGCATGTGTGTGTCTGAGTTTGTGTGTGTGCGTGAGTGTGCGCGTGCGAGCATCTTCTCTTTCCTCAGAATTAGGGCCTGGCCAGCCCGCAGAGCCCAAATCTGTAGCCATGGTACCGATAGTTTGGGAGCAGAACGTCCACATTCAGGAACACCTGTCTGGCGGCTGGGTGCATTGAGTTCCTTCAGATTTTAACTTGGCCTTGGGCTTTGCTAATGCCCGAAGAAGAAAGCCGTGTATTTACATGTGCACTGTATTTATGTCTATTTCCATCTGTTAACATGTACGTCTCATCTCCTCTGAGGTGAAAGCGAAGCCCTGATTTGGTTAAATATCACCTTCAAAATTCAAACAGGTGGACATTTTTCATAAAACTGCCCCTGGAAATCTTCACTCCAGTTGACCTCCCACTCTAGAGCCTTACACCAGGCTATTTATTTTGTGCCCAAGGCATTTATTCCCTGTTATTTCTCTCGAGAAAATTCGTGGTTACCCTAGGTCGCCATTATAGATGGAGTGCATTTCTTTCCTCCCATTTTCTCACTTTTCACGAGCATAATTTAACCAAAGAATGAACTACTCACAGTTGGTTTTAATACTGAATAGCAAATCAGTCCTGCTGTTTGAATACAGTCTATTTATTGCTGACAAATACTGTAGTTTGAAGAAGTCATAAATAGACATGACAGAAATAGTCAACGTTTCTGTCACATGTCTCATTGTAATGATTCAGGTCTACTATGTCCCAGAGAGAGGAGAAAAAAATTACAAAGCACTGAACTTGTTGGTTTCTAAATAATTTTTACCTGGCCTCGGGTGATTCTAATTGCATCTCGTATTTTGGCGATTTGGCGGGAACTCGTCATTAGAGTAATAAAACAGGAATCGTCCTCACTACTTTGAGTCTATGTAGGAGGAAAATGAGGGCTTTCTATTTTCCAAGCAGAGCATTCTTACCTTATGGATAGAAAGTGATCTTCTCTCATCCCACAAAATAGGCAACCGTCTCTGTACCCCTTGTACTAACTTGTGTGTGACACAATGCGAGTCACTTACACTCTCTGGGATTTATTTTCTTCTATTAAATAAAAGGGTTAGACCACCTAGACACAAACACATTTTCTGGCTTTGTAAGATTCTTTAATATTCGTTATAATACACGGGTGACATCGATCTTTTTTGTTGTTGTTTTAAGTTTATTTATTTTTGAGAGACATAGAGCCAGCTCAGGTCGGGGAGGGACAGAGAGAGAGAGAGGGAGACAGAGAATCCCAAGCAGGCTCCACACCGTCAGCACAGAGCCTGATGCGGGGCTCGAACTCACGAAACTGTGAGATCACGACCTGAGCAGAAACCAACAGACACTTAACTGACTGAGCCACCCAGGAGCCCCTGGACTGACCTTGATCTTAAAGACCCACCTGCTTGCTTCCGTGGTACCTTGTTTGTTCTATGCATATCACCAGCATCAGAGGTAGACAGATGAATTGTCACTGTCTTACCCAGTGGGAGCTACTACAACAAAATGCCACAGAATCGGTGGATTAAACACTGGACATTTATTCTCACAGGTCTGGAGGCGGGGAAGTCAGAGATCAAGGTGCTGGCAGACTTTGTTGGTCTCCTGGCTTCCAGGTGGCTGCCTTCTTTCTATGTCCTCATAAGGCAGAGACAGCTCTGGTGTCTCTTCTCATAAGGACGCTAATCCCATCATGGGGGTCCTGCCTTCATGACCTCACCTAAACCTAATCTCCTCCCAAAGGCGCCACCTCCTAAAACTGACACCTTGAGGGCTCGAGCTTCAGTACACAAATGGGGTGAGGGGCGGAGGGAGGGGTGATACACAGTTCAGCCCATATAAGAACTTATCAAACGTTCTTTACTGCTCTGCTATTAAAGCACCTGTACTTACCTGGTCCCATTCTAAAAGCTCCAGGGGGATTAAAAAGATCAGAAGAGAGCTATGCATTGAATATAAAAGTGGGCTCCCAGGCTCCCACAAAAAAAAAAAAAAAAAAAAACAAAACTTTGGAATGATAATGAAGGGCGCTTGGCTGAAATAGAATGCTCTCATGGGAGAACCCAAGGTTGAATTTCTGACTTCCCCCCGAATGTGAGGGAAATTCTTAGGTATGGTGGTTTTTCAATACACATCTACGCTATTAAAATTCATGTTCTGAGAATGTGTTCAAATGTGATGCAACCAGAGGATATATTGTATTGTAGATTCCTCTGTCCTGTAAAGAAATCCTATAATCACCTTGAAGGTCTGCATTCTGGATGAAAGAGTTCAATGCTCTCTAAAGAGTCAGGCAGGAGTGGGGTGGGGGGGGGCAGGGTATGAGGGAGGCTTTGCAGGCATGAAACCTCACCTTAGCCTTGAGGACAAGCATTGCAGGGATTGTCCTAACGATGCCTGAACGTTTGGACGGAAGGGATCGCATTCTGGCAATGGCTACAGTTTTGCTTCCATCACGAAAATCCCTGAGTGTTAGAGAAATGCTAACAGGCCTGATTGTCTTTTGTCTTCATCTAAGTGGTTTCATAAAGATTTGGTAAAATTGTGTAGTTGCTTTAAGTCTTGAAGGCTTTCTTCAGTTGGTGCGGACTCTTTACTGCTTCACAAATCCTGCTCCCTCTCAGAGAGAGAGAGGACAGAGGTGGGACAGTGGGGGGAAGTTTCTAGAGTCTTCATTGGCTTCTTTCATGGTCCCTATCGTGTTTTATAAGCCAGGCCGGATGTTCACGTACGAGCAGAGTTTCGATCCAAAGTTTTAAAAAATTACCTGGGATTTCAAAACAGGTCTTCTTCCGCTGAATTGTGACTTTTTTTAAACGTCTTTGGCGCTTTTATTCGTGCGTCTATGTGTCGTTGTGAGTATTTTCCATACTCTAAATCCAGTGGTAATGTGTTATTCTTTGAAATATGTGTACCACAAACATGTTTCTAAAAGTTCTGAGCTGTTTCTAAGTTTTCTTTCCCTCTTGGACCCTTCCTTTCAAACCGTTCGTTCCGTCACTGCCCAGAAATAAAGTGGGGCATACAATTGGAAAATACAGGCGTCTAGTTACTTATTAAGTCATTAGTACAATGATGAATGAACATCTTCCCACACCCAGCTGCAGGATACACAAAGTCACAGACAACTGGTCCACTTAAAAGGCAGCACATTAGGGGCGCCTGGGTGGCTCAGTTGGTTAAGTGTCTGACTCCTATTTGGGCTCAGGTCATGATCTCACCGTGTGTGAGATGGAACCGTGTGTGAGATGGAACCCCATGTCCGGCTCTAGCAGACAGCGCGGAACCTGCTTGGGATTCTCTCTCTGCCCCTCCCCTTCGTGCATGCACGCACATGCTCTCTGTGTTGAAATAAATAAACAAAAAAAGTCATCACATTAGACCAGGGATTTTCTTTTTAACCCTTTCTGCTGAGGGTCTTTCTTGCACCTCAACCACACACACTAGGGTTATCTTTTAAACCGTATAGCTACAGTAATCGCCCTATTTTAGAAGCGAGTATGGAAAAGACCAGAGAATATAGTATCTTCCCCTCAGCATCCAACCAGCTGTCACTCTGGGAATTAAAACCTCTCAAATCTAAAAAGAAGCCGCTAAATGCAAAGATGTCTATAAATGGGCTGTAAAGACATCATATAGAATGATCCCTGGGAATTAGGGGGAAAATGTCATCTCAACATGTATTTGAAATCTTTTTTTTTTTTTACAAAACCCATTTTGCTTTCTTTTACAGTATTCTTGATTATTATTCATGACCCCCACTTAGCATGGTTCCTTCATTGTCTACCCCCAGATCAGTTAAGTAGGGGCACCTGGCTGACTCAGTCAGACTCTTGATCTCGGGGTTGTCGGTCTGAGCCCCACGTTGGGTATAGAGATTACTTAAAAAACTAATAAAATATTTTTTTTTAAAGCGATTAAGTGAGTAAAAAAAAGAGATGACTAAACCACTCTTAAATCCTACTTCCAAAGCTCAAGTTCCTAAAACTATCATCTTGTGACAGCTTATTCGTGATATCAGAGCTGGGGGATGGCGTAGGGGTTATTTAGACTAGAAATATAATCTGACCTTCATTCATTCAACAAGAATGTATTGAGCCTCATACGTGCCAGGCATTGTTCAAGGCTCTGGGATACAACAGAGAACAAAGCAGACGAAAACCATGTCTTCGTGGAAATCACCTAATGTGGGGAAACAGCCAATGGGCGAATAAGGAAAATACACGTCGTGTTAGGAAGTGAGAAGTACAAAGAAGAGAAACAAACCCGTGATGGGTAAAAGAACATGTTGTGGGCAATTTTACACAAGAGATCTCCTTTTTAAGAGCATGGCAGCTGAATTCCCCCCATTGGAAAGGCTCTGTTGACTAGAGTCATAGGAACCACTTTTTGCGATGTGTTAGAGTTCACTATGGACCCCCACACACGGACCTGATTTGAACGTGTCTGCAGCCCTGTGAGATCTCCCGAGTGCCCACTACGTTGATGATAAAACTGAGGGACGGAAGAACTTAACCATCTGCGCAGTGAGCAGCGTTGTCTGGCACTGGCTGGGATCTCTCTCATCCTCTCCGCCCGGCCATGTGGACAGAGTGTCCGTCCCCGTTACTCCTGGCCGAGGGGGATAAGGAAGACTGCAACGGGGTGTTTGTGTACTCCTCAGAGATGCTGTTTCACAGAATTTGACATTTACAGTTTCTGGGTTCGGTTTGTTTTCTCCCTAGGGGGAATATCATTAAAGGAAATCTGTAAAGAGTATTAATATACAACAAGAGAACAGAGTTGGGTAAAACTGAAAACTCTCCCCACAATCGGGGCATAACCCTCCTCCCCCGTCCTGTACTTATGAATCTTCAGGGGCGCCTGGGTGGCTCAGATGGCTGAGCCTCAGACTCTTACTTGCAACTTGGGTCATGATCCCAGGGTCATGGGATCGAGCCCCGTGTTGGGTTCCATGCTGAGCATTGAGCCTGCTTGGGATTCTCTCCCTCTCCCTCTGCCACCCTCCCTTGCTTGTGCTCTCTCTCTCTCTCTCTCTCTCTCTGAAATAAAACATTCAATTAAATTTTAAAATATAATAAAATCAATAAATCTTGCACGACGCACTAGCTGGGAGCTGCTGTCCCTGCCGCGTCTGGCGCTGTATAGGCTTGTCAACTCGGCCATCGCCCGACGTGTTAGTCGTCACACTGAAGCTGCATCCTGGCGATCCGAGTCCGCATCAGGAAGTACGAGCCACCCCTGCTATCCCAGAAACTTTTTCAGTTTCGTTCATAAATTAAGTTCTGAGAGCCAAAATGCCAGTAAGCCCACAGAGACCACTTTTTTTTCCCTACCTGGAGTTTATCCAAGTGTAAAACCTCCAAGTAGATCTGTCAAGCGCAGAGCTTTCAGGTTAAACGTGCTCATCCACTGTTTACGTAAAAGCCGTGAGATCATGGCCTGGTTTTCGTTGTTGTTGTTGTTACCGTTGTTTGAAAATGAGGGGAATAGGTTTTTCTTCGTCTCCTAAAGACAAGCAAGTGGACAAAAAAGAATAGTCAACAAACATTTACTGAAAATCTGGTATCGTTTTCCTAAGGTGCTGACTCAAAACTGGAGAAAAGTGGGGATTTGGGAAGCAGATGGAGGAAAGGATTCTAGTCCTCTGCTCATGGAAGGAGTGAGCAAGTTACTTAGCCTTTGAACCTCAGGTTCCTCTTCTGTAAAATGGGCATAAGACCCGCTCAGAAATGTCACTATCGGGACTAAATGAGCTATAAACCGTTTTATGTCTGGCACTTAGTGTCCATAGATGACACTATTATGGGGCTAGTAGGGGCCAAATGCACCTCCACTGGCCCTTCCCTCGGGGGCATAAAGGCCTTGACTTGGGCTACGAGCCACAAAACCCAGAGTGGGGTGGGCAGAGCTGCCCCCCAGGAGCAGGTGTGGAGCCAAAGGAACAGTGAGGCACTGTCCGGAAACCCAAGAGAGAAGGCAGGAAAGAAAACCAGAGCGAACGGTCACCAGTGGTGACCAGGCAGATTGGAGTAGGCAGTTCAGAGGGCAGAGCGGGGACGGGCTTCCCGAAAGAGTCCACAGGAGGAGGGGGACGGGATAGAGCTTCATCAAGGAGCCCGGGGCTCACGTATAAATGGGCCAAGCCGGTCAGGCAGCCGCAGAGGGTGGGCACACGCTTCTGTTTTGGAGAGATTTGCGTTTCTAGTTTACTTGCAGCCAGCACCATTCCAGATACGGGTTACCTCTTAAAGTCCATGCTTCAGCGGTGCTCAGGTTCGGACAATGTTGAATACAAATTCCTAGTGCTGGGAACCCCCAGTGCCCGAGCCAGCCACCCAGCCGGAGCTCTTGGTTGCTGGGGTCTTACTCCCAGACTCCAAGGTCCAGAGGGATGTCAGCAGTCCAGCGACCCCCGTCCCGGGGCAGGGTGTCCTACCACTCCTGTTCACAGAGGGTGCCCAGCCTCTGCAGGGACCCTTCCGGTGGCAGGACACTTGCCCGCCACTCATGAGGAAGCCATCCCCTGGATTAGCAACGCTGAGTCGTCCCTAGGGTCACCGTAAAGTCTGTCCCCTCCTCAGCCCTCAACACACAGGACCTCCCCGAGAACTGCCCTCCAGGAAGCTGCCTCCCACCCACCTTCCTTCTCCTGGAGCTGTCCCTTCTCGGACCAAACGTCACCACCCCTTCAACCAGTGAAGTTGACCCTGAGGGCTTCTCCGTCCTGATGGCTCTCCTCTTGACGTGGTGAAATTTGCAAACATTCATCTTAAAACGTAGCCCGTGGAACTGAACACAGCAATTCATTTATGTTCTGAATGTATCAGTCCCGTGAACACCCTTGTCAAGAACACTGTGATTTATTTTGTATGCTAATATCGCGCAGCTTTGGGGTCCACCACATGACATTTTAGGCTCCCGCTAAGCCTGTTGTCAAAATTCAGCTGCACGCATACAGAGAATTTGGGGGGATCTGTTTTGTTCACTAACTCTATCCATAGTCCTAAAAATAGTGTCTGTCCCCTGGTGGCTCAGTCGGTTGAGCATCAGACCTCAGCTCAGGTCATGATCTCGTGCTTCGTGGGTTCGAGCCCCGTGTCGGGCTCCGGGCTGACGGCTCAGAGCCTGGAGCCTGCTTCCGATTCTGTGTCTCCCTCTCTCTCTGCCCCTCTCCCGCTCATGTTCTGTCTCTCTCTCTTTCAGAAATAAACATTAAGGAAATGAAAATTAAATTAAAATAAAAATAGTGTCTGGCTGGTAAGATCTCAGTAAATGTTTGTTAGGTGAAGGAACGGGGATCGTGTACTTGAGAAGATTGTATCCAGACTTTTTGTTAGGATAATAGAATCCTCCAGTACCAACGATCCTAAAGGCAGAGAAGACCAAAGACATGAACCAGAGCCTGGGAACAGTCGGGATGTTTTTTGGGTTGTTGTTTTTTTTTTAAGTTTATTTATTTATTTTTGAGAGGGGGCGGGGGATGAGCTGGGGAGGTACAGACAGAGAGAGGGAAATACAGAATCAAAAGCAGGCTCCAGGCTCTGAGCTGTCAGCACAGAGCCCAACACGGGGCTCAAACTCGCAAACCGTGAGATCATGACCTGAGCCGAAGTTGGGCACTGAACCAACTGAGCCACTCAGGAGCCCCCAGAATGCTTATTATTCACACACCTTGTGATTCACCCATGAAGGTGTGCAATTCAGCGATTTTTAGTATACTCAAAGAATAATGCAACCGTCACCATCATCAGTTTCAGAACATTGTTGTCGTTCCCAAAAAGAAACCCTGTAGCCTTTAAGTATCACCCTCCCCACCCCACGATAGCCCCATCACCTTAACCCTCAGCAACCACTAGTTTATTTTCTTTATAGGTAGATTTATCTATTTCAGACATTTCGCACAAATGGAATCCTATAATACGTCATCTTTTGTAACCAATTTCTTTCATTCAGCATAATGTGTTCAAGGCTCATCCGTGCTGTATCATAGATCAGTCCTTAATTCCTTTTTTTTTTTTTGCCCTTTTGTCCTTTATTTTTTTATTGAAATAAAATTAACATACAATGTTATATTAGTTTCAGGTGTACAACACGCTGATTCGACAATTTTGTATATTATTCAGTGATCGCCGTTAAGTGTAGTCGCTCTCACCATACGATGTTATTACAATAGTGTTGACTCTATGCCCATTGTTGTCCTTTTCATCTCTGTCACTTATTTTATAACTGAAAGTATGCACTCCTTAATCCTTTTATCTATTTTGGCCGTCCTCCCTACCCATTTCCCCTCTGGCAACCACCAGTTTTTTTCTATGTAAGAGTATGCTTAGTTTTGGGGGAAAAATTTTTAGAAAAAAAAATGGGGGGCTCCTGGGAGGCCCAGTCAGTTAAGTGTCTGACTCTTGGTTTCAGTTCAGGTCATGATCTCACGGTCTGTGGTACCGAGTTCCACATCAGGCCTTGTGATGACAGCATAGAGCCTGCTTGGGATTCTCTCCCTCCCTCTCTCTGTCCCTTCCCTGTTGACCCGCATGCTCTCTCTTTCTCTCTCTTTCCAAATAAACTTAAAAAAAATTTAAGAGTCTGCTAATTTTGGGGGGTGTGTATCTATTTGTTCACTTGCTTTTTAGATTCAACATATAAGTAAAATCAGAGAGTATCTTTCTCTGACTGGCTTATTTCATTTAGCATAATACCTTCTAGGTCCATCCATGTTGTTGCAAATGGCAAGATTTCATTCTTTTTTGTGGCTGAGTAATATTCCAGTGTGTGTGTGTGTGTGTGTGTGTGTGCACGCCACATCTTCGGCCATTCGTCAACTGATGGACACGGGCTGCTTCCGCATCTTGGCTCTTGTAAATAATGCTGCCATAAACACAAGGAGGTGTGTATCTTTTTGAATTAGTGCTTTCCTTTTCTTTGGATAAACACCCAGTATTGGAATTACTAGATACTATTGTATCTCTCTTTTTAGTTTTTTAAGGAACCTGTTTCCCATAGTGGCTACACCAATCTACAATGGTGGACAAAGTTTCCATTTTCTCCACATCCTTGCCAACCCTAGTTATTTCTTGTCTTTCTTATACGAGCCATTCTGACAGGTGTGAGGTGACATCTCATTGTGGTTTTGATTTGCATTTCCCTGATAATTTACTGATGTCGGGCATTGTTTCCTGTGTCTGTTGGCCATCTTTATGTCTTCTTTGAAAAAACATCGATTCAGATAGTCTGCCCATCTTATAATCAGATTGGTTTTTTTGGTGTTGAGTTGTGTCAGTTTATATACATACATACGCACATACATATGCTAACCCCTTATCAGATCTATCATTTGCAAATGTCTTTTCCCATTCGGTAGGTTGCCTTTTTGTTTTGCTGATTGTTTCCTTCATTGTGCAACAACTTTCATTTCCCTTGTCTGAGGCCATAGATCTGTAAATATGTTGCAAAGGCTGATGTCCGAGAGATTACTGCCTATGTTTTCTTTTAGGAGTTTTATGGTTTCAGGTGTCACATTGGGTCTTTAAACCATTTTGAGTTATTTTGTGTATGGTGTGAGAAGGTGGTCCAGTTTTCATTCTTTCACGTGTAGCTGTCCAGTCCTTAATTCCTTCCAATGGCTGAATAATATTCCACAGTATGGATGGACCACATTTTGTTTATCCATCCATTCACCAGTTGAGGGACATTTAGGTTATTTCCACTTTTGCCTATTATGACTAATGTTGCTGTGAACGTTCACAGGCAAGTTTTTGTGTGATGTATGTTTTCATTTCTCTTGGATACACACCTAAGAGTGAGTCATATGGTCACTCTTTGATTCACACTGGGGATATATCAGACTGTTTTCCAAAGTAGCCGCACCATTTTACGTTCCCACCAGCAACGTGCGAGGGTTCCGATTTCTCCCCGTTCTCAACAACACTGGTTATTGAAGGATGCTTCTTTCTAGTCTCATTGCTTGTCTCACATTCCTTAAAAATTCTGCATTCCTTTCCAGGATATAAAGCCTCTATTTGCTGAATTTATATTACCATCAGGAAAAAAGTACAGGAAAATCAAAAATGGGAAGTATTTAAATTGTGCCTATCCATCTTGGAAAAATGAACTGTGTTAAAGAAAAGTGAAGAAAACTAAAGCTGTCAGTTTCCGGGTCCAGAGAGTTTCCCTTCTTTGTTTTGGTGCCTTAGCATTTTGAGGACACGGATGTGCATACATATGTGGGTATAGAAAGAGCAACAATTTCTCACCTGCTTTACGTGCTACGCCAGCATAATCCCTAACGATTCCCTGGGATGCTACCAAACTATGGAGCGATTTTTAGCCTTCGGCATATGGAGGTGTCAAAAAAAATGCATCTTCTTGCAGATGGGAGTGTCTCTGGTCCAGTAGTCAATCTCTTAAATTCTTGGCTACCTAAGGCTTTCAGTGAAGATGAGTGTATTCTTCTTTATTTTACCCTCATCTTGATGGCTTTCATAACAGGAAACGAATTTACAATTACAAAAGGCTTATTGTTCCCCATCAACTCTTTGCATTCACTTGTAGAACTTCCTTTTTGTAGAAGGAATCTTACCATGTGCAGGAAAAAACATTCATAGCTTTGCTTAGTACTGGCCAAGACTTCCTCCTTTTTAGTTGAAAAATAATAACCCTAAGGTGGTTTTCCTTCAAAATTTGTATAATGGGCTTTTCAATGTCACTGCAGTAGTGATGGGTTTGTGCAATTTTTGTTTTCCTTACACGAGAGATACCAGGGTTTAGGAGTGTTTTCACATCCACAATAAGTAACCCATCTTGAAAAAAAATTTTTAATGTTTATTTATTTTCGAAGGAGAGAGACACAGAGTAAGAGTGGGGGAGGGGCAGAGAGAGAGAGGGAGACACAGAATCCAAAGCAGGCTCCAGGCTCTGAGCTGTCAGGACAGAGCCCTACGCAGGGCTCGAACCCACAAACCGTGAGATCATGACCTGAGTTGAAGTCAGACACCCAACCGACCAGGCCATTCAGGTGCCCCACAACTAACCCATCTTTTAAATAAGCACCTAAGGACATCTGACACCTTTCAGATGAACGATTACTGTTATGAACTCAACTAGCTATAATTCACTGGTGGGTATTTTATGTTCCCACGCTGGTTTTTAACTATTGCTACAAAATTAAAAATACTGGGTTTTCAAAGAGAGAGGGAGAGGGAGAGAGAGGTAGCAAGCAAGAGGACACGGGGGAAATGGGGATTTTGATACATTGGTGATGGGAATGAAAATTAGTTTCCATCGCTTTGAAGAGTTGTTTGGCAATACCTGGTAAAGACCCCTCCCCTACAAAAGCAATACCATTCCCGAGTGTTTACCCTACAGAAGTTCTCAGACAGGTGCTAAGGTGACGTGCGTGATCTTTGGATTCTTTCATTTATCCATCGTCCAGCAGATATTCACTGAGCATGTACTGGGTCCTATGTACTAGTCTAGGGACGACAGATACAACAGAGGGCAAAACAAACAAAAACTCTACCTTCAGGGGGGCTTCTGTTCTAGAGGAGGAGGATGTGAACTAAGCCAACTAAGTGAGGAAAACATATGGCAGGAAAATCGGTGATAAGTGCTATGGGGAAAAATAAAACAAAGAGATTAAGATTAGGAAGCACTGGGAGGGGATTAAAAACATTACTGGGACGGACAGAGACAGCCTCATGACAATTGGGGCTGCTTGATTCAGCAAATAAAAATACAAGACACACACACCCCCCTCCTTAAACTTGAATTTCAGATAATGAGTGAATTTTCTTTAAGCATAATAAGCATGCCCCATACAATATTCGGGACGTTTCTTGTATCACACACACTTACTCACTGTTTACCTGAAGTTCAAATGTAACTGGATGTCCCGTATTTTCTCTGGCAATCCTAGTGATCGTTGGATAAAACTCTGAAGGAATGAGGGAGTTCATTGTGAGGATGTTGTTGAATGAGTAACTGGGAAGCAACCGTGTGAGGCAGAAGAAACAGCAAGAGTGAAGGTCCTGGCCCACTGTAACAGTGAGCTCTTAGTAGTTTGCTCCTCAGGAAGAGAGAGAGAAGTAATTTGTGGTCTATATTTGTACAATAGAGTCAAATGGATGGACTAAATCTAAATGTGTCAATGTTGATAAATCTCAAAAACATTATGTTGCATGAAAAATAAGCTGTGAAAGAATAAATCTGTTTGGTTGCATTTCTGTAAGGTTTGAAGACACACAGAATAGTATATACTGTTCATGGCTGCATTCGTTTCACCATCAAAGGACAAACCAATCGCGGAATGATATACAGCAGCTTTAGGAGAGCCTCAGCCTCTGGAGAGGGAAAGAGAAAAATTGAGAGGTGTGGCTTTCTCTCTCCCTCTCTCCTTCCCTTCCTCCCTCCCCCCTTCTCCCCTTCCCTCTCTTTCAGTAGGAAAGTCAGTCTGCATTTGGAACAACGTGGGTGGACCTTGAGGGCATTATGCTAAGTGAGATAAATCGGATAAAGACAAATACTGTATGATATCTCTTATACCTGGAATCTAAAGAACCCAAACTCATAAAAACCGAGTGGATGGGTGATTATCAGAGTCTGGCAGGTAGGAGAAGAGGGCTCCAACTTGCAATTCGTAAGCAAGTAAGTTCTGGAGATCTAAGACATGGCATAGTGATTACAGTCAACAATATCGTATTATAAATTTCAAAGTTGCTAAGAGACTAGATCTCAACTATTTTCACCACAAAAAAAATAATAATAATTATGTGACACAATAGAGGAGTTACGGTGGTAATCCAATTGCAAAAATATAAAAATATATAAATACAAATATAAAAGAATACAAAAATATATAAAATGATTTGTTGTATCAAATCAACACATTGTACACCCCCAACCTACACAATGTTATACATCAATTATATCTCAATAAAAAAATAGAAAAGCTAAAGCACAGAGGGCCAAATGTTCAGTCTTACTGGTAGTTATTCAGTACTCTAATACATTTTCTGCACTTTCCTGAATGCTCCTGTGTTTTATTATTTAACATACTTTCTGAAGAAGGACAGCAAAATCCAAAGAAAAAGAATTCCAGGTACCTTTGTATTATGAGGAACTCAGTAGAGTAGGAGGTAACTTATGAGCGTTTCAATATATGATCTAGCAACAACCTTGTGCAGGTGCCGGTAGGTGACAAATACTGATGTGCTGTGCTCATTATCTAGTGTGAGAAGCTAGATGTCCCACAAATTCATTGGGAGCCCTGAGGCTGGCCAGGAGCTCCTGAGCACCTGTTTCCTCATCCGTGCAGCCAAAGTGCTTCCAGAAAGAAGCCTAGGACCCTCAGAGCGTTACTGTGAATAACGAGTAAGACCACAGCCAGGCAGGCACTGAAAGTGTTCCAGGAGGGACCGGGCAGGGCATTTTGTTTCGGTCTAATCTGGAACCCCCACCGGACTTGCCATTGAACTGGAGATCGAACAAGCTTACGAAATTCTTCTTACATAAAATGAAATTGAATTTAGATTCCTAAGACACAAATAAAATTGGGGAGGCTCTGTGTCACTTCAGCGTTGCTGGGTGACCTGGGGCTTCAAGGGTCTGAGCAGGCAGAAGGAGCCAGAAGTTCACATGTGGGTGTTGATATGCTATTCCCCACATCTGAGGACGAAATGGTAGGATGCTCCAGAAGTAAATGCTGTGACCGGTCATCATTCCTACGGGCATCCATTTAAAGCAAACCATATACCCTCAGTAGGTGACCAAAGTTGCGGGCCACCGAAATGAACTTGAATCCTTCTTAGGTTAGTCACAGATGAGCAAGGTGAACACTCTACCAGGAGAGGGCACGCAGGGTACCCAGAGGAAAGGAATGGAATTCAGGACACAGCTTTTTAGGGCAAGAACATTTCCTCTGATTTATTTACAGGGCTTAGCTCACCTGGGATCTCATTAAAGCTCACCACACTTAGGTAGAGGGCTCAAACCAAGAATCAACATCTAACGTGGTGGGCAAAGGGGCGTTATACAGACACGAAAGCTGCCAGATTTCGTGCTCTTAGATGACGCAGAGAAAGCAAGTAAGAATACTAATAGCATACGTTTTATTAAACACATGCTCTGTGCCGAGAATTTCACATACATTATGCAGTGCGACCTTCGCAGCAGACCTATGAGGGGGAACCTGAGAGTTTAGAACTCGTTAGCCTAAGGCCACACCACTAGTAAGTTGTCGATTTGCGGTTCAAATCCACGCCGTGTAGTGCCACAGTCTACACTCCTAACCCCAACCCTGCTGCTCTCAGCATCTTTGGGTGGGAAAGTGGATCAGAACTCCAGTCCCAGCTTGCTAGGTGGACAGATAAGGAAGCCCCGGCCCAAAGACTCAAACTGACCTGTTCCGAGCCCTACCGGGACGGGGAGCAGAATCGGAGACGTGATTGTATGAACCACAAGGATCATGGTGGCAATAGATTCCTTACGTAGCTGTTGTAAAAGTACATACCAAGGGTCATGTCGGGTTGGCAAACCGGGAGCCGACAGTGACTCAGTTATGCCCCATCATTGGACTTGGTCCCACTGGAGAACGAATACCTCCATGCGCCTGCAGAGCTCTGCTTGGGTGCGGACGATTTTGATGGCCGGGGTCGGCGCGGCGTGGCGATCGGCAAAATGTCACATTGCTGAATGTTGTCGTCGGTGCTTCCTGCTTCCCTTTCCTTCCTCCCCTCCATCCATCCACCCCTCCAGAAAGCAGTCCCGAGACGCTTCTTCCTGGGAGCCCTTCAATGAGCAGTTTCTGCTTTTGCTCGAAATTAAGCCTCAGTGGACAGAACACACTGGAGGCCTTGGAGACAGACTCAGATTCACATCTGCCTCTTTCTGGGTGTGGGCTTCCGGCAAGTTACTCAATGTTTCCGAGCCTCGAGTTCTGGCTCTGTACGATGGGATTTAACAATACCCACTCTGCCGTGTTACCGCAAGGACTGTAGAGGACGTGTGTGACGTGCCCGGCGCCACTCAGTAAACGAGAGCGGGGATGACAGTAATGGCGAGGATGGGCAGCTGGTCCCAGGTGAGGTGATAACCGTGTGCGAGGGAATTTTCTTTTTTTTTTTTTTTTTAATTTTTTATGTTTATTTTTGAGAGAGCGAGAGAGAGAGAGAGAGCACAAGTCGGGGGGGGGGGGGGAGTAGAGAGAGAGGGAGACACAGAATCCAAAGCAGGCTCCAGGCTCTGAGCCGTCAGCCCAGAGCCCGACGCGGGGCTCGAACCCGCGCATCGCGAGATCATGACCTGAGCCGAAGTCGGACGCTTAACCGACTGAGCCACCCAGGCGCCACAAGAGAATTTTCTGGGTAAAGGGCCCAGGGGGGCATTCTCTGAAGATCCAAAAGATACTTTCCTTTCTCTCCACCGTGTCTCCTCGCTTGTACCCCCCTTGAGACCAAAATCGTCCTTAGACATCCTCCTCAGGATCAGCTGTTCAGACCATAATGTTTATTTGCTTTGTTTTGGAATTTTGAGGGGCAGAAAGCAGTAGGAATGGGGCAAAGACCTGGGAGATCTTCTGAAGAACACATCCCCACCCCCCCCACCCCCCAGAGGGTCAAAGAGTATAAAGGAAGAGCGTTGGGCTTCCACCAGCCAACACGAGAGCAATTTAGACTGAGTGGACACTCAAAGGAGAGATGGAAGGACAACCATCGTAAGAGAGAAATGACATGTGCTGGATTAGTGTTTTTATTAGGCCTCCACAGACACAGGGATCTTTAGAACGTATCACAGGTGTTCCACAAAAGCTGGGCTTGGATGTTGGCCCCGGGCTCACGTGTGGAGGCCGAGCCTACTTACGGTTTCAGACTGGCCGTCATTTAGGCCGCCTTGAGGAAGACAACGATATGGAATCACTGAACACCGGTCAAACGCTGTTTTCTACCATCACAGGCTCTTCTCCTGTTTTTTAGATTAGCAGGGTGGATTTAATTATAAAAACCTATTGGGCAATTATCACAATGCTTGGCCAAAGGAAAGCGATAAAGCAAAATTAAACACACCCTGTTCAGATTAATACATGTAGGCGACCTGGAGTGAAATACAGTTCGTGAAACAAAAACGGAGACAGCATTGCCGTGATGTCTACCTGTGAAGAATCCCCAGCAGGGTGACAAACACAGGCACGTGCAGAAATGTAGATGATGAAGTGTTATGTATGCGCAGATACAAGTAGGCTCTCCTGGGGCAAGGGAGCGGGGCCTCGGCGAAGGCTCCCTGCAAAGCGAGTGTGCAAGACTGAGGGGTGGCAGGTGAAGGGAGGGGAGGGAGGCCTTCTGTGCACAGGTGCAGCAGGACCAAAACGGGGACTTGAGCAAGTGCTTCTCAGCCGGTGGGACGTGGCGAGCAGGGGAGAGTGAGTGGGGGGGCTGCACAGGCAGGAGGGGGTGGTCAGCGAAAGGAAGACAGGGAGGTGGCCTCCCGCGTCCCAGCCCCAACCAGTGCCTACGATGAAGACATACCAAGTCAGGAGCTGTACCCCTGGTGTTTTACCCCTGGTGCGCAAGCAGATTTTTTCAGAATGGAACAATTCCAGTTTGATTAGGGAGGTAACCAGTTAGGAAGGGTATCCGTCAGAACTAAATTCTTACATCCACAATTCCACGTCTGAGAATGTTCATTCATTCATTTTATTCATTCATTCAATGAATGTTTATTGAGCATTTAATATGGGCCAGGGACTGTTCTAGGCTCAGAAGAGTCAGCAATAAACAAAACAGACGTAAATCCCTGGTCTCCTGGGAGGGTCAGGTAATAAAGCATGCAGATGAATAAGTTGTATATACTCTTGTTAGAAGGTGGTAAGGACAATAGAGAAAAATATAACAGGGAAGGGATCAGGGGGTGGGGCAGGAGCAGGAGGGCCGATGGGAGGAGTGGTTGTTTTTAAGGAAGATGGGCATAGATCACCGTCATTTGGAGCATTTAAAGAATTGAATGAGAGGCTCCTGGGTGGCTCCATCAGGTAACTGTCAGACTTCGGCTCAGGTCATGATCTCATGGTTCGTGGGTTCCAGACCCACACCAGACTCCGTGCTGACAGCTCAGAGCCTGGAGCCGCCTTCAGATTCTGTGTCTCCCTCTCTCTGCCCTCCCCTGCTCATGCTTTATCTCTCTTTCTCCAAAATAAATAAACATTAAAATATAAATTAGAAAATAAGTGAGCGATACAGTTATAAAAAACAAAAACTTCTTCTATTCCTCTCTACTGAAAAGAAAAGATGGTCAGGAAAGATCGCACTAATAAGGTAACATTTGAGCAAGGATCTGAAAAAGATGCTGGTTTAATTCCTCCTGATATCTGGGGAAGTGCATTCCAGGCCCAGGGAAGTGCAAAGACCCTGGGGCTAGAGAGCCTGAAGAGTAGGGACTACAGCCTGGAGACTAGGATGCCTGGAGCAAAGTCAAGGCCCAAATGGAATAGTGGTATCCATTCAGCTGACCAGCAGAATTAACAACCCGGGAATGCGTTAGAAATGCAAATACTTGGGGCGCCTGGGTGGCGCAGTCGGTTGAGCGTCCAACTTCAGCCAGGTCACGATCTCGCGGTCCGGGAGTTCGAGCCCTGCGTCGGGCTCTGGGCTGATGGCTCAGAGCCTGGAGCCTGTTTCCGATTCTGTGTCTCCCTCTCTCTCTGCCCCTCCCCCGTTCATGCTCTGTCTCTCTCTGTCCCAAAAATAAATAAACGTTGAAAAAAAAATTTTAACAAAAAAAAAAAAAAAGAAATGCAAATACTTACATCCCCACCCCCCCTACACAGGCATATAAATCCGAAACTCTGGGGGGAAACTGAGACCAAGCATCCAGGTGATCCCGATGCCGGCGTAAGTCTGAGAACCACGGTCTCAGAGCTGGGTCCAGAGCCCTCTTCTTTCCCCACTTTCCTGGACAATCTTCCTCAATGATCCCATCAATTTCCATAGCTTTCAATGCTCTCTATGTATAGGCATTGTCAGCCTTTCTTTGTTTTCCAGACAAATTTCTCTCTTTATGTGTATCGAATCTAGTTGAGTGTGTCCAATCCTCATTTCAACAAATAGCCTAACCAGCTTCTACTTGGTTTCTATTTGGTGAGCCAGAACTCTAGAAATTTGCTACACTGAACTCCCCAAATTCATAACGTGAATTCTGACGATTCTCTGCCCTGCTAATTTGGGGGCAGGTCAGATTTGGTTTCGGTGGCAGAAGAAATCATCATATCACCAGCATGACCGCCTCCAGCCCCATCCCAACTCTAAGAAACCAACTTGCCTTCTTCTCCCTGGGACACGGGGGCCTGTGTTCTCACAAATCCCGGGCCTCTTCCTCCCACACCAACTCATCATTTCAATACGTTCTTATTGCTTGCCTGAGAGATTGATTGATTGATGTCACCTGCACAGAAGCCACCATGCTATTAGAAGTTACGACCGAACACACAACGTGTGCTGAACTTTTTTCCCATTCAATCTCACAAATATTTCTGTCCTGACTACCTTTTGTGATGAGGCAATGGGCCTCGTTATTATGACAATAGATTACAAGGATTGAGTTCCAGCTGACGGACACTGGCTTCAGGCACCAGAAGGAATCCGACGTCTCCAAGGACCTGACCATTAGCAGGTTGAGATGAGTGAGAGTTCAATACGCCAACTGTGAAGTCAGGAGACTGTGTCCTACTTATCAGGTGCGGGATCTGAGGTGGGTTATAAAACCTGTCTGTGCCTTAATTTCTTTTGTCCTAAATGGGGCTGACAATAGTACCAACTTCATAGGGACTGTGAGAAGATTAAATGAGTTACATGTAAAGCGCATAATCAGTTCTGGGGCTTGGTATGTGCCAACGAAGTGATAACTATGGTTATTAATACGCATTTCTGAGTAAATACACAGAAAGGGTTTGGCGAGAGAACTAACCTATCTACTTGAGCCTTCTGCTAATGTATACCGGGTTTATACTGTGGCACTCACTGCAATACAGTTGCTCCCAGGACTTCACAATTACAATAATTAGCTTGTGATGTTTTGATTGATTCTCGTCCGTGTTTTAGAGAGAATTGCCCTGGGTTTTTGTTGCCATGAGTTAAGGCAGTCAAAACCGTGTTTCCCAACCAGGAAAAAAATAATAAGCAATAATCTAATGTAATGAGAACATAACAAGATTATAAAACATAGCTATTAAAAATGGTATCGCTATTTAAAAAAAAAATAACGAAATAAAACACAGCCAGTAGATGATGTCTTCGTGTCCCCCAGGGAAACATGGTTTTCAGTACTTGTTGTCAAAGCCATGAGAGGAGATGGAATTCCTTTGGATTGAAGTGGTTCAGAATTGGCCTTTAATTGACCTGGGATGGAGGAGAAAAAAGGATTGGATATAAAAATAAAACAGGGTTCCCTTAAAGTCAGTCAAGCATTTTGGGGTGCCTGGGTGGCTCAGTTGGTTAAGTGTCCAACTTCGGCTCAGGTCATGATCTCATGGTTCACAGGTTCGAGCCCAGCGTCGGGCTCTGTGCTGACAGCTCGGAGCCCGGAGCCTGCTTCA
Organism: Lynx canadensis; assembly: GCF_007474595.2. NCBI lineage: Eukaryota > Metazoa > Chordata > Mammalia > Carnivora > Felidae > Lynx > Lynx canadensis. The sequence continues at coordinate 12,883,575 of NC_044309.1, read as the reverse complement.
GGTTCTGTCTGTCTCTCTCTGTCCCTCCCCCATTTGTACTCTGTCTCTCTCAAAAATAAATAAGCAGTAAAAAAATTTTTTTTAATCAGTCAAGCACTTTAACCTGCCCCAGAGGGGTCTTGCTTTATCCTTAAAGTCTGGTTGGAGTAGGAAAGGAAAAGACACCAGTGCTATTCTCTGGAAATATACAAATGAAATGCAAGTCTTGGTCCATATGGGGCAGGTTAGGAACTAATGTAGAGGTACATACTACCCTCATTTCCAGGTGCCATCCAGCTCCGACTGTGATTCAATCCATAATTAATAGTGTATGTAAAGTAAGCTGGCGGCCTTGTTCATTGCGATCTCCAATATATAGGTGGGAGTTAAACATGAAAGATAAGGGCTCTGAGCCACAAAAGGATGACTTTGGGTTCAAATCTGATTAACAGAGCTGTTAAGCAAGTTACTTAACCTTTTTAACCCCCCAGGGGCCTCATCTGTAGAAGGGGAATAAAAATAACTTTCACCTCATAGGAATCTTGGGATGATCAAATTTATGAATGTTTGGAAAGCTCATGGCACTGTGCCTGGCACAGAGTACGTATTTGTAATAATGTAAGAAAGCGTTATCAGTTGTATGGTTTTGAAAATCCTCAGCATGTGTCGAACCCATACTCTTCATAAGGCTGGAGATAGATATCGTGAGGCCTGTTGTAAAGGTGAAGAAACGGGCACCAAAGAGTTAAGAGACTCATTCAAGGTCCCAGTGGGCCTTTGAAGCTGGAGCCCAGGGCTATCCATGTTCCTGGAAGGGATTACGTAACTCAGGCTGAGACCCACTCTCGGACTCAGACACTTGGTGTTTGTCCCCAGCGAGGCAGTTACACAAAGGTAGGGGTGGGGGCCATCTTTCTTCGCCAGTAGTGGTAGTCCGGCCAAGATGCTAGCTGAAGAACCTTCTGCTAATGGCCTGCATACTGCCCAGAACTTGTTTAGGAAAGCTGTGACTTCAGATCCCAGAGTTAAGAACCTGGTACTTTTCACTCATGTAGCAGCTTTAATTTTTGCTCTGCAACGTTGGGCATAAAAAACATCACATTAATTTACTTCTCTAAACCCGATGAAATCTGACTACATCCCCCACTCACGTCGGTGGCAGGAATTCACTCCTCTCCTCTCCCCAGCTCACGTTGTACCTTAAACCAGGAAAGGGTCTCTTGTTTATCAATCCAACATAGTTGCCACAGATCCATTTTAAAGGTCCATTTTAAAACCAAAGGCTCCATCCCTCCGGCGGGCCAAACCCCAAGACCCTTTACTGTGCCAAAGATGCACCTCTTAGAACTTAGTACCCCCACCCATTGTCCACATTGCTGCCCCGTCAGATGTCTGGCGCCCTCTTGAGGCACTACATAGACATTGCACGGGCCTCTCCATACATACAGATGTCACTCCTTTCCCTCTTCTGGGGGTAATACCACCCATCTCCACCTCCCATTTCCAAGCCTCGGAGCACCTCTCCGCTCTTTGAGAAGTTGGCTCTTTTCAAAACGAGCCTCCCTAACTCTGTTTAAGAGGCAAGGGGAACCCCAGATATTCAAGTCGCAAAATCCTGCTTGCCCTCCGGAGGGACAACAGGAAATGTATTTCTCCTTCTTTCTGAATCTTCTCCAGCAGTGAAAGGAAACACAAAAGCAAATGTCCAGAAACCAGCCAGCCACGTTTCTTTTTCTTCTTTTCAAATTAGACTCTTCAAAAAGTATTAAACTCAGGCTGAAAATGGAAACACTGTATTCTTTCATCAAGACTGCATGTTAGGGCTGGCTGATGCCTCAACACTTTGCAAAGATCCTTTGATTCTTTATGCCTTTGCAAGTAACTGCCTGAATTCTTGGTGGCGGCATTAGCCGCGCTTTGGAAAACAAACCATTACGGAATTCTGACTGGCAAAGCTGGTCATCCATCAACTCCAAGGATCACCACTGGTGAAACAGAGGATACGTTACCTTCACATTGCCATTAACTTCCAGATGATTTAAGTTTGAATTTTATCTCATTCATCAAGTTTTACCATGGCCTGTTTCTCTGGGGACTTAAATTCTTCAAATAAAGGTTTTCTTCCCTAAATGTGTATCCATTCTTAGTCTGGGCCCCAAACATATAAGGCATGGTGGGTAAAGAGATCCAGAGTGAGAATAAAACACACGAAGACCCTCCCGGGGCTTATGCTTAAACAGTCAGACCCTGTCCTAGGTGTTTTACAGACATTGATTCATTTGATGCTCAGAACAACCTTTATTATCCTCATTTCATAGATGAGAAAATAGGCACAGAGAGGTTATGAAACTTGCCTGAGGCTACACAGCTAGCAGGTGGCCAAGGCAAGATCCAAGCCCAGGCAGTCTGAGCTCTTAACACAGGGCTCTCTCTACACATTGTGGTTAAGTGCTGAGAAGAAAATAAACAGAATAATGATACAAAGGCTACCTGGTGGGTCCAGTGCGGGTGGGCAGGGCGGTGGGGTGGGTGGTGATCAGAAAAGGTTATCTAGGAGGCAGCAGCGTTTGAACTAAAACCTGAAGGATGGCAAGGAGCCAGCTATGCAAAGAGTGGGGCTGGGAGAGTGGAGGAGTATTTCCGGCAGAAGGAACAAGAAATGCAAAAGCCAAGGGAAGAAAGAATCTTCCAGGAGTAGGGGCGCTTGAGTGGTTTGTTCGGTTAAGCGTCCCACTCTTGGTTTCGGCTCAGGCCGTGATCTCCCGGTTCATGGGTTCAAGCCCCATGTCCAGATCCACGCTAACAGCACAGAGCCTGCTTGGGATTCTCTCTCTCCCCCTCTGTCTGGCCCTCCCCCACTCACACACTCTCTCTCTTTCAAAATAAATAAATAAACTTAAAAAAGAAGAATCTTTCAAGGGCAGAAATGTGGCCCTGTGTGGCAAAGCACAGGGTGGGGCGGGGGCAGGAGAATAACGTGGTAACGTGATGGTTTCGGTAGCAATGAGAAGCCACCGACATGCTTATTCACAGAGATTATGACCTGATCTGAGATGTTTTGGAGGTCACTGGTTGCCAGGTAACAAGGGAATGAGGGAGAATCTGGAACAGAGGGTATGTGCAGGAGGGTTATGTAGCTGAGGGTAGAGGGTGAGATGGCCCCTGGTGGGGTCTGGTGGCGACAGATACGGCCGGATGGGTCAGGAGGGCCCGGTGCTCGCGACATTCTGGCCATCTGAAGAAGTGTAGACTCTATCCCTAAGAACCAGGGAAGCCCTGAACGGGCTGAAGCAAAGAAGTCCTGTGATCAGATCCGAGTTCTAGGGGGAGTTGAGCTGGTGTGGAGAACACATTTGAGGGACAAGAGGGCGGGCCGGTCAGGAAGGAGGCTGCAGAGACCTCCCAGTGAAAGGCGACGGGACCGATGAGGCTGGGCCCGGGGTTATTCATTTGGCAAAGATTAACATCACCAGGCATTGTTGGAACAGGTCAGACGAGGGCTGTTCTCAAGGACCTTTCCAGAGCCATTTATGAGGGCAGGCTTAGTGATAACTTGAAGGTAAGGAAGGAGAGAAAGAAAGGAGTTAAAGACCCCTCGCTCCCTGTTTCTGGCTTGTGCTGGGAGGAGGGAAGTTCTGTAGTTAAGACGGGGAAAGAGGATTTGCCAGAGACGAGTGCAGTTCAGGATATATTAACAACTCCCCTGGTCCAGGTGGAAAAGCATCAGGTAGAAACAATCCAACGACTCTTTCTAAGGATGGGAACCAAATACCCCAAGAGAAGGGTCTGAACACCTCCTCTGTCATCCGTTCACTAGCCGGTGCAGTCAAAACAGACCAGCGCTGGAAATACTGTTCCAGAGAAATAGCTTTCCCTCTGAGAGTGCCAACTGCATTATGAAAGAATTGGGCTTTGCATTAAAACCGTCTTCAAGGACTCCCAAAGTACAGAAACATCCCGTTCAACTATGGCCTCCCCTGACTCAGATTCAGAAGATCAAGTCAAGTCCCTCGGTCAGGAGATGTGACCACAACAGGCTGAAACAAGTTAGGTATTCCTTATCACAGGCTCACCTTTTTCTCCAATGCTACCTGCATACAGAGATTCCCTTCTGTTGGCCGAAGTCAACACCTCCCAAACTGCCAGAAATTCTCGCCTGAGATCTTTAGAGAATCTATGAACTGTGTCTGGAGAGACTTAACTTTCAATTATTGGGATGATGGAACATGCAATGTTTCTCTTTATTTCGAATGTTTAAGTCTTTGCTCCTGCTGCTATCATGGAAATAATGGTGCCAGATCTAACAGGTCCTTCAGTGATGGTGGAAAGGGAAGCAATCTCTCCCTTGAAGGAGGGAGGGATGGATGGACAGAGGCTGGGGGTGGATGGATGGAGGGAAGGAGGGAGGGATGGATGGATGGATGGATCAATGGATGGAAGGATGGATGGAGGGAGGGAGGCAGGGAGAGATGTTGGGATTTCAAGCAATGACTGAGTTCTAGAGAAAGATTTTACCCCTGAGACGAGCTGGCTTTCCCACCCACAATAATCGGGTGCTCTTGTCTGCCTCTCCCTTTATTTTATAATCAAACCATGTTTTGACAATTCGTGAAAAAAATGTGTCTAGGGCAAATTGAGCTGCTGAAGCAGTAAACATTTAGACATATAATGTGAACTGAGTTATTGTTCTCGGTAGGGATATTCCCTGAGTTTGTTTCTCTTTTTTTGGAAAGACAACGCGCCAGCCCGTTTCCCTCCCCCAGGTCTCTTGAAATGCAGGTCTCCCTTTCCCTGGTAATTGTTGCGAATCCTTGACAATAGCCCCCAAGACGAGGTTATCTCGCAGCAACTTCCATTTCCAAAGAGTTGAGGGAGATAACAATTGGACGACGCGGAGGGCTAAGCGCCGCACCTTCAGCCCAGTTCGGCCCAGGTGGCCTCCGCCGGCGGCTCCCAGGGTAGGAGGGGGCTTCCCGCGGTGGATCTGCTGGGGTTTGTCGGGGAGGCGGGGGGCCCTCCGTTTCGGCATCCCTGCGCTGCCTCTCGCACGCCTGGCTCCGCACGGCCTCTCCCGGGTTGCGGCCGCATTCGGGACCTAACTTCGTCCCGGCCGCGGGCGCAGCGGCGAGGGGACGCGGGGCTCGGCCGGCTCCCGGGGCGAGCGCAGGGGCGCGGGCGCTCATTGTTGTCCGGGCGCGGGCGGCGCGGGACTCGCCGGGGCCCGCCCTCCGCACCTCCCCGCGGCCCGCCTGCCCTCGCCGGCCGCGCCGGGGCGGGGGGCGGGGGAGGGGGGCAGCGCGCAGGGGTGGAGGGGTGGGGGCCGTGGGGGGCGTGGCGCGGGGCGTGGAGGCGGGCAGGGCGCCCCGCAGCATGCGGCGGGCCGGGCGCGGGCGGGGGGCGGGCCGGCGGCGGTGCGCCCTGGCGCGCGGCCAGGCTCGGCGCGAGAGGCGCGAGCGGGCGATGGGCTGACGGCGGACCCGCGGCGGGGGCGGGGCGGCGGGGGCCGGGGCGGAGGCGGCGGCGGGGCGGCGGGGCGGCGGGGCGGCGGGGGCGGCGGGGGCGCGCCGGGACCCGGCGGGGCGGCTGCGGGCGCCGCGGAGGAGGCGGAGGCGCCGGGCGCGGATGCCGCCGGCTAGGCCACGGGCCTGCGCACCCGGGGCGAATGGGACGCCGGTTCCGGTGGATCCGCCGCTGCAAACCTCGAGTTCCTGGGCTCCGGGCGAAGCGCAGCAAATAAAAGGTAACGTGTCTTTGTTTCCCAGCCGCGACTGCCGGGAGGGATTCTGCAGCCCTTCGGTGTCCGTTTTTAAATGCTGGGGCCGGTGAAAGGGACATGACACTTCTTCCCTGGGAGCGTGGAGTCTCTGAGGTCGCGGATGTGACATTTTTTTCAATGCACACCCCACGTGCGGCACCTACCACACTCCCTGCTGCTGCCGGCCCCCTCCCCCCATACACTTTCTCCGGCATCTCCACCTTACGCTGTCTGAATTTATCCGGGGAGAAAGGAAAGGACGTTGCTGTAAGCAGACCTGGGTGGGATTTTTTTTTTTTTTTTTAAAGAAACACCGTTTTTATGGAAGTGACAGGGGAGTCCTGTGCTTGGGGTGCCCGAGGGTGGCAGGAGGCGGGCAGATGATCGTGCTGAAATTGACTGCCCTTTTCCATTCCAAATGGCTGCAGCAAGTTTGATGCATAGAGAAAGGGGGAGGAGAACTGGAGGAAACCTTCTTTAGGACGCGGTCATTTACAGACGACCAAACGGCATTGCCTCGGTGGTGCAGACAGGTGCCCGGACGTTGGTCCCTGTCGCGTTTGGGAGAGGTGAACCAGTCCTGCGCTTTGAAAGCGGTGTGGGCTGCCCCTGTGTGAGCAGGAACTCGGTGCCTTTCTCCAGTAGCTCGTTAGCAGAGTAACCGCTCAGCAGATTCAAGCAAATTCTGCAAAATTTCCGAGGGATGGCCCTTCTAATAATAGCTCTGGCGGTGGTTTCCTAATAGACACTCGTTCTGAATGATGCGGCCATGCCAGGCTGCCGGAAACTCAGCTTGCTGAGAACGGCGACCCGACGCCGGTGAAGGACTCCCTGACCCCACCATGAATGGATGAGGCGCTTTCTCCCCTATGAATGGAACATCCCAACAGAGGCCACTACCGCTGCGCTGGCTTCTTTCCCTTTGAGTCCTCGCAGCTTCTCGTGAAAGGGATTCTCAGAGCACCTCAGACAGGCACGTTTCTAAACCTGAGCTCTTCCGCGGTGACGGCCTCTTCGGTGTTGGAGGGTCACCGAGGTATTTTTAGACACCTGGTCAGGCCGACTTGATCTGCGTTCACCTGACTGGGCTTTAGGCAGCCGCTTGCACAGTCCTCCCTGCTCAGCATCCAAGCCTTGTGCTTTCCCAGCCGGAGAGCCAGGAGCGAACTTCTGACCTCATCCAGGGAAGCCGCGGCCGACCCCGGGGAAGCACCTCAGGGATGGGATGCAAAAAAATGCCTCGTATTCACTGGCACTTAGCTCTGTGTGCCATCTTGAAAACGTACGACAAAGTGGGCGTTAGGGAGACAGGGAGGACCCACGCACGCTTCACTGTTTTGTTTCTGGTCTTTGCATCACTTCGTGTTCCTTCGTAGCATTTGAACCCATTTCTGTGGAGTCTGATTTGGCCCCGGCCAGTAGCCCAAACCTTCGGATCAGCAGAAATCCGATTTTGAGTCTCCAGGTGCCACGCATCTCCTGCAACCCAGAGTGATCAGGGGATGAGCCACTTCTGTTGGCCGACGGAACCATTCTGCCGCAAATGAAACCTGGATTTATTGAAGGCACAGCGGAAATGAGGGTCATGCAACAAATAGATTGGAATCCATATGTAGAGGTTAAACCACTACGGTCAATTTAGTTGGAAGCAATATTTGGACATGCTTTGAAATCAATAGTATACTGTCCTGCCCGTGAACAGAATGTTGCACCCTGAGAACTTGGAAAGAAGTTTCACCTGAGGGCAAAAAGTTGTGTGGGCGGGAGTAACCCTTTAGAAAAGAAAGAGAAAGACAGTTTCAGTTCCTCTTGTGTCAGAGGGAAGCACAGTTTGTAGAAGTGAGGATCAGAAAATCCCCGCACCCTCTTTTGTTCTGACCAAGCGTGTGTTATCAGCCGCTGCTGTTGCCGTCTTCTCTTTGGCACTCGTCTTGAACTAATTTTATTAATAAGGCTTGTTATTTATGGTACGGGGCCTCTTTGTCATGTGTAGGTGCTATTGCCAAATCCCCTGATGGCCTGGCAGGTGGCTGGTGCCATTAGCATTATCCTGTCGTTGGGGAAACTGAGACCCCTTGAGGTTCAGGGAGTCGCTGATTTCATAACCCGCGAGGCATGCACAGCAGACGTGTACAGTGCTCGGTGTGGGGGGAACAGCAAGGTTACAGCCTCAGGTCGAAGAAAAAGCCAAGAGGAATGAGTCCTTGCCTGGGTTCTGGAACTTGGGAAAAGGCTGGATAGACGAGTGGGTGTGCCATCGTTTGTGCGGAAAGGGGCTCTCTCGGCAGCCTGGCTGAGTGGAGGGGAAGGTGTGGCTGGTCTGTGATGAGATAGATGAAGGGTCCAGGAAACCTTGCACTCAGGGGACCTGTCGGGGACCCGTGGCTTTAGTAAAGTGTGGGGCGGGTGAGACCTCCTTCACGGAGATCACTCTGGACTTCCCTGCATCTGCGTTCCAACTTGTGTTCTCGTTCTTGACGCGCGTGTGTGGGTGAGTAAGTAGAACACTTACTTCCACTTCTACTCACGTGCTGTGTGCTTATCTGTTCTAAGGGTTGCGTTTAGCCTGACACACTGAATGACTGAAAAAGCGAGGGGGCGCTTTCCAACCTAAAGCTTTGTTCTTAGACAATTTTGCGTACGTAAATACTTATCATTTATTTATTTTTAATTTTTTTTTAATGCTTATTTATTTTTGAGACAGAGACAGCATGAATGGGGGAGGGTCAGAGAGAGAGGGAGACACAGAATCCGAAGCAGGCTCCAGGCTCTGAGCTGTCAGCACAGAGCCTGACGCGGGGCTCGAACTCACGGACCGTGAGATCGTGACCTGAGCCGAAGTCGGACGCTCAACCGACTGAGCCACCCAGGCGCCCCTCATTTATTTATTTTAAAAGAAGGAACAGTACAGGGGCGCCTGGGGTGGCTCAGTCGGTTGAGCATCTGACTCTCGATTTCGGCTTAGGCCATGATCTCACAGTTTGTGGGTTCGAGCCCTACGTTGGGCTCTGCGCGGACAGTTCAGAGCCTGCTTGGGGTTGTCTCTCTCTCTCCCTTTCTCTCTCCCCCTCCCCTGCTCGTGCTCTCTATAAACAAATCAGAAGGAACAGTGCGGCTTCTGGAGCATTGCTAGTTTAATAGGTCAAAATGAGAAATAGACCTGATCATAGTTAAATAGCTCTTGAAGTTATCTTAATTCACTCTGTGTACAGTATCAGAATGGATAAGTCTGGATTCAGGGATGGCTTTCATTCCCATCTTTTACCTCTTAGAGGTCACCCAATGTGTCAATAAAAATTGTGGCAGAAATTCTCTCTTTAGGTTTGTGCATGGCGAAAGATCCCAGCACCTCGATGAGAAGTGGTTTCTGAGACCTCACAGGGACATAAGCCCTTGGGATAAAGATCTTCCAATGGTTATTCAGTCTGACTTCCAAAAACTGGATTCCCCTTGAGCCAAAGATGCTGCAGGCTCCCATTCCCTCGCGACCTCCCCGGGACGCTGTGGGTCTCCCTTTACTCCACCCTCCCGCTTCCGATTCTTTGCCGCCCATTTCCATTTCCCTCTGAAATGTAACGAATGGAACACAAGGGGACGTTGGAGTTGAAGTGAGAGAAAGTAACCGCATCATTCCACTGCTTGCACAGGATACAGAGGTACTTGAACTTGTCCTACAATAAGCACAAGCAGAGACTTGAATCGGGGAAACCTGGCCACTCTCGGGGGAATGGTGGGATTTGAGTCTTTTACTTGGTGGTGTTCTCTTGAGCCCTCATCAGACCCCAGTACCCTGCTGGTATTTTCTGTTTTTGTTTTTCCCAAGACCTCTGATCTCAGAGGCTGGTTCAGTAGCTGTTGGAGCTCTGGGCTTCAGGCTCCCCTGCTGCACATGCAGAGTTGCTGGTTTCACTACTCTGTCCTCCAAGAAGTTTTTGAATCAGCATAAATCCGGCTTATCAAACATTCTCTCCCCAGCAGTTTCCTTCTGGTTCCCTAAATCCATCATTTCCCACCCTTTCCTCTGTCCCGAGAGATCAGCGTGTCTTTCTCTTATAAGGAGTGATTCAACCACACCCTTACATTTATGGCAGTCGGTTCCACCACTAAAAGCACCATCTTAAAAATACCCATCATTATGCCTCTCGTCCTCTCACATGAGCAGAGAGGTGGCCTCTTTGAATGAACTGCACTAATGCCTATTTGGGGTGCTAGAGAGGGAGTGTGTGTGTGTGTGTGTGTGTGTGTGTGTGTGTTCAGTTCTTAATTGTATCAGTGGAAATTAGGTATTTTCCCCCAAAGAGAAATGCTCTCCTCTTTGAAGATGGAAATGACTACCAAGAATAAAGACCATGGTTATTGGAAAGAATGTGAAGAATATAAAGGAATAGGGGATCTGGTTCAGCTCAGTGGCCTCGTTACTACCAAATGATAATCAAGGAAAATAACCAAATAAAAATCAAGGTGGTAGCCCCGTTTGGAACTGCGTGAGTACATACAGGCAGAGCTAAGTCTCATTTGGACGTGCGTTATCTAGGATCTAGCGTGTTAGGCCGGCAGGTCTCTATCTGTGGTGGTTTCTGGTTTTTTGTTTTAAACTCTGGCCGTTCCATGATGCAGTACAAGAAGAAACTAGTCCGCGGTCGAGATTATCTGTCCATGCACACTCGTCCCCCTGAACTCTGACAACATTCACACGTGTTTTCCGGCTTCCCTCTCATTAGTAGTCATTTGCCTGTCCATGGTTACTGTATACTTTATGTTCACATATGCTCATGGCGTTTAAGTCCCTGATCATCATGGGCACTCAGTGGGTCCTCCTGGAGTAAGTAAATCACTGAGGGAATTTATCATACTGTGCTCCCACCTGGAGACAGTTAGGCATCCTTAGAAACCTAGAAAGCCCACTGGTCTAAAGTGAAATGTACCCTGTTGGGTCATCCTGTGTCTAACCTTGTCTTAGTCTGCACCGTGGTGTGGCCCCTCTTTCACAGTTGGTAATGCCTTGCCAACCTTAGGGCTACAAGTCTTGGTACTGATGCAAAACCCTAAACCTTTTAATGATAATTTTCACTTCAAATGAGCCAGAAGCTCTCCCCCCCAAACCTCAGGCTATAACTCCATAGTTTCCATCAAAACTAGCCTGTTCTGGTGACTCAGTCTCCTTTACACGGCTTTCGCCTTTCTTTGTCCTTGCTGTATGAGGAATGCATGAAAAAAAAAAAGCGTGTAATGGGGAATTAGATTGATAATGCATGACAGCGAATGGAAATGATGGTCGGAGCCTTGCCAGGCTGTGCCATTCATAACCATAAAATGCACAATTATGCTCTCACCACATGCCTGTGAACAAGTATATAGATGCAACAAACCCAAACTAGGAAACCAAATAGTGTGGAACCATCTGGAGCTGGGCAGTGTACCTACAGACCGAGCTGGGGAATGCCGTGCTCACTTACCCATGTCTCCGCTCGCACTGGATGCCCCCTCCCCCCCAAGTATCAGATACTCATTTCTCTGTGGCTCAGAGACAGAGAGAGCGCGCATGCACAGAAGAGAGGGGAGGGTAAGGACAAGAACCAGAGTGGAGCTGAACACAGTGGAGAGCAGTGTTCTGCATTCTCAATCCCCTTTTATTGGGATGGTTGAGTGTTTTGTAACAGAGTAACTACAGAGTGACCAGTACCGCAGATGTAGCCTGTAGGTCCCGGCCTGCGGGCAGAGGCCTCGAACCCTGCAACCCAGCAGGGGCTGACGTCACCCTGAATGTTCAGGGCAGGCTGTGAACCACGCACATGTGAGATTTGGGGCTTATCAGTCAGGTCAAAGATTTCAGAGAGATGGAGTTCTAGGAATGAGAAGGGGCATATCGATTACTTTAACAGATGAGATGTTTCCAGATTCTCAGGGACCCTGCGAAGGCCTCAGTTACAGTGCTAAGACTAGAGGCCCCGTCGCCTGACAAGGATTTAGACAATGCACGGAGGCATGGTGGCCAGAGAGAGGAACCGTGGCGTTATCCAGCGTGGCTGTGACTTCTGTTTCTGCCACCTGCTAGCCATGAGGCCTTGGGTGAATGACTGAGTCTCTCTGAGCTGCAGTTTTCTTACTGACAAGAAAAGTTACATTCAGAGGAACCCGTGAAACAGTATCTATGAAACGACTAGCACAAAAATATGACTCTCTTAAGAGAAGTGATTTTGTCTTTGTATCCTTCCCCCTGTTCGCCCTGCCCCCCCCCCCCCCCCCCGGTTTGACTTGCTTGTATCACTGGAATGTCCTGGAACAGTTAATATGGTGAGGGTTGGTTGGGGGGGGGGAAGGAAGAGAAGAGGGATGATTCTTCCTTTACACCAAAAAACAGAGAGCGGATTTGAATTCTTCAGTTTTCAAAAATGATCCGAAAGGGCTTTTATCTTGAGAAAGAAAACTAGGAGAATCAAAACAAGAATTACAAAGGTGATGTCAGTCGGTGGTAATGCCGTCTTTTTCTACACAACAAAGGCAAAAATCCGGATCACTGTGTGACGTTCTTTGATTACTTCCCGTTCATTGCCACTAATTAGGAGGATTTTCAGCTGCTGTTTACTTATTGATGTAGCACTCAGGTAATGAATGCAGGGCGTTAATGGCAGAAAGAAGCCTAGAACCTGAGGTGTCCTAGATGCTGGTGGGAGTTTTTCTCTCGGCACCCACAACCCCGGGACTCTGCAAATACGGGGAGTTCCTGGGTAGCCTGAGAAATCAACATACCAATTTGCATAATACCCATCAGAAATTATTTAAGCACTTAATAACCTTTTTGGTGTTAAATAAAATAAATCAGAACGAGAGATGGTCCATCTTCTGGAGACAGATTAAACAGGCAATAGAATAAGAGCATTAAATAAATATAAAAACTAAGGGAGGTGTTATTTATAGAACATTATAGCCAGATCCAGGACAAGGATGTATTTTAGGTGAACCCTCAGGGACAGCTTATGGGAATAGTTTGCCTGGACAAGGTGGAGTGAGCCAGAAAACAGAGGCTGGCGTTTGTTTGTGGTTCCTTCTTTCTTTGTGGTGGAAAATAGGGATTCTGTAACCCACCACAATTTAGTGTGTCTGCCATCGTGTTCCTAAGGTTGTAACTTAGTCGATAGAGGTTTTGTGCCTCTTTAAATTTTTTTTTTCAACGTTTATTTATTTTTAGGACAGAGAGAAACAGAGCATGAACGGGGGAGGGGCAGAGAGAGAGGGAGACACAGAATCGGAAACAGGCTCCAGGCTCTGAGCCATCAGCCCAGAGCCTGATGCGGGGCTTGAACCCACGGACCGCGAGATCGTGACCTGAGCCGAAGTCGGCCGCTTAACTGACTGCGCCACCCAGGCGCCCCTTGTGCCTCTTTAGACACAGAGATCTAGAACTTCGAACTTGGGAGGGATATCCAAATACTCAAAGAATAATATCCAAAACCATAGTGTTTTGTTTTGTTTCTTATACAGCTAGACTCTTCTTTTCTTCTTGCCACCATAACTGACCACACTCTTAGGGAACTGACAAAACCCGACTGAAAAATCCCGTAAACTCTAAGGTTTTTTTTTTAAAATTGTTTTTAATGTTTATTTAATGTTGAGAGGTAGAGAGAGAGAGACAGCAAGTAGGGGAGGGCCAGAGAGAGAGGGAGACAGAGAATCCGAAGCAGGCTCCAGGCTCCGAGCTGTCAGCACAGAGCCTGACATGGGGCTTGAACTCATGAACCGTGAGATCATGACCTGAGCCGAAGTTGGATGCTTAACCGACTGAGCCACCCAGGCGCCCCTAAACTGTCAGTTTTATACTATTGTTTTCATTTGTCGAACGGAAATAGAGAAAAGTCGGTGTTTGAGCCCACGTGCTTATTTGCATGTAGCACAGGTGGACGGGAGCGAGGACACTTATGTCCCTGCCGTTTCCCTGCTGATGAGTAAGCGAGGAGGCAAACAGCACACGGCACTTGCTCCTGCCCTTGTCCTGAGACCCTCACTGAGACGCTGATTCTCCCTTTGGCTGTTGATCAATTTCCCCTAAATCTGACTCCTTAAAGGAGCTTCCAGAGTTCGTGAAGGCCTTGCTCAGTTTCCCCTCTTACCGGTGGTTGTTGGACCACCGGTCTCTGCCTCCTCCTCCGAGGTTCGGCAACCATTGTCCTGTGATAAATGAGTCACTAGTCTGCCTCACTCTTCCTCTTTGATGCATTACTAGTATTAAGCTCTTCAAGCCTTTAACAGTAAGTTTCTCCAGCGCCTTGCTCAGCTGTTTCCTCCCCAGATTCTTTTGGGGTGAGGTGCCCACTTGTAGTTCAGCGTCTCCCCTTTTGTTCCTGGGTTATCACAAGATCATCACAGCATACCCCTTCCCCACCTTCCTAGCTTGGTGCATGTGTGCCTGTGTCTGCAGCACCCACACATCACCTCCCCACCCTTGTTGCCCCCTCCCGCCTGCATTTCCTTTAAACCACAGGGCTTCACATGGACCAGAAGGACCCACCACAGCCTGGAAGCTCCTTGTTCCTTAAACTTCTGTTCTTTTTTTTTTTTATGCGTATTTTTTTTTTTGATTTTTTTTCTTAATGTTTTTATTTATTTTTGAGACAGAGAGACAGAGCATGAGCAGGGAAGGGGCAGAGAGAGAGGGAGACACAGAATCGGAAGCAGGCTCCAGGCTCTGAGCCATCAGCCCAGAGCCCGATGCGGGGCTCGAACTCACGGACCGTGAGATCGTGACCTGAGCCGAAGTCGGACGCTCAACCGACTGAGCCACCCGGGTGCCCCAATGCGTATTTATTTTTGAGAAAGAGAGCGTGAGCTGAGGAGGGGCAGAGAGAGAGGGAGACACAGAATCGGAAGCAGGCTCCAGGCTCTGAGCCATCAGCACAGAGCCCGATGCGGGGCTCAAACTCACAAACCGTGAGATCACGACCTGAGCCGAAGCCGGATGGATGCTTAACCGACTGGGCCACCCAGGCACCCCTCTTAAACTTCTGTTCTTACGCTGACTCTCACGCACTGTGTCAGTCTGGTTGGGCTGCCAGAAAAATACCGTAGACTGGGCGGCTTATGAACTACAGACGTTTATTTCCTATAGTTCTGGAGCCACGGGAGTGTCTGAGGGAGGCATTCCAGGCAGGTGTGGGAGCTCGTCAAAGGCCCCGAGAGGAAAGAGTGACATGGAGGGAACAGTAAGGAGATGACTGTTGAAGAGCAGACTGAGTGAGGGGGGCACAGAGTCGGAATCACGTGGGGCCTCAAAAGCTTCCGACCGGGGGCAGGGGGGCATCAGAGAGTGCGGATCTGGGGAGCACCGCGGCCCCACCGGGGCTGCACAGGGATAGTTTTATGGTGCTGTGTGGGGACCAGACTGCGAGGCCAAGCAGAGGTGACACAGGAGGTGCCAGATGAGTGGCAGTTACAAGAATCGGGCAGGTGATAAATGATGATGAAGTGTTCAGTGTCTGGGTATTTTAGAGAGAACCAACGACATTTTCTGGTGGGTTGGGGGTGGGATGTGGGATGCAAGACAGAAGTCCACTTCTGGGGCCCAAGGAGCAGAGCTTGGTGCTGGAGTTGCTGGTATGTGACAGGGGAAAGCCATGGATGGGGGTGGGTCGGGGAGGAGGATAGGTAAGCAGTCCTGTTTGGCACACGCGGAGTTTGAGGTGCCTTCCAGATCACCACACGGCGACGTTGAGTGGGCAGGTTTATACAGAATCCTAGACAAGCCTGCGGAAGGAGGAAGCCCGGTGATGTGGGGCTCAGCCACCTAGAGATGATGTGAGACGATGGCAGGCCTCAGTCCTGAATAACAGGAGATCTGAGGAAAAACCATAAGCACCAAACTTCAAAAGAAAAGAATATAAGTTCTGAAAAATGAAGTAATTCCTTAAGGTGTGAAGAACTCTGTTATGGTGTGTTGCTTCAGCTGGAATTCTCCACGTCCTCCTGAGGGTCTCTTTTTTGATGTGTGAGAGGAGTATCTCTAACCCTCACACTGTAATCACATTTATTGATGGGCCACGGGCATACAATAAACACACATTTAAAGGGTCCTATTGGGTAAGGTTTTGTTTTTGTTTTTTGTTTTTTTGTTTTTTAAGTTTTAATGTTTATTTATTTTTGGAAGAGAGAGACAGAGACAGAGCATGAGCAAGGGAGAGGCAGAGAGCGAGGGAGACACAGAATCCGAAGCAGGCTCCAGGCTCTGAGCTGTCAGCCCAGAGCCCGACACAGGGCTCGAATTCATGAACCGCGGTATCATGACCTGAGCCGAAGTCAAATGCTTAACCGACTGAGCCACCCAGGTGCCCCATCTTTTTTAACTTTTTAAATTTATTTTGACAGAGAGAGAGTGTGTGTATGCACAAGCGGAGAAGGGGCAGAGAGAGAGAGAATCCCAAGCAGGCTCTGTGCTGTCAGCTTGGAGCCCAGTGTGGGGCTCGATCCCATGATCCATGAGATCCTGGTCTGAACCGAAATCAAGAGTCGGGTGCTTAACCGGCTGTGCCCCCCCCCCTTGTTTGATAAGTTTTGTCATATGAAGCCATCTCCATGATCCAGAATTGTAATTCCCTGCTTCCAGTCAGTCACGTTTACTGAGACTCTTGTGTGTTTAAAGCTCCGTGCTAGGAAGTGTGAAGGATCTGAGATGTAATCGCTCCCCCTGCCTCCTGTATTTGTTCTGTTGTAGCATCCGACTCCCTACACAGTTCTCCAATGACAAGCTCATTTCAAGGCCTTTTCTAAAGTGTTTGCTGAAAGTACACTCAAGTTTGGGGTCCAGAGGGTTTGAAATGACGTATGTAGGCCACTTGACCTACCGGGACTGCTGGCTAAATCAGGAAAGAGGAACAATCAGGAGCCCTGCCCTCTTTTGATCCGTTGTGATACAGGCAGAAGACATGTCCCTCGATCCTTCTCTCGTGGAAGCCGCCCAAACAGCGGGCTCGGCTCCGTCCGTATTTTCTGTGGGTAGTCAACACAATAATTACCTCCTGCCGAAAGCCTTGAGAAATTGTTTCTGTGTCCAATTAGAACTTTTGATTTGGCTAGCAGATACACATAACGTCTTCACTTCTGTAACTACTCACTAACGATATGCACCCTGGATATTTTTAGATCTACCATTTGCCAGACGGCCATTGCATTTTAAGGCCTTGCATTTCCTGTGACAGCTTTTCCACTGAGAGACTTGTGGGACCGTGGGTGAAAAGGAAGGGGGGGGGTGCGGAATTCCTCTTTGGTTTTGGAATCCTCTCCCTCCCTCCCTCCCCCGCCCCCCCCTTCCCTTCCTTTCCCGGCCTTACGCCCACCCCCAGTTTTAAATGGGGAAGAAGTGCAGTGGTTCTGGAAACTTGTCCTGTGCACGGTGCTGGGGCAGCAGAATGAGGAGCCCCACGAGCAGGTCTCCAGCGGGGTCTGGGGTGGTTCGTGGGGCAGCCAGGCAGTGTTGAAACCTCTGACAAGATGAACGGAGCCGCCAGCGCAGCTCGAGCGAGCGCGAGGAGTCTCTGCCAGGCGTCTCCAGCACAGTCCTTTCCAGACAAGTCCGTTATGTAAATATCCAGGCCGCAGCCTCCAGCCCGGATCGCCTGCCCGGTCGAGATGTCAAAGGTAGCTGCAAAAACTTCCCTGAATGCAAGCAGAGCTCCTCAGCTCTCCCCTCACTCAGCTCTTTATTGGGGCATCTGGGCAGGCAGGGGGGGTGTGTGGGGGGGTGGTGGTGAAGGCTTGCTGTTATCTCCGGGAGCTGGGACACCCCCCCCCCCTCCCGCGGGACTGTGGCTTTCCAGACGGGGTCATCCACGGCCTTTCAATGTGCTCTGCTGCGATGCTCCTGCAATTTTGGTCTGATCTGAGCATGAATCTCAAAAGGGCCGGCTGTTGGGCTGGAATGCTTCCTTCCAAGCCCGGAGGACTTGACGTCTGAGCCCTGGGCCCCTGGACTCAAGCATAACAGGCGCTCAAGTGGCTGCTTCGTGTCCCCTGCAAGTTCTGTGAAAGCAGGTGGCCATGTCCCTTTCTTAGGTGGCCTTCTCCCCCTGTGCCGCAAGAGTCCCCTAAGAGGGGAATTCCAAAGACCTAAGAATAGAATTGCAGTGTCTTACAGGTGGTCTCCAAATCGCGCTTCCGTCCCCTACATCCCCGGGGATAACGGAGAGCTTGCCTGTCATTAACAAAGGGCATTGTTTAAGCGAAGGAAAACCCGCCTCCAAATTGTGTGGCAAGACGCCCCAGCTACGGGTGATGGCCACGGTCATTTGACACGTGGCCCTATAGCTCATACGCGCTACAAAGAGTGCGTGTATTCCTCAGCCTGGGTTCTGGGCTCTGTGTCTACAGAACAGGCAAATCAAAACCGGTCTCACTGAAGGCAGAGTAAGTTGTATAGTACCTGTATTTTGGGGTTGCCCTTGAAATACATAAGGATATATGTTGTGTGAATATACGTTTAGGAATTCGTGTAAAAATAGGTTCTGAGCGCCTGTTCGGACAGTCTTGTCATTCTGTGTCAGTCACACACACACGTATATCATTTTAATGTCAACAGAATGCGTACGGTAAAAATGTGATTCGTAAGACCCATAGTTGTAAATCGTGTTGTCTCATCCCGCTAATCACAGTATAATCACAATAAGAAAAAATTGGGGGAAAAAAATCTGTAATTTAAAATGACAGATTGAATTAGACGTTAGAGCATATAGGCAAATTCATCCTGTTACCAAGAAAACCTCGTTGAAGTTCTTGGTCACCAAGTGCATGGATACAAAACCAGGCATGTAGCCACTGCACACAACCTTGTATTTTAAACACAGGACATTGGCCTGCACGTTTGCACGAAGGACATGGGTAGGAAAAAAAAGAAGAGTGTGTTTGTGCCTGCCGGTCGGTGGTAGTGTGGTTTTTCAAAAACCTCGTGAAGCAGGGAGTGGATGTTGCCAATATTTGGTTCATCGAATGTAATATTGTGGCAAGAAGTGTTATAATACATGAGTTATCGGAACGAAATTTCTTTTTAAATTCTTGTCTGTAGGTGTGCACAGGTACCCGTGACATACCTTAGGGTGTTTCTGTCCCACCGCCTCCCCCCCCGCCCCTCGCCGGAGGTCAGTAATCCTTTCTACAATGTCCCTGGCTAAAGGTCTTCTGGCCCCTTCCTGATCACATGTGGTGATGACGGGGCCACCCATTCCATTTTGAGCAGTGACGGTCTGTTTGAAAGTTCTCCCTTCTGTTGAATTCAGATGTGTCTTCTGGAACTTTTCTGCTCGTTGATTCCATTTCTGCCCACCCAAGCAAAGTTTTTCAGGCTCCTTACTAAATCATTAAATTTAATCATCATATTAGCATGAAATCATTAAATTAGCAAGTCCCTACATCCAGGCATGCCCCATTGAATTTATACCTGGTTTTGTGTTTTTTCTTTTTTTTTAGGGTTTCTTCATTTTTCAGAGAGAGAGAGAGAGAGAGAGAGAGAGAGAGAGAGACAAAGCGTGAGTGGGGGAGGGGCAGAGAGAGAGGGAGACAGAATCTGAAGCAGGCTCCAGGCTCTGAGCTGTCTGCACAGGGCCCAGTGTGGGGCTCAAACTTATGAACCAGGAGATCATGACCTGAGCCGAAGTCGGACACTTAACCGACGGAGCCCCCCAGGCGCCCCGAATTTATACCTGTTGTCTCCATGGAATCGACACCCTCCCTCTTCCCTCACTACCATGTCTTGGCCTGGGCCATAGATTATAGTGCAGCCTTTCCACTAGAATCTTTGTCGTGTAGGCTGGCATTTAGTTTTCCTGAGAAGACCTCATTTCCAGACCTTTACCCAATCTGGTTACTATTCTTTGCCTTGCTCTGCTTTCCTTCGTTTCCCATGTAAAATATGGCGCCCACAATGAACGTAGGTTCCCAGAAATGGCTTAACCGTGGTGGCGTGTGGGAGGGTCTAATTCCATTACTCAGGATGCTGTGCTTCTAGCGTGTGAACTGAGAATCAGACCCCCAAACTGTGAATGATGCGATCCCAGCTGTTTTAGATTTTGAATTTTTTTTTTTTCAACGTTTTTTTTTTTTTATTTATTTTTGGGACAGAGAGAGACAGAGCATGAACGGGGGAGGGGCAGAGAGAGAGGGAGACACAGAATCGGAAACAGGCTCCAGGCTCTGAGCCATCAGCCCAGAGCCCGACGTGGGGCTCGAACTCACGGACCGCGCGAGATCGTGACCTGGCTGAAGTCGGACGCTTAACCGACTGCGCCACCCAGGCGCCCTAGATTTTGAAGGTGCCATCTACACCTCCCTGTCAGCTGTAAATTTGGTCAGCACACTTTCTTCGTCCGGTTGTAAGTCATGGGGGGGTGATGCAGATATTGAGAAAGGCAGCCGATACCTAGTACTTCCTTACCGTTTTCCAAGCGCGTGTGTATCTTCTGCGGCACTGAGCCTCCACACTGCAGATTCCCTCATTTCTGCGTCAGTTAGGGTTAAATCGATTTGAACACGATGTTCAGGGGCTCTTTACCATTTCATCAGTGATGGAGCCACCCTCAGGCCATTGAGGATATGGTGGCTCCTCCCTTTTGTCAGCATAGATAAATGGCTTTCTCCTCTCTCCTCTCTCCCTGTCCACCCACCACTCTGCTTTCACCTCTTTTGCACGGTCCACGTTTCCAGAATGCACCCCCTTCTCTCCCATTCCAGGCCTCCTGACATCAGGCTGCCTCTGCCAGACGTCCCGTTGCTCACATGTTACTTGCTCACCTGAGTATTGCCCAGTCCCCCTCAGATGGGAGTGACGGTCCCTCCCAACCTGTGCCCAGAACATCTGACGCCCACCCTGTTGTCACACAGATTACGCCGTACTCACCGGTGAACTTCGGTATTTCCTCGTGGGACAGGGAAGCTCAATAAATATAGGAACAAAATCGTGTGCATCATTATATATCTAATAAGATGCCCTGCACATAATTCTGTACCATAAACACTGGCTAAATGAACGCAAGCTGTGGTAGACATTATCCCACATCACCCTTTAACCCTGCCTCTCTTATCTCATGAGCATGGGTCACTAGATTACTCTCCAGCTTCCTGGAGAAGGAGACACATCTCTTTAGAAGAGAAATTGCCCAGCCATAGCATATGAACTCTTTAGCCATGGGCAGCTTAATTTTCTTTCCCATAGGGTACTAGTAACCTTCGCATTACGTTGTAATTATCTACTAATGAAATAATTTTATCTTTAATATATTAACCCCTCGTTATAGTTGCCATCACCCTCTCCCCAAAGTTTGCAGTTGGCTTTTTCTTTCTTTCTCTCTCTTTCTTTCTTGCTTTCTTTCACATTTATTTATTTTTGAGAGACAGAGAGAGACAGCGTGAGCAGGGTTGGGGCAGAGAGAGAGGGAGACACAGAATCAGAAGCAGGATCCAGGCTCCAAGCTTTCAGCACAGAGCCCGTCGCGGGGCTCGAACCCACGAACCGTGAGATCGTGACCTGAGCCGAAGTCGGACGCTTAACCGACCGAGTCACCCAGGTGCCCCATTGCGGTTGCTTTTTCTTTTGCTCAGGGTGTTTGCGAAGTAAAATTACTTCTATTTTTTTAAATGACGTATTTTAGTCTAATATATACGTTTTTCCCTTGGAGCTCACGCATTGCTTTCATGCTCAGAAAGCCTTCGTAAATAAATCACCTATTTTTAACATTACCTTTATGAACCATGTGGAATTTATTTCAGGGCCAGAGGTGCAATTAGTTTATGTTGTATTAGCTAGCCCCACCATTTCCCTCCTTGCTTGAGAAGGTTGAAACGAACCCAGAACTGGGTAGTAAGTCGTTCAGCGGCTCGTCTTGGAACAAAAATCCATTGGCTGCAGACAATGAAAGCACTACTTTCCCCCCTCGTCTTGCTTTCAACGTATCTTTGAAGGCACTTTGATTGTTCTTAGGCTTTCCTTCTTTCACATGTCAACTTGGGTTCTCCGCCTCTGTCCGTTTGTGACACACTGAAAATATTCCTCCTGTTTGTACAGGATATAAAGTTGCCCTGCGCCCCCTTGACACATTGTATATGTTGTACCCAAATCTCGGGAGTTCTCTTTGTGGAT
Organism: Lynx canadensis; assembly: GCF_007474595.2. Taxonomy (NCBI): domain Eukaryota; kingdom Metazoa; phylum Chordata; class Mammalia; order Carnivora; family Felidae; genus Lynx; species Lynx canadensis. The sequence goes on along the minus strand of NC_044309.1, from coordinate 12,861,730 downwards.
ACGTTGTGTTCTTTGGATGTCTCCATCTTCACGCTTTTCTCCAATTTCATTTTTTTTTTAATTTTTTTTTTAACCTTTATTTATTTTTTGAGACAGAGAGAGGCAGAGCATGAACGGGGGAGGGGCAGAGAGAGAGGGAGACACAGAATCGGAAGCAGGCTCCAGGCTCTGAGCCATCAGCCCAGAGCCCGACACGGGGCTTGAACTCACAGACCGCGAGATTGTGACCTGAGCTGAAGTCGGACGCTTAACCGACTGAGCCACCCAGGCGCCCCACTCCAATTTCATTTTTATTATGTCATGAAATTGTTACTTGTTAAGTCTCCATTCTCCATCCTTTTAGCTCCACAGAGTCAACCTTTTCGTTGTTGTTTTTCCGAACTTTTAAAAAGTGTTTTCCTCGTGTCCGGGGTCCCTGTCTGACTCCTCAGCCCTCCTTTCCTACTGGAAAGATTCTAAGTACAGTCATCAAAGTGAAAGAAGTATAGTTATTTGACTCTTGCTTTGGGAGAAGCATCTCCATTCTACCCCAAGACTCCACCACTAAGATACAAGAGCCAAATGCAACATGACACAGAACACCTGTGATTTTCTTGGCGTCTGTCCTTAACTTACGGTGGGATGTTAGCTGGGTAGGTAGGTTCTTACTGCTTCTTTGCATCTTTTGTCTCTTCGGGGTTAATACCTCGCTCGGCCGCATAGAGAGGACGTCTGCATGGACACCTGTGCTGGGAATGGTGCGTAAGAATAACACCCCGCACCTGCCCAGAGGAACAGGTGCAAGAACCTTCGTCTCCTCCGTGAACGCTGCAGACTGCGGCCTGGTGGTATGTGTTGTCCAGCCAGTATTGATGCACGTGTCGTGTGCTGACTTTCCCGGACGTCCTTTTTTAGGCCAACTCCAGAGTTCCTCATGTCAGCTCTCCCGTTGGCGACTGCCACCTAGCGCAGGATGGCTGTGGGAGATGCTTCCACTGGGGAGAAGGACTGGCCATCCAGGGCCCCTGGCTGGATGAAGTGTCCCCTCCACATATAGCCAGGGCCGCCACAGAGCTCTGCTCAGTGCAGGGGACAGCTGTCCATGCCAGTATCCTAACCCACCCTGCCGAGTATCAAACTTCTTGTGTGAGTGGACAGAAAGCCTCAGCCTCACCTGGGCCATCCTGGAGTTGGGTGGGGAGGTTCACTGTGTCCTGCTCGGAGAGGCCTCGCATTTCCCTACTGGAAACTTCTAAAGGCCATACTGATGGAGAGCCTCCTACGCCCCAAGCGTTAGGAATGACCTGCATTAACTTAGTTATTCCTCACAGCAGCCCCTCGGGGGTGGCACCATGACTGTCTCAGTCACGTCGAGGGAATGAGACACGGGCTGGTTCAGTGACACGCAGCGGGTCGCCCCCGGCTCGCCTGTGGTGAAGCCGGCATAAAACACAAACACACGCAGTCAGGCTCTGAGCCAGCCTCCCGTCCTCCGTGAGCCCCGGGGAGCTGACCGGGCAGGGCGATGGGGGGGGGGGGGGGGGACACGGTGCCTCAGGCCTGGGGCAGCGGCCGGACGGGGCGGGCGAGGGGAAAGCACGAGCGTCCGCAGAGCTGGGTCTGGAAGAATGAGCCAAAGCCAATGTCCGTCTCTCCCTCCAGCCAGGGGTCACTGGTAAGAAGTGTGACCGTGGCTCTTTGTCATCGCGGTGTCTTGGCAGCTGGCTCAGCCCGGGACCCCCAGCTCCTTTCCTCTGTCGGGAGTAGGCTCTGGACTCTTCCCGCCCCCTCTCCAAATACTAATAGGAATGGCAGCAATCACACAGCCCAGGGCGGGTAGGATCAAGTCTCCGTGTGTGCGCGGGGCGTCCGGGACCCTGGGTCTGGCAGAAAGCACCAGCCTGCAGACAGTCCGCTTCCCGCTCTCGAGGCATCGGTGGGAGGGGAACGCAGAAAGGCCTGCTGCCCTCCGGGGCGCCGGACGCCTCCCCTGCGCCGAAGGTAACCGAAGCCAGCTTTCCGCCCTGCTCGCCAGCTGGGGACCTGCAGTGCAGGGCCTAACCGCGGGGCCCGTGCATTCCGGGCTCCCGGTGTCCGTCTCCTCCTGACCGTCTATCAGAGGGGTAGGCCTCAGACAGACGAGGGGGATGGTCTGTCCCGCTCTGGCCCGTCGGTCGCGCCGACGGGACCTTGTCCTTCCAAGTCTGCGACGTACCGGCCTCCATGTCAATAGCTTGTCCTCCAATTGCAGTGTTTTGTTGGAAGGTGGGAAGAGTACCCTTCCCTCTTCCCTTGCTTCCCTCCTCCCTCCCTCCCCCTTCCCTCCTAGAGGGGGAGTAAGCAACAAGGAAAGCAAAGCTTCCTCTCCGAATGAAGAGGACAGAATTCCAGGAAAAGAAGAAAGAAAAATGCATGAAAGCACAAGAGATCGAACGACAGCAGGGACCGCATCCAGGAAGCACACCTCGACTCACGAAAAAAAACGAGTCGGACGTCCTTGGGACCGAAGAAAGAGCAAAACAACCAAAAGGAAAGAAAAAGGAAATAAGAAGAATCCCTACAAAGAGTAACTCCATGGCACCTCCTATGGAACCCGAGACCGCCAAGCTTCCTCCCGTCCTTTCGCCTCCCCTCTCTCCCCCACATCTCCTTCCCTCCTCCCTCTTTCTCTCCTCCCTCCTCCTCCCTCCCTCCTTCCCTCCTCCCTCCTTCCTTCCCTCCTTCCCTCCTCCCTCCCTCCTTCTCCACAGCCCACAGCTTCACTCTGGGTCAGAGTTCCTCTTCACCGGGATCACCAAGCCCAGCAGTGGAGCTTCCTGTCTGCCCTCACTGCTTAACTGTCTGGGTCCACTTCCTCGTCTTCTAAACGTCAGACCCAGAGAATGTTAGTGCTTCCTGAGCCTCTGCCCTGCAGCACCACCTGGGGAGAATGGGGATGGCTTGTCCTGTAGGACTTGTGGCTCCATCACACGCGACGCTGGTCCTCTGGGTGGCAGAGTCCCGGTTAGCACCGTCTACCCCAGAGCAGCGAGCGGCCCTGTGCTGCCCTCAAGCCCTAAGCACACCCACAGCACCGTGACTTGTTTTCCCTCGGAGAAAACCTCGTTCCTTTTGCTGAAGGCAGAAGCAGGATCTGAGCAACTGTGGCCTTAAAACAGGCTTTACAGGGACGCCTGGGGCTCAGTCGGTTAAGTGTCTGACTTCGGCTCAGGTCATGATCTCACGGTTCATGAGTTCGAGCCCCACGTCAGGCTCTGTGCTGTCGACTTAGAGCCTGCTTCAGACCCTCTCTGCTCTCCCTCTGCCCCTGCCCCACTCGTGCTTGCTCTCTCTCTCAAAATAAATAAACGTTAAAGAAAAAAAAAAGACTCTTAAAAAGCATGCTTTACAGATGTCCTCTGGTAAAGCATTGGACCAGCTTGTGCCCTCATCAAATGCAAACGTGTGGGAGGTTGAGCTTTGAAGAATGCAAGGCTAGTTCAGCTTTCATAATCCGTCGCATCGCCATGTGAATTTGTTTGTAATAGAGCCCCTCGCTAATCACTTTCATCTGGGTTTTAGAGGTTACAACTGGATTCTGCAGCCAAGAGTCTCAAGGACACGCCTGTGTGTGTCTTTCTCTTCGGTCCACCTTGTGGTCAAGGCGGAGGTGAAACAGTTTGCCAGAGGACAGGGGGCAAAACAGGGACAAGGTCATTCACTCTGAATCAGACTTCTGGTGTTTGTCACCTTGTGTCTCCTTCCACTGCTGTGTTATTTTAATATGATGTCACGTAAAGACAGAAAAGGTAGGTTTGAGATGGGGGAGAGGAGATTATGGATGATAAAGCTGGGCAAAATACCCTTAATCTTTAAAGATTATGGGCAGAGGCTCCCCAGGCCTGTTTTGATATTATAATATTACATTATAACGATTTATTGTCTCTGGCATTTCCATGCTACAGGTTAAGTGTGAGCATCAGCAAATGTATGCATATTTCCCACAAATTTTAATTTGCCTGAAGTCCTTTCTGTCTGCGTGTTCGCGGTGAGCTGCGTTTCTCGAGGCCGCCGTGAAAGTATCGTCTTCGTTCGTCTCTTGGAGGTGACAGTGTTGGGATCGTTGAGATTTTGTGAGCCTGTGACTTTCTGGCACCTGAGCCGGGTCGCTGGGGCTTCGTCAGTCCGAAAGGAAGCTCTCAGAAGAACGAGGGAGGGATGTGACGTGTGGAGCTGACCCCAAGAGCAGACGCTCCAACAGTGAGTTGTGCTGGGACATTGTAGTCATGTCTCTGGAATTTCCTTCTGAGCCACAGACGGGCCCAGGTCAAAGGGCGGATTGTGAGGTGTTGGGTAGCACAACCCCCCATGTGGCAGCCTTGGGATGCTCTGTGGTCTAACGGACCAGGCTAGGACAGGAGGCTTGTCTCTGTTGGGGCCTTGGCTTGCATGCTTTTGAAATCCGAATTTTCTACATGATGATAAAATTTTAAAGGATAGGATTTCAGGATTTTGGAGGGGGGAGGAGTATTGATAACTTTCCTAAATGAAGATGTTTTGGAAATGTGAATTCTTCACTTTATACAATCCTAGTGAGTCTTTAATATTTCTTTTTTTTTTTTTAAATGTTTATTCATTTTGAGAAAGAGTGAGACAGAGCATGAACGGGGGAGGGGCAGAGAGAGAGGGAGACACAGAATCTGAAACAGGCTCCAGGCTCTGAGCTGTCAGCACAGAGCCCAACGCGGGGCTCGAACTCATGGACCGCGAGATCGTGACCTGAGCCAAAGTCGGAGGCTTAACTGAGCCACCCAGGCGCCCTGATTCTTTAATATTTCTCATTTTATTGCCTGAGAAAGTCACTGTCTCTAAAACGAATAGGAGTCGCAACACGATAACTTACTGGGCCCAGAGACCAACCAAGTGGGCGTGTGGAAGCAAGGTTCAAAGGTATTTTTGCCGGCTGTGAATGCTGCCTCCCCTCCCCTGTGCCCACCCTGCCCTCACCCCACTGCCGGGCGCCTCAGGATCACAGTCTCGCTATAAATGTGCCTCAGGAAATGTAATGGTCACACGTGCTAATGAAATGCTTTTTAGTTTTTATTTTTGAAAGCCACGTGCGTTTCCAAGCTCTGAATCAGTGACCCTTGTAACCATTTGTACACCAGCATTAGGTTTCTGTGAAAATGTCATGAACAGTGGAACTCGGGCTATTTCTTTAATTATTTTTTAATGTTTATTTTTGAGACATTAAGAGAGCATGAGCGGGGGAGAGGTAGAGAAAGAGGGAGACACAGAATCGGAAACAGGCTCCAGGCCCTGAGCGCTCAGCACAGAGCCCGACGCGGGGCTCGAACTCATGGACCGCGAGATCATGACCTGAGCCCAAGTCCGACGCTCAACCGACTGAGCCCCGAACTCGGGTTATTTCTTCAGAGCGCTTCCTCCGTTCGTGTGTACCATAGTGCATAAATTATGTGGCAAGGGACAAAAACAGGAGAGGGAGGAGGGAGACGTGATGGGAAAGGGAAAGGTGATGTGTAGAGAAAAGAGTCATAATGCGAAGCCTAGTAACTTCTGGTCGCCATTTTTTTAAATTCCACCTGCAGAGAGAGGATGTATTGGGTTGTTCGTCTTCAGTATTCCGACCCACCCGTGTGACCATTACAATTCTCATTTGTAAACTCATGAATGTGATTCGACACGTTAAAAAACACAGGCAATCTAGAACCGATTTGTTGAGAAAGAAGCTTCTCAGGATCCATTTCCTCTGGCTGACCTCAAACACCGTGATTTTGTTTTTCTAGATAACGTTTCTTGTTTTTACATTTGTTTTAACTGAAAAAAAAAAAAAAAAAAGTCAGTCATATTTGGATGGTTTGGGAGGAAACTGCCCGTAAGCCTATTACCCTAGCACACCAACTATTTTTATGTTGGCCTCCCGATTCCTGTCCACATGCACGATGATTTTATAGGCTGCCTTTAAACTACACATACTGTTTCATTTTCGGCTCTGCTCACCTAAGCTGGCATCGTAAATGCACGTCTCTGTTTATGCACAGTCTCCCTGATTCCATGTGGGTCTTAACCGCGGAGTTGGATCAACAGCGTGGACACCGGCTTCCAAAGTAAAGCTTTTCTATATATCCTTGAGCATCACGGTGCATTTGGCAGGCCTCTGTTTGGTGTAGAATTGTATTTGTGGCAAGACGATTTATGTTGGGGTAACGGCCAGCTGACATCTACAAGAAGCCGTGTTCTCCGAAAGGATTTCCTCTGAGAGGGACGCCAAGGCTCCCAATTGTGTCTGAGCAGCTGGAAATGAAAACAAGCAAAGCACTATTATTTTACAATTGTTCAGTTTCAAAAGAAAACTTGAGTAGGCCTGGCAAGGCAGACAAAGCTGCAGATGTCCACTCTTTCTCGCACACGCCCAGGATGGTGAACCTTTTCTGAACTGATGAGAGCAGGACGGGCCCGTCTTCCTTCAGTCCGGAACAACAAACCGTCCCCCTTTTGAGGAAAAAAAAAAAAAAAAAAAAAAAAGCCCCATCAGTGCCATCAAAAGACAGGCATACTTTCAAAACCATGATGATTCAAAGTTGGGTTTCTGTTTGGGCTCAGTTCTCTGGGCTGCGTTCCCCCCCCTGCCCCTACCGCCCAGGGACATTTTGCCTTCCCAAAGGGAGACAGCGTATAAATTCCCTGGTAACACAGGGTGCGTGGTCATAAATTCCCCAGGCCTGAAAACGGAGGCTCTTTGGAAGAGAAGAATGAATTTGGAAAAATTCAGTAGAGCGTCACCTCTCCAGGGATAGTTAATTCCTTCAACTGCTGAGCAGATAAGGTGAGATTCTTTAACGGAATGAGGATTTTATCTTTCAGATGAAAATGAGAGCCGCACAGTAAAACTTTTATGTGTGGGTGTGAGCTCAGTGTCACATCACACTTTGCGTGCTTCGAAATAATTCTGAGAAAATGATATACGGCCTCTTTGGTGTTGCAATTAAACCTTCATTTGAGGGGAGCCTGGATGGCTCAGTCAGTTGAGCATCTGAGTCTTGATTTCTTTTCAGGTCATGATCCCAGGGTTGTGGGATCGAGCCCCTCGTGGGGCTCCGTGCTGTGCGTGGAGCCTACTGAAGATTCTCTCCCTCCCTTTCCCTTTGCACCTCTCCCATGCTTGTGCTTTCTCTCTCTCTCTAAAAAACAAGAAAGAAAACAAGCAAAAAACACCTTTATTTGGTATCTTGGCGATTCCAATTTCCCTTTGTATCAATTTTGTTGAAATGTGGATAAGTAAGTCAAGAACGTGTTTATGTCCTTAGCTTTTATGATGAAACAAAGCTCCAAACGTTGTGTTTTAGGGACATCTGGCTAGCTCAGTTGGCTGAGCATCTGACTCTTGGTTTCAGCTCAAGTCATGATCTCACAGTTTATGAGTTCGAGCCCCCACATCGGGCTCGGTGTTGACAGCAAGGGGCCTGCTTGGGATTCTCTGTCTCCCTATCCCTCTGCCCCTCCCCTGCTCTCTTTCTCTCTATGAAAAATAAATAACCATTAAAAAAACACTTTGTGTTCTGAAGGTTCTATAGGGACAGGCAGGTTTCCTTTATAAAAATTCTCTTGTGTCCCCCACCCTTCAGAGAATTTTCTGAAGCCTATGGTGTCTTTAAAGGAATTTCAAAATAATGTCCTGGATGGTTGTGCACTTTTTCTTCCTTGAACCTCCTCTGTGTTAACGTTGGGTTCTTTCTATTAAGAACTGAATTGCTGGGACTTTGTACCTTTTGACGTTTGGACCCACTTCACCAATTCCCCCCAACCTCCTGACACCCGTCCCCCCCAGCTCTACAACTACCAGTAGGTTCTCTGTGTTCATGAATTTGTTTTTTTCTTTTTTTGTTGTTTGTTTGTTTGTGTAAATTCCATATATAAGTGAGGTCATTTGTCTTTCTCCGACTTATTTCACTTAGCCTGATGCCCTCAATGTCCATCCGTATTGTCACAAATGGCAAGATTTCCTTCTTCTAGCTGAACGATACTCCGCTGAATATACGTACCACATGTTCTTTATCCATTTATCCACCAGTGGACATGTAGGTTGCTTCTGTGCCTTCTCTGCTGTAAATAATGATGCAGGGAAAAGGGGGATACATTTATCTTCTCGAATTCATGTTCTCATCTTCTCTGGATAAATACCCAGAAGTGGAATGACTCTATCGTGGGGTAGTTCTATCTTTAATTTTTTGAGGAACCTCCATACCGTTTTCCACAGGGGCTGCACCAGCCTGCGTTGCCACCAGCCATCCACGAAGGTTCCCTCTTCTCTACATTGTCATCAACACTTGTTGTTTCTTGTCTTTTTGATACTAGTCACTCTAACAGGTGTGAGGGGTATCTCACTGTGGTTGTGATTTGTGTTTCCCCGACGATGAGTGATGTTGGGCATCTTACCATGTGTCTGCTGGCCATGTGTAGGTCTTCTTTGGAAAAACGCCCCTTCAGACCGTCTGCCCATTTTATAATAGGATTGTTTGCAGTTTTGCTGCTGAGTCCTAAGAGTTCTTTATATATTAACACCTTGCCAGATATGTGACTGGCAAGTAATTGTCTTCCATTCAGCAGGTTGACTTTTCATTTGGTTGATGGTTTCCTTTGCCGGGCAGAGGCTTTTTATTATGATGTAGTCCCATTTGTCTATTTTTTGAAGCTAATGGGTTTTTTTTTTTTTAATTTTTTTTTCAACGTTTATTTATTTTTGGGACAGAGAGAGACAGAGCATGAACGGGGGAGGGGCAGAGAGAGAGGGAGACACAGAATCGGAAACAGGCTCCAGGCTCCGAGCCATCAGCCCAGAGCCCGACGCGGGGCTCGAACTCACGGACCGCGAGATCGTGACCTGGCTGAAGTCGGACGCTTAACCGACTGCGCCACCCAGGCGCCCCGCTAATGGGTTTTTTTTAAATGAAGTCAGCCAGCTGGGATGCCTACTGTGTGCAGTTAGTGGTTTCTAATGGGATTGGAGCCCATTCTCCTTTTAAGGCGATTAACACCTAACGTTATGGGTTCCAAGAACGAATAAGGACTTTTCACAGAGCCACCTCATGCCCATGGCTGCCTGCTTTGGCTTTTATGTGCAAAATGGCAAACCTCTGGACTGAAGTTCTCCTCCGTTTGTACCGTCCTTTAACCTCTGTTGGAGTGCTTATGGGCGTGTGAAATTTCTCGTGATGATTTTTCTAAGAGCTGGGGACTGCTGAGTCATTACTGTAACTCCCATTCGAGAGACTTTATTTGGGCCCCATGCAGGCAGAGCCTATTGTTTTGGTTAAGATCCCATAACTAAGGGAATCTGACTGGATGGTAGCTTGGTGGGTGAGGAAGTCACCCTCCTTCTGGCGAAGGAGACTTTTCTCATGGGAGTACAAACCAGTTTGGGACATGCTGATGGTTAGAGAATAATCCCTGTTGAGCCAGAAGATGCTATCTCTCCCATCTTTCCTGGAGAAAGCACTCTTGAGAAGGGACCACGATAGCTGTGCAGGGAGATAAGGCCAAGCCTGCCCTTGGGTCTGCATGAAGCGGCTGCTCACTGGGCAAAAAGAAGGTGGCTTCAGCGGGGGCTGCAGAGTCCTGTACCAATACGAGGGCTTGGAAGGACCCTTCTGGGTCTTCTGGTCCAGACAGCGGTGTTGGAACTTGCTCTTACCCATTGTAACAGCCAGTAGGTACATTTCCGGGAATTCTGTGTGCCAGGGGTAAAACATAGAGCCATTATTGACATTAAATTATATAAATTTAGAGTCAAGTATGTTATATTAAAAACAATGGTAATAAATACTCAAAACCCGTCACTAATGGATGGGAAGTTTCCTGTTATTTGACCAGACTTCACTACCATCCGTGCTCCTGGAATTATTTAAGTCTATTGCGTGTGTGGGAAATACCATCCGTGTTGTCGTGTGGACAGTAACTGGAGATCAGACACCGTGAAGATATCTGGAGTGCAGAGAGATAAGTTTTGGTTAGAGCGGTGGCCCGCTGACATCTAGAAGGAGCCTCATTCTTCAAAGGATTTCCTTTGAGAGGGATGCCAGGGCTCTAGCAGATGCTACAAACTAAGGCTTCTTCCTTCCAGAAAGCCAGTTATTAAAGCTCTGGTGGCACTCCATTGGTACCAGCCCAGTCGCTTTTGTATATGAGACGGGGCTGCAGAGACGAATGGACCCGGGGGGCCAGGACCCGGCGTGGGTCTCCTCTTGCTTGCCTGGATGCTCTTTCTGTTACAGGGCCGGTGGTGATAGTTGTGAAAGGCACAAGGGTCGGGGGTCAGGCTTAGCTGTGAGCATTTAGCCTCCCACGTTCTTCTATCACAGGTGAAAGCAGTGTAGGGACTAGGGTACTAAACGATTATCCTGTGGAGAAAGAAGCTTCACAGACATCAAAGGCAGTTGCGCGCGGGGTGGTCATCTGCTCCCGTGTGCTCGGTAAGGGGGACTGTCGGGGGGACAGGAGAGGTGGCAGAGACGGGATACTGAAATCTGCCCCTGATGCGTGGTGATACAATTACTGAACGGAAGAATGATTAAAGCGCGGAACACTTCTCGCCACCTGGTATCAGGTTATGAATGTATTTGCTAATTTATTTTGTATCTCCCCCGTAAGAACGTAAGCTCCATGAGGGCAGGGACCTTGTCTTGGGTGCTCTTGGACACCCAGCTCCCAGGATAGTGCCTGGCACATAGAAAGTGCTCCCTGAGTGGTTTTAAAGGAAGGAGGGAAGGAAGGAAGGAACCCCTCCTGCCACTTCTGCGAGATTGGCCCAGAGCGCTGTGCCTGGTGTGGTCCAGCATAGGGCGCCTGTTAACCATCTGTCAGGCTGTTAGACTCTCAGTGACCATCGTTTGTCTTTCTTCGTAGATGACGGAGGGCCGTCGATGTCAAGTACATCTTCTGGATGACAGGAAGCTGGAACTCTTAGTACAGGTAAGTGGCTCTTGGCCAACGTTCTGAACTTCTTCCGGGGCTGATGTGGTTCAGTCTCCGATTCAGCCGATGGGTGGGGGAATATGTAAACGGGTTTTATTTTAGTTTTTAACACAATTTATTGTCAACGTTAGCTAACACACAGCATGTACAGTGTGCTCTTGGCTTCGGGACGAGATTCCCGTGGTTCGTCGCTTATATGGACACCCAGTGCTCATCGTAATGAGTGCCCTCCTCGATGCCCGTCACCCATTTGTTTTTTTGTTTTTTAAAAAAATTTTTTTTGGGGCGCCTGGGTGGCGCAGTCGGTTAAGCGTCCGACTTCAGCCAGGTCACGATCTCGCGGTCCGTGAGTTCGAGCCCCGCGTCAGGCTCTGGGCTGATGGCTCGGAGCCTGGAGCCTGTTTCCGATTCTGTGTCTCCCTCTCTCTCTGCCCCTCCCCCGTTCATGCTCTGTCTCTCTCTGTCCCAAAAATAAATAAACGTTGAAAAAAAAAAAAATTAAAAAAAAAAAAAAAAAAGAAGTTGCTCTTCCTTTAAAAAAAAAAAAATTTTTTTTTTTAACGTTTATTTATTTTTGAGACAGAGAGAGACAGAGCATGAACGGGGGAGGGTCAGAGAGAGGGAGACACAGGATCCGAAACAGGCTCTGGGCCCCCAGCTGTCAGCACAGAGCCCGACGCGGGGTGAACTCACGAACCGCGAGATCATGACCTGAGCCGAAGTCGTACGCTCAACCAACTGAGCCACCCAGGCGCCCCAGATGCCCGTCATCCATTTATAAACGGGTTTTAAATCCGTATCCCAGAGTGTCTGAGAGAGGGATGGCGCACCGGGGTATTTTTGTGTGTGAGTGCTGTTTTCGTTCGTTCTGTTTCTTTGTACACCGCGCCTCAGGCATTCAAGACCAGATGTATATCTGACCTCCTGTTGCACGTCTCTAGAAAAGGAAATTCCACAACTGCCATTAGCTGTTTGTACTTGAAGGAGTTTGCTGTAATATAACACAAATAGGTTTCGCTGCCGCTAAAACAGATTTGGTCGTCTTCCCTGCTCAGAGAGGGATAGGGAACCATTGGCTGTTTTCGAGTTAAGCTTTTGTAAGTGTTGGGGAAGAGGAGCATTTTCCTGGCTCTGTCTTCCCTCCGAGGGCCAAGTCACCTCCCTCCCGTGGGTCAACATCACATCACCCTGGAACATCTACGTGTCCCTTGACCCGCAGGAAATCAATCACTCCATCTCCAAACTGAGCACACATCAGGGTCCGAGAAGTCAGAGCAGTATTAGAATCAGAGACCCCGGTCTTGTTAAGCTTACTGTTGAAAAAAAAAAAAAAATCACTGTTTCACTGAGAACCCTAAAGACTCGTGAAGCTGCCCAACTTGACTTAAAGAACTTACATCTGTTGTTCGACTCCCAACTTTTATCACTGTATGCACTCGACATTCTCAGATGTCTGTCAGACTCTCAGGGCAGTGCTCCTCATTACCCAGAACGTTTTGCCAAATAAGCTGTAGTCCGTCAGTACGTTGAAATGGTGCCTGCATGCTCTCTTCCACTGCGGGAACTGGTTCTGTTGCAATGGAAGATTCCCATACAAATACCCTTACCTCATGCTCCCTCGTACATCCCGCTTGGATTTGGAAATGTTCCGGTTGCTAACTTAAAAGAATTAATGCTTTAAAAAAAATTTTTTTTTGGTATTTATTTTTGAGAGAAAGAGAGAGACAGACAGAATGTGAGCAGGGGAGGGGCAGAGAGAGAGGGAGACACAAAATCCGAAGCAGGTTCCAGGCTCTGAGCTGTCAGCACAGAGCCCCATGCGGGACTTGAACCCGTGAACTATGAGATCATGACCTGAGCTGAAGTCGGACACTTAACCGACTGAGCCACTCAGGTGCCCTAATACTGGTTTTTTTTTTTTTTTTTTTTAACGTTTATTCAATTTTGAGAGACTGAGACAGAGCGCAACAGGGGGAGGGGCAGAGAGAGGGAGACAGAATCCGAAGCAGGCTCCAGGCTCTGAGCTGTCAGCACAGAGCCTGACACGGGGCTCGAACCCACAAGCTGTGAGATCATGACCTGAGCCGAAGTAGGACACTCAACCAACTGAGCCACTCCGACGCCCCAAGGAATTAATACTTTTAATTAGATTTAAATTATAAAGGCATTACAAACGCAATGTAGGAAACATAGAAAATAGGGAAAAGCTCATAATCACCGCACACTAATTCCCCTATTAGTCTCATTTCAGCAAATTCCTTTCCAGCATTTTTTGTAGTTCTATTTCTTGCAAGGTTATCATCATTGTGTGTGTAGTTCTGTATATTTTATTTTTCCACCTAACGTCTTTCACTGGCATCTTCCAGGTTGCTATAAGTTTTCATCTTTGTTAATATTAACAGAAATTCCAGAAATGGATATACCATCATTATCTAACCATTCACTCATTTGGGTACGTTTAAGGTTTTCTGTTTGTTTGTTTTATGGTTTTTCCGCTGTTACCGGCAAATGCCGTCATTAATTTACCCGTGTGTATAGAGCTGTCCCGTGTTTGGGATTATGTCCTAGGCTAGATTCCAAGATTTATGGCCTTATTAAGAGTCAGACTTGTGGTTTGGATGTGGGGGGTGAGGTGAGCCAGCATACAGGAAGTGTAAAGTGAGTTAGATCTCCTCCGTTAGCAGAATCACTAACGAAGTATTTGGAGCTTTCAACTGTTAAGAATCAACATGAAGGATTTGTATGGGAGTGGCCTTGTGTTTTTTTAGATGCTTTTTTTTTTTTTTTTTTTTTAAATCAGCGTGTAGAGGTGTGGAAAACAGCCACTGTCTGAAACAGGAAATGAGGCCTCAAGTGGCAGTGAAGTTATGATCTGTTGGCCAGCCTGCCCTGGGAGGATGTAAACCAGGGCACTGGAAGTGAACTTGAGTCACAGAAAAGATATTTAGTTACTGCTATGCACAGTTTAGGAAGGGCCATCCTGAGCCCTTCACAATCCAGATGGTGAGAAGTCACACTCTGCCCGTCCCCTTGGGAACACACGTCACATGTTACTTCCTCTTGCTGGAACTCTCCCTCCCACGCCCGCACCCCTGTGCCCTGCTGGTTTCTGTTAAGCCTCCAGTTCACGGCTTAGAAGATACTTTTCCCCCAACCTCTTGGCCCTACCCCCTGCCCCCCCCTCAAGTCTTGTTCTTGGCTGTGTCTCCTCCCCTGTGGGTCCCCTCTTCGAGCACTGCCACAATTCCGTGTCACAGCTCGCGGTCACTGCCTGTTTACTCTGTTGCCCAGAGCCGCCCACAGTTTGAGGGCTGAGTCCGTGTCAAGATCGCTGTGTATCCCCAGCACCCGGCAGAAATGCCACTGAACAGATCCTTGTGGAATGAAAGAATGGGCTAATCCTAAAATGCCCTGGTATTATTTCCCCAAAGGACTTTTTGGCATGGAACCAATGGCTTGGCAGAGGATTTAGTTTAGCACACACAAAAAAAACTATACATAAAAAAAAAAAAAAAAGACAGTGGGCAAACACCAAGTTAAATATGACTTTTCTTTCTCTTCCACAAAGTTCTCTTGCTCAGGGTTATGTTCTTTTGACAAAATCCTTTTCTAAAGGGAATCCTGTATTGTTGAGTTCGTTTGGACCCACGCTAAGTTTTTGGTAGAATAAAACGCTTGGATCCCATAATTCTCTTTTTGATATTGCTAACTCCACAGAGTGACGCCCTTGCAGGTTCCTTTATACTTCAGTCACCCAAGTACATTGAGGGCCGAAGGGTTTGGTGTTGTTGGTTTGAAGACCAGTTTCAGAGTGTGACAAGGCTCAGATGAGGAAATGGCCCTGCTCAGTCTTGTGACCTGGAGTTGCGGGGCTGGGGAGGGGCGAGTGTTGCCGACGACGTGTACCCTCCAGGGTCTGTTAGATGGAGAGGCAGGTGTGGGGGAAATGTTTATCCCCCACGGGGAAGCATGTGCAGGTTTACACAAGAGCGGCTGGTCGAATAAAATCAGTAGGTAGCGGCAGAGATGGGAGGTCTGGTTTTTCAGCCGCTGTTAGAGTTAGAGACGCACGAAGGCTACATCTCACAGAACTTCGACGGCACGAGAGAAGCGTTAAACGACGTGGAACCAACAACGAACAAGACCTGCGTCCGACCAGGAGGATTCTGATAACCGGGCACCCTCACAGATCATTTCCTGCAGTGGTGAGGACCTGGCCCCTGTGACGATAGCATTTCCCTTCTTTGGGTTATAACAAAATGGCCATAATCCCAACATTTAATGCTTCTTCTAAAGCCCTTTTGGGGGGCGCCTGGGTGGCTCAGTCGGTTGAGCGTCCGACTTCGGCTCAGGTCACGATCTCACAGTCTGTGAGTTCGAGCCCCGCGTCGGGCTCTGTGCTGATGGCTCGGAACCTGGAGCCTGCTTCCGATTCTGTGTCTCCCTCTCTCTGCCCCTCCCCCGTTCATGCTCTGTCTCTGTCTCAAAAATAAATAAAACATAAAAAAAAAAAAAAAATAAAGCCCTTTTGGGATTACTGAGCAGAATCTGTGCTGCCAAATCCCTGATTGCCCTGAGTAGATCCCTCAGTACCCGTACAGGCGAAAGGGCAAAGGTCCGGAGTGCACACACTAGGATTTAATGTTTGAAAGGTGCATCTTGAAACCCACGTCCAGCGGCCCCCACAGCATTACCGTGCGACTCCGTAAGTCCTTAAATTCCACTTAAGGACAGCCGGAACGATGACGTGGGTTTTCAAGAGACAAAGCCAAGCCTCCAACGTTGGTCGTCGTTGTGTGACAGGTTTCCAGCCAGATCACCCTACCCTCCCACCTGGAGACCCTGTCATTTGCTCTGTCAGCCAAAATTGTTTCAACCAGTTAGAAATGTAGTCGGAAAAGCCTGCGTCAGAATGAGGGAGGCCGCCCTCAAGTATGTCTGTCAGCCTCTTCCTGATGCTTCTGTGGCCAGATAAGAGGGCGTCACGAGTGTTTTGTATTAAAGTAACATTCTCAAATCCTATCTCCAGGTGGTTATTCCTTTGAAATTACTTTCTTCATTTTTTTATTCTGCCTAGGTAGGGGAGCATTTTGAAAGCAAAGAAAGGGAACTGTGCTTTAGCCTTAGCGAGAATCATTTAAATAAGACCCAGGAGAATTTCCTGACAGTGAGGGTCAATAGTTGGGGGATTGGAAGCGGTTAATAAGGAAGATTCCGGATTCTTTCTCTTGCGTTTCTTAAAAATAGAATAGATTTTCACTAGATTGGAATGGCTGAGGTGTGGCCGTGCCTTATTAGGTTCTCCTGAGGCTTAGGACATGACGCGGCTGCCTGTCCTACAGGAAGGCAGGCCGGGACAAGAACAACAGACACGTGCCTCGTACTTGTCTCTGGGCTGTGCCCGGCTCTGTAGACGAGTCGAAGTTATGCTCTGTTGGCTGCAATTCTTCCCTCGGATGGTAGAGCTTTACGAATCGGATTCCTCTCCAGCCCCACGACCCTGCCGCCGTGAACCCCTCTTTGTGTTCTGTTCAGGAAGCTGCCCCGGGATGTCAGGCGGCATTCCAGGATTGCCGTGTCTCTCCCTCTGACCCAGTCTCTCGGGAGCCTTGGGCGGCACTTTGCTGACCATCCACTTCTGTTAAAATAGAGGAACAGAGTGTCCTGTGACTCTGAGAAGTGGAGCCCGTTGTTGTTTTTCTTTTTTTTTTTTTTTTTTCCAGGAGAATGAAAGATAGTAGCTGGGCTCTGGTTGTACATTACACGGTGTCCCCAGTTCTGAGAAAGCTGGTGGGACAGAAACATCAGGAAGGATCTAAAGCTGTGCTGTGTAGTGAAATGCAGTGTTCGAAATGTGGGCGGCCCAAACCGAGATGTGGTGTAAAATACACACCAGATTTGGAAGGCTTCGTGTGGAAACCAAAGGAAAAAAGCGAAAAAATCTTATTAATGGTTTTTATATTGATGATTCCATGTTGAAAATGAACTATTTGGGGGGCGCCTGGGTGGCTCATTCGGTGAAGCATCTGACTTCAGCTCAGGTCACGATCTCACGGTTCACGGGTTTGAGCCCCACGTCAGGCTCTGTGCTGACAGCTCGGAGCCTGGACTCTGCTTTGGATTCTGTGTCTCCCTCTCTCTCTGCCCCTCCCCCACTTGCGCGCGCGCGCTCTCTCTCTCTCAAAAATAAATAAACATTAAAAAAAAATGAACTACTTGGGGGTATCTTAATTGGGTTAGAGAAAACATGTAATTAAAGTTAATCAAACCTTGTTTAATAGGACTCCTAAAAAAATCTTATTTCATACTGGCTCACATTTGTGGCTGACATGGTATTTCTGTTGGACAGGGTACCGCTAAAGGATAGAGAGAAGATCATTAGAGAGAAGATTGTGGGCACAATCAAATTGTTTAGGGCTGCCCAGATTTCATACTGGATGTCCTCCCCAGGAATGAGCACATTTTACAGTTCCTTTTGGGGTATCACTGGGGCACATCTCACTTAATTTTTATATTGACAGTGTATTGATTTTTTTAATGTTTATTTTCGAGAGAGAGAGATAGAGTGTCAGTGGGGGAGGGGCAGAGAGAGAGGGAGACATCGGGCTCGAACTCAGGAACGGCGAGATCATGACCTGAGCTGAAGTCAGACGCTTAACCGACCAAGCCACCCAGGCGCCCCTATGCTGACTGTGTGAAGCCGGCACTAACTCAGCTAATAAGGAAACAGAAATTCAGGAAGGTTAATTAATTCACTTGAGATCATGTAGTCATGCGTACAGCTTGAGCACAGCTCTTCTGATGCTACATCCTGTTTTCATTTCATTGCGCTGTGAGAAGTCTGCATAATACAGACCTGGGACACGGTATAGTTCACCTGTAATGTGGCCGCTATGCTGGCCCCCAGCACCGGCATCAGAAACAACTGGAATTATCGCTTCTCGGCCTTTTGCCTAAGATCAGGTGTAGAAACAACTAGAATTAAAGGCTTCAGCCCCCATCCCAAGTCTAGAACCGAAGATGGGCTTCCCCGGGTCGTTTCGTTTCTGTGAGCTAAGTTCCTAGTCTGTCTGGTGGAGATCTGAGCGTGTGACACATGTAGTCCAGGATTTCCACATCAGGCATCAGCCTCGGGGTATCAGGTGTGGAAGGGACAAGCAGCAGTGGATGAAACCTTCTCATCATTTTTCTCCTGACAAGTCACGCTGGTGATATTCCCGCTTAGAAGTTGAGTAAGTTAATATGGGCCCTGAGTAAAGCAGCATAGAGGGTAAAGGAAATTTCCCGGCCTATAATGAGCTTAAAAAAAAAAAACCATACAACGTCTGGTACCCTACTAGTGCTGCAAAGAACAGACAGACAGACTTGGGTTCTCTACGTGTGTGCACACCCCCACGTACACACCCTCACACTGCATTCTCAGCTCCGTCTGTGGTTAAGGATGTTCTTCTGTTAAAAAAAAAAAAAAATGCAAGGGACGGTTTTCTACCAAGCAAACCAGGAATTCCCCCAAAGCACGTGTTGCCAAGAGAAGGGAGAAAAAATAGAGAGTTGAATCCATATCTGCTCAGCTGAGGAGGGTGGTCCGATTTGCTTGCTGGCCCGTGCACTGAAGCATGAAGCGGCATGCCATCTGCTCCTGTCTGGGCCGAATTCACCAGGAGGTATGGTCTCAGCCAGGAGTGGGAAGCCATGTGCAGGAGCTGCAAGCCGACTGAGGGCCTCAGTGTTAGAAACCTTCTGTCCGGGACCTCCCAGACCACCAGGCCACCTCAAAAAAAAAAAAAAAAAAAAAAAAAAAAGAGCCAGAAGGGTGTCGATCAGCACAGCTTTGGCTGACCTCACACTTCACCACGATTGCCATCCTCATTTATTAGTCTCGTCTTTGCAGAACGGGGTACTCTACCAAATGAGCCAAACAGATGTGTTTCCAGCCCCCGGGGGGTGGCTGGTAATAGGTAACATTTTAAAGGCACATGATGAAGCAAATTGATGTTAAGGTATAGACGAGAGGCAGAGACCGCAAGGCTGAGTCTGCATGTAATCAGAAGTTCATTTCATTGCACGGAGGAAGAAATAGCCCGTAAAACATACCCTTGGGGGACACACCCAGCTAAGAGTCTCCCTCTGGGCAATAACTGAGAAACTGGTGAGCTGCGCTCGGGTTGAGAACAAAAGAGAATCTCCCGTCTCCCTGAGGGGCAGTGATGGAGGGAGGAGTGTCAGGATCGGGCAGATTGATGCAATCATCCGGGGACCCCGCCCCCAACACACAGGCGCACGCGGCTCCTGGACCAGACAGCTCAGCCAGGCACAGGGTAAGAAGAGGTCGTCTGGGGCTGTCGGGGTCCAGGCTCTGGTTGCCAGGCAACAACCCCTTTGCTCCCCTCCCCCACTTCCTCCAACACCCCCACCCCCATTCTCCCTTGATGCTAATTTCAACCAGTTTTAAAAAGTGTTCGCGGGAACCGTTTGAAATGGCCGATTTGGGGCCGACTTTGTTCTACACAAAGGACAGTTTCCTGTGGTTCACCCCAAATGGGATGGAGAATAAGGAAAGGGAGAGGAAGGCAGTGCTTCTCCATGTCTTCCAGGAATGACCCTCCAGAAAGTTGATTTCATGTTTTTGCTTTGGTGTCACTGCCGAGTTATTTTCTTTGTTTTCCTCGATCCCTTTACAAAATCATTTTCCACATATTCTGCAAAGTAGCCCAGTTGGAGTGTAGGCAGATAAGGAACCTCAGGAGATAGCTTGTCCACCCTGGGCTCCTAGTTTTGCCTCTCGGCTCCCGAGGGATAAGAAGGGTGGGGCGGAAGTTGGGGGGTGGATTGAAACAAACTTACCACACAATGCAGCTCAGCAAAATGGGAGTGGTTTTGTTTGCAGGGGGCGGGGAAGACACACATAAAAACACGCATATGTGCACACACCCCTCAGAACTGTGTGGCACCAACGAGAAAACCGGCCATCTGGAAGCGATGCCGTCACAGGAATCTGGGAATTAGCAAATCTGGGTGTTTTTTGTTTTTCATCCATAACTCACAGATTGGTGTTTGGCACATTGCTCAGTTCAAATACTTGCTCATTTGGTAAACCTCAGTTGTTCATCTGCTACTGTGCTGTGGAGATCCGAGCGCCTCCCCTTGGGGCACGAGGTCAAGTCTAGAGGCAAGATATGATTCAGGCCGTAGGACTTTTTACAAACCCGGGGTTGGGGGTTCCTCTTCCCGAAAGGGGCTACCTCCTGTACTGGGGACAGCCGCCTCCTGGTGCACCTGTACCAGCCGCACCCTGTCCTCCCTCGTTAAGGAGCCCAGATCTGCTCTTTCTGGTGGCTCAAAAGCCATCCGTTCATTCTGTTTGAATTCCTCTGTTGGCCCCTGCCAGCCTTCCGTAATCGGACGTGTCCTTCCTACAAGGGCAGTATATTAAAGTCGTGGACAGTGTGGTTCTGCCCCTCGCTGCCCCCTCTCTGGGTGTGCCCTAGGGGGTCATAGTTGCGAGTCTCTGCCTAGCAGAGCGGGCGTCCTGAATTTTACAATTGTGTGGAATTAGAACCATGGGTGTAGACAGAAGCAACCACATGACCCCACAGTAGTCCTTAAAACCGGTGGTTCGCAAACGTCTCTTACTTGCAGAATCCTCCGTCCAGTCCGTATAGGTAGAGAAGGTCTGCATCCCACCTGCTGTCCATCGTCTCTTATAGTGACTGACCCAAGGGGTGTCCATAGACCCTTCAGGGCTTGGAAACCACTCTTCTAGGTAGAAAGCAGATGACGGAAAATAGAACTCTTCTTTGGGCTTTATGCAAATGAATGCATTCCTGAACAGTTAAGTGTAAATCAAATTTTAATTACATAAACATCTTTCGAATGCTAGGAGAAACTTCATAGCTTAGTGATTAATCATCACATTAGCTAGTTGAGCACTTTCTTTCTATACCAGACTCTGTTCTCAGTGCTTTATGTATGCTGAGTCATCAGCTCGTAGTCCCCTTCACGACTCAAGGAGGAGGGTGACTGTCACCATTCTCATTTTGCAGATGAAGAAATGTAGGCACAGAGAAGTTAAGTAACTTGTTCTAAGTGGCACAGCTAGTGAACGGTAGAGATCTGACTCAAAGTCAGGCCCTGTGACTCCAAGGAAGAGCCGGTTCAGTGCTTTGGGAGCACAGGCTTTGGAGCCGGACGGCCTGGCTTCACGTCCTGACCAAAATTCAAACTCGGCCCAGGCCGTGAGGTTCCTGACTCCACATCTCAGGAGCTCCATAACCTTGGCCTATTGCACAACCTCTGTGAACTTCAGTTCCTTTATCTGTGACCTGGGAAGGATAATGGCCTTCAGTCTTCCTGCTGTAAGGGGATCTGCAAATTGATCCTGTTGGTATCCTAGCGTTGTGGTTGGGAATCAAAGATTAGAACATGTAAAAATGCTTAGAAGACTTCCTGGCACCTCATAGGCACTGTGTGAGCCTGGCAACAGGTGCCCAGGCTAGACCACTTAGTCGCTATGGTCACCTGGACAAGCCGCGTGCCTCTGCTAGCTCATCGGTAAAATGGGAACATTGACCACCTCAGCCTTTTGGGGAAACGCTGCAGAATTTCCTGTGTTGTTATTCCTAATACTTTGGTGTTCATTACGACTCTGTGCAGGGCTCTGTGGTGTATTTGTAGTGTTCAGTGCAAGTTTACGTGACCGCGATGGGTTGACCGTCTATCAGATGTCTTAACTTCTCCATCTTCCAGGCTCCCCTGCACATCATCCCCTGATGTTTTCATAAACACTGGTTAGCAGTGTTGATCCTTCCAATGTCACACGTAACTCACGACAAGGTCAGATGAGGGCAGGCAGGGTATATATGGACGTGCATTCATGCAGAGTACAGATAACCATCTAGCTCCGTGAATTCGGTTTGGACCTCCGATTATGTCAAAGCATGCTAATCACTTACCATTCTTGGACAGAAGACAGAAAAAAATGTTTTTGATGGTTGCAGCCCAGTATCTTAGAAGTGACCCTATCCTTAGAGCTTTACCTTAAAATGACGCTGAAGCACAATCATATACGGATGGATCATATTGGCCGTGATACGTGGGAAGGTAAAACCAGAGGGCAAATCCTTTCCTTTGTAAACAAGTTAGTGATTGGTTTCCCAGCGCATTACTGACAAACTCAGCTACTCACAAGTTCACATATTAATTCTTGCTTCCCCATTGGGCGTTGTATCCTTTACAGAGATTGTGGCCTGCTAGCCAGATTTTGGAGTGCACAGTGAGATGGATGCCTTGGGGCATTTAGATGTATTCGGGGCGGCTCTGTGAGGCTCAGAAGAACACGTCCCCTCCCCACTGCTGGATCCGAGCAGCCTTTGATGATACTTGGGCGAACCTTATGGCTCCGGAAATGCCTGACTGTCAGTTCAAAACGGGTCAGCATTTTCTTCTTGAAGGGAAGGAGATTTCAGAATCCCAGGCAGAGTCCTTTGAGGGAGGCAATAGATCAGGACAATGATTCTTTCAATTTTAAATTGTTGATAGAGCCTAAGATGTATTACAACATTAAAGTGAGCCATGTGTCGGTATTATAAAAATCTTTTGTTAGCCTTCCTTCACTGTAGCCTTCCTTCCTTACAATAGCGTTCGTGATTTATAAAATAACAGAAAATATCATTGCACTTATACAAAGGTATGTTAGAACTGCCCGGATCCTGCGGATTACCTTGATTTTCCATATCGTTTCACCACATGTCTGCAAGAGCCAGAGAGATATGGGGAAACCACTGCCTTCTCACCTGCCTTTTTTTTTTTTAACGTTTATTTGTTTTGAGAGAGAGAGAGGGAGAGAGAGAGAAGAGGCACAAGTGGGGGAGAGGCAGGGAGAGAGGGTGAGCGAATCGCAAGCAGGCTCCACACCGGCAGCACAGAGTCCAGTGCAGGGTCTGGACTCACACTCACGAACCCTGAGATCACGACCTGAGCCAAAACCAAGAATCTGATGCTCAACCCAATGAGCCACCCAGGCGCCCCATCACCCCCCTTTTGATGATTAATAAAACGGTATCTGTACTAGTGAACACTGTTATATCAGAATGCCTTCAGCATTTGGTTGGCTCTGTCAGATACATATGCACCTACACACTTGCGTGTGCACACACACTCACAGTGTGTAAATATTATGGAATAGCACTGCCACGTAACCCTAGGTCAGCAGCAGCGTCCTCTCCAAATTGTACCCCTAAGCATGAAGAGGGGCGCCTGGATGGCTCAGTCAGTTAAGGGTTTGACTTCGGCTCAGGTCATGATCTCGCGGTCTGTGGGTTCGAGCCCCACGTTGGGCTCTGTGCTGACCGCTCAGAGCCTGGAGCCTGCTTCCGATTCTGTGTCTCCCTCTCTCTAGGCCCCTCCCCTGCTCATGCTCTGGCTCTCAAAAATAAATAAACATTAAAAAAAAAAAGCATGAAGAAAAATCCTAATCATCCCATTCATCTTCACTTTGGGTGAGTGCAGTAAAGGTAAATGCAGTCACTTCTGGGGAAAATCTGCAGGCTCCTTGATTTGCGTCCCGCCCAGCCATGGTTACGCGGGTCACAGACTGGCTGCCGCATCTTTAGACAACAGTGTTGGAAAGCAGGAAAGGGTGTTGCTCTGCTCATTAACTCTTTTTCTCATGGGGGAAGAACCTTCCCAGATGGCCTTCCCTGTCCCTCACTTCCGTGTTTCACCCCAGACCACAGTTGGTTCATTCTGCCGCCTGGACCAATCACTGATGGCAGGGGTAGGATTCATGTGATTGGCTTAATTAACTCAGTGACTCTGCCAGTGTGGTCCCGGATTGGCAGCATCAGCATCCGTCAAGAACATGTTAGAAAGACAACTTCTCAGGCTCCACCGCGAACAGAGCCAGAATCTGATCCACTGTGGTCAGCCCCTGGAGCTTTCCCAGCACACTGTATTTTAAGGCAGTGTTTTTTTTCTTTTTTAGTTTTTTCTTTTTTTTAACATTTATTCATTTTGGAGAGACAGAGACAGAGCACAAGGTGGGGAGGGGCACGGGCAGAAAGGGAGACACAGGATCTGAAGCCAAGTTCCAGGCTCTGAGCCGTCAGCACAGAGCCTGACACGGGGCTCGAACTCACGAACCGCGGGATGGTGACCTGAGCCGAAGTCAGATGCTCAACCGACTGAACCACCCAGGTGCCCCTGAGGCAGTAATATTGAGACTCATTTTCTGGAGCTTTCCTCTGTGGCTCACAGCTAGGGCCCCTGTGATGCAGTAGTCCGCTGACTTTGACATTTAAGGGATCAGAAACTTTAAAGATAAAGGAAAAGTAGGGCTGGAAGGTTGTTTTTTTGCCAAATAAGGGTATTAAAAAATATCACACACTGCTTTTACCTTCACTGGTGTAGATAAACACACACACACACACACACACACACACACACACACACCAAAAAGAATGGGAGGGGCACCTGGGTGGCTCAGTCGGTTAAGCGTCCGACTTCGGCTCAGGTCATGATCTCATGGTCTGTGAGTTCGAGCCCCGCATCGGGCTCTGTGCTGACAGCTCAGAGCCCGAAGCCTGTTTCAGATTCTGTGTCTCCCTCTCTCTGACCCTGTCCGTTCGTGCTCTATCTCTCTCTGTCTCAAAAATAAACGTTTAAAAAAAAAAAAAAGAATGGGAAAGCAGAATGTAAAAAAACAGTCTTTTAGATAGGATACATTTAAATTTATGAAAAGTTTACATGTATGAATCTTATGTTTTGTGTTGTACCACTGACTTACGGACAGTTTGTACAGGGGCTTAGGAGGCAGCAATGTGATAAAGCTCATACTTTGGATAAAATCAGATCCAGGTTGAAATCCTGGCTCTCTTTTCTCATATGGATGGTATGCGGCCTTGGAAAATATTTACCTGTATCAATTTCAGCTTTCTCATTGCTAAAATGGGAATTATAATAACTACCTGGCAGGACTGTAATGAGAAATGCGGATAATAGCAAGTACCCTCGTCATGGGTGCTCCCTAAGTGGTGGCTGCTTTCGTCGGAAAGTTGACCAACGTTGAACAGAGGAACAAATGAATGAATAGCTATCAGATTAAAACTCCTCCTTTCTTCCATTTACAGCCTCTGTCCTCACTTACTTGTGACCGAAGGAACAGCCAAATTATTTTTCAGTGAATCCAATGGTATTGAACTAGCTGATACTCAGAAAAAGAGAAGGAGGAACATAGGAATGAGGCATAGGCTCACTGAGGATTCTTCTTGGGGTGGTTATTTGAATTCCTGAAATTCAGCCGACCTTTGGGTTCGTTGCCCATTGGCCTCCAAACACCCCTGTCTACATATGTTCAACTGCACAATGATAGCCAAAGCCTTTGGTTGTGAAATCTCAAGGCGACACAGCACCACATGCCAGGGAATGGATATGAGTGGATGGGGTGCAGCTTTAGCACAGACCGCACATTCCCAATGAGATGCCCTCTCTCCAGGGTTATGCAGTTTTGGCATAAAGAGTACAAACCCAGACCCACCACTGAAGAGACATGAAGGGTGAGTGAGATCTGGAAGGGTCCCAAATGCACAGCATCCGTGCTCTCTCCCCATGGATGCACCACCCTCCTGGCACATTGATGTGCTTACCAACCAGGAAGCTCCACCGAGCCTCAATATACAGAGTTTTAAATTAGGGTTTCATTACTAGGCATTTTTTTTTTACTGAAATATAGTTGGCATACAACACTGTGTAAGTCTAAGGTATACAAGGTATGGATTTGATAGACTTACATAATTGCAGTACGATGACCACTGTAATGTTACCTAACACGTCTGTCACATCACAGACTTATCATGTCCTTTTTGTGTGTCTGATGAGAATATTTAGGGTCCACGCACTTAGCAGTAGATTTTTGAAGCATATAATACAATATTATTTACTCTAGTCATCATGCTGTATATTAGATGCCCAGAACTTACTCATCTTCTGGTTGTAAGTTGTTATCTTTTAACAACATCTTCCCCAGGACCCCTACTCTGCAGCTTCTGTTCACCACTATTCTACTGTCTATGAATTTGGCTTTTTTTAGACTCTCCATGAAAGTGAGAACATACAATATTTGTCTTTGTCTGGCTTTTCTTAGCATAATGCCCTCAAGATCTACCCACACTATTGCAAATGGCCGGATTTCCTACTTATTCACAACTGAGTCCTATTTTATTGCATATATAAACATCTTCTTTATCCGTTCATCCATTGACCAACACTTAGGTTGTTTCCATGTCTTAGTTATTGTACTGCTGTCATAAACATGGTAGTGCAGATACTTCTTCAATACCCTGTTTTCGGGGCGCCTGGGTGGCGCAGTCGGTTAAGCGTCCGACTTCAGCCCAAGTCACGATCTTGCGGTCTGTGAGTTCGAGCCCCGCGTCGGGCTCTGGGCTGATGGCTCAGAGCCTGGAGCCTGTTTCCGATTCTGTGTCTCCTTCTCTCTCTCTGCCCCTCCCCCGTTCATGCTCTGTCTCTCTCTCTCTCCCAAAAATAAATAAACATTGAAAAAAAAAATAAAAAAAAAATACCCTGTTTTCATTTCTTTTGGGTATGTACTCAGGAATGGGATTGCTGGATCAGACAGGAGTTCAATTTTTAATTTTTGGAGGCACCTCCATGCTGTTTTCCACAGTGGCTTTACTGTCCCACCAACAGTTACATAAACATAGTTGGCTGAATCATTGGCCATGTGATTGAACCCAGTCTCTAGGGGGTGACTAGCCCCAGTCTGAGTCATCTCACTAGCATAAAGTCAGGTGTGATCCAGGGGCTCATGAATATCAAAGACACTCCCATTACTGGGGGAAATTCCAAGGATATAGAGTCTACCTCCCAGGAATCAGGAATAAAATAGTTAACACGGCCGGCATCCACAATCTGAAGGCTTGTTCTGAGACCGTCGAAACAAGACATAGTTAAGGTATGAAGTCTCTACTGCCCCACCCATGAACTTTGGCATCAGAACACTTTTTCACTGTGTAACTCTGTTAGTTGCTGAGGCTGCCATAATGAAATACCCATAGGTTGGGTGCCTTAAATGATAGGAATTTATTTTTTCCCAGCTCTGGAGGCAGGATTGGTTTTTTCCTAAGATCTCTCTCCTTGGCTTGCAGATGGCCATCTTTGTTTTTCCTCACATGGCGTTTTCTCTGTGTGAGTGCATCCTTGCTGTCTCTTCCTTTTCTTTTTTTAATGTTTATTTTTGAGAGAGAAAGACAGACAGTCTGTGAGCAGGGGCGGGACAGAGAGAGAGAGAGAGAGAGAGAGAGAGACACAGAATGTGAAGCAGGCTCCAGGCTCTGAGCTGTCAGGGCAGAGCCTGACGCAGGGCTCAAACCCATGAACCGTGAGATCATGACCTGAGCCGAAGTCGGACTCTGAACCCACTGAGCCACCCAGGCGTCCCATGTTACTTCCTCTTCTTATAAGGACCCCATTCCTGCTGGATTAGGGCCCCACCCTTACGATCTCATTTAAATGTAATTCACCTCTTTAAAGACAATCAACATTGAGGATGAGGGCTTCAACATAGAAATCTGGGAGACAGAATTCAGTTCAAAACGGTGATTTTGACCTCTTTAAGCCTTGGAATCCAAATTTTTTTTTTTTTTTTAGGGAAGTAAGTAAAAAGAAAATAAAAGGTGATGATTCTTTCTTCGAAGGGCAGTTGTGAGGCATGAACGCCGTGGAGTGTGGACAGCTGCCCACCACAGCCGTCCTGAGGGGCTACAGCAGGCCTGATGTCATCATTCCTACAGGGACACCCTGGTGTCGTGCCTGGGACGAAACCCTGGTTTGTCCCCTGCGAAGGGAATGTTTCATGAGGCTGGTTCTCTCTTGCTGGTTCTTGTTCTCAGGCTGGGCGTTTCCCAGAGGGAGTCGGAGCTGGCTCAGCCCATGCCAGCTGGGACCTGACCCATTGCTCTGGTGACTGTGTCTGCTACTTCCTGATCTCAGTCACCGTAAAACATGTGCGATTGCTCCTGCGCCTCCCTTCCCGTCCTCCCCCTTGCGGGCCGGGCACTGTATGCCGGGAGCCGTGATGGCCTGGGTTTGATGAGCGTTGACCCAGCCGCTTTGACACTGCCATCTGGGAAAGCACACGTACCTTAATCTTGACCCCCGTGTTCTATTCGCTTAAAGGACAAAGAAAAGAGAAGACTGGTAACTGTGCCCAAAGCCAGATTATCTGGGACCTCACTGCAAACCTTAGAGCTTTTCGACTACATCTACAGACTTCCTCAGATTCATCTCAGTGGGCATTTTAGGACAGGAAGCCTGGTGGCGGAGATTACCTCGGAGGAGGGTCATTTAAAAGGTATTTCCTCAGGACTATAATTTCCTTAGTCTCCTGTCCAGATGGATAACTACATAACGTGGTGACCTCTCCTCAGAATGTCTTTAGGGCTGTTTTCTTGCAGTCGGGCCCTAAAGTTACCTACGTTAATCGTTGTGTTTATGTGTTACGTCGGTAGATGGCTTCATTCGGTGTCATGGGCAGGGTCAGTATTTTGGACGGTGTAGTAAGGAAAATAGACACTGTCTCCATCCCCCGGGCGACGTGAAGACTGTAACGTGGAGAATATCATCCCAGTACCATCAGATATGCAGAAAACAATTCAGAGAGGAAACAGCACGACAAACCAGGGAGCGAAGCAGGAAGAGAGGGGTTTAGGAGAGCAGACCACAGTGGTACCCTGCAATTCAGAGAGGTTTCCCCTGATGGTTTCAAGGGTGGGGTCCCGCCCTGTCTTTCACAGAAAGGATGAGTTCTGGCGGCCTGCAGCCTGCTTTCCTCGTCCACCCCCTCTTTAAAGGTGCTCCCTCGGTGGGTTATTGTGGAGGCTGGAGACAAATTCGTGACCGCTCTGGTGTTGTCACACAATGAGGCAGAGTGGAGAGTGAGGAAGCGGACGGAAGACGCCCGGCGGCTCTGTGACCAGAGTCCCATCGATTGCCGTGGACACCTAGCGGAAGAGGGTAGGGTGCGGATTTGAAGGGAAGATGGCGGGAAGTTACGGTCGCGCCACACTCAACGCGTGTTACTGGCAAACGCAGGGTTACAGTGTCAGAGTGGGAGCACCAGGTAGGTGAACGTGTATGTTATGCCAACGTCGGGGGTGACACTGAAGAACATTGCCCAAGAAGATAAAAAGTCAGAAGCTGCCCGTTTTGACCTACTGTTGGACAAAGCCCTGTGGCTGAAAACGTGACCCTCTGATCCTTTGTAACTGTCCACATTCCCCACTGCTGGCATTCTGATCTGTGGAAATCTCTGAACAGTTTCATTACACAAGGTCAAGAATCTTGGCTGGGATTCTTGGATTCTTGGTGTGCGACATGGGGAAGCGGTGATTCAGAGCCCAGTTGGGACTCCAGAATCCGAGTGTCAGGGCCCTTGGTCCCTGCTGGGCTCAACCCAGTGTGCTTCCAGAGAAGTTTCTTTCTAGCTCAGTGACCATATTAAGGGAGAGAGAAAGGAGGCAGGTTGGTTGGTCTAGACTTGTATTTCTAACTTTGGATGGTCCTTTCAAAAGCCCACCCTCATGAGGAAACCATTCCCTGAACTGGCATTCCCAAAGATGGGCTCCATGGAACACGAGGCCCAGAAGTTCTCTGTGAGGAGAGGGTTCTGTGTCTGTAAGTATGAGAAATGCCTTACAGTGCCTTCCCGTCTGAGATATGGGCACATTTGCCTGTGGAGGCTGGTGGTTAGCTGGTCTTCCCAGGACTTTGTGTCTAACGTGCTGGGAAATGCTACATCTGTCCTGTCTCAGCGTCAACAGGTGCTGATGTGATGCACTGAACAAGACCCTTGGGGGGCGCCTGGGTGGCTCAGTCGGTGAGCGTCCGACTTCGGCTCAGGTCATGATCTCACAGTCTGTGAGTTTGAGCCCCGCATCGGGCTCTGTGCTGATGGCTCAGAGCCTGGAGCCTGCTTCCGATTCTGTGTCTCCCTCTCTCTCTGCCCCTTCCCTGCTCATGCTCTCTCTCTGTCTCAAAAATAAATAAAAAAACATTAAGAAAAAAAAAATTTGGACAAGACTCTTGGCCTTTCCCTGCCTCAGTTTTCCCCACCAAAAAAAAAAAAAAAAAAAAAAAATGTTGACTTCTCTACTACCTTTTTTCCCTTCCCCAGAAGCTATCAAGATCAAGGAAATGACAAAAAGCTGTTTTGAACCCTTTAGGAAGACAGGGCCACGAAAATGTCAGGTGAATGTCATAAGCGTTTCCCTCCAAGAAATATAAAATATAAGGCCTTATATATAAGAAATACAAGACCCGTTCCTTAAAGAAGAATTCTTAATTTTCTACTGAGCTGTGTAGTGAATCAATAAATAAAAATAATAACAATATATAGAGTATGTAACTGTATATAACATTGTGCGTGTTTATATGCCAGGCACACTACTAGATACACTTGTGTGTTTTTACTGATTCTTTATCACAACTCTGGGAACAACTATTCTTTTTTTTTTTTTCTTTAAGTTTTTGTTTATTTGAGAGAGAGAGAACGAGCAGGGGAGGGGCAGAGAGAGTGAGAGGGGGGAAACAGAGGATCCAAAGCGGGCTCCACCCTGACAGCAGAGAGCCCGATGTGGGGCTCAGACTCACGAACCGTGAGATCATGACCGGAGCCAAGGTCGGACGCTCAACCGACCGCGCCACCCAGGCGCCCCAGGGACAGCTGTTCTGATCTCTGTTCCAGTGTTGGGGAAACTGAGTCACAATGAGTTAAGCAAATTGCTGAAGGTCACACAGCTTCAGGAAGGGAGGAACGGCTTGTCTGGCACCAGAGCCCTGCTCTCACTCATTATATTTGCTGCCGTGCCGAGTGAGTGCCTTTGGACAAGAGAGAGACCGTATGTTTCTTTTGAGTTCGTTCCGATGACCTCCACCTCAGGCCTCCTTGCAGCCTGACTCTTTGGTCTGAGACAGACCATGCTGTGACTGTCGGTGCTCTGTGCACATGGCCATCACAAAAAAAGATCCGATTGCCTGTGAGTCCCTTTGCCAAAGTGGGACTAAGGAAAAAAGCTGAGCAGGCAAGAATTTGAGAGGTAAGAGTGAGGTCTGTGTAGTCGAGAGGAGAAATGTTAACCCTGTCGGTTTAAAAAGCCATTTGGCTCTCCCTGGAGCTCATTGAAACCCCCCTCCTCCCCTTAATAGCCTTCCTGCAAGTATGTCGTGTGTTAACTTGGGCCCGTCTCTAGTCCCCGTTCACCTCCTGTGGCCCAACTCTGGTGATGTTCTTTGTAACCCTGAAGACTGTTCTCCGGACCAGAAATTTCAGGCACATCAGTTCAGTCTTCTGTATGCCCTGGGGGATGAAGTCCGTCTTCTCAGAAGTTTTCTTTTCCGTGTCGAGCTTTCAAATTCTGGTACCCTCTGACTCCTCAAAACTGAATACTTGGAGGAGCTGAAAGGAGCCTCAGGGGCAAGGGGTTTGATAGCTCCCCATTTTTCTTGCTGGAGACGAGGACAGCGGATTGAGCTCACGTCTGCAGGCAGAGTTGTATTTTAAGGAAGACTAAACTAATTTGCGTCCGGAGACTGGTTTCTTCAGACAGTTGGCTCTGTGACCTCAACGCTTGGTGTTTTTCAGTCCGGCTTCCACATCCGCAGTGAGGAGAACTTCCTCCTGATGTGCGTCTGCGTTGGGTTTGACGTGTAAGCACCCAGGGCCCGTGTTTGGGTCCGAGCATCTGGCCGAAAAATCCCTAGAACCGGGGGCTTGGTGGTCGGGGCTGGGGGAGGGACTGTTCACCGTGGTTAACTTTTACCGTGAATCGTGTACCATCTTTCTGTTTAAAAGTGAGGTCTGTAAGTATCTTTAACGGCTTTATTGAGGCATAAGGGAACATGTATCAAAATGCACATACTTAAAGGGCATAATCTGACTATTTTGACATACGTATACATTCTTGGAACGACAGCCAACAGGTATGTCTCCCCTGGGCCCACCCAACACCCACAGGCACTCAGTAGCCCTTCTTTTTTTTTTTTTTTAAATTTTTTTTTTCATTTTCATTTATTTTTGAGAGAGAGAGAGAGAGAGAACGGGAGCAGGAGAGGGGCAGAGAGAGAGGGAGACACAGAATTCGAGGCAGGCTCCAGGCTCTGAGCTGGCAGTCCAGAGCCCGACGTGGGGCTCGAACTCACCGTGAGATGGTGACCCAAGCCGAAGTCGGCTGCTTAACCGCTGAGCCCCCCCCCCCGGGTGCCCCAGTAGCCCTTCTTGATGCAGCTGTTGGCCCCCAGCCCCCACAGTGCAGTCCCTGGATGGCTGGGCCAGCATTCTGTCACAGGCTGCTCGTAGACTCTTTGGAAACCACGTTAGGAATTTTTAGGGGCTCTGTGAAGGAAAGGGAAGCCTTTTTTTTTTTTTTTTTCGTTCACACCTTTACCCCCAGACTCTGAGCCAGGGTGTTCTGGGTCATGAATGGGACACGGGGCACTGGCCTGGTCTTGAGAAGTGTGTGGGGACTCAGAGGTGAGGAGTGAACCATTGCTCACTTGGAATCTGGGTTCTAGAACACACTCAGCACAGGGGAGGGTTTCACTTCTTCATTGGCGCTGAGCCAGGAAGACAGGCAGGAAGAGTCCTAGGATTGGGGCATTTCAGCAGGAACCAAACCTAAAATAAAGGCTGAAGGAGAGCACAGACAGTGAGGGGTGGGGGTGGGGGGTAGGGGGGTGTTGGGGGGTGGACATGAGAGCAAATGTCAGTGCAAGAATCTGAGCTGCTGTTTACTGGATCCCTCCACCTGTCCCCACTCGTGCCGTCCAGGTGTACAGACAAGAAAAAAAATAAAAATTACCAAGGTTCTGTTAGTTGGGTTTTGTTTTGAGGAGGGGGGAGGGGCAGAGCGAGAGGGAGAGAATCCCAAGCAGGCCCCACATTCAGCACAGAGCCTAACGCAGGGCTCAATCCCAGAAGCCTGAGATGATGACCTGAGCAGAAATCAAGAGTTGGACGTGTGACCGACTGAGCCACCCAGGCGCCCCACCAAGGTTCTGTTACTTTTAAAATGTTGAGTTATGAAACTTTTATTCCAGACAGACCCGCCTTATTCGTGCCTCTGACACACAAAGGCCGTTGTCTGAAATCCAATCCTAAAAGGTTATGCCCCACGTCAGAGAGCTTGGACGTCCTTCTTCATGAATTGAGCGCGATGCACGAAAAGTCCTTAGAGCTTTGTTCAGTTTCTGTTGTTTTGTTGACAGATGTCAGCCAAGTCATGTATATAACCTTAGCCTCATGCCATGTACCCTTTCTGTTACGGGTCCTGGCATCTCACTCTGTGCAGATTCTCTAAATTTGCTCCTGTGGCTTGCCGTTCGACTGTCAGGGTTGTGATCTATTCACAGAGAAATGGGTAAAAGTAAACTGAGAGTCAGATCTTCTGCCCAGGTCTGTGTCAATTAAAATTGAAAGACAGGGGTGCCTGGGTGGCTCAGTCTGTTAAGCGTCCAACTCTTGGTTTTGACTCAGGTCATGATCTCGCGGTTCGTGAGTTCAAGCCCCACATCGGGCTCTGTGCTGACAGCTCAGAGCCTGGAGCCTGCTTCGGATTCTGTGTCTCCCTCTCTCTCTGCCCCTCCCGTGCTCATGCTCTGTCTCTCTCTGTCTCAAAAATAAACATTAAAAAAAAAATTAAAATTGAAAGACAAACAGTGGCTCAGTTGGTTGAGTGCCCGACTTCAGCTCAGGTCATGATCTCGCGGTTCATGAGTTCAAGCCCCACATCGAGCTCTCAGCTGTCAGCGCAGAGCCCGCTTCAGATCCTCCGTCCCCCTCTCTCTCTGCCCCTCCCCCACTTGCACTCTCTCAAAAATAAATTTTAAAAAACATTGAAAGAGTCTAGTATGCACAAAGAACTAGCAAGGTATGCTGCTTCGAGTGACACTGGTTCAGGCCAGGAGGAAATGGGATTTTCGTTTTCGGGTTCAGTTTCAACAGCATAAAATAAGGGAATCCGTTGTTCCTAACGTATCACGGGCTACAAAGAAAGTCAGACCCTGAAGGTCAGATTCTTGGCGGGAATTAGTGTGTTTTCTGCACAACTGGACTTTCATGTTTATTGAGAATCTTTCTTTCTTACGTTTTTACTACGTTGTGGCTGTGAAATGTTGGCGTGAAGGATGAGGCAGTAGAAAAGGAACAAATGATAGAATTCTGAATTAACGGTATGGAAAACGACCTCCAGGTGTGCCTGCTTCACCCCCCCCTTCTTTAGACCTTACCACCACCCCCCCCCCAGTTTTAAAACAACGCAGGTTTAATTTTCCTTCAAATATACTTGACCGCTTGTCTAATACGTACAGAGTTTCGTTGTCACTGAATTAAAAGAGTTCTGGAGATTGGTTGCATGACATTGTGAATGTACCCGACACTTAAAAATGGTCAAGATGCTAGATTTTGTGGTATGTGTTACCTCAATAAAAACAGAAAGAGTTCATGGGCTTCTTGGAAAGCATTTGGGTAGTCCCAGCCTTCTCAGTGAGGGAATTCTTAGGGTGTGTGTTAATTCTCTCCAAAGAATTTCATATCACCGCCTCTTCAGGGGAAAGAAGAAAGAAAGAGGAGCTTAATACCACCTGTGAAACACGCTTTCCTAAGCACTAATAATAGGCTTAAAGAGCGACCCCGCGTCACATTCTCTGGCCCTCTTGATACTCAAAAACAGAACAGGAGGTGGTGGTTCCCCAGAGGCTCTGAGGCCCTGTGGTTGGTGTTCGGACCATCTTTCCTCCAGACCTGCCCCCTGAGAGTGGCCAGATCAGCCGACTGCCCTGAGGGTGCTCCCTGGAGAAAGACCGGAGATCCACAGGAGAGCTCTGCCTCTCCTGTGGTTGAACCAACTCCCAGGAAAGCAGAGTGGCCAGGAGGAGCTTCTAGAACAGGGGAGGTCAGGAAAGTTGGGGTCAGAAGCTTCTCCCTTCTCTGCTTCCTCTGTTCATGCTTCCTCTCCCTCCAGAAAGCACAACGGATTCTTCGTGGGTTCTGCTTAGGGCAGTGCCCTCTGGCTTTCTGGAATGTTCTACCAGCTGGAACCTCAGACCTTGGCCATGGCATACCACCCGGCCTACTGGTCGCTGAGATAGATTGCTAGGGCATTTGGGGGTACCCCCCAGGGCATTAAATTACAGCTTCTCGTTGGAATGGAAGTAAAGATGTCTTAAACATTCCCCACCGACAGGAAGCAGTATCATACTGTGCTTGAGACTGCTCAGCAGTCTTTCTGCCAGGTTTGAACTTGGACTCTGCCCCTTGCTGGCTCTGTGATCTGGGGTGATCCGTCTAGCCGTGGTGCCTCAGTCTCTGGGACAGTTCTGTTTTTGTTCAGTTCCTCATAATTGTAGTGATCACATCTGATCGTGTCGTGCCCCTAAACCTGTAGAATCAAATCCCAACCTGTGATAGGGCTCAGGGGTCCATTGTCTTCCCTTGTAGGCCCCTCCTGTGTGGGCCCTACACACCTATAGTACGTTATCGTTCACCCAACCAGGCTTTGTTGAATTATGTCAGGCCTGCTTCTGTGATAGCCCTAACACATTGTGTTACACGTAGTGGGTGGTTCTTTGGGTTTTGCTTAATTACTTCTTCCCCACAAACAGCACCAGAAGTGCGGAGCTCTGGCCTCATGGTTAGATGCGTGGGATCTAGACTTTGCCTGCCTGGGTTTGAAGCCCCAGGTACCACGTGATGGCCATGTGACCTTTGCTATAGGAATAACAGTAACCATAGTGCTTGTCTCTTGGGGTTGTTGAGATTAACTGCAATAATGTGTTTATCACCGAGCACTTCTGATGACTGTATTAGATGCCAGATGCCCTTCTAAGGCTTTACCCGTTATCAGGCTCTTGACCGTCATGACAGGAGGATGAATAGTGCTGTTATTTATCAGTGAGGTTCATTGAACTTGCCTGAGGCCCCAAAGCTCCGGAATCGGGGCTCTCAATCACGTGGCCTGTGCCGGGGGCCCCACAAGTGTTGGGAGCTGGGGACCGCTTGCCTGTGAGCTCCTGTCGCAAACTGCCCAGCACACAGCAGGTGCTCCACGGACACTACCACCGCATCAGGGGAGCGTATATGTGAAGGCAGCCTATAGACTGAAAGGTGTCAGAATTCGGATAACACCACAGATCAGCTCCCGCCCCCGACTCAGTGTTTCTGCCCTGAGAATCACAATCCCAGTTGCACATAAGAATCAGCTGGTTCCTGGGCTCCTCCTAGACCCAGTCAGTCAGCCTCTCGGGTGGGGCTCAGGTGGCTCTGGCTTTTCAGGCCTCCCCGGAGGGCCTCATGTGCAGCCGGGGCTGGAAATGTCTAATTTAGAACAACATCCCAGGTGACATTTCTGCCCACACCTCCTGCTTCCTGTTCTGGAGCCTCCAACTGTGAACAAAGCACCAGGTTCTGTTTGGGGGACAGATTTGGGGAGTACGATGGAGAGCCCTTGAGGGCATTTTAATCAAGTAGTTTGAAAGGCCTGCCTGGGATGTATCCCCAAAGGGAGCCGTCGAAAGTGTGCAGGGAGGGAGTGCAGGGTCCCGGCTGCAAGAACTGGTTCCCCTCACCTGCACTAGATGTAAATCAGGGCAAGGCTTTGTTTTTGCTTTTGCTCTGTTTTATTTTTCCTTCCACTCTCCGAGGAAGTGAAAGTCTTGGAGATTATGAACCAAGAGGAGACTTCTCTCGGGCTCAGCCAGGAAGGTCCTGATAGTGGGCTTGGTGAATTCTGTGCATCCATGCAGACGCGGGGACCCTCCCATGTACCTCAGCCCTGGTGAACACCCATGTGTTTCCTGGGCATGACAGCTCCTACCGAAAGGAGGCTAACCTGAGATGAGATGTTGACAGAAGTTGGGGTGTGGCAGGAGAACTGCAGAGAGAAGTTAGCAGGCATTCTGTCATAACCACGTGTCGAGGACTGACTGA
The DNA here is from genome assembly GCF_007474595.2 of Lynx canadensis. NCBI lineage: Eukaryota > Metazoa > Chordata > Mammalia > Carnivora > Felidae > Lynx > Lynx canadensis. The sequence goes on along the minus strand of NC_044309.1, from coordinate 12,824,787 downwards.
CCTTTGGCACATACTGTCGTCTCCAACTTTACAACATTCGTAAGACCAGTGGTGTTAAACCCATTCTACAGAAAGGAAGCTAAAAGCTGAGAAATTAAGCCACTTGGCCGCGATCCCACAACAGTTCACAAGCCACGATTCCAATCCAGGTGTCTGACCCCAGTCCCCTCTTGTGTATTAACCTGGGTGATCCTGGGTCCGTAAGGCCCCGGTCGATGCCCAGGACTCCAGCTGGCAGCTCGTGGGGCCAGTGTCGTCCAGGGGAGCTCTACTGAGGGACAGAGAAATCATGTCTGTCTAAAAACCCGGCAGAGACTGAACACGAGGGTTTCTCCTGCGTTTGTGTCCAGCTGAGACGTCATGTGGAAGGATGTAGGTCTGGATTAATTTTTAAAAATGAAAAGTCATGATACCGAGGTCAAGCGTGCATGCACATGTGCACATACGCGCACACTCGTACTCCGTACGACCCTGAACATGAACTCACGGGGTGAGACTCTCCTTCTGGCCTCTTATAAGGCGTTAGATGGAACAGTTGGGGTTGTGTTCATGCAGAGCCTCATGCTGGTCCTGCAGGGACAGGAATAGGTGAAATGCAGAAGTGGGAAGCCACCTGCGTATCCCAAACCCTCTGCTCTTCGAACCACGGAATTACGTGGCCAGCAGAGTCGGGACAAGCTCCTGAAACCCTGCTCTCAACCCTGGACTCATTCGACTACAACATGACTTTAGAGAGGCTCTGGGAGGAAGATATGTTATATTTGCATTATCTTTTTTTTCCACCTCCTACTGCTGCCAAGTTGAATCCTTGATTTCTTCGGTGGAGACTTTCAGGGAGGCTTTGAAAGGCAGCAGCACAGACAACAAAATCTCCTTTGTGCTGGTGACCTGGGCCGTCGTCTGACCCTTCCCTCCTAGAAGTGAAGGAAAGGGGGTCCAGGAGTGACAGCTCCCTGCCCAGGGGGCACCCTGCCTAGCAACCAGTGACACTTGTCGCTACGGGGTCACAGCCTGTGATGATTTCTCTCTCTCTGGACTGACAAGCTATTATGAACGTAAAGTGTATTGACTGTGCTCTGGGAAGGAGAATGTGAGGACGAGCTGGAGGGGTGCACGGGCAGAACCCCAGAGGAGCCAGTGCTGGGCCCAGACACCAGCGACGGGAGGGGTCAGAGGGTCCCCCGCCCCACACGTGCATCATCTCACAGCAGTCTTCAAGTGAGACGTTGCAGATGGCTCTGCCAGGCCGCTGACTTACTTTGATGAAACGATTTTGACATGAAGAGACAGGCAGGTGACAAAATCAGGCTGGGATGCGCGCCTTCGTCCTGGCTTTCTTCATTCCCTCTGCCAGACCTCCCCCATTTGCTGAGCTCTACTTAGAAAGGGTGCTTGGGGCTGACAGGTCCCTAAGCTGGACCTTCTCTGGAAGAGCCCTCATGAACTAGTAGAGACCCCAGCAATTGTTGGTGCCCCTGACTTTGGCATGCACTTGAATTTGGTGGGCATTAGAACCAGGAGAAGAGATAAGCTCACCCAAGCCTCTGTGGCGATTGAGGGGGCGTTGACCTGGGAATAGAGCCCAGGGGAATGCTGGTTTTTTATCAGTCTGAAGACTTCTGTCGCTGGAACCCTGTATCCCTGCCTCACTGTTCACTCATTCATGGGTTCTTTTTTCTTTTTTAAAAAAAAAATTTTTTTAACGTTTATTTTTGAGACAGAGAGAGACAGAGCATGAACAGGGGAGGGGCAGAGAGAGAGGGAGACACAGAATCTGAAACAGGCTCCAGGCTCTGAGCCGTCAGCACAGAGCCTGACGTGGGGCTCGAACTCACGAACAGTGAGATCATGACCTGAGCCGAAGTCGGACGCTTAACCGATCAAGCCACCCAGGCGCCCCAATGGATTCTTGAATCCATCCATGGATGGATGAACCACATGAACGCCATCCACTGCCCACTTGGGCCACACGTAATAGAAATGAACATATGACACCGTTCTTGCTCCCAAGGTGTGGTCATTCTTGGAAAGAAAGAGAATGTGAACAACAATGAGAATGTCGTGGGGCAAGTGCGTCACGAGAGGCGTGTGTACCTCCGCGAGTTGCACCAGCCAGGGAGATGCCAGGGCACCAGACAGGCACCAGGCGGGGGGTGAGCTGAAGGCGGCTGTCTGCACAGGGGTCACCGCGCAGGGTCCCGAATGAGAGGCGGTTTGGGTCGTGGAGAAAGCAGAAGAGGCATGGAGGCTGTGGGAGCGGATGTGCAGGGGTGAGCCCGGACGTAAAGAGCAGAAAGCTGCTGGGGGCAGAGAGACCCCCCTCTCCCTCCCACTCTCCCACCTACCCTTCCGGTGGTGGGGCCTCCCCTGGGCCATCTCCTCGGGGCGTGCCTGTAGCCCCGCCCAAGAGGAAGGGTGGACCCAGGCCATTCCCTGCCTCCTGGCCGACTGCCAGCCCCTCCAGTCCATCCCGCTCAGATCCAAGGGCACTTGGCTCCGTTCACCTGCTTTCGCTTTTTTGAATGTGATTTTTTGAACGTGATTCCTTCCTCTCGTCTTATCGGTCTGCAGGAGGCTGTTTTGCTTTGCCTGAATTGGGACTGACTTCGCCGTTCTTATGTGGCTTGGCTGTAGAATCGAGACAGAATGTCCATGCCAGACTGCTCACGTCTGACATAAGCGTGGGTTTAAAACCTAATAAAATATGGCCTCCAAAATTTCTGGCCACGTTCTCTTAGGAAAATGTCTAAGACCGCTCCCCAGAATATACCGTCCGGTTTTGAGAAACGGTCTTAACGTCTGCTCCAAGCAGCAAAAATGGTGCCTAGCGTCTGCGTCCTGGGCTTTGTCAGGGGCTAGCATATGAAACATCTCACATGAGCTACGTCTCTTTCGTTCCTGGAAACTGGGTAGAAGACACGTTATCTCCTGGCCCTCACGCATGGAATCGTACGACAGGTTCCTTCTCTGATGCACCTTCCAGGAAAGGGAGTGTGCGTGCACTTAGCCTGCCCCCTCAGCCTGCTAACGAACTTGCCCTGCGTAGCCTGGTACATACAGTCTGGGACGGTGGCAGGAATTAGTTCATCTCCCGTGCCCGATCCTCCCGTGGCCTCTGTCTTACAATATGTTCTTAATCCCCCTATTTTAGGCCATTTAAAATGTTATAAGCCTCCTCCAAATCTGGAAGTGGTCGGGGGCGGGAGTGGCAAATAATAAGATAATATTTTTGATCCGAGAAGGAGGATATTACGAACGCACACTTTTTCTCTGGACCCTGCGGCACATCGTCTGTTCTCATCCGCTTAATTAGCATGACGAGGGGAGGGGGGGCGGGGCCTTTGGCACCGTTGCCCGTCCGACTTTAATGAAACCGCTCTTCGGGAATAAATATTTTTCAGCAAAGTTGATCTTCCCTCCTTCGCCTCCCGGGACACCGGTAGCTGCATGTCTCCGTCACTCCTACCCCACCCAGGGAGAGTGCCTTTCTAATCATACTGGAAATGACGTCCCCAGCAGAGCGCGGTGTATCTCCCCAGCATGTACCTGCCAGCAGTTTGCAGGAGAAACGGGGGAAGGATCCACAGGGAGGAGGCTCGGGGAACTTCCAAATTAAAATGCTGACAAACATTGGCAGGCCAGTGACATGTCTCCGGGCATCTCCCTGGAGCCAGAGCGAGGCTCCTGTCTCTTGTAGCTGGTAACCGAAGGGGCGAGAGGCAGGGACAGGTGTGAGCAGGTAAGGTCCTCCAGTGCATGGAGGCGGGGGCTGTTACTGAGCAGACCCCGGGAGCGGAGAAGGCATGCTGTTGAGGGCAAGTCTGCCCAAAGAAGTTGAATTCCAAGGGAGGTCGTCTGCTTTCTGTTCTCCTCACTGCGTAGTGATGGTCCAGTCATGGCTCCTGAGATAGGGGATATGACGGCTCAATCCAGAGAGGGTTGAGATTGTGATCAGAGTGGGTCCTTGGCAAAGCAGTGAGAGGCTCCGTGATTTTTATGGGGATTCAGTTACTGATCGAAGGAGAAAAGGGGAGCCTACTTTTATCGAGCACCTTCCACGCACCAGGCACTGTATGAATGATCCGGTATTGATTCTCACAACAACTCCAAGCCTCGATATTGTTGTCCCAGGGTCTCAAAGCAACAGTAAAGGTTGAGCAACATACACACCAGGTAGAATTGTCTTTCTGAGCCCTGTGGTCTGACTCTAAGTCCACGGCTCAGGTTTCACAAAGGAACACGTGAACCTTACACCCTCACGAACTCCCCACTCCCACCACTGTCACACTAGAAGGCAGGCCACATCGTCTGAACACCAGCCACGCTCCAGGCAGAGGACGCCTCTTCTCTGCATTACACTGGAAAGGTTAGCAGATCAACCTACCGATCCGTGCAAATGGCTCCACCTTTGCTACTGCTCTCTGCTCTGTGGCCACACGGTGCCTTTGCAAGTGACGCTCCTAAGAGCTCCTAGCTGCCGCTGACCATAAAATTGACGGAGGGAATGACTGAGGCTGGCCCGAAGCATCGTGGCCCCCGTACGTTCCACACAGAGCCCATTTCAAAGATGCAGTTTCAAGATGCTCTTGAACGGTGTTCTTCTCGACTCTTCCCTGAACACCAAGCAAAGAGAATGGGGTCAACGTGCCAAGCCTTGAAGACCTCCAGTTTGAATGGGTCCTGGGGCCATTTCGCCGACTGGAAAAGGAACTAATCTTCCGGTTTGATCCTGGAGAACACACTTCAGCTCCCAGTGAGTGTATGAGCAGTTCACATCCGAAATCATGATGTATTACTCACTGGAGGACCAGACAGGGTTATAATGGGGTTGCAGAGCAGGTTTTTTTTGTTTGTTTTTTTGGTTTTTTTTTTTACAGGAGCAAATGAGAAGTGGTAGACGTGATGCCTGTGGAAGGGGAAGCTTTAATCCCAAGAACCTCAGCGTCCCCATCTTTGCTAGAAATATCTCAGAATTGACTTGGCAGCCTTATCCGATGGAGCCTCATTGACTGTTGTGTGTCTGTGCTTTTGCCTCAGCGAAACAGTTATTATTTCATTAATGCAAAGAGGCTGCCGAGGAGAGCCACCCTGCAAGGGTGGCAGTGTCCTTGTGACATTGCCGTGAGCGGGCTGGCGTCTGGGGGCTACTGTGTTAATCAGCAGGCTCTCCCTAATGAACACCTGCCCGCCCGCCCAGGGTCCCAGGGGGGGCAGATCCTGAATAAAGCAGGCTCCCCAGCCGGCTGGCAAAAGCACTTTGCATTTCTGGAGGAGCAGTAATTATGTACGCCTGTCAAAGCCTTCCCATTGGGCATCATTCAAATGCACGGATGAGAAAACCTCTGCGTCCCAGGCTGATACCAACCCCAACTTTTCTGAACCTGAGATCAAGCTGTATCTTAGCAAAATGTGGGAAGAAGCCATGTGGAAATAAGAGGAAGAGAACAAGGGGCTCCAATAGCGTAGTAGAAAGAATAGTCTTCAGGAATTGCGCAGGAACCCAAAAGGGCTGTCCCCGGGAGTCCCCGTCTCTAGGCTAAATGGCAAAGTCTGTCTGTCGGCAGGAGAGAGGACGGGGAGGAGGGGGAGGGAAGCCATTCAAGGAGCCGGTTGTGAGATTGTGACCTTGTGACCGTAGCTGGTGTCAGGGAGTAAGTCCGTAGGAGGAAGAGGTGCACTGAAATAGGGGTGAGGAGTACAGACACGACACATCTCTTCTTGGGCTTACGAGTCACGTTGCCAAAGTACGCATCGTGGCATCCTGTCGAAACCGGGCGACTCTGTCGCATCCGAGCACGTGGCATCTGGCCCCACGTCACTCAGCACAGCCACACACAGTCTCTGCCTGGCGGTCCTGTGCTTGAGAGAGCTGGTGGGTGTCATTCTGGCCTGTGGTCTGCTTCCTTGCGAGGCTGCTGTAACACTCAGCTACGGGACCCTTTAGTGTATCCCAGTCTGCCGGTGAGAAACCTTTATTAGGCACCTGCTGTGTGTCAGGCACGGTGCTAGGTTGCAGGGCTGTGATATTTCCTAAAACCTGATCCCTGCCCTCCAGGAACTTACGGTCAGGCAAAATCCTACTGCATCTAGAAAAAGCAGCTTCAGTCCCCTCCTGATTGCACTGTTTATGTTACTTGCTGGATCTGTACCCAGTCTTTAAAGCCAAAGCTTTGGAGTCGCTCCCAGACTCACGCCTTTCCTATGCCCTGTTGCCCTTGGGGGGGTTATGACCTTGGGCATGCTAACACTCATAAGCCCCCTGTGTCCTCATTCAGAAACCACTGCAGGATTGTTTTGAAGATTGAATTGGACAATATAAGTGCAGCTTGCAGCCCAGAACCCAGCAGGAGGAGGCCTGCAGAAAATGATGGTGCTGACGAACAGGGTAGGGGGTGGGGAGCAGTAGGAGGGAGAGCCGGGGAGAGGCCAGGAAACCTGGACCTTAGCAGAATGTGTGCAAATGACTGCCTTCTGCCTGCCGGGACACCCCTTGTCACTTTTGTGCTTCCTGCTCCGGAACTTTGTGGCCCTTTCTCAAACAACCCGCATGGTCCCTGCTTACACAGAACCAGAGAAGGGCCCAGAGGCTGCGGTGGGTGCTCGGACCCCAGCCCTACCTGTGCTGGCAGTTAAGGGACCTCCCTCGTCCTTGTAGGTCCGCACCCGCTGTGCCTTCGTTTCCTCCCCTGGAAGTTAAGTGGGTGCTTGGTCTGCCCGACTCTTTATAGGATCGAGCATTCCAGGGTGATCTTGCTGTTCAGCTAAGATCTGCCAGTCATTAGTGTGTGTTTGCTAGTTACTTCTGCAACACCCCCCCCCCCAGCTCCCTCCTGCATCAGGCATGCTCTCCCCAGGCTTCTGGTGAGGGCTGACCCATCAGTTTGTGTAAAGCACCTAGTACAGCTGTGGGACAGGGGCCACACCCGTAAACAGAAGCGCCTAATGGTGGCCGTGGCCGCTGCCGGCCATTCCTCAGCTGCAAATACAGCGGTTTGTCTCGGGTCCTCTGGCCGGATGGGGACCTCTCCATAGAGATGCTCTCCCTGGCAGGACCAACTTAACTTCGGGACCCCTGCTACCTATCCCACGGGCCTGGAAAGCCCCAGAACCCATGCTTCTTCACATCAGCCTGCAGAGAGGAGGTGGCCTCCATTTGCCCCCGTCACAGACCCCAGGGCCATGCTCAGAGGGCAGGAAGGAAGCCGGCCTCCCCAGCTAATCAGCCGGAGCATCTAGAGGGTGGCCGGGAAGGGGAGGGCCGCCAGACCCTCGTCCCCGTGCAGAATGACCCCATTCTTTCTCTCCGTCACCGGCGCCCCCTCCCCAGGAATAATGGGCAGCCGATGAGCACTGGCCCTGCTTATTACAGAGCCCCCAGGGGCAGGGGGAGGGCAAGAGACAGGCTCCCAGCTGCTGGGGAAACACAGTAACAGGCAGGGCTTCAAAGAGGCTGCACACTCAGACCTCTGTGTTTGGAGCAGCCCTTCTGCACCCCTCCCTCCCTCTAGGTTTCCAGAGAACTTGGAAAGAAAAGGCAGAGTGACTGCGTTTCTTCCCGCACCTTCTGCTGCCTGCCCAACCATGGCCACTGCCGGGCAGGGAATCGCTGTTTCATGGGGGCCCGGCCGGCAATGCTGCCGGCCACCCAGTGGTCCCTGTGCACACAGCACGAGAAGTGGATTGTCCTAAATGGCCTTGGGGAGGAAAGCAAGGGAGGGGTCAGTCTTGGGGCCCTACGGCCTTGGTTGCCCCCCAGGCACAGATGGGAGCCGTGTGATGTTTTCCTTCTTCTTAATGCAATTAATTCAGAAGTGGCAATTCCCTTGATTTAGGATCTGTGCGATGCCCCATGACAGGCAAGGGCTTGAGGGGAGAGTCCCCTGAGTGGAAACTGTGCCATTGACTGACCCAGGCTCTGAGACAGAGGCTTCCCCACCTGGACTTGTGGGTATGGCTTCCTTGCCTGGAAAATCAACACTATTATGAAGAGAGAACTCAGACACTAATCAAAGATCCCTTTTACTCAAGCCTCAACCAGCTACCCGGGGTAGGGTTTCCTGCTGTCGGGAACTGTATGTCAGGCACTATGGGGGATACCAGATTTTTGGGGTTTCAGTCCGAGCATGCGTGTTAGTTTCTTAAGGCTGCCATCACAAACCACCCACAAACTCGGCGCCTTAAAATCGGAGAAGCAGGCATCTGGGTGGCTCGGTCGGTTGAGAGTCCAACTCCTGATTTTGCCTCAGGTCATGATCTCACTGTTCTGGAGTTCGAGCCCTGTGCTGGGCTTGACGGCACAGTGCCTGCTTGGGATTCTCCCTCTCAAACTAAACGAACTCGAAAACAAATTACGGAAACACACTCTCCCTCCCGCTCTGTGTGTCCCTCCCCCACTCGTGCGCGCTCGCTCAAAATAAACAAACTTCAGGGAAAAAATTACAGGGACATGTTCTCTTGCAGTTCTGGAAGGCAGAGCTGAAGTCAGTCTGTTGGCCAGGCTGTGCCTTCCTCCAGAGGCTTGAGGGGAAAACCCGTTCCTTGCGTCTCCAACCTGCTGGTGGTTTCCAGCCTTCCTTGACACGTGGCTTTGTCACTCCAGTCTTGCCTTCTCCACGTGACCTTCTATGGTGTGTGTGTCCCTGTGTCAGAACTCCCTCTGCCTCTGCCCTAGAAGGATCCATGTCATTCATTCAGGGTCACCTGGATAATCCAGGGTAAACTTTCCCTCTCGCGAGTGACATCTTTTGGGATGTAGGGTAATACACGTTCCCAGAGGTTAGGGGGCGGGCGTACCTTTTGCGGGCCACCCTTCTGCCCGTTATAGGGTGCAACGAATCCCGTCACACAAAATCCACTGTGTTCACACGGCGTTATTGACAACAGCCAAAACATGGAGGCAGCCCAAGTGTCCATCAACACGTGAATGGATAAGCAAAGCGTGGCCTCTCCGTACAGTGGAATGTTACTTCGCCTGGAGAAGGAAGGATATTCTGCCACCTGCTGTAACAGGGATGAACCTTGAGGATATTATGCTAAGGAAGAAAAGCCAGGCACAAAAGGATAAATACCGTACAATCACCCCTATATGAGGAACCTAGAGCAGTCAGACGGTAGCAATGGAAAACAGAATGGTGGTTGCAAGGGGCTAGGGGAGGAGGGGTGGGGAGTTGTTGTTTAATGGGAACAGAGTTTCTGTTTGCGAGAGGAAGATGTTGTGGAGGTGGGTTGTGTAACAGTATGCCTGATATATTGTACGTGTCCAATATGTTCACCTGCTCGTTATGCTTCACAGTATTGAACTGGATACCTACAAGTTGTGAAGATGGTGGGTTTTATGAGTATTCTCCCACAATTGGCAAGTTTTCAAATTACATTAAATTCACCGCAGCACGAGAGCCTGCGTGCCAAGGGTGATTGAGGTACGCCTGGCAAATGTTACAGAAATCCAGAGGGAAAAGAGACCATTTGGCGGTGGTGTGGTCAGGGAGGGCCTCCTGGAAGAAGTGGGCCTTGAACAGGATAAATTTACATGGGGAGGGGGAGGAGAGAGGATGGTGTGGGCAAAAGTTTAGGAAGTCAAAATGAGATTGGCGTTTCCCTTACACCAATACAAAAAGATTGAACAGAAGTGAGTTCTTTTATAGGGAACTGGGTAGAGTGAGTTTGCATAGATAAATTGCATCTAGAGTCAAAGGGTGGCCTGAAATACCAGGCTGGCATTCAGCAACTGACACCATTTAGAAGGTTATTATAATAATTCATAGGTGAGGTAATGAGGGTCTGAAATAATAATGAACATATAGGACACTCACTTGGTGCCAGGCACTGCCTACGTACTTTGTGTAGATCGAAGTGAATTCATTTAATCAGAACAGTCCTGGGACGTGGGTACAGTCACCATCCCCATTTTGCAGCTGAGGAAACTGAGGCACAGAGAGGTTAGGTAACTTAGAAACTGACTGGATTTGAGAGATCAAGGTGGGGGTACAGAATGGCTGTAAAGCTTTGCAGAATAGGTGGATAGACCTCCAGAAGGTTGGGTGGTTTTTTTTTAGAGAAGAAAGAAACTACTTTTAATAATGACATCAAGGTGAATGTTTTAGGGCAGGAATCCAGTTCCTGGATCTTGCTGGTGATTTTAGAGATGAAGATACGCTCAGAGAGATTATAGTTTGTCCGCGAGCATCTGTCTGGGATGTAGTCGTGTTGAGTTTAAAGAGACAGTATAATATGTGAGCGATGGTGAAATATTGTGGGGAAAATCGGAGAGGAGACAGGGTACCACCGATCATCCAATTCCTCTCTCTGGGTTGTGCCAGGGTGGCTCACAGAGATCACCTGGAAGGATCATCGTCTTGGGGACATGCCTACAGCACTTCAGAGCCCTGCATCCGCAGGAAGTGTTCTTTGATCGTGTCCCACGTTGGAAGGCGGACCAGTCATTAGGCAGGGCTCGTTCTGGAAGCCCCCGTGCGCGGGGTCTGAGCACATTTGCCACCGGAATAGTCCAGAGCCCTGCGGAACTCAGATCGGGGTGGCAGAGTGAGACCACAATGCCAAAGAGCTACCCTGCCCTTTCCCCTGAAGAATGTGACCGAAACCCAGGCTTCTAAGCCCCAGAAAGGCCATCTTGCTAACATCATGAGCAGCTCCATCAGGCAGCACATTTTGAGAGGGACATTTACAAAGAGGTTCCATTTGTCATGCATAAGGAGGAATAAAAACGTAGAAGGACAAATGAAAAAAGAACCTGAGGAAAAAATGAAAATGCAAAGGGGGAAGCTCTCGAGTGAGCATAGTTAATTACAGACTGGGAGGAAGCCAGACTTAAATGCACTGACCTCATCAGGCCAGGACACCCCAGTGACCCAGAGCGGCCGGCTTCTGACCTGACATGCGCACAGCTTGCCCGGTATGTCCTGTAGGGCTCGACTGGGCCACCGGCTGCCTTTCTGTCTTCGCTCCCCGCCTGGCCCCTGCAAAGCCCCACGAATGTTTACAGCGCAAGTAACCAGCAAAGTGCAATCAGCAAGGCTTCTGTAAACATCCCTTCCAAGTACATCATGGCCCAAAGCTTTGTGCTTACTGAGCAACTTTCTCTAAACGAGTTTAAGAAATGTTCGGAACCATGTAGCACATTAATCATCATGGTGTCGAGGTGGGATATTGTCTCAGGTTGCAAGATCAGGAAATCACAGAGCTGAAACCTTAAGTGGTTTTAAAACCAACCATACAGAGAATTAGAGAGTAATTGATACGCTGCCTGAATCAATCAGGGTAGGCCGGGTTATGCTGGGATGACACACAGCCCCAGACGTCACAGGGGCTTAACGGTGCGGTTTGTTTCCCGCTCACACTACTCATCCATCAGGCCCGTGGGGCCGGAGTCTTCCTTCTCACCGGCCCGTGTCGCCAGTCACCGTGACAGCGGAGGAAGAGAGTGTGGCTTCCACAGGAGCCTCAGATTCAGGAGCTGTCACCTCCGCATCTTCTGGGATCTGTTATCTTCCCCTTCAGTGCCTTTATTTCCCTCTTCGTAAACTGTGGATAATAAATTTAGGCTTTTCATGGAGCATGGCACATAGGACCTCTGATAGCCTTTGTATAAAAGTAACAGGACTCACCCTTTTCACTTTTTAAGCAAGATATGCATACGGTTCTTTAAAAGAGGTAGTTGGGGGCGCCTGGGTGGCTCAGTCTGTTAGGCGGCCGACTTCAGCTCAGGTCACGATCTCATGGTCCGTGAGTTCGAGCCCCGCGTCAGGCTCTGGGCTGATGGCTCAGAGCCTGGAGCCTGCTTCCGATTCTGTGTCTCCCTCTCTCTCCGCCCCTCCCCTGTTCATGCTCTGTCTCTCTCTGTCTCAAAAATAAAAAAATAAAAATAAAATTAAAAAAAAAAGATTATTAAAAGAGGTAGTTGGAGGTGATAGAGGTTATCCTGGCGGTGTGGCTAGAGCTCAGAGCCTTGTGGTTGCCTTCAGTTTACGATTCGCCGAGAAAATTGGTTTTCTTACTGTGGACAGGGTTGTGGTTACAGGGTAAATCACAGGGCTGTGTCACCACAGAGCAGCCACAAGTCCGTCACGAGGCTCCTAGAATGGCATCCATTACTCTGGTGATTTCCTCAGCATGTCAAGTCCATTCTTAAGCTCTCAGAAACATGATGGTTCATCCTCGGGGGAAGATTCACATTACCCGAGTTCAAAGTACCGACGTGTAAATCCATAGTGTGAGTGTACTGGCTTCAGGTGAGTGATATCACCCTCACCCACACAGGGCCCTCAGGGCACAGGGGCCTTTGACTTCTCACCCAAGAACTGAGTCAGCAGAGGCAAGATGGCAGAGACGTGATGCACGTGGCCCTTGAGTCTGGCCTGACTTTGTCTGGAATTCTGGCTTTGCTGTGAGACCCAGGACGGCCTGCCTGATCTCTCCAAGTCTCAGGATCTCCATTGGCAAAAGGAATGATAGACTCTTATGCTAGATGGTAAGGCGGTCATATGGGAGAGTTACTCAGCACCATATCTAGGACTCAGCATTGCCTCAGTGAATTCTTCAGAAGGAGTGGCGTTAGAAGGAGAGTTACGTGGATGAGCATTTCATATGGTCAGCTAGAGTAACTCCAGGCCTCCACGTCCGCCATGTAAACGGCCTTACTTCCGGGGCCTCAATATTCAAGGCCTGTCGGCTAAGACCACGTTTCCTTCCCCCTGCATTCCCCTCCCCACACACACCTTCCACTCACCCTGCCCCTTCCATAGAACGATTCCTACGCTTAATCATGTTCTAGAAAAAACTATACCAGCCCTGAGAGTAATTCTTTCGCTTCCTGGGTAAGTTTCCGTGTCTCTGATCAATTCCGTTGAGATGTTGGCTTTAACGTTTAACTCTCAAAGGGAAGGAACTACTACTCCTGTCATTTCCAAGTTTGGGCCAGAAACCTCCCCATAACCCCCAAGAACCCACAATAATCACCCCATATTGTAAGACCAGTGTGACCCAGTGTGCTCACCTCCCCCACCTCTGTCCCACTTACAACAATTGACTTTAAGTGACTTTTGCCACTTAGAAAAAACTTGGATCCATTCTGAGTGCAAAGAGATTTCTCACCAGTCAGGATGCTTTTGCATATGTGACACGGGCTTCACAGGCATCCTGAAAGATTATCAAAAATGTTGTGAGCATTAGCAGGCGTCATAGAAATCCCATGACTGCTTTGAAAGGAATGGCAGTCATTTGGACAGATAAAGTATGGCGCCCAGCAATTTAAAAATCCGCCGTAATATCTTCCAAATTCAGGCATGGCCTGTGCATCACATGCTCTGTATCTGGGTGGTCGGGGACCCCCTGGTGCTGGCAACAGCCTGTACCTTCACGAGCCCTGTCATTCCCAGGCTCTTTCGTCGGTAAATTGATGGTCACCGAGGCCCACAGGCTGCCACCCTGTGAGCCCAGGAGGGAGACAGCAAAGGGAAACCATCTGCTTTGGCTCTTTGAAATGCACAGCAGCTCATACTCTGTGCCCCTGGTAGGCACTCCTTATCGGCAGGTGCTGCGTGCTACTTATTTCTCTGTGCCCTGCAGGATTGGTTAGTGCCTGTTTCATGTGAGATGGTCAGTACGTTTGCCGAATTAAAGGAAGTGTATCTGTATTCGTCAGTTTGGGCTGCCGTAACAAAACATCACAGACTGGGGGAGCTTAAACAACAGAAATTTATTTTCTCACACTCTGGAGGCTGGAAGTTCGAGACCAGGGTGCCAACCTGGTTGAGTTCTCATGAGGGCTCTCTTCGTGGCTTGTAGACGGCCGCCTCGGCCGCCTTGGCCCTGTGTCCTCACGTGGTGGGGAGGGAGAGCGAGAGCAATCTCTCTGATGTCTCTTCTCATGAGGTCTCTGATCCCATTCATGACCGTCCCACCCTCATGACTTCATCTAACCCTAGTTACCCTCCCAGAGGGGCCACCCCCAAATACCACCCCAGTGGGAATTAGAACTTCCATATATGAATTTGGTACAGTTCATAGCAACACTCAAAAAGTGAAACAAGAAGGCGCTTGGGTGGCTCAGTCGGTTAGGTGTCCGACTCTTGATTTTGGCTCAGGTCGTGATCTCGCTGTTTGTGGGATGAGGGTCCATGTCAGGCTCTGCGCTGATGCAGCCTGCTTGGGATTCTGTCTGTCATTCTCTCTCTGCCCCACCCTCCCCCTTCTCCCTCTCTCTTTCAAAATAAACTTTCTTTAAAAAGTGAAATAAGAGCTGAAACTGTCAGGTGACTCTTGATTGACATGTCCCTTGTGCATCTCCTAACAGAGAAACTCAGCCAAGTAACCAGTAGAGTGGGAAGTATACTCGGGAAGGTGTATCGATGGGCATTAATGCCCACACGTGTATACACACAAAGGAAAAAACACAAGGTTTTCTCTTCTGGAATCTTTGGTTTCACTCTGATTGGAGACCCAGCATGTATGGTTGGAGTGCAGTAATTGTCAGAAGGACCATGGCTTTGCAGATACCTGATCTGGAAGCTGATTTAGAAATAACTACTCCCATTAGCCCCATGTCTCCTTCAGATGGCCTTTCCCTCCTCTGCCCCCACCTCACAGCCTGGCGCTCTGAGGTCATCTCGACCACAGTTGACCAAGGGGTACGATGTAATGACCATACAGCGTCTACAGTATTTTCATGCCAAAAGTTCTGGCATGCTCTTTTGGATTGGCAGAGATGTTTATTTGTTTTTTTAAACTTGTTAAAATGTTTATTTATTTGAGAGAGAGGTACCAAGCAGGGGAAGGGGCAGAGAGGGGGGGAGAGAGAACCCCAAGCAGGCTCCGTGCTGTCAGCGCAGAGCCGGATGCAAAGCTCGAACTCAGAAACTGTGAGGTCATGACCTGACCTGAAACCAAGAGTCGGTGCTTAATCGACTGAATCACCCAGGAGCCCCAGTTGACAGAGATGTTTAAAAAAGAGTTTATGATAAAAAAACACTCTCATCTAAAGACTTCTCCTTTGGAAAGGCAGCTGGAGGGTGAGTTTGTAATTTTTCTTCAATTCTACTCCCCAGGTTCTTTGACCTTAATTTTAACATTCCTGGAGGGAGGTACTTTTATTGTTTGGATTTAAGACTGTGGAGCATAGGGGCGCCTGGGTGGCTCAGTCGGTTGAGCGTCCGACTTCAGCTCAGGTCATGATCTCGCAGTCCATGAGTTTGAGACCCACGTTGGGCTCTGTGCAGACAGCTCAGAGCCTGGAGCCTGCTTTGGATTCTGGGTCTCCCTCTCTCTCTGCCCCTTCCCCACTCATGCTCTGTCTCTCTCTGTCTCTCAAAAATGAATAAACATTAAAAAAAATTTTTTTTAAATAAAAAATAAATAAAATCGTGGAGCATAGAGGCGCCTGGGTGGCTCAGTCGGTTGAGCATCCAACTTCGGCTCAGGTCATGATCTTACGGTCTGTGAGTTTGAGCCCTGCATCCAGCTCTGTGCTGACAGCTTGGAGCCTGGAGCCTGCTTCAAGTTCAGTCTCCTTCTCCCTCTGCCCCTTCCCATGCTCGCTCTCTCTCTCTCTCTCTCTCTCTCAAAAATAAATAAAACATTAAAAAAATCACTTGCATTGATGTCCTTGAGCTTTGAGACATTCCATTTAAAAAATTACATCAACCTGAGATTGTGTGTCTGAGGATGAGTCACCTCTACTCACTCGTCCCTTTTCCATCTCATTCTCCCTCCAGCCCAAGCTTTTGGCCAAGGAGCTGCTGGACCTCGTGGCATCGCACTTCAACCTGAAGGAAAAGGAATACTTCGGAATAGCCTTCACAGATGAGACGTAAGTGCTACCCCGAGCCCTCGGATCCTACAGGGAAAGTCCCAGCTGTCAACAGCGGAATCTGCTTGCCGGCCACTTGGGTCCCGCGGTATGGGGTCAGTCCAAGTTCATCATCCAAATTTCAAAGACCTTGTGATCATGCCTGGAACGGCCAAAGGATATAATTAGGGTGATGCTAATATAAAATTATTAGGTAAACTAGTTCTCACAGTCAAGCAGGTTCGTGTTCAGAACTGAATTGTGTATTTTTTCTAAAGGGGATTGAATGGGTTTGTTTCCTATTAAAGTTAAATGAAAACTTCTGGAAATTAAATATTTTCTCTCCAGTGTTAGAGTAACAATAACAGGAAATGAATTTGATGATAAATTCAAATGAAAAGTATCTGTGCAGTTTCACTGTCTCGGCTGAAGTCGAATATAAAAATCGAAAATTCGTATCATCCCTCTGGTGAGAAGTACATTTGTTTTCAGTGGTTTTCAATTTGGCTCTGTGAAGTGGCATTTTGCAACACAAGTAAGAAATATCTTTACTAAAATTTCCATTTCCTTCTTAATGTACTCTTTGCAAAAGAGAGTGCCGGCACAGATTCCTAGAGAAGATGCAAAAAAGGAAATGGTTCATGATCTTCTTCGAAGACCCTTTGTGTACACACACACACACACACACACACACACACACACTCTCCTCCGAATATTTGGAATTACAGAGATGATTTCCTAGAATACTGGCAGATAAGGGTTAGGTGAGTCACTGGACAAGACAGCACAGGGAAGGCCAGGCCCCACCAATCCAGATGGTGCCATCAAGGCCAGACAAGTTCAGAAGCCGGGACAGGAGGCGTCCACATTGGGATGAGCATAGGTCATCAGCTGTATCTGCACATGGGTACATTTAGCCTCAGGAGCTGGCCATCTGATTTATTACCTGAATCGGACAGCGTGAGTCAAAGGGCACATAAACTAGGACCATCTTGGACTGAACTGGAACATTTGCCTTCCACACTGGCAGCATTTCAGGCAGAGGTGTGAGCAGGTTGCAGGCGTGGGGAGCAGAGCCACACGGTCCTCAGGAAAGCCGGGCGGAGCCAGGTCAGCCTGTCTCCTGGAGCCCGTAGGGAACTGAGCAGGAAGGAAAGCCGGAGTGTTAGTCCTGGTCTAGAATGATCACTGGGCCTGGAAGTAGGACCAGTAAGCACGGCTGGGAGCTGGAGGGCTCTGGTGGGAAGGAGCCAGCCCGGTAAGAAAACAAATCCTTTAAAACAAATACACACCGAGAGCGTCCACTTTCACAAATGCAGATGTTTTCTGCCCCTTTTCCTGAGAATCACTGTGAAACCCTCTAAATTGCTTTTCATGCATTTCACTAATTAGAAGGAAACCAGAAGTTCCAATTAATCATATCCCATTGTTCACGTCGCCCAAGTATGTTTACTCTTGTTAAAACATCCGTGAACTCTCCATGAGTCCCAATTAGACTTCCCTTTTGAATAAACAAGAATCATAGAATGAGCATGTCGTGCCAGGCCAACGAGGAGGAAATACTCCTGTTGAATGTTGCACATCACTGCCTGAACAGCATGGGCTGGAAGGAAGGTAGAAAGTCACCCTCCTCCCGAGAGAGAGGACAGCACGAAGCCGCGCGGTGCCGAAAGGACAGTGGGAGCCAACAGGGCAGTGCACTTGGCCCATCAGACGGCCCGTCTGTTGTGGGACTTCGTGTTCCTGGTTCTCTGGGCTGGCCAGGAAAGCGTGAGTGTGCCCCTGTGTGTGTAAGTGTGAGGCCAGGCTGGCAGAAAGCGTCCTGCTCCCCTTGAGTGATGGGATCGGAGGCAGTCCTGGGGAGGATGTGAGCCATCCTCTGGCATGGGCAAGGCAGAGCGTAGCTGTCACCATCCCCTTCACCCGAGGCCGGGTAGGAGGGCCCATCCAGCGAGTGTAGGAGTGGGAGGCAGCTGGCGGGAGCTCGGTGGGTGAGGACCGCGGCTGCCAGGTGGGCCTGACTCACTGGGAGTCGGCCAGTGCCAGGGGCCCCATGAAAATCAAGAACAGGGGCCCCCGAGGGACCGGGACAAGGAGACAGAAACAAAAGAATAGCCATGACTCAGGGCATAGTCAGCTGTGGCCTGGCAACACCTGGGGCCAACAGATGGCGGCTGATGTCCTCATTCATTATCGGAACTTTTGTCCTTTTTCCTGGTAGGAAAGAGGTCAGCTACCACCAGAACGTAGCGCCTGTGGCTGAGACCCGGCCTCGTTGGTGGTCATGTGAGGTCGTATGCTTCATTCTGGGCGCTTCCAGACTAACACAGGCTCTTTAATAAAGTGTGTGTCTGAATTGTGGGTGTGTACTCTGATGTGGAGTGTGTGTGTGTGCACACGTGTGTGTGTGTGTGTGTGAGAAAGATTTATGCAGGTGCACACCGTGTCTCTTATAACAAAATGAAATTGAAGTTTTATCTTTTATTATAGCCCATGGTATACTCCGTGGGTTTGCATGTTTCCTAATGCAAACCCGGCAAGACTAACATTTGGAAAGTGCTTATGGGCCATAAAGTTCTGTACCCAGTGCAAGGTACCACGGGCCCTATCATGATTCCTTACGGTAGACGACTTGTAGGTCATATGTTGCCCCTGAGCCCTTTAACATTAACTGCTGCTGATGACATTTTGTAGGATCTGGATGGGGCTGGAGAAGAGCTACATAAAAGCAAAATGAAGACAGGAGATTGGAAGTTTCTCTAAGCTTTTCTCACACCATAAGTTGTATCCTTTAATGAGGTGCCTAAGTCCACAGGGCACGACTTTGTGCCAACAGATATTTAATATTGTCAGCTAATCCACACTTGTGCAGTGTTAGTACTAGCTTCGCCTTGTCCTCTTCTAATCCAACTCTAACTTTTTTATTTTGAAAGAATTAGGCTCACAAGAGTTGGCAAAGTTAGCACAGAGTTCCTGTATACCCTTCACCCAGCTTCTCCAAATGTTAATAGCTTACCAACTGTGTTACATTTCTCAAAACAAAGAGATTACCATTGGTGCTAGTATACTATTGTTATTGGTACTAAACTATAGACTTCATTTAAATTTTACCAGTTTGCACCAATGCCCTTTTTTCTTTCTGTTCCAGGACCCAATTGCATTTAGTCCCCTTTTATTTTATTTTACTATTTATTTATTTGTTTGTTTGTTCATTAATTTTAAGTAGGCTCCACACCCAGGATGGAGCCTAATGTAGGGCTTGAACTCACGACCCCGAGTTCAAGACCTGAGATCAAGAGTCAGATGCTTAACCGACTGAGCCACCCAGGCGCGCCTCCCCTGCCCCCAACACACCTTTTATTTTTTAATGACTATTACAGAGAGTTATCCATGGTCATCTGTAAATGGTCTGAATGCTGGTGATCCAAACAATGACATTTTGGCAGCCTTTAAAACATTCTGAAACAGCCTCAGAGCCCAGCCTCAATTTGGTCTTAAAATAATTATGTTTTGCTAGAGTCACAGTTCTCAGCTTTAACTGCACACTGGCGCCTAACAGGACATTTTATAAAATCCCGGTGCCTGGCCCCCCACCCCATATTCTGATTTAATTGGTCCGGCTGTGGCCTGAGCATCAAGATCTTTCAAAGCTCTGCCATTGATTATTGAAAGTTGCCAAGTTTGAAAACCGCTGTTCTAGAAAGACAGGAAAGTTGGTGTGAATTTTCTCTGCTTCCTCCTATTATCCAAGAAGAGAAGCCGAGTTCACTCACACTTTGAATATCTGGGGCCACCTATGACCAGTTATGTCATGACACACGCCAGGGACCTACACAATTACAGGCTCTCTGCGTCCCGGGGAGACTCGGGAAACCTAACGTTTAAGAATAAACTCATTCAGATGTAGTGTTTCCATGAGCACGTACGGTATAACTGAAATGTTCATTTATCAGTCATTGGCACCGTCATTTCAGGAATGTTCTTTATACGTTTTATTTTTGACTTATTTCCTTGCTGTTTTAACACCCAAGTTTTGTTTGGTGTTTGTTTTTGCTTTCAGAGCCCGTGGTTCTGGGTTACATAATTTAAATCAGTAAAGCCATGTTTTTAGTTATCTGATCTGTTTTCCATCAGCGTTTTGTTTCCTCTGTTTGGGTTCCTTTTTATAGAAAAATAGTCTTGTTGAGGTGTAATTGGTATACAAAGAACTGTATATATTTCACGCGTGCAGTTCTGTGATTTTGGACATATGCCAACATCCTTTACCACCCAAGTGTTTAATTTTTTTGGTTAACTTTTACATTGTAAATTGGTGACAGAGGATCCCATCATCAAAAGCTCCAAATAACTTTTATCCTAGGGATGCCTGGCTGGCTCGATAGTTAGAGCCTGTGACTCATGATCTCGGGTTCGTGAGTTCAAGCCCCACAGTGAGGACAGTGCATACTTACAAAAACAATGATACTATATTTTAAAAAACAACTTGTAGCCTCTTTCACAGAAATGGTCAAGCATACCCCAAGCTGAAGGAATGATTGTCAGAGTATATTTAAATTTTAATTTGAATCTCCTCTGATAAATACTAAGAATGGTGTGTCAGATGCAGTAAATGAGTGTTCGTGTCCTGAAAACCTTGAGGTAGTATTTAGGAAGCTGAGGGGGAAGGAAACGTGTTTTTAGTCATCATTGCACATTTTAAAAGCCAGGTACGGCTAGAATGTATTTTCACATACCAATTAAGAAAATGACTAGTTCTCAGCCTCTTATTTAATCACAGACCCCCTTTGAAATTTGTTAACAAGTTACATTCCATTGCCTCCACCAAAGTTTATACACATAATAATTTATGCTTAAATTTTAGAGGGTTCACAGACACCATGAAGCCAGAATCCTAGCATAAGAACCAATTAAGGATTTTTTTTTTTAACAACATGCTATGTTTCAATTGATCACATCATTGATTGGTACTATTTGCAGAGTCTGATTTGCCCAAATAATTTAGGTCTAAAGCGTCCGACTAGAAATGCATCGGTGGTCTCAGTGCTGGGACAGGGGGAGACTCCTGTGCTCTGCGGTGTCCTTGAGTTCTACTGTTGTTACTGGCATTGGCGGAGGCATCTGAGAAGGGTCTAGCTGATGAGCATTCGCTCTCAAGCTTATCTACAATTTTAAAATAGAGGGGACGCCTGGGTGGCTCAGTCAAGGTTAGGCGTCCAACTTCAGCTCGGGTCATGATCTCGCGGTTCACGAGTTCGAGCCCCACATCAGGGTCTGTGCTGATAGCCCAGAGCCTGGAGACTGCTTCGGATTCTGTCTCTCTCTCTCTCTCTCTCTCTCTCTCTCTCTCTCTCTCTCTCCCCCTCTCTCTCTCTCTCTGCCCCTCCCCAACTTGTTCTCTGTCTCTGTCTCTCTCTTTCTAAATAAAATAATCATAAAAATAAAGCAGGAAAGCAGCTTTCCAATTGCAGGAAGATACAGCTGTGGGAAAGTAATTTTAGAAATAGGTTTGCAAATTCCCATTCATTAAATGCTGTGTCCCAGGAGACTGGGGAGAAAAACCAGTGCCAGGACTTCTGTGCTTGGGTTGTAACTGCTCCTCCTGGGAACCTGCATTCAGTGCT
Organism: Lynx canadensis; assembly: GCF_007474595.2. NCBI lineage: Eukaryota > Metazoa > Chordata > Mammalia > Carnivora > Felidae > Lynx > Lynx canadensis. The sequence goes on along the minus strand of NC_044309.1, from coordinate 12,803,364 downwards.
CGTCACTACCTTGGCGATAGCCCGTGTAGACATCAGACATATGGCAAACCACACTACCTTCTATTTAGTGACCAGGGAAGGGCTTTAGAACGCTTCCTGTGTGCAGCTGAGTTAAATAAAAAAGAATGGGGCGATCTGAGGAGGACTTAGGGATCCATGCTTCCTCCTGATCTTTTCATTCCTAGTGTGAGCTCTGTGGTGGAGCTCAGATCCTGGAGGTAGGCGAACAGTAAATTCAACTGTGGAGACTGTTTAGGGCAGGAGCAATAGTCTATACATGGATGACAGTCTCCCACCGACAACCATATTGATCGATGGGGCATATGTGACGCTGACGTAGTCGTTCTTTAACCAGTGTTTGTTTAGCATCCACTGTTAAGCACTGGAAATACAGAAATGACTAGCCTTGACCTCTTGTAGGGCTTGTATTTTTAGTTTAGGAGGTAAATCATCACATATAATGTAGGAGGTGCTACAAAAGAAAATTTGGAACAGACTTAAGAGAACATAGTATAGCAAACACTTCCTCCGTAAATAAAAAAAAAAAATCAAAGCCATAAAGTCAGGGACTGAACAGCTCATTATTTACTCATCTGTTTTTCTTGATGCGCATCTTAATTTCCGTCTCTCTCTCTCTCTCTCTCTCTCTCTCTCTCTCTCTCTCTCACACACACACACACACACACACACACACTCACTCACTCACACACTTGAAGGCCACTGCTTGAGAGTTTCTAGCTAAACCATTCGCCCTGAGCTGTCCTCGATGAGAACACATATTTCCGACAAAGGATACGAACTAGCTCAACATTCTTCCGTTTGAAGAGAGCTCTGCCCACTCCCCCCCATCCAGTGAGGTCTGTAAGAATTTCATGCTCTTGCCGTTGGCCTTCTTTGGAAGCTCATCCCATGGGAAATGACCTGTCTACAATAAAGACCTCCCAAAGGCACAGCATATTGTTCTTCCTGGGGGTCCAAAAGGCCATCAGCTCAGACGGACTTTTCACACACCTCCACCCTCCAGTAGCACTCTATAAACAAAGCCCTCCTTAGGGCCATCTCTATTGAAGGTGTCAACCCTCCTACCAAAAATCCATTTGTATTATATGTAGAAGCTAAGAGCAGTGTGTTAAATGAATGCACCCAATTTCCGTTGCCCGGAAGCCGTTGCATATTTATTACTGACCCAACGGTTTGACCTTCTGCCACCATAAACCAAATGAGTGTTATCTTGCTCAGCTTTAAAGATAGTTATCAGCCAAGCAGTAACATAAATACTCTGAGTGTCTGCTGGGCATTTTATTTTTTTATTTTTTTGCTTTGTTATTGGTAAATGCTCTGATGCGCATTCTCAAATGAAAAATCAATGGGAATAATGAAAACCAAGCTATCAGACATCTCTTAATTAAACTGAATAGAGAAAATGGTCCTTTGACCTATTTGTTCCCCATCCCACCCTGACTTCAAGAGAAAAGAAATATTTGAGGAAGGGATTTGGTGCCAAGACAGTGGGGTGTCACCTAGGCAGTGAAACGTCCTGCACGGTGAGGAGTCCTTGGTACTGGTGGCTGTAGCAGATGTGACTTTGAACCAAATACGAGAGCAGAAAATATGTTCACAAACCCAAAATGGCGGCCTGGAGTTTCCAGTTTACGTTTTAATCCGTCTTTTAGCTTCTGCCCAGATATCAGGCAGTTATCATAAGGGACCTTGGGTGAGTCACCTGTCCCTTTAGTCTTGCCTTTGTAAGCAGCTTGCAGTGAGGAGATTTTTGCAGGCCCTTAGAATGGAGTGGGCCGGCTTTCTTCCACCTACGGTCCCAGGGCTCCGGGTGCGGGGACCTCCACCTGTCCGTGGTTATCAGAACTCCGCATGTATGTGCGTCAGACCACACATCCCTCAGTTGTGGGTTGAGGAGTTCAAGTAGAAGAAATGGAGAAAAGGAGTTCATTTTTCCTCAGAGGCTGACTCTTCAATTTGGGTGGATTCTGGCCTTCTCGTTCTCTCTGCTTCCTGACCGTTTTCTTACTTTCTAGCTATTTAATTGCTTGGTAACTGCGAAATCAATATATGGCTGCAAAGAAAGGAATTTCCAATTAAATAAACCGCCATTCTTTAAAAAAATATTTAATGTGAGGCCGCCTGGGTGGCTCAGTCAGTTAAGTGTCTTGACTCTTGGTTTGGGCTCAGGTCACGATCTCATGGTTTGTGAGTTCAAGCCCCCTATCCGGGGCCCCATGCGCTCAGCACAGAGCCCGCTTGGGATTCTCTCTCTCTCCCTCTCCCCCCCTGCCCCCCGCCTTGTGCACTTGCTCTCTTGTTCAAAATAAATAAACTTAAAAAAATGTAATGGGAGGAATGAAATTAGAGAGGGAATCTCTTCCTCAGTTGTCTTCTCTTAACACAGATGAAGAAGGGCAGGTAGCAGCCTCGAGTCGTATCCAAGTAACACCCGCGTCTGTGTCTCCTCATGGACGGCGTCCCCACTTGGGGGCTCTTCACCGGGTGAATCCTTCATTCCCCCTGAGACCCAAGTTGAATCCCCGGCAGCCCATGTGGTCAGTAATGTTGAGCCATTGGGCTGGGCTGTGGATTGGTCTTGTGAGGGTCCTTGTTTAAAAAGATGGCTCCTGCCAGACCCTCGATCACAGATTGTTGTCAGGCAAGAGATTAAAATTTAACTCTGCCTGGGCGGCGGGTGGATTGCTCTTCTCATTTTTCTCAGATTCTCTGCTAGTTTGGCATCCATACGTTCCAGAGCCAAACAGCCAAAGCTGTTGGCACCTCCCCTGTGACCCAGAGCCCAGCCCTGTGAACCAGCTTCTTTATAGAACTCTCGCACGCCGAGCCAGGACTGCCCCTGTCCTTAATTAGTTCAGGGCCGGGGACCAGACGGCTGGGGACAGCCCCGATGCCTCAGAGCCTGCCAGGATCATTGAAACCAGCCAACCCGAAGCCATTCTGCCTGCCCTGTCTTGCCTTTCCCATGGAAACCCCAGTAAGACTCTGAGTTCTCCTTATTCCTTGTCTGCCTCGTAACCAACAAGGGGGCCTCCCCCCGTGGCCCTGCGTGGCCTGGTGTGCCTCTCATTGCCAGGGGAGCTCTGGATAACATTCAGCTTGGTTTTCAGCGGCGTTGACCTCTGCGTTGCCTCTAGGTCACCTTCGTAAACTGAGTTGCAGGCACAAACCCATTTCGGTGGCAGTCATCCCATCGAGGAGCACCTGCCTTTGAGCACCTAATACTTGTCAGGCACTGTGCTAGGTGGTGGGGATGACTTTTTTTTTAAGGGTTGAAAACTTACCCCTTAGAGGTAAGGTTTATATATTTTACATAATTGCATAAGAGTGTGCTGAATGCTTTGTAGATGACATGAACAGAACCCTGGAGAAGTTTGAAAGAAACCCCAGATTGAAGCAACGAAGGGAGACTTCTCTGAAAGACCAGAACTCAGCCTTGAACAGTGGCTAGTGTTTGGATAATGAGGATAGAGAGACTATTCCAACGAGGAGAAACAGCATGATGAGAGTCATAGTATAGAGCATGCATATAGCATGTTTGCAGGAGACTGAGCCTAAAGAGAAGATTCTGGGAGATTTTAGACACTTTCAGAGGCAGGAAGAGAGTGGCTGTAACTTATGAACCAATTATTAGGGGTAATATTTGTGTTAACATCTTCTGATCACACACACATTTCTACCTTATGAGGTAGGTCTCTGTTTTTCAGATGTAAAAGGCCTATTGGGAGACAGCATACTCAGAGAAAGTTCCGCGGGGTGTGGAAAATACAGCAGCTTGAATGCCCAGGATGGGTGCTCCAGAGGGGAGCTCAGCCAGGCTGGTGTGTGGTGTGGGAAGGTGGGTCAAGGAAGGTTTTCGGGGGGAGGACACAGGAAGGCTGGGTCTTGAAGGGTGGGTCAGCCTTCACTTGGTGAGGAAGGAGGGGAAGGACATTCTACAGAGGAAGCAATATGAGCTAAGTCACGGAGGTTTGAAACAACATGACCCCGTGGGGCATTATCTGCATCTCAGGTATGACCTTGGCACCCAGGCCTTCTGTTTCCAGATCCCATGTTCTAGTCGGATGGGAATTTATTCCACCTTTCTGGAAGAAGTCGATCCGGTCATTTGGTTTCGGAAACTCCCCCCCCCCCCATTATTTTCTGTCCTTACTCAGAGAAGAGTAACCAAAACCGAAAGGTAAGGGTAATGGGAAAAAAAGAAAATGTTTTTCTAGGTGGAGATCCTTAGGAGGGAAAAGAGCCAGAGGTCCCCAGGTGGACGCTCTTCAGAAGCAGATTCAAATGCCCTCTCTCGAGCCACGGCCGTGGGCTTCATTGAGAGAGGGATTTTGTGCAAAAGGTGCAGCCTGAATGAAGTCTTCAAGTGGAGGTGGAAACCTCTGGCGTGTTGCCCGCCTTGCATTTGTTGGAAGCAAGCAGAAGCTTGGAAGAGCGAACATTTTAATGCCCTGAGTCAGGCAACGTTTGTCTCACTTTATCCACGGAGTGAGTCCAGCCTTTCACACATGCGCGTGTATCATAAACGTGTTCCACAGCATCAGGCACTTGAGGAGGTTTTGTGCATCAGTTGGGTCTATTCAACACGAGCTTCCTGAGTAACTGTGATTATAGGGCGCTGTCCTCCAGGCTGGTACACTGAGATTGGGTCATGAGAGGGGAGGAAAAGGTGGACCCCTCTGCTCATACGTGCTCTGTGGCTTTGCCTCACTCTGCAAAGCCCACTGTCCTCAGCGGGGCCTCCCAGGCCCTTCCCTCATCCCTTTCTCCTCACAGGACCCCAACACGTCAGATTTGTTCCCACCTCAGGGCCTTTGCACCTGCTGGCCGCACTGCTTGGAACATGATTCCCCTTCTCTTCGCTAAGTTGAGTCTTACTGTTTTTCAAATCTCACTGAAACGCCAGGCAATGCTTCTAAGATCCCAGACTCCCTCAGGTCCTTACATGTTCTCGTTACTCATGATCCTTGTACCGTAGGTGTTGGGTCCTAATACCATCCCGATTAGTAATTCTGCAATTAATTGGAATAGCGGTTGTCTGTCTCCCTACGAGAATATAATCGTGAGGGGAATAGGGATCATGTCTATTTGGTTCACTGCTGCATCTGCAGTCCCTTTTTCAGAGAAGGTGATTAATTAATATTTACAAAAAGGAAGACGAAAGGGAGAGAGAGAGAGAAGGAGGAAGTACACAAGCGACTCCATTTGTGTGTCATCAGATGTCTCTGTGGTTCGCTGTTTAAAATGGCTTTAACGAGGTATAATTGACATGCAATAAACACACGTTAAAGAGTACAGTTTGATAAGTTTTGACATGTGGCTGCACCCATGAAACCATCACATCAAGATAGTGAACATGTCCATCATTCCCAAAAGTTTCCTCTTGCCCCCCTAAGAGCCCTCCCTCCCACCTCCCGGGCAACCAGCGATGCACCGTCTGTCACTGGAGATCGGTTTGCACCTCCTGGAGTTTTATAAAGACATAAAATCCTTTTATGTGGCTTCTTCCACCCAGCATCATTATTTTGAGATTCATCCATGCTGCTGTATGTCAATAGCTCACTGTCTTTTTTGGGGCAGAGTATTCCATTCTGTAACTATGTGATGCTCATTCCCCTGTTGGTTTACATTTGGGTTATTCCCAGTTTTGAGCTGTTGCACGTAAAGTGTCTGTGCATCTGTCTGTGAAGGTCTTGGCGTGGGTATAGCTTTCCTTTCTCTCAGGTAAATACCTAGGATCAGAATGTCATGGTGGGTGTAAGTTTCATTTCTTTTTAAAGCTTATTTAATAATTTTTGGAGAGACAGAGACAGCGTGAGCAGGGGAGAGGCAGAGAGAGAGGGAAAGAGAATCCCAAGCAGGCTCCGTGCTGTCAGCACAGAGCCCAACGTGGGGCTTGAACGTGAAACCACTAGATCATGACCTGCACCGAAACCGAGAGTCAGAGGCTTAACTCCCTGAGCCACCCAGGCGCCCCTCATTTTTAAAGAAATGGTCTGTGATTCACTTCTCACCCCGTTCTACTTCTAGCAAGATATTGTGAAGTTTGCTCATGTTTTCTAAAGTGGGTTTTGAGTCCTTCGGGAAAGAAAGCACTGAGGAGTGTGGTGCTGTTACATAAGGGAATTCAGAACGAAAGAGAGAGAGAGAGAATGATTACATCTTCATTTCAGCACCAGCGAGGAAATGGATAGCCGGTCGCGAACCCCGACTTTCTGATTGCCATTCCTCTCCTTCATGTCACACAGTATCTGCCGCTGACTCAGTACTTCCCAGATAATTCCTGAAGGTTCTCCAAATATTGAAAACTTGGGAGGGAGGTGAAGGTCTGCATTGATCTGTGATCCGGCCGTTCTAAGGCACACACACCTATGTCACAAGAAGTTTCTGCAGACTCCAAAGTCCTAACCAATTTGTCTCTCTCCTCCTCAGGGGACACTTAAACTGGCTTCAACTAGATCGAAGAGTATTGGAACACGACTTCCCCAAAAAGTCGGGACCAGTGGTTTTGTACTTCTGTGTCAGGTAGGTGTTCATCCCCAACCTTTTGCTTCTTTTTTTCTTTGTCCAGAAAAGTCTGGGAGGGCAACATGGTTGCAAGAAAGGGGAATCAAGTCCTGGTCCATTGCCAACGACAGAGGTCCCGGTATAGCTGCATTCCCAGGAGACGTGACCACAGAGCATGAGTGTCCAAGGCATGTCAGTGTCTGTGCACGAACACACGTGTTTGTGCTCTTGTGCTAGGATGCTTGTGTGGAATGAAGATAAGAGCCTTTTTTTTCTTTTGCTTTTTTTTTGTGGAGGAGGGGGCATATATCTTAAACAAAACTGAGCCTCCTATAAGAACACACCCTTAGATTATTATTGTTTTTGGCGGTAGTCATTTGGAGCGACATCACAAATGTCTGTCTCTTCTTTCCTTTTATCACATGTGGCACCTGGCCTCTTGAAACTTGCCTAGTTTATCCCAAGTAGGAATAGTTGAAATGTAGCCGCTCAGTGCCTTCCCCGGGAAGGGAAGATATGGCCTGATAAATTACCAGAAACAATGGGCATTTTCTGTTCGCTAATTATTGTAAGTTTTATTTGGGGACTGCAGAGAATATGATTTACTTCTCATGGTTAACATTTGCAAATGTCTTTTTTTGAGAGAGACAGAGAAGGCACAGATGAGCAAGGCCGAAGAGAGAGAGGGAAAGAGAATCCCATGAGGGGCAGAGAGAGCAGAGAGAGAGAGAGAGAGAGAGAGAGAGAGAGAGAGAGAGAAGCAGGGCTCATGCTCCCCCGAAGTGGGGCTTGAGCTCACCCGATGCAGGACTTGAACCCACGAACAGTGAGATCATGACCTGAGTTGAAGTAGGACGCTTAACTGACCAAGCCTTCTGGGCACCCCAACATTTGCAAATGTCTTAGGAGGTCAGCTGAACTTCTCACCTTCATTTGCAGAAGGTTTTGGCAAGTCAGAGAGGGGGCCTTGTCACAGGTTCAAGGGCAGAGCCGGGATCTGAACGTCCAAATCCAGCAGGAGCACTCAGTCCTTGGAGCCACCAGGCAGTTTCTGTGCAGAACCTTCATTGCGTATAATCAATTAAATGCGAGAGGCATTTAATCTCGAATGTCTCCATCTTCCAGTGAATACTTAACACTCCTGCCCAGTACATCTACCCCATTCTTATAAAATACGTTCACAGAAGTTCAAGAGCAGGACACAAATGGTTCACGCTTCAGTTCTTCCTCAAGAGCGTGGTCAGGGATGCCCTTTCAGACATAGCTCTCCCGATACTGCAGAAGGCATCGGAGAGCCTAAATAAGAGTTAAAGGGCCCGTTTAACAAGCGGGAATATGTATCTTTACCTCAGTGGGGGGAGCACATTTAAACTTGGGTTTAATGCCCTTTTCATTTGTTTAATAGCTGCAAACATATCACAGCAAATCTTGGCCGTTTCCATTACTGGTGGGCGTGCTCTTGATGTCACAGTCTATTTGATGGTGGCCCACATTTTCTCAGATAAATGGAAGAGTAACAGTAACAGTGCCACCAAAAGGGGAGGCGGCATCAGGCAAAGCTCAGTTGAATTTAAGCATTTGATTCACCTGTAATCAAAGGTGGGTGAGTACCCTGGCCATATATCAGGATGTCTCCTCCTTCCTGCCGCTTTTCCCCAACATTAACCAGGAAGAGAGAATCCTGGGCTGGTTGCATATTAGCTCTTTTTTGGAAGGGTCTGTCATGAGCTGAGTTATCGGTGGGTTTGGGGAACTGATCCTTGGAGGAGAGCTTGGGGCGCCATGAGATTGCCCAAGTGACACGTTTGTCACTGAGCATACCTGGGCTCTCCAGGCTGACTTCTGTCTGTGAAACCAGCTGCACACAGGAGAGCCACGGAGGTAGATTCCGTGCTAACCCTACGGAGAACCAAGAATGGACCCATTTTCCTACTTGACCGCAGCAGGCACCTGGCAGAACACTCCCAGGAAGAAGCTCTCCAAGTCCCCATTTAGGGGCAGACCCCCAGCAGAACGCTGCCCACAAGCTGAGCTCCTTCTGCGGCTCAGCACAAAAGCTGCTCTTTGTGGAGAGCCTCCGCTGTCTATGTCCAGGTACTTCTGGGCCACCCGAGGGCTTCAAACTCAGCAGGTCCAAAGCCAAACTCATCATCTTGACCTCCCCAGGCCTTCCGTGGTGCCTCGCAGCTGTGACATCGTCTTCCATTCAGTCCTATAGGCTTTAACCTTGAAGTCTTTCCTGTTCCTCAAATTCTTCTGTGCGTTAATCCCCCGCTGCTGCTTCCGTCCCCCGTCCTGTCCTCTCCTCTTTATTACCCAAACGGAGTCCCCCATTGCCTGTTGCTCAAACTATTGCAGCCACCTCCTGGGGTGGCTGTCACCTTGGCACCAGTCCCAGAAGATCCTGGCTCCCAGACCCCGCTCTCCGGAGGCCCCACTTTTCCGCTAGCTCAGCAACATAGCAGCAAAACACCAACAGTCTGTTTCCTCCAAGAGAGGAGGCGGGGTTCCCTCCTGCAGGTGAATTGTGCATTTATACTTGGATGCCTGGGAAGGATTCCCAGCTTAGGACTCGGTGCCTTTCCAGGGGTGCCCACAGGCTATCTTCTCCAAAGGAGTGATATGAAAAATTATCCTCATAAAAGACTCAGACCTTGGACTATGCCGGAGTCCATAAAGGGGCTCATGTCCAGCTGGGCGATTTCCCTGTGTGCCCGCACTGACCTTTCTCAACAAGAGTGCGCCCGCCGGAGCCCCAGCCGTCAGTACACGTCAGTATGCGTGCATGCCTGCGAGCGATCTCTCCAGCCACTCCTGGCCTTTCTCCTTTTGTTTAAACATCTATTGATTACATCTCTAGAATACGTCTTCCGTCAGCCTTCATGGAAAAAAATAAAAGCACCCAATAAAAGACCACGGAAAAGTAAGCCAAGATTTAGGAATTCATCCAGTGGAAATATTAACCCTGCACCACTGGGGATCTCAGTTTGGGCCGCCATCCCAGCGTGGCTTATTATTTGGCAATTATATGTCCTTTTGCTGTAATGCATATTTAAAACATCTGTGAGAGAAAGGGCGGAATTATCACCTCCGTTCAACCGATTGTGAAAACTGAGACCCAAATGGATTAAATAACGTGAATTTGAACTCAGAGAATTCTGCTTCATCCTCTGAGCATGTCCTCCTGGCAGGGCCTGAAGCTGGTATCCTGCTGCTATAGGGTCTCAGAATGGCAGGACAGAGGACTAAGAATCCGCCTTCATTGACCCGCGATTTAGCCTAGAAAGGACCTCGACCCTTGTCCTCCTCCGTCAGATCGCCAGGAGTGCTGATCACCGGGGCTTCTGAGCCTTAATAATTACCTAAGAAGGAAAAAGGTCAGAGGGAGGGGAAGTGTCCATTATTAAACACCTATGCGTTATTCCGGATGATGGTTTGATGGTACATCTTCACAGCCCATGAGTGTTATCACTCCTAAAGACGGGGAGGTAGGGTTCAGCGTGCTGATTCTCCCTCCCAACATGGCTGGTCAGTTATCAGCTCTGTGCACTTAGGTCTGACTCCAAACCTGGGGCCCTCCCCCCCCACACACACACACCACGCTGCCTCTCTCTCCACACGGGAGAAGCAACTCCGTGATTGCTTATCAGAGAGTCTATCAGGGCCACAGGCCCCGGGGTCAGGATCAATGACCTTGGTCCACCTCGCGTTCCACACTTGGCTGGGGCTTCGGAACCAGGTTCCATCTGCACAGATGGCGTCCGAGCTGGACGCACCCCCACTGGGTGAGAGGGCGCAGAGAGCAGCCCTGACGTTGCGGATCTAGCCCTGCTGAACTCCCGAGTGTCCGTGGCAGGGTGACGGGAGGACGTCGGCCAGTAGCGGGTTGGTGGTGGGCTGGAATCTCCACATTGACGGAGGAAGGGGCATCGTAGCCGGTAGAACAGGAGTTTGCCGAAGCTGAGATGTGTGCCCTTCGTCCCGCTTGAGAAACTCCTGCCATTTGCTCACCAGGGCGAGCTCCCGGGGGAAGGCGTTCTGTCCTGCACTGTGCTCTTTCCTCCCCTGTAAAGAGGACGCCACAGTCCCAGTGGCACCCTGAGCCGCATCGCTGTGGGGCCAGGAGGGCCAAAACCCACTCTCGTTCCAGCTGCGGAGAGGGAGTGAGCTTCCCCCCTTGGGGATGCCGTGCCGCACGCCGACCGTTGGCAGTGGGTTCAGTTACTGGGGCACGGATGCCCACCCGGCACTGACGCTGTCGTGGGCGCTGTCTTAGGAGCTGAGGGTAGAGTGATGAGCGAAGCAGACAAGCCCCTCCCCTCGTGCACCTGCACAGCGATTTCCCCACATGCCCAGGCCCTCGCCGCCCTGCCTGTCCTCATCCCTGCCAGTTCAGCCCAAACCCTGTTATGCACCACTGCAACCTCTCCCTCGCCCGGGACCTCCCTTTGCTGCTGGTCACGTGCGCACACACACACACACACACGCACATACACGCACGCACGCCCTCGTGTGCACATGCACACACACGCACGAAGCAGTGGGGGGGGGGGGGATCGGTTCAATCCCATGTGTCTTTTATCTCTACCCCTGAGCTGCTGAGTGTGGTCTGGGGAGGGGGACCACACAACTGCAAGTTGGTGCAAGATTGCTTGTGACCAGCCTCACACAGACTGGCACTGTTTCTGTCACTTGTGCCTGCGCAGGGCCCTCTACGTTGCCCTCTATGGCTTTTCTTCTTGCCACAGACTCCAAACCAGAAGCTCCCCCTCACCCCTTGGCTCCAAGAAGGCGACTTGGCCTGTGATTTTGTGGAGGAAACAAAAGCCGGCCCAAGGGAGCTTCGTCGACTTCCGGCTCCCTTACTTACTTGTATCCGCCATCTTTGTGGTTTCCTTCCTCACCCACTGCGGACATGCTCCCGCACGCGCACCGCCTCGGAGGAAGACGGACCCTTATCCCAGCATCCGAGGCCGGCAGGTCCGCATGTGCTCCAGTTCTGGCCCCTTCCCATGACCTTGACTCTTGCCCCTGACAAAATACCCTCCCTGACTCGCATCCTCCGTCAGCTACGGCCCCCTTACTTCCACTCCTGTCCACAGCAAAGGTCCGGGAGGATGGGTCTGCCCTTGTCTGCTGTCTCCACGTCCACTGGCTTCTCGGCTGGTGGCTCCCACCGCCATGGTCACTGGGAGGTGTCTAGGCCCCAGATTCCATGGGTGCTCCTCTGCCTGAATCGATGACGTCTTCATCTGTGTGACCCCAAACTCACTCCTCTGTCCGTGGCACCTCCTCGTCTGTGTAATTGGCTTCACCAACACCCGGCGGGAAACTCCTCACTCTCACCGGCGTCCTTGCCTTCCTTTATTCACAAATTCCTCTCACTTCTTTGTCTTAAATAGGTCTCATACCCACCACTAAACCTCTCCTGGTGGCGGCCCCTTCCAGTCTCCTATGCATTACCACTGAATATCTTTCCAGAATTCTCATCTGACTCCCTACTCAGAATTTTCCTGGCCTCCCGTTATCATGCTGCCGTCATTCAACAATGTCAACAATGTCATATTCAACATTCAACTACAGACCAGTGGTTAGGACCATGAGACAAGCTCCGCAGATTTGAGAACAATGAGCCTCTGACCGTGTTCACCAGGCAAGCTTAAGAAATAGGCCAAGAAAAGTTATAGGAAAAATATCCCTACACACCCAAGGAAATCTCCCTGTATTTTTGTGGGAACACGTTTGTGCTCAGAATGATTACTCCGTGTCTGGGCTGTTTTTTTTTTAGTTGTGTATTCTTCACCCTAGCGTCCCTGCAACTCCGATCACCCACGCTGTTTGTAGGAAAATAAACCGAGATTAGGTTTGTCTCCTCAAACCGAGTTTCACAAACAATAAACTGAACTGAGCACAAGAGAGAGAGAGAGAGAGAGAGAGAGAGAGAGAGAGAGACGATCCCAGGAAGCTTGAATCTGGGAGAGGGGATTTTACAGCCAAGTTTATGGCCTGATGGTTGGTGTCTTTCCTGGCTGGTTGAGACAAGCAACTCCTGTTTCTTGTCACCATAGTAACAATGATGGTATGGATCTAAAATGAGGTGCCTGCTAAGCAGAACTTGCTAGATCAGGTCTTTAAGGAAGCGCCCCCCTCCCTCCCCGCCCCAGTTGAGATTTTAGACCTGTTCAGATCCTAAATATCAGAGATATTTGGCCCCAGAAACCCACAACAGTATCAATTATCCTTTTCATTGTGATCGCTCCTTTTTGCTACTAAAAGTCAGCATTCCAAATGTGACATTTGTGTGTGCGTTAGGAAATGAAATGAAATCAGTGGTCCATTTAACTAACACTTGCTGTAAATATTCGGTGATTCCCAAGTGCCAAAGGGAGGATGTGAGAAGGAAGAGGAGGAGCTGGGGGTGGGGGGGCGGGCAGAGGAGGAAACCTGACTGAGGTCCTGTGGTTGGACCCCATTCAAGCCGCCACGGTCTGAGGCGTCCACATGTTAAAGGGGACAAGACTCCCCAAGGCTTCAGAACCTCTTGATTATTGTGTATGCCCAAACACAGAATAGCATAGCACACATTTATCCTAGTTCAGACCCTCTGATGAAACAGCTCAGGTCGGCATCTTCTGGGCCAGGTTGGGTGTGACGTTGCTTACGGAATTCGGGGAACAGACTCATCAAAGGTTGGCCCTTTGACTCAAAAAAAAAGACCTAAGATTCAGTACTGCTAAATGTGCTGAAGAACACGTTTTCATGTGTAAGTTTTATTATTACTCAGATACAGTGAGGCCGGCACATCAGGGGTAGAGGAAGGAAGACGGCCATTGGAAAGATAGTTTGCTGTTCACAGTTCCCAAGAGGGGGGAGCAGGCCACACCAGACAGGACTGCAGGGCCGCACAGGGGGAGCCAGCGCTGGTCAGGAGGCAGAGGGAGTGGGGGGGGTGTGGGCAAGAGCCTTTGTTTTGTGGTTTCTCCAGGAAGGAATGGGTGAGGCAGGGTAAGCAGGTTTAGCACTGGCTACTTGGAATAATTTCAGTGGGCTTTGGGGCCTGGGGGCTGTCCAGAGTTGTCTGGCCCTGGCCCTGGGGTGATTAGGGCAGGAGCTTAGTGCCCTGGGGTGTGAGCACCCCACAGAGGAGCAGGAAGGGTGTGTGAGCGCGGATTGGTCTGAAAGGTGAGTTCGCATCTCTAGGAACCGGTCAACCCCGGGAGGGGCTGTCCCTCCAGAGCCACCAAGGTCCCAGAAGTCTGAGCACCAAAAACCTATGGTTAATACAGAGCCAGGCTTGGAATTGTCTGCGGAGACCCTGTCAAATCTGTAAGGAAGCCTTCAGTTCCCTAGGTTTACCCAGAGACCCGGAATTTTCTTTGTGAACCAAGTCTTGAAGGAAACACCGCCCCCCCCCCCCCAATTCCCCGCACTGGTATTTAAAGAAATGCAACATCGCCACCTACTGCCAGAAAGGAGGATCTCTCCTGAAAATCAAAAGGAACAGAACTGGTTTAAAAAAAAAAAATCCCAAACCGTCAGTGTTTCCTGCTTCCCCAGAAGTTTCTTCTCCCTGTGCTCCCACAGTTTGCCCTGAGCCTGGATTGAGATGTCCGAGGTCTGTTTTTCTCTGGGCATTTTGACTCGCAAGGCTTCCCTAGCACAGATGGCAAGTTCAGGATGAGTCAAATATCCAGGGTTACGGAATAATAATATGACAGGCCCGGGGCTCACAGTGCTTTCCAGGCTGTTTCTCGGTGATAAAGGTTAACAGGAAGCTGCTTTCCAGTTTCTGTCAAGAGGAGGTGGTTTATTTTCCTCATCTCAGAGTATATCGTTATTTCCTCTGCCTTCCTGCCCCTTGCACAGCCAGACAGCGGAGAACTCGGCGCAAACGAATGCTGTCGCAGAGAACAGGATTGGCCCTCTCCTCTCCACTTTCCGTTGCTAGAGAGAGCGGGGTGGGTGGGGGGGGGAGCGTTGTGTTTTTCTCATACACTCTTGAGGAGAAAATTGTCGGGGTGAGGGGGGCAGTTAGTGAATGTCTTCACTCCTTAGTTCTCAAGAGTTAAAACAAAAGCAATAAAGACATAAGGCATTTTGTCGGAAGTTACGTTCTTTCAGACCCCATAGATTTAGACTCACAATTATTACGGCAGGTCTGAGGTCACTCACTGTCAGACTCAAGAAACCTCTGCTGTTGATTCAAGGTGATCAGCAGCTTGCTTGTACAACCTCCCATGTTGTCAGTGAGCAAAGGGCAGAGGGGCAAGGCCTGGGGTGGAATGTCAGTGCCCCCCGGGGGCGGGGGGTGGATTTCCGGAGGCCCAGGAATTGGTTATTTCTGAGGGCCTTCATTGTTCATTGCCCAGCTCACTGTCCCGTCCTGGAAACTCCACTCATCTGCGAGTGGGGAGAAGTGAACTTGAAAGCAGGGTCTTCGGCCCACACTTACTTACTAAGCCCCTGTGTGTGTGTGCCAGGCGCTGTGTTAGTGCCGGAGATGCAAAAAAAAAAAAAAAAAACGAGTGGGACTGGGGCCTGGCTCTCCGGGAGGCAGTAGTAGCCTAGAAAGAAGACGCCCGAGGGAACAGAAAAGTATGGCCTGCAGCAGCACCACGAGCAGAGGTGGAGCCCTTCCCCGAGGGCGTCTGCGGAGTCCCTGAAAACAAGGTGTTCTGGAGTGAGGGCAGAAGGGAGCAGGGGTGGGTTGGGGTGTGGAGGGCGGTGCTTTCTGGGGTGAGAGTGGGTAGCTTGAACAAAACAAGATTCTTCTGTAACGTGCCATGCCTGCAAATTGGCCTCCCTCCCTTCCTCCCCTCTCCCTTTCCTTCCTTCCTTCCTTCCTTTCTTCTAATTTTGCTGTTGACCCTTCACAACAAATGTGGATTTTTTTTTATTAAATCAAATTTAACTTATTTTGCTTTAAGACATAGAGTTTGTGGGACGCCTGAGTGGCTCAATCAGTTGAACGCCCAGACTCTTGATGTCGGCTCCAGTCATGATCCGGGGGTCGTGGGATCGAGCCCCCACATCGGGCTCTGTGCTCACTGTGGAGCCTGCTTGGGATTCTGTCTGTCTCTCCCTCTGCCCCTCTCCCCTGCTTGCACACATGTGCTCTCTCTCTGAAATAAAAATAAATAAAATAAAATAAAATAAAATAAAATAAAATAAAATAAAGTAAAATAAATAAAATAAAATAAAATAAAATAGAATAGAATAAAGTAGAATAAAATATAATTTAAGAAAGACTTAGAGTTTGCTGCTTCATTTCAAGTCTCTGCTAGTGGAGAAGCGGAAGTTTGCCTTCCTCCCAGGCCGCAGCAGACCCTTTGCCGAGACCTCCATGACCTCAAATACCTGCTCCAAAAGCAGGAGGCAAGGTGCTTTCTTTTTTTTTTTTTTCTTTTTTTTCCTCTTCTTCTTCTTTTTTTTTTTTTTTCTTTCAGGGAGGGAGCAGGTGGTAGAGACCCGCCAGCCTACTCATTCCCAGGCTTTGCAAGAATGGGGGCCATACTGTCATCTCCAAACATTTTATAGACTCTCACTTGGTGATCATCGTGTTAATACTGATTGAACGTATCCGCTAATATCAGAAGTTACTCTGGAATCACTCACAAACCAAAGTGATCGGCCTGGTGTTAATCATGGCAGCCTCTGCACGTGTTGGAAAAATGGTAGAAGGCATTATTAGTCTACAGATAAGAGGTTGCCAACTGGTGGGCTGTGGGCTCGTCCTTGCCTAGGGATGGGTTTTGTTTGCCTCGTACGGTGTTGGTTTGTTCTTTTGGCTGTTGTGGGAATCTGGAGGAGTTTCCAGCATCTGACCGCGGTAGACTTCTTGGGTGGAGAACCACTGACTGGGTCCTGCTGTCTTCCATCACAGTCTGGAACACAGAAGCCCAGAGAGATTATGGGATCTGCCCTAAATCCTACAGTGCTGGGCCCAGGTCACTGGTCTCTTGATTTCCTCCCCAGGTTTCTTTCCATCACATTGTAACGCTGTTCTCGAACATAGCACTTGTCTTCTCCTTTTGCCTTCTGCCATCTTGGGGTAGCCCCTGTTTCCAGGAGGCAAGGATCCAGTGCCCCACAGGAGCGGTCACCCCCACGCGGGGCCTGTTCCCCTGCAAGGCTCTGCATTCTGTCCCCCGCCTCTGTGACCACAACAGCTATTCCCTGCACGCAGCTGGTCCTGAGACAAATACAAGTGCCTTATCTAATTAAGTAATTTAATGCACTCCAAAGTCGATGTGTAAAGGTGTAGTAAATGTATAAATAATTTCAGCATGTTTCATCGTGAAAAAAATCTATAAGCTTCATCTGGATAAAAATTCAATCTCATTTGGCTTAATGTGCATTAATATCAGAGTGTTCCCAACACTTGCCTCAGCTCTCGGGATACGCAGAAATCAAACCACACCTCACCGCCTTTGGGGAGACATAGTGTAACCATTTCAGAGAGAAGTAGGGCCCCCCTTCTTCAACTGAGCAGAAGAAATTATCTTTAAGAAATCCAACTCAACAATGATTAGCACAAAAAAAATAATATATTGAAAACAAATAATATTTTTTAATTGATTTTTAAAAATTATTTTAGACAGAGAGAGATCGCACGGAGGGGAGAGGGGCAGGCGGGTAGAGGGAGAGAGAGAGAATTATAAGCAGATTCCACGCTCAGTGTGGAGCCCGATGCAGAGCTCAGTCCCATGACCCTGGGATCATGACCTGAACCGAAATCAAGAGTCAGATGCTCAACTGACTGAGCCACCCAGGTGCCCTGAAAACAAACAATATTATCTTAAAAATTGGAAAAAAAAAAAATTGGAAAGCAGGTCAGGAAAAAGAAAGTAGATGGTCAGATTTAATCCGTACTCTCGGAAGCTGATGGCTGTCCCAGGTCCTTGAACCATGGTGAAGGTTGGCAGACATAGCTGTCCTAATGTGCTAGAAGGGGGCTTGAAACACTCTGCTTTCTTTCAGAAAGGAACCATGGGAAAACTGATCACACCTTTTTCTTTTCCATAGGGATTGGGAGTTCTGGTCCTCACATCCAATCCTGTAGCTCAGAAAACAGTCGATCTCAGTTGCTGCTTCTGTGGTTCACTTGCAGTCTTGTCTTTCAGGTTCTACATAGAAAGCATCTCGTACCTAAAGGATAATGCCACCATTGAGCTCTTCTTCCTGAATGCTAAGTCCTGTATCTACAAGGTAAGAACTTTTTCTTCCCATTCAGCTTTCCCCTGAAATCTGAGAGTAGCGTTTGGAGCTGGCAATCCCAAGTCGCTGCCCCGATGTGATTGTATTGATTAGTAGACGTAATTTATAAGTGAATTAGTATAAATAAATGAGAACGTCATGAAAGTAATACTATCTGTTTAATAACGGGACTCGTCTGGATCCTGTCACTCTTTGGCTCCTTGGAGGTGTGCCTTCGTCCCTCAACCTGGCAACTGAGACAAAGGGGAGACGTGGACGGGGAGGGCAGATGCACAGGGTCCATGCGGATCGGTCTCCAAAGGATGAGTGGGCTGCTTATAACCAAATGCATGCATATTGACCATTTTTAGATGTTCTGGCAACATCTCTCAGTGATGCAGTTTGCATCAATCGGCACTTTAGGCTGGACAGATTTTTTTTAAGGATGCTAAAATGCACATAAAATTTATCATTGTAATTACTGGTAAGTATACAGTTCAGTGATATTAAGTCCACTTACAGTGCCGTGCAACCATCGCCTCCATCCGTCTCCAGAACTCTTTGCATCTTGCAAAACTGAAACGCCGTCCCCACTAAACGCTCACTCCCTGATCTACCCATCCCCCCAGCCCCTGGCCATCACCATCCTACTTTCTGTCTCTATGAATTGGACTACTCTAGGGACGTCACATAAGAGGATCCTATAGTGTTTGTTCTTCTGGGACTGGTGCATTTCATTCAGCAGTAGGACCTCAAGGTTTATCCACGTTATAGTACAGGTCAGAATTCCTTTTCTTTCTAAGGCTGAATAATATTCCGTTGTACGTATAGACCACATATTGTTTATCCATTCATCCGTCAATGGACACTTGGGTTGCTTACACCTTTGGGCTATTGTGTTTAATGCTGCTGTGAACATGGGCCTGTAAATATCTCTTCAAGTCCCTGCTTTTAGTTTTTTCGGGTGTGTACCCAAAAGTGGAACTGCTGGATCCACACGGTCATTGTACGTTTCATTTTTTGAGGAGCTGCCATATTGTTTTTCACAGTGACGGCACCATTTGTACTCCCACCGACGGTGCATAAAGGTCCCAGTTTCTCCACTTCCTCACCAACACTTGTTATTTTGTGGGGGGGTTTTAATAATAGCCACCCTGCTGGGTGTTAGCCAGTATCTCATTGTGATTTTGATTTGCATTTCCCTAATGATTCCCTAAAGATGCTGAGCATCTTTTCAGATGCTTGTTGGCCATTTGTACATCTTCTTTAGAAACATGGCTATTCAAGGGACAATTCTTTCTTTGTAATATTGTTTTCTAATTTTTTTTTTAAGTTTATTTGTTCTTGAGAGAGACAGAGCATGAGCGGGGGAGGGGCAGAGAGAGAGGGGGAGACACAGAATCCAAAGTGGGCTCCGGGCTCCGAGCTGTCAGCACGGAGCCCAATGCAGGGCTCGAACCCACGAACCGTGAGATCATGACTTGAGCCGAAGTCGGATGCTTAACCAACTGAGCCACCCGGGCGCCAGTCAGGAGACAGTTCTTAATTGGGTAAGACAGTCCCTCGCCCTGCATCAAGTTCACATGCTTGTAGTGTTTCCTTTCATTGGATAACCCAAAATGCCCACACACATTTCTAGCACACACCCCCTCCCTCGGGAAGGAGGCTTGCAGAACACCTTGAGAGCCTCTCCTGGGAGAACGTATTTGAACACCCACACTGGTGCTCATGAAGGAAGCCTTCAGGGCACCACCTCAGGCCAGCTCATTAACCACCACAGAGAAAGCTGATATTTAAGAATATCGCACCGTGGCATTCTGGGTGCTGAGGGCTTTCTGTAAGTTGTGCGGCTGAACCTTCACAACACTTTGAGGCGAATACTACTTTCTATCCAGGTTTTCCCTGTGAGGAAGGTGAGGCACAGCGAAGTTAGGAGATTCGCCCGAGGTCGCGTATCTGCCAAATGGCAACATTGGCTGGGGGGCCCAAAGCTGGGAGCCTGACTCCAGATCGTGGGGCCCAACCGCTGGGCTGCCCTGAGCCCCAGAGGGCAGGCTCTCCCGAGAGTGGAGAATGCCCTGGCAGCCACAGAGAACTTCAAAGCTAAGTGCACTCACCGTAAAGTGCTCAGTGGCCGTCCTCAGAGAAGTCTGAGGAGATCCTACCGCCTGTGTTTTCATGTCTAACCAAACCCTGTCTGGGGGGATTGCAACAACTCGCTGAACATTAAAACACACACACACAGACACACGCACACACACACAAGTTGGATTGGTGTATCAGCCATCCGTTTTTCTTCTAGAAATACGTCAGCACGTTCGTTGCACAGAATAGTCCCTCTAAATGCAGGTGTCCACAGTGATGGAGGGCCTGGTAAGGATCAAATTCAGTCGTGTGAAAGGACCTCACTTGGTGACAGTTGCTGAGCCAGGACTTAAACTGGCCCAGACCGCTCGGACTGCAGTATTTGGGGGTTTCGCCGAATGGAGGAAAAAGACAGTAACCGCAGGTCCAGGAACTTGCAAATTCCTTCCTTTCTCTAAGCCCGTTTTCTCATTGAAGCATGGAAATGATAATACCGGCCTCAGGTAGCTTACAGACTGAGAGAGTCTCTGAGGGTTTTTGTTTAATGAACGGGAAGGCCCTTGGAGAAAGTTCAGGAATAAAAAGTTGAGCATCGTCCACCAGGTGGCACCCTGGGGCAGTGAATGTCTGGAAGCACCAGTCCCCGGAACTGATTTCCTCAGTTCAACCCGGCGGGAAAATTGGCCCCAGACCGTGCTTGTACAGACACCTGGGTAAAGGTGAGCAAGTTTCTCTCTCGGAGGTGTTCCATTCAGTCCGGATAGAGATGCTTAGCTGGTGCGGAAGGCTGCAGTGCTTATGAATACCATGCTGCTCGAAGACTCTGGGATCAATGGAAAATAGAACAAGAGACCAAATCCCCAGGTTCTTCAGGTGGGGGTAACAGTGCAGCCACGTTTGGGGCCAAGGCACCCGCAGCATCCCCCAGCCTATCGCCTGGGCGGCTCTCTGCCATCCAGAACCCCAGCTGTCTCTTCTCAGGATCCGGACTGGAGCCTGGCTTCCCTGAAGTTTCTATCAGAGACCAAGTAGGGTCATAAGACTGCCTGTCTCCCTCCCATCCATCAGAAATAATATTTTCGTTTGCAGAAATTGGCACTTCGGGCTTATTTTTTTTTTTTAATGTTTATTTATTCTTGAGACAGAGACAGAGCATGAACAGGGGAGGGGCAGAGAGAGAGGGAGACACAGAATCCGAGGCAGGCTCCAGGCTCCGAGCTGTCAGCACAGCACCCGTCGCAGGGCTCGAACCCACGAACCGTGAGATCATGACCTGAGCCAGTCACACGCTTAACCGACTGAGCCACCCAGGCGCCCCCACTTCGGGCTTATTTGAAATGTTCACACGTATCATCTTGTGTGAGCCTCCTGGGTGAGATAGACCCAGAATCTTTAGCTTTCCAGAGAAAGTAACTGATGTCCGGGAGGTTAAGCGACTTACTCAAGGACCAAGGACCAGAAGTGGTGGAACAGACAGGACGGCCAGTTTTGCACACTTGTAACTATGCAAACGCGGGGGGAAGGCCCCGCACGGAGTGTCATTGGAAGTTGCGATCTGGGGCCCCGCACGCCTGGGTTCCCGTCCTAGCTGTGCCCCGCAGTGAATGCAGTGAACGTGCGCGCCTTCTGTGGCGTCCCCAGGCTGAATATCTCCTCTTTGGTTGAACAAGGACATTAAAGGCCCCGACCCACCCCCTTGCTGGGAAGCCAAAGCCGACGAAGCGGGAGTGTAGTTGGTTAGCACTGGGCCAGGCACGTGATGAGCTAGCTCCCACTGTGATAGCACTGTTCACTTGAACCCAGACGCGGGTCGTTCATCTCGGCTGAGAGTTCCTGTGTGCCCCTCGACGCCGCCTCTGGCACTTTGGAGGCCTGGAGGAGCCCGGAGGGCGGTGCCAGATGCTGATAGACATAGTGCGATGCTGATAGACGGGGGCTTCGGTTTACCCAGCGCAAGATTGGTGTTACCTCCCTCCCTGTTTCTTAGGGAATGATCCCTGCAGGGTACCAGAAATCTGAATTGTTCAGATAAATCAACCTGGAGCCTGCCTTGGATTCTGTCCTCTCTCTCTCTCTCTCTCTCTCTCTCTCTCTCTGCCCCTCCCCCACTCGCATTCTGTCTCTGTCTCTCAAGAAATAAAAAATGTTAAAAAAAAAATTTAAAGTCAAGTGGCTTTAAAATTTTTTTTAACGTTTATTTATTTTTGAGAGACAGAGACAGATAGAGCACGAGCAGGGGAGGGGCAGAGAGAGAGGGAGACACAGAATCTGAAACAGGCTCCAGGCTCTGAGCTGTCAGCACAGAGCCCGACGCGGGGCTCGAACCCACAAACCGTGAGATCATGACCTGAGCTGAAGTCGGACGCCCAACCCACTGGCTTTGAATGGCTTTAAATAAGAGACTTATTATGAAAAAAAGCCCACCACCTTCAACAATTTTAGCCGTTCCTTCTGTTTTTTTGCCTATGTCTAAGTAAGCTGGCACGAGGCATTATTCCTTGATTTATCCATTTTGGATTTATTGAATTCCAATTGGGACAGGTGAAGATTAAGGTGTCGTATACAACCACCCACACTTTCTCATTCCCCATTTTCCCAAAATGGCGGTAAGCACAGTTCTGGGTAAAAGCTACAGCCGTTAGCATTACATTATTATGACTAATCCAGGTAGCATTCTATGGTTGTGATTCCCTTTTTTAGACAACCACTTGTCTTACCTAAAGGTAATAACTGCCTTGCTGTTACTTGTTTAGTTTCTATGTACCCATCATTTTTTTCCCAAGAGCTCCTCCGGATTCCCGATGCATGCCCACGTTAATTTCCAAGCGCTTCGGGTGATTCATCCATTCCTCTCTTGAGTTGGGTTTTTGCCGTTGCTTCCTGGGACCTCCCTGTCACCTTCCATCCTCTGACTCCAGTCTGGACCTGGCCTCATCCACAGCCCCCAGCACAGGACCCCCTTACCCATCCTGTCTGTTCGCCACTCAGCTCTGGAGTGGGTCCTCTGTTTCCTGGATCCCAAGTCTTCCTGTGTTTTCTTTTATGCCACTGTTTCACTGGAGAACCTCCTCCAGTAAATCCGGGGAAAGTGCATATAGGAAGTACAGTGTTTGGGTCCTTCCGTATCTGAGAAAGTCTCTCTTCTACTGTTATATCTAACAGATAGTTTGAGTGGATATGGAAATGAACACATCTCTCAGAATATCAAAGGTGTTGCTTCAGAGTTTGCTCTGGGGAAGTCTGCTGTGCTATACGTTGTATGTGGACCCTCTCCCTCTCCCACCATCACCAATGGTATCTTTTAGGATTGCCTCTTTATTCCTCTCCCTCCGAAATTTTAGGATGTCATGCCCTGAAATGGGTCCTTGTAAATCCACGATGCTGTGTATTCAATGGGCACTTCTAGTCTGGAGACTGGTATTCTTTAATTCTGGGAGATTTTTCTGTATTATTTTTTTGATGGTGTCTCCTCTTTTCTCTGTGCTCTCCTTGTGGAACTCTTGCTAATTAGATGCTGGGCAAAGCCTCCTGCTTTGATACCTTGCAGCTCTTATTTTCCATCTCTGTCTTTTTATTCTACTTTCTAGAAGATTTGATCGGTATTATCTTGAGCCTCTATTGGCTTTTTAACTTTTGATACTATGTTTCTAATTTCTAAGACTTCATATTATTTGATCTTTATGTATATATATATTTTAATTATATTTTCCTTTACTATTTTTGAACTCCTTTTGTTTCAACGTCAATTATGCATATTCTGTGACATTTCTGTTTCTTTTTAGTTCTTCCCCCCCCCCCGCCCCCCCATGTATTTATCTTGGTCTCTGTCTTTCATATTGGAGACTTTCTTCAGTTGACTGTTGGTCGTGGTCCGTCCATCTGTAGGTAAGAGTGAGGCACCCAGGTGGAGGTGGTCTGCTGGTGGATGTCCCTGTGGAGTGATCCAGTGGCAGACTGGTTCTTTGAGTAGGAAGCCTGAATGGCAACGTTTGGATGACCTTTCTCGTGGCTCCTTATTCTCTCCAGGGGAGAATCTTCCCACTTCCTGTCTGAGTGCTCATCCTCTACTTCCTGTCTGGTCTCTACTTCCTGTCTGGTCCTCCACTTCCTGCCTGGGTGTGTCCCCCACCTCCAGGATCGGGGAGAAAACACCTCCAGTTGGGGTACAGATTCCCTTCTAATCCTGGCACTTTGGGTGGACCTCATTCCAGCTTCCTGTGCGTCTTCTCCAGAGAACAAACCTCTGATCTCTTTAATAGCAGAAAAGTGAGGAAAGGTGTTTTGTTTTGTTTTGTTCTGTTTGTCATTTTCCCCAAATTAGGAGCCCCACCTTCCTGCCTTCCACTCTTTCTTCACCGGGAGGCCGACGGCCTGACCCTGTGGGTTTCTCTCTCACTTCCTTTTGCTTTGCACTTTACGGTCCCCCTATTTTCTACAAAAATAGCAGGAAAATACAGTCAGAATCAATCCAAGTAGCAGAGGATTAAAATATGGTCATGAGAGAGCAGGGTTCTAATTGTGAACTTTAAGGGGAACAGGAGGAGGTACAGAGTGGGGGTCACTGACACCCCACATAGCCACATGCTTCAACAGCATTTCTCATGTGTTTTAAGTCGCCACGATTACAGGTGGATGATGGAAAGGAAATTTATGACCAGGGGATAGATAAAACTGACTTATAAATGTGTGCCTTTTTTTGTGGAAAACTCCCATGGGAAGTCTACCCTTGATGTTGTGTGTTGCCTGGAAAATCACGCAGGAAAGCAGAGCTCTCCTGCCAAGCTTTCTTTCCAGCCTTCTCTCTCTTTGGATGTGGCTTCCTCTGCCAAACCGAAGAGGCCCATCGACCAGCCCCATGGGAGACAGTGGACTTGTCATACCCAATGGGAGTGATGGGGTGGTTGCGGATTCTGATCTCAGCTTTTGCCCCGCCTTCAGGCTGCAGGATAGAATCCTGCCTTCTCTCCGCTGCTGAAGGGAAATTGCTGTCAAGAGGTCATCACCACAATAATTTTTGAGAGTCTTGCCGGCCACAAGTGCTAGGACACAAAATGTCAGTGTCTTTTTTAATTTTTAAAAAAGAAGGATTCCGATTGATAATACGGGATTGACTATCCACTCTTAAATATGATTGTCACACCGAAGTGCTTGTTCTCAACCCTTATCTTGTCCGCCAGTGATCGCCAAAGAAGCAACCCATCATGTGTATCTAAAGGTGGGCTGCAGTGGGACTCTTTGGGCTGAAGGACAAATTGGCACGAGCATTCTTCAGAGTGAATTTTTATGGTCACCTTCCATGACTGTCACTAAACTAGGCACATACACAATGCTCAGTAAATTGTTTTTCATCAGTTACTTTCCAATCCCAGGGAGCAAGGATTTGCATAGCTCCTGTGAAATGGTCAAGTCTGGTGCCTACATGTACCCACTGGATCATGTCTAAAGAAACTTAAAATTCCTGTTTTATGTGGGCTGCTGGTCTTGCCCCGCCTTCTTCTCTGAGCCGTCCACATAGGTCTGGGAGCTTCACAAATTATTAAAATTTAAATAATCATCCTTGGGGTGCCTTTGCTATGTAGGGCTAAACACCATCACTCTTGTTGAAATTGAAGTAAGTGGTCTTTATCCAAGATCTTCAAAGAGCTTTGCTAATGAACAGATCGTATCGTCTTGTCTGAAGATGAGAGAAACAAAGCCCGCAGTCAGGCCCCACAGGACAAAGGAAGCAACATAAGTATTAGTCTCAGACTTACAGAATCCCAGCCCTTCCTTGTCTTTTCACTTGATGATGGTAGGTTTAGTGTGTGTGTTCCTATGACAGGGGGTGGAAGGAAAGAAGGACAGAGAGGGACTTTTCGTTTTCATTTCTAGTGACAAATTTCACTCTGGCTCACCATCTTGGTGGTTCTCGTGACCTCTAAGAGAGAGTCTCCCCGGGGTCACGATACGGGCCAGAAGCAGAAGGAATCACTGTGCCACAGAGTCAGAGCACGGTGGCCCAGCATGAATGGCCCATACGCCAGTGGGTCATTAGCCAAACAGGAGGGAACTTGACTGATGAAAAACTGGCAAAGGGCTAAGGAAGACGGTTGTGCAAGACCACGTCAGTCCCTTCCTGCACCCCAGCCCCTGTTTGCCTGGGGCGTCATCATGCAGCCATTATGAGTTGTGCAATGAGCCCGGGTGCTTACACAGGCACAGGGAGGCCGGATGTGGCATCGGGACCACTTGGGTGATAGACACACACATGGAGACACGTTTGCATAATGTTCTCTCCTCGTTAGAAAAATACGTCTTACTAAAGATTCCCGTGAATGCCGAACAATGCTGAAGCACAGAGGCAACGTTGTGGGGGTCAGATTGTAAGCACCAGTGAGCCCCAATAAATCCTACAGACAGACAGGATATTTGCAGTGTGTCTTAGGGTTTCTAAATCACCCTCCATTTCCTCACCAAACTCAGTAAAATAATTGGAAAAGAAGTCATTAGCCCCCTTCTACGGAGGAAAACGAAACGGGAGGAGATCCAGTGATTTATTCAGTGTCCCGGAGCTGATGGGGGTGGGGGGTTGGAACTAGAACCTGGAACTTTCTTTTTTTTTTTTTTTTAGAGTGTCACTTTTAAATTTTTTTTTTTTCAACGTTTATTTATTTTTGGGACAGAGAGAGACAGAGCATGAACGGGGGAGGGGCAGAGAGAGAGGGAGACACAGAATCGGAAACAGGCTCCAGGCTCCGAGCCATCAGCCCAGAGCCTGACGCGGGGCTCGAACTCACGGACCGCGAGATCGTGACCTGGCTGAAGTCGGAGGCTTAACCGACTGCGCCACCCAGGCGCCCCGAACCTGGAACTTTCTAGTGAGAGTAGAAGTGATCTTTTTTTTTTTAAATTTTTTTTTTTCAACGTTTATTTATTTTGGGGACAGAGAGAGACAGAGCATGAACGGGGGAGGGGCAGAGAGAGAGGGAGACACAGAATCGGAAACAGGCTCCAGGCTCTGAGCCATCAGCCCAGAGCCCGACGCGGGGCTCGAACTCCCGGACCGCGAGATCGTGACCTGGCTGAAGTCGGACGCTTAACTGACTGCGCCACCCAGGCGCCCCGAGAGTAGAAGTGATCTTAAGGAGAGTGGCAAGAACCAAACTCCTCAGTCATTTTGTGGTGAGGAGAGAGGTGGTAGTGGTGGGCGAGCCCTGCAGATTGTTCTGGATGGACCTGGCAATGGATCGTCCTCCCTGAAATCTTATCAGCCTACCATATGGTTGTTAGTCACGTTTTCTGTTATATTGAGCGTATTAATCTCACGCGAAAGTTGGAATTTCTGTCATTGCCGACGACGGAGGAATGCTTTTCGTTAAGATCCGGGGTTGTGTAAAGACCCCCACCAAGTCCCTTGGAGCACGGGGGTCGTGAAGAGGTCCTCCAGTTCTCGGCACTTTTGGAGAACCTCACACCTGCCGCCCGGGGTTCTCGTGGGGCTATTTACTTGGAACTCTTGGAGACCCACAGATGGAAATCTTTCTGAGAATATTGTTAACCGTGACGCTGCTGATACATGACCCCGGGCCTCTTCCTTGAGCTCCTGAGTCACCTGGGATAAAACAATGCGGAGTGGGAGGAAGCGGGCCATCCTCCCCAACCCTGCTCTGAGCACACACGCGCACACCTGCGGGCGGTCACGTTTTGTCTTTCCGGGGCATTCTTCAAAAGATCAGAGAAAGCCGGACACGTTATTCAGTAGTAGGTGAAGCAGGTGCCCTCCTCCTTTCCCCTGTCGTCCTCTTCTAGGGAAAACCCTGCACCCCAGGAGAGTGTGTGGTTTTCACCTGCCCTCTCTGTGGTCTCATTCAGTTTATTTTCTCTGCGTGAGCAGAAAGATCGCACCTCTGGATTGCCAAAGAAAGACCTTCCTCTGCCTTCTCTACCCTTCTTCCCCCTACAGGTACATTTTCATTTAGCGGATGAGTCACATCATGAACTAAAAGCTTGTGTTCACACTTAAAAGGGCTGTTCCTGATGGCTGGTTTTGAGTCGCACGCTAGATAAGCCTCTCCTCGAATGTTAACGATTAGCCCACCATCGACCATTAGCTGCAACACGGGTGTAAATGTTTGACAGGAGAGCACACAGAGCGTGCGGGGGCCAGCGCCCGTGAGCGTGCAGGAAGTCAGTCGGTGGGAATGGAAAGGAACATAGCGCATGTGGAAGCGGTCCGCCGTGGAAACCCTGGACAGTGTTTCTGTTAAGTCATTTGTACATTGTTAAATGATTTACATTCTGATGGGATCTGGTAATCCCAGAACGGCAATTCCACACATTCCTCTGTATCCCGACCCTGACAGTCTATATCAATTACAGCGGCCGTAAAGCTCTCTCAGCTGGTTAAGCATAAAGAATTATTGTGCCCGATCCTTCCATATGGTCTCCTTGGTTCTCTTAGCCCACACTTGTAAGGTCGTTCGGTGGCAAATATTATTATCCGTCTTTGAAATCACTAAGCCTTTTGAAAGAGCCCAAATGATATCCCTCCCTCGAAAGATACAGGCTTGCTCGAGCGCATTGTTTTGAATTCCAGGGTCCAGTTGTGGACCACAAAAGAAACTCATTAGAAAATCCATGAATCAGAGTTTGGTTTATAATTCGAGTGAAAAATAACTCTAGTTTTGGCTAACTTCAGTGATAGATATGGTTCCAAGAATATGTTGGCTGACACCGAGTCCTTACTTTTTTTAGTCGAAATGTAATTGACACATAATATTGTATTAGTTTCACGTGTACAACATAATGGCCCGATATTTGTACATTACCGTCCGTCCACATAGACATTTATTTCCTTGTGTTGAGAAGTTCCAAGATCTGCTTCTCTTAGCAACCTTCAAATATACAGTAACTATACCTCTTAGCAACCTTCAAATCTACAATGACTATAGTCACAATGCTGTACATTATATCCTCAGAACTTATTTATAAACTGAAAGCTTTTACTTTTTGGCCCCTTTCACCTTTCCCCCCCCTCCACCGCCGGCAACAACCAGTCTGTTCTCTGTATCTACAAATTTGAATTTTCTTTCTTTCTTTTACATTCTGTGTATCAGCACTATCATTCAGTAATGTCTTTCTCTGTCTGACTTACCTCACTTAGCATAATGCCCTCAAGATCTATCTATATTGTGACAAATGGCAAGATTTCATTCTTTTTTATGGCTGAGTAATACTCTATTACACACACACACACACACACAGACACCACACTTTTTTTTTTCAAAATTTTATTTAAATTCTAGTTAGTAAATAAATAAAATAAATTTCTAGTTAGTTAACATATAGTGTAACACTGGTTTCAAGGGCAGAACTTAGTGATTCATCACTTACGTACAATGCCCAGTGCTTATACAACGTTTTCTTTATCCATTCACCCATTGATGGACACAGGCTGTGTCCATGTTTACAACTAGCTGTTGTAGCGAACAAGGCATGCAGACATCTTTTTGAGTTGGTTTCATTTCCCTTGGACCCGTCACCAGAAGTGGAATTTCTGGATCACATGATCTGCGATAGTTCTATTTTTAAATTTTTGAGGAACCTTCATTCTGTTTTCCACAGTGGCTGTACCAGTTTATGCTCACCCCCCCCCACCCCCAGTGCACGAGGGTTCCCTCTTCTCCACCTGCTCTCCAACACGTGCTATTTCTTGTCTTTTTAATGGTAGCCATTCTGACAAGCACCAGCTGATACCTCCTGAGTCCCTGTTGACTCAGGGGCACTCACGCACTCAGGGAGGTCCCTTGCCGGACAAGAGGTTGGGGGATTGTTTCTGGTCTCCTCACGGCCACTAAGGCCTTGTGACTTGGGGAGAGTCCCTTGACATTTCTGGATTTCTGTTCTCAGTGAAAGCAGAGAGGACTGGGCTTGGAGACGACGGATGTTTATTACCTTGACCATAGTGATGGTGTCACAACGTTTGCATACGTCCAACGTCATCAAATTGTGTGCACTAAATGTGCAATTTTTTCTGTGTATCAGTTACACCTCAAAAAGCTGCTTAGAAAATGGATATGAACTATATGCATATTGAAAAATACGTATATGAGATTTTTTTCAAAAACCAAGGACAGGTTTATACCCTTTTAAGACCATATCCTTAGATCATGATTAAATATTTAGGGGAAGAAGTAAAAGGAAAGAAGCGTTTTTAAACTTAGACTCTGTGGCAGTGCTGGCCAGTAGAACTTTCTACAAGGACAAAAGTGGTCCGTACCTGCTCTGACCCCATGGTAGCCAGCCGCTGCATCGAACTGTTGAGTGCATAAAAGCAATGAGGGCATTGTAATGAGAAACTGTATTTTTAATTTTTATCTAACTTTAATTTAAAGAGTCACAATCCCATTATGACTTTTTTCTTTTCCATAAAGCCTTACTCCTGGTCCCAAAGTCAAGTTCACCAAGAAATCACCATTGGTTATCAAGTAACCTTACGCCACTGATGAATCAGATTCACAGATTTGTAACATTTCCCTAATTTCTCATCAAGATTTAAAGCTTTGAGTTGACTGGGGAGATCCAGGACCACTGGGGTCCGCCTCTGGCTAAAAGCTGCGAATAGAATGTCGGGAATCATTTAGGGCCAAGTAATTCGGCACAGAGATATTCTCTGAGCGTTTGAGATTCTGGGAAACAGCTGAAAAAAAAGAGAGCAGATCTTTTTTTAGGAGATGTCCTAAAGAAATCCTGTTAAAGGACCAAACTTACCTTTCTTTTTGGTTTGTCCCTCTAGGAGCTGATCGATGTTGACAGTGAAGTGGTGTTTGAATTAGCCTCCTATATTTTACAGGTGAGTTGTCCTGTCCTCATCTGGCTGTCCCAGAGCCATACGCAGTAGAGACGGGAGTAAGATTGAGCACACCCAGCAGGCTGCCATATTCACTACCTATTTGTCATCTTAATTATTTATGACACTAATAGGAAGGAGCTACACCATGGCAGTCAATAGAGGCTTCTGGCCTTCCAGAATTTTAAGACAGGGTCTCTCTGCAAAGGAAAATTGTGTGTATCACTTGAGCCTGGGGGAAACAAGGATCGTTCAGTAACTCCCTTTTCTTCAGGGTTAGTGCCCTCCCCCACTCTGGAGAAAGCCCAGTAAATAGCAAGATTTAACTGCCAAGAGAATCATTGCACATCCTATGGAAAGACAAGGAACGGACAGGCCTTTCACTTATGGGTAAAAGAGGTATTAATGAAAATCGGCAGCAATGACAGTTTTAGTAACGCTGGCAAGATGAATTAGAAGGACGGCATTCATTTATTTCTTCCACAAAGATTTCTTAAACAACTGTTATATTCAAGATTCCTTGAAGGTTCCACGGCCCCTTCTTAGGATGACCAGGAAAGAGCCCACAATACAAAACAAGTAACATAAGACACTAAGCATTTCTACCCAGACACATGTTCAGATCCGGAATCCTCAATCCAGAAGAAGGTAGACCAGGGTCCAGAGGTAGAAACTTGCATTTTGTTGTTATGAATCACTTTCTTTATGTATAACTTTCTAAAGTTTAATTTTGTGTCTCATATTCATGTGGCAAATGCATGGTCCTTGCCCCATTGTCTTCCTATAGCAGATAGGACAGCAGCAGTAGTAAGCTGAGCTTACTCAGTAGAGGAGTGGTCATGACGGTGGAATGTATTTAAAAGTCTGGAACACGGTACAGGAATGTTTCATTGACGTTGAATTTTTTCTTCTACAGGAGGCAAAGGGAGATTTTTCTAGGTGAGTTTACAAAAGGATTTGTTTTCTTACTGTGCTCTGTTAATCTTTATTAAAAGAAACTATTCTTTCTATACTTTGTAGGAGGGCAGTGCTTTAATGTTAGATATTAACGAGGAGTGCCTGGATGGCTCAGTCAGTTGGGTGGCCGACTTCGGCTCAGGTCATGATTTTGCGGTTCGTGAGATCGAGCCCGGTGTCGGGCTCTGTGCTGACAGCTCGGAGCCTGGAGCCTGTTTCGGATTCTGTGTCTCCCTCTCTCTCTGCCCCTCCCCTGCTGATGCTCTGTCTCTCTCTCAAAAGTAAATAAATGTTAAACAAAATTATTTAAAAAATTAAAAATATATATATATATTAATGATGAGAGCCACCTCTCAACTTGTCAATTGAAACAGACGTATCGGGCAGAGGAAACATAGTAACGGCAAGGAGGATGTTCTGTACTAAATGAAAAGCCTAGAGATCACTAAAGCAGAGATCAGCACCCACTGTCACACATGGCCACTAGTGAGGTTTGTCAGCTGGAACCTAGAGCCTGAAGCCACCACTCTGGTGTGAACAGGGCTTTAGATTATCCCGCAATGTGGACATTTTTTCTCTCTCTCCGTTTTAGTCTCCTGCTCCTCCAAAGGATGAAATGCTATCCCATAGGGAGATTTCCTTCCTGAAAGTATCTCGGTTCCCCACTTCTACTTTTCTTCCCTCTCTAGATATTCCATTGGAGAGAATGTAAACACTTAACCACCGGGGACACTGTGCACTGGTTATTAACTTGTGGAACTGTCAGCTTCTCAGTGCCGTTCATTTCCTGAAGCTTTGCCCATTGACCAGCGTGATTGAATCGCCTCTCATTTTCTCATGATCTTTAGTGGAGCCCTCAGAGTAGGGAGTTGTAGACATCCACCAACGGACTGTCTGCTCAAAGACAGACATTATTCCAGGCATTCTGCTTTCTTGAACTCCCCGAGAGATGTCTGGGATAGCCCATATTTTAGAATCAAGGTCTAAATGTACAAGAAAACAGTGTCTGGGCATAGCATTCTGACTCATCAATAGGAAATACGCAAAATTGGTATTAAAATTAAGAAACACTGGGGCGCCTGGGTGGCTCAGTCAGTTGAGCGTCCGACTTCGGCTCAGGTCATGGTCTCACGGTTTGTGAGTTCGAGCTCCGCGTCGGGCTCTATGCTGACAGCTCAGAGCCTGGACCCTGCTTTGGATTCTGTATCTCCCTCTCTCTTTGCCCCTCCCCTGCTTGCACTCTGTCTCTCTCTCTCTCTCTCTTTCAAAAATAAATAAACATTACAATTTTTTTGTTTGTTTTTAAATCGTTATTAGAAGATTCTAACATCTGGGGTGCCTGAGTGGCTCAGTTGGTTAAGTATCCATCCACCTTCGGCTCAGGTCATGATCTCACGGTCCGTGAGTTCGAGCCCCGCG
Organism: Lynx canadensis; assembly: GCF_007474595.2. Classification (NCBI taxonomy): domain Eukaryota; kingdom Metazoa; phylum Chordata; class Mammalia; order Carnivora; family Felidae; genus Lynx; species Lynx canadensis. Next base: position 12,770,351 of record NC_044309.1, on the reverse strand, counting down.
CTGGGCTCTGTGCTGACAGCTCGGAGCCTGGAGCCTGCTTCAGATTCTGTGTCTCCCTCTCTATGCCCCTCCCCTGGTCGCTCGCTCTCTCTCTCTCTCTCTCTCTCTCAAATATAGATAAACATTAAAAAAATTTTTTTTAAAGAAACACAAATCCTGACTCTACTCCATGATGGGACTTGTATGTTTTCTCATGCTTTGGCAGATTTGATCTAAACTACTTCAGTTAGTGCCTTACCTGTACTTGTCTAGATTTGTCAAGTTCATGCGGCCTGGTTTGTGAAGCCTTCGCTGTTTTCTCTTTGGTCTCCATGTGCATATCTAAAGCTTTGTAACAAAGCCTGAGGTGTATGTTCTCATTCCGATATCTCAGCAAAAGCAAAAAACGTAGTTTATGATTTAAAACAAGGGTCAGTTTGGGGTGCCTGGGTGGCTCAGTCAGTTAAGCGTCTGACTTCAGCTCAGGTCATGATCTCACGGTTTGTGGGTTCAAGCCCCGCGTCGGGCTCTGTGCTGACTGCTCAGAGCCTGGAGCCTGCTTTGGATTCTGTGTCTCCCTCTCTCTCTGCCCCTCCCCTGTTCGTGCTTTGTTTCTCTCTGTCTCTCAAAAATAAGTAAATGTTAAAAAAAAAAAGGGGGGGGGTAAGCCAACATTTTCTGTAAAGGGCCAGATGGTAACTAATCTTGGGTTTTGCAGGCCATAGAGTCTCTGCTGTAATTACTCAGCTCTCCCTTTGTAAGTGCAAAAGGAGCCATAGACAACAGGTAAATACAGGAGTATAGCAGTGTTCCAATAAAACTTTATTTATAGACTTGGAAATTTGAATCTTGTATACATTTTCTTGTATCCTGATATACTGTTCTTTTGAATTGTTTGTTTTCTAACCATTTAAAGAATATAAAAGCCATTCTTAGCTCATGGGCCATACAAAAACCAGCAGAGGGCTGGTGGGTTGCAGTGTGCTTACCCCTGATTCTAAAATTAGTCCCTTCAGCCCAGTTTGAATATTTGCATAAGGAGACCTCCAGGCCCCTTGTGTTTAGGCTTCCCAAGTTCTTGCTATAAAGCAGAGGTAGTCAATTTTTTTTTTTTTAACTAAGGCTTTTTTACAGCCTTAGCAGGAGACCTTAAACATCATAGGTGGCCAGTAACCATTCAGTGAATCTGTTGAATGAAACATTTTGAGGATATAGAAACTATGTTTGGCTTTTTTTGTTGTTGTTGTTGTTTTGTTTTTTGGGGGGTTTTTTGCAGTTGTTACTTTTTTATGCCCTTCATTTGGTATTGGAATTTGGGGGTTTTGATAAATGCAGCTTTATATCTTACAAAGACTTCCGATCCCTTGAAAAATAGTTTAACAACCCCAGGTGCAATCGATTCTCCAAAGATACTCTTCCCCCCTTTTCTTTGACCAGCCCCGAACTCCGCTGTAGATATTATTTATTTTTGAGAGTACCCTGACAGGATGGAACGTGAACTGTGAAGTCGTCTGACCCCACAGATCCTGGGAACGTTTGGCCTCAGGGATTGCCAGGGAGGAGGAAGTTGTAGGCCTGGCCTCCCAGTAATTCATGGTCCCTTAATGAGCCTGTGGAATGCTAGCTCATGGGGCTCAGAGAAACAAAGGATCCTGGTTTAGCTTCATTTGTCAAAGTGCTGCCTCTCAGTTTGTTTGTCCCCAGCTGTCTGGGGAGAGAAACAGCCTTCACGGGAGGGAGAGGTCAGACACCTTATCCCAAAGGTCACTCTGTGTGCCAGGGTAGACCTCCCGTCGCGGAAGGTGGAGGTGATCTGTTCCGTGCGGTGCCCTGATCAACACCTGTCATCTGCAGCAGGCCCACGGTCTGTGTGCAAGAGTGGCCTGGCGTTTTGGAATAAGAGAAGGTCATTCTAAATTCCTTGTTGGTGCCTTTTCCCATCTATACCCAGGGAAATCCCCAAAGCATTAACGTTGAGCACATTTAGTTTGGTGGCTGAACATTAGGCGTTTTAGGTGTCCTAGTCTGAGAAGTTTAGTATTGTAGAGTTACGTTCGGTCTATTAATAATAATTCATGCAGGACTGTGCATTAAGTTCTGTGCATTACATTTAACTGAAAGGCTTTGACTTGTATACATACCCGTCAATAGAATATGTTTTGCTGAACAGCATCAATAAAATGAGAGGTCCGCTTCGATCGCACAGAAGAACACTGCGGCATGGTCCAGGGCTTAAGTCTAGGATATTCTAGAATCTAGAGGATTAAAGAACCTTTTTAACTAATGGTCGCCCACAAAAGACAAAGTAACCTTTTCATAGCCAGAGGGTACCGAATTGAACTTCCTGAAAGGCTGTTTTGCTCTAGATGTGACTATTCTGTAGATTTACATGTCAGGGAACATACACAACTACATTTCAGTGGAATGAATATTACACATCTAAAAATTATGGGAGCAGTTTCCTTGAAGTATAATGACAAGGGAGAAGTCAAAAGTGCTAATGTACTTTACCAGAAGGAGAGCTGTATACGGACAACACGGAATCATAATTCTTCTTCCTCCTGCCCCTCCCAGGCTCTTCTGTTTCTGATTTTGGACTCAGTCTTGCCCAGCAGACCCCTGGAGGCTTATTCTTACCAAGCTCCCCTTTTCTTTCCTGTGAATGGAAATGCTCACTTTATCTTCTTGGACTTTACCATGAGATGTCGGGTTGAGCGTTGCTGAGAAGAAATGGCTGGGGTACATAGAGATCAATAAGAAGTATTGTCCGGGGCAGGAAGAAATCTATGTCATCATAGTCTAACATATTGGGGACAGATTTGTGAGCCCTCATTAAAGGTTTGGGAAATAGCCTTATCGAAAAATAATATTTTCTCACTTGTATTATTTTCCTTAGCACAGCACGATAATCGTTCTTCACTTCCTGGTGTCTTTGTGTGTACAAAAATGGATGTCCTTCCACAATCAGGAAATGTAGAGTTGGCATTTCTGTTTAAAAACAATCAAATAGCCTAAGGCCTGCTATCCTTGCCAGCTCTAGAGGCAAATATTAGGTTGAAAAGGATCAACACGGTTTAAAAACAAAGTTCTCATTTGATCGTCCCTCCTGGACACTCGTCAGCTAACACGTTTTCCGTGATTTATCCATACTTTATGCATCAGAAACACTGCAGTGGCTTGAGTGCTGAACACTGACATTTCCTATTTTAAAAATTTAAAGGGAAAAGCCTTGGGTTATTATAGAAAAAAATAAGATTCTCTTCCTCGAAAAGGTCAGTGCAGGAACACCTCATTTAATCAACTGAACAGGATATCCAAATTGTATGGTTACATTGTAATTTAATTTTTTTTAATGTGTTATTTAGTTTTGAGAGAGAGACAGAGACAGAGTGCAAGTGGGGAAGGGGCAGAGAGAGAGGGAGACGCAGAATCCGAAGCAGGCTCTGGGCTCGGAGCTGTCAGCACAGAGCCCGACGCGGGGCTCGAACTCACAAGCTGTTGCGATCATGACCTGAGTCAAAGTTGGACGCTTCGCCGACTGAGCCTCCCAGGCGCCCCAGTTACGTATTAATGTCACAGAAGACTTATTGCTACATTGTACACAAGAACTTGATTTTTCGTTTTTTTTCTCTAAGGGGACCTTAACTGAAAACCCTCATAGCCAGTCTCTCTTCCTGATGTTGAGAATCACCTCACACTTTACTTTCTGTCAACCCTTTTGATACTCTCAGAAGGGTGCCACCAAAAGAGGGGGAAAAGATCATTTTAAACTTTTTGCCAAATCAGTGAACTGATTTAAAAAAAAATGTTTTATGCCAAACAGCACACATAAATGCCTGAGTCACACTACCTTTGGTATAAAGAACCATCCAAACATTAACCGGGACCAGTAAAAAACATCTGTTCTATAGAATTTTTTCGTTAACAGGATTTAATTGAAACCAGATCAGTAAAGCTCTGTTACCCTGGGCCGTCCCTTGGGCCCTGGAAATACCTTTGTTATAGAGGACCGGATGCACTGACGCTAATCATTAAAACAGGATTCTACCAGCAAAACATTTCTCAGGACCAGTAAGCAAACAGCACCTGAAAAAGACTGATGTTAAGAGCATTTCATGTAAAGGTCCATGGGCCACGTGGTGCTTACCTGTTCAGAGACTGTCATGTGCCAGAGAGGCAGGGGAAGGAAAACCTCCATCTGCAGGCTCTGTCTGTTCCAAAATAAACACAGCGGCCACAGAAAAAGAAGCGACGCTGTGATTGAGTACTTAGGGTTCAGTTTATATGACATCTGCACAAACTTAAACACAGGTCCAAGTGAGAGAGTACTAGCCCAGCGGAGTTCCAGTGGTATGTAAGAAATTTTGCTGTGTCCTGATTTATCAACCTGCAGGTTTCTAATTCTATCTCTTAAAATAATAATAATTATTATTATTATCTAATGCTTTTTGAAATGGAGTGAGGGAGGGAGGGGCAGAGAGAGAATCTCAAGCAGGCTCCGCACTGCCCAGTGCAGAGCCCGATGTGGGGCTCGAACTCATGAAACTGTGAGATCATGACCTGAGCCGAAACCAAGAGTCAGACACTTAACCGACTGAGCCACCCAGGGTGCCCTGTTTCCTACAACTTTTTAATTGGTGTCTTGAAAGAAACTAGTTGGCGGTGATCGTATAGTAAGCAAAATAGATTTGCCGAGAGTCTTAGGTAGAGTCAGAAATACTCAGACAGTGGGGTTTGGAATAGTGAACATTTAGAATAGAACTGGTATCTTTACCAGTTTGAATTGTCTCTTTAATACCCCAAATTGCGAATGTCCCTGTTGGAAACTTAGTAGAAAAGTCCTCTGTTAAGCTTAAAACACATCTGTCAGCCCAAAGGAGAGTTTTTGTGGGAATAATTTAAATGTATGTAATTCTCGTATGTTATTTCACACACAAAAAGAGAGAGGGAGAGAGAGAGAGAGAAGGGGTGTGTGATGGTTTTCCCATGATTTAAGAAAGGACTTTGAGCGAGAAGCAGCTGGAATATTTCACGCCCGCAAGACCTTTTGAAAAGGAACAAAATCTGTGAAAATTTGAAACAAAATGTTCAAGTGGAAAAGTTATAAATTGTTACAGAAATCTTTGTTTTATGCACAAAATTCCATTTTCCTGAGCTTTTCAAGTGTGTAATTCACATTTTCTGAGCATAGGAAAATATTCAGACGGGGGATTTTGTAGGACGATATCCTTCAAGTCCTGTGGGAGTCGTTTAGCTATAAAGTAAGGAGGAGATTTTGTATTATGACAGCTGCCTCTTTTGTGAAGCATTTATTTAATAGCAATATGGTATTTCGAGTTGACCTTGTGAATAGCGGAAAGGCTCGTGGCTATAACAGTATGTCAGTTTTTCAAAATTAAGATTCCCAGTCTAAGGGAGATGTAGAAAGTTAATCAGTTGCTGCTGCTTGTTTCATTTGCGTGTAATTACTGTCTTCGATTATAGACTTCTAAAATGTTTAAAAACTTGTTTCGAATTTTGCAAGTTCCCAACTATGTTAGAAACTCACAAAACGTTTTGCATCACTCTAGGAAGCCAGACTCACTCGTCAAGAAAGAAATCTGTACTCAGATAAATTGGTAGTTAGCATCAGAAAATAAAGGCACACAATTCATAAATGTTGGCAATGTTCCCCCTCCATGGAGCGTAGCCTGTTTCTCCGTGATCCAGACCCAGAATCCAGAATCCCATGCTGGAGAAGTCTCAGCGGGTCCTCAGGTTGCCAGTGTCTGCAAATGTTCACACAACGATAGGAGAAGTGTTACAGGCAACATCCCAGCTACGAGCTTTTCCAGCCCTCCCTACACACTTCTAAAAAAAGCATGTGATTGGGAGAAAATAGGCAAGCACCTCATTTTCTTTGTTGTAACCAGGACTTAAACTTGGTTCAAACAAACAAACGAACAAACAAACAGGGAGGAAGGAAAAGGAAGGAAATTGTTCCCTGCGTGGTTTTTAAAGATCAGTAAAGAAGAAAAAAATATACAACTTGCCTTATTAATCTTAGAGTTTTCTAGATTCATTGTACCATTGAATAAAGTCGTACAGATCCACAGTGTGGGTCTGAAACTTTAGGGTGTCGGTGATGTTTCTGAATTCTGAAATTTGTAGATTTTAGACGGGGACAATTCAGGGTGTTCCTGAACACCGTGATAGTGTCTGGGGCACTGTCCTGGAACCTAACCTCTTACTGTGCCTGCACCAGAACATGGATATTTGCACCAAGTGGGGCAGAGAAAGGTCCAATGTTGCCTCCTATAAAAAGGTGAGGATTGCCACCAAGGGTGTTACAGAAATGTCTGTTTCTTAGAGCTTTTTGGATTTGGGAATTACGGATAATGAGGACCTGTAGGGCTCTTTTACTTAGGAAATCCCTCTCCCTGGGGAACTTGACCTTCACGATAGCCTTTTAAAACACGGAGGCATTAGTGTTAGTGAAAAGGCATCACGTTGCCTTGCCTGAATTGCAGGACAATCCTCCTTGTTACGCTGGTTTGACTTTCTGGGCTTAGCGCTCTTTTGTGTTTTAGTGCCGTGTGCATCGAAACCACTGGGTTCAGGAAGAATTCTGCCGCACTAAGCATTTTCTCTGTGTCCCAGATTTGTCCTGCAAATTATGGACATCTCATTGAACCTAAGGAGAATCTTCTGAAAAAGTGTTTCCTCCTTTTTTTAAAGGGAAACAAACCCATGTGGATTTTGCTAATCCTCTGATCAAATTTGATTTTTGCTTCCTTCGCTTTATGGTGTCTTGGTTAAATCTGTTGTTGCTGTTATTTGCAGCAAATTCCTTGTTTGATATATTGCTAGAAATCTTAGAATGTGTTCTTAGTAGATCATTTGAACGTCCCAGATATGATAAGCAGTGTAGGTGGTAGGAAAGAGACACATCATCTCAAAAATCCCCCTAAATCAAAGACCAGAGCAACACTGAGAGTCCACTTCCCAAAAGTTTGGAATAAAATCTGGTGAATGTTAAAAATGAGAAGACTTTGGGTTGATTCGCAGTGTAGCAAATGACTCTCCAAGGGGCCTTTTTTCTTTTTCTAAAAATGGAACGTGAACCATTTTAGGCTGTCTTATACATCGGCATTTATCAAGTGCACTGAACTCTGGGGGGGAAATGTCTGAGTCGATGACCCTGAAAGAGGAAACTGGGGACTTCTAGGACGTTCGTTAGGTCGTAGCTTCCCACGCCTCTGGAGATGCAGCGACCAGGTCTGCCATCAGGGCAGCCGTCCGATACGCGGCCACAGAGTGGGGCCAGATCATTTCGCTGGGCTGACCACCTCTAAGTTAGCACAGATGTTTACAGACAGCAGAAAGGCAAATAAAACATTTCTACATAGCTGTCCTGTGGGAAGGATTAAGAGCCATGGATCCCTTCCAGAATGTAATGGATTTGGATGGGCTTCACGCCTTCGTGATTTCTTGTTGTATTTGTCCGTGTGACCTTGCCCTGGGGGAGAGCTGGAGAAGCCACGGCAGGCTCCCGCCAGGAAATCAAGCCTGCGATGGTCATCGGGGAAACTTGTTTGCCAACAAACTAGTGTTTGGTGCGTAAGACGATCCCTTCCTCCTTTACCTTCCTCCTTCCCCAAATATACTCCAAATGTGATGAGTGTGAGAAAACCCAAACTCCAGCTTCAGCTGAATTTGCTCCCCCCGCGGCTTCTGCCAGCACAAGTTCATCCCACAAGAGTGAGTAGCTTTTGATAGGTAAGGTGCCGCTGATGATCAGTGAATTGAAGCCCTGTTCTCAGGGTGCCTGTGGTGAAACAGGGGAGGTGAGATCCAGAAATTCATCCCCGCGGGCTCTCAGGTGTTCGGTGAACTGAATATTTGCTTGAACGATGCCTTAATAGGATGCGAGTAAAAATTCCAAACCCTGCTTGGGAACTGAATTTTCCCAAACACAGGGGGCTCACCCATTTGAAAACCCCCAGTGGCTGGCCGTTGCCTACTGGCTACGTGTGAACTCCATGAAAATGATACTCCTATTTCTTTTCTCCACCCGGGCCCTACCCCAAAGCTGTTGCTTCCACCAGAGCTCACAGGGGCTCTCTTTCCTCTGAGCTATCGAATGCGTTGTTTGAATCAACGTGATCGACTACGGCCCTTAATCAGTTACCTTTCTGTTCGCGCTCACGCCGCCCCGCTAACTCGCGAGCGCCTCTTGGATAATGACTGTGCCTTATCTTTTTTGGAGCCCCCTACACAGTTTTCCCCTGTCTAGCAGGGGCTCCCCAAATACCTTCAACTTTTTAACCATTAATTGATAAATCCTTACCTAACCACGTAGGTGACAGCTGCTGTAGTACTTGGATTTGTTGCATCATATGGTAACACGTTGAGCTGTTCTTCTGGTCGGCTGTGCAGAAACACCACTGACACCATCTCTCAGTCCACTTGGAAAGCACCCTGAGAGCAGCTGTGTCCCCACCCAGTCCCCCCCCCCCCACCGTGTGTTTCTCTGTCACCACATAAATGAACCGAACCGAAAGTCCTGGAACGGTTTGCCCACTGGCACTTGGTATGCGAAGGGTAGCCACTGTGATCCGTTGCCCGGGGCAGCATTTCCGGGAGGGTGGGTTCTCTCAAAGGGCACATCCTCCAGTCTGCGGCGTGGATGTCGGGGTGTCTGCTGTCCAGCTGCCTCAGGAGCTCCCCATCTGTGACTGTGCTGCCCTTCTGTCCTTCCTTCACATGTACTTCCTGAGCTCCTATCTCCTTGCTGTCTTGATGTTATCGCTCAGCCTCCCAGGGGCCAGCATCTGCCTTGCTCTGTGCGAGGAGCACAGAAGCTGCTACTGTGGCCTTGGTTAGAACTGTGGACCAAGGCAGGCTCCACAGGGTGAGCCCTTGCCAGCGGGGCAGGGGCCGTGAGCCGCTCTAAAGGCCAAAGCCATCCCAAGGAGGAGGCCAGTAATTGCCTCTGGAGGTGAAGAGTGCGTGCAGACCCCAGTGCCCTGGCCCAGCGGGGATGCAGGTCTGTTGAGGGTGCAGAGAGGAGTCAAGCCTCTGAAGAAGCCTGGTTACAACTAGGGGAGTTTTAAGTGTCCTTCTAACCTGACAACATGGGAGCTGGGGGGAGGGGGGGGCGGGGAACAGAACTTCTTGTGCCGGGACCTGCGTCTAGGACCAGATAATCCACTTCCCACTCTTGGAGTCATTTCCAGGTCTTGTCAAAAGCAAGAGTCATTTCTTTCTTTTCCTTCTTTCTTTCTTTCTTTCTTTCTTTCTTTCTTTCTTTCTTTCTTTCTTTCTTTCTTTCTTTCTTTCTTTCTTTCATCTTTATTTATTTTGGAGAGAGGGAGAGAAAACGAGCAGGGGAGGGGCACAGAGAGAGGGAGACAGAGGATCTGAAGCCGACTCCGCACGGACAGCAGCGAGCCGATGCTGGGGCTTGAACTCAAGAACTGTGCAATTGTGACCCGAGCCAAAGCCTGATGCTTAACCAACTGAGCCACCCAGGTGGCCCAAAAGCAGAAGGTTTTTTTTTCTCATATTTTGGACAACAGTCTCCAGTGTGCAGACGATCCGAGCAGAGAAAACCAGCATTGTGTGTTCTTGAGGGAAACAGCTCTCAAGGAGAAGCAGTCAGGTTGCCCGTTGGGGCCCCCAGAGCCCGTGATGGGACCCCAGGAGCTTCTCCCACAGACACTGTTGACCCTTCTCTTCCCAGATTTGTGCTGCTCAGGGGCCCTGGGCGTGTGCCCCGCTCCACATACGGGCCATCTGTGAGCACGATGCCCTGTCCTGTTCTGTGCCCTAGAGGAGAGGCCTTCTGGGCTCTGCACCTCGTGTGTTCTCTTTCCTCTGTATTAAATCAATCAATTAAAAGGGAGCACCCCTTCCTTCCCCCCCTCCCCCGTCCAGTTTTCATTAAAAGGGAACAGATGTGGGGTCTCGGCTGAGGCCGCCGGGGCGGGGCGGGGCGGATCACACAGTGCGGTGGTTTTCTCGGAGGGTGAACCATTCCTTGGCATTGTCTGTGTGCCCTCCCTGTCTTCCAGCAATGAGGTGGTGAGGAGTGACTTAAAGAAGCTGCCGGCGCTCCCCACTCAAGCCCTGAAGGAGCACCCCTCCCTGGCCTACTGGTAAGCCGCACCCCCTTGGTGCACCCATCAGGAGCGAGCCCTCCCAGGGCACTAGGGGCCCGGGGCACCAGGACCCCAGCCGGCCCCACTCCAACTTGTAGAAGCGGCTTAGGTCTTGGCCAAACCGTTTTCAGCATGTATTTAAGTGGCATGGTTTGCCATTTTCTATTTTCTTTCTCTTAAGAAAAAAAAAAAAACGTCTAAAATTTCACTTTGGATGCTTTGCCTCCTTGGAGACCCTTTCATGTGCTGCTCGAGTTTCATTCTGGAATCCCTGTCATTTGATGACAGGATGTGTGAGGTTTGGAGATGTGGGAGAACTGCGGGGTTTTTTGTTTTTTTTTTTTCATTTGCAGAAGAGAGAGATTGATTCTTTGATTTTCCCACAATGTTTCTTATCTCCTGATTTGGCCGCCGTGGAACATTACACCCTAGTTCATCCCTCAGGCCCCGGATTACTGATTCCGAACAAAACAGGCGCGCGAAAGGGTCCTGGATTGTGGTTCTGGTCACTATCGGGTGGGGCCTGTGTCCCCGGGTGGCCCTCACCACCGACCCAGGAGGAGTGCACTGCCATGGCCCTCGTGTTCCTTCTGAGTCCTTTGCAACAAGCAATGAGTGCTTTTATTAACAACAACAACAAAAGTAGTAATAGTAAAACAAAAGTCGCAGGTCAGTCCTGATAAACTGTAACATGCGACGCTTGTAAACACCTCTTAAATCTGCTTTGTGCAGCGTCTGGATTGCTAACATTTCGTCTCGTCTGGACACTTTTGCAGGCAGCACACTAGTGGCTCAGTTATTCAGGTGGCTCCCAGAGATTCCAATGGCTGGGTTAGGGCGGGTGGTGATGCACACGGCATTAGCGGGTTCAACTCTGGGCCACAGGTCGTTTCTCCTCAAGAGACCAAGCGATGGGGCAGCGGGAGCAGAAATGAGACGCTGAGTCCCAGGGGCAGAGAGCCCCCCTGCCCCTGGGGTGCTGGCACCCCCCGTCCCCCACCATCTCATCTCTCTGAGCTGGTTTTTTGCCACACGTCCTGCACAAACATAGAGGTGGATACCTGGTGGCTTTATAGAATCCTAACCTGCCCCCCCCCCAGGGACAGAATCTGTCTCACCTGCAGACTCACCCGTGCGTGTGTCCGCTCCCACGCTGCCCGCTTGACGGCCTGCACCTGTGCACACCAACAGACGACGCTCCTGTCCCCTCACTCATGGAGCCGTGCTGCCCTCTCCCCGGTCCCCCGTGTCCCCTGGGCCTCATCGTCCGTGTCCCCCTCCCCCACCAGCTGTTCGCATTGGGGATACCAATGGTGAAAGAGTTAGAGACACGAGAATATAGTTCTGGAGACCAGTAGTTCCTGCACGAAGGGGATGAATTTGCCAGGCGGGGGCTGGGTTTTCTGGGGTCAGAGTTGCTTTTAATCTAAACCATCCCTCAGCGACCTCCTCATTCATTTGTTTCCCGGCATGTACACCCTATGCTTACCAGCTCCTTCCCAGTCTCTGTGTGTGTGTCTCTCTCTCTTTCTCTCTTTCGTGATCTCCACAGTCTGTTCCACGCTCACATGTTACTTCTAATACAGAAATGTCTTCCTTCATGTCGCTCTCGTCTTTTGTGTTCATATGAACAGCTTCGTCTTTACCGACACCCCTCCAATCTCTGGGGCCCGGCCAGCGCTTTCCCTGGGCCTCACTTGGACCCAGTGGCACCCGTGCCCCTGTGTGTACTCACGGGGAAGACACGGAACGGAGGAAGTGAGATTTTTGAAACAGGTGCCCTCAGGGAGCACAGCCCAGCCTATGCACAGACAAGCCAGCCGCATGGCCCATCTTGTTGGTGCATTGCCGGAAAAATGCCTTATTCACTGCAGTTGGCCGGTTGAAGTCGGTCTCTATATTCCAACCTACTCATTTGGATTTCTAAAAAGCAAAGACTTCAGGAAGGGATAAATGCTATTCGTGCTTCGTAGACCGGAGACAGACTTGCGTATCCGTAGACTTTCCTCGGCCACAGCATCATCACGCATCTCTACGATTAACCATGACCCCTTGTCGGTGGAAGAGACTTTCACTCGCTCTGACACCACAGTCTGTCGGGTTGCCCACAGCCTCATGTTGCCCTGATCGTCCCTGAAGGGCGACGGATATTTGCCCTTCTTCCAGGCTCTCCCGCTCTCGCTAGACTTCACGGATGCGGCAGACAACCCTTAGGCTGGACTAAGCCACGGGGAGCCCGTCCACACTAGTCGGGAAAGGCATCACAGCTTAGAGAGCAAAGCCGTGGGGTTTAGAATCCCAGCCACGTCTCTGAATAGCACGGGAAGCTTCAGTTACTTCTCTGCCGCCTCAATTTCCCACCCATAAAGCGGAATTAACCATACCTACTGGATCCAGACTGTAAGCAAGAGCAGAAGTAAGAAGTCACATAATGCAGTTAGCATGTAGTGAAAGGTACATCATAATGCTGAGTAATCGTGCAGTAATGCTTTCTGCTAATTTTCCCCAAGCGTGTAACCAGCCTGGACTTCTGTTCCATGGGATTTCCCTTTCGGGGGACAGGTGACGCAGACGGTTAGAATTACGCGCCCAGGGCCATAGAACAGAGCAGTAGCAGGGCCCTGACCTGGAATCTGTCAAGGGCCTAGCTTGCAAATGCTGGGCACCACCCCGCCGGCCGAACCACCCCTACAGGGTATGCAGGGGCATCTATCTTTACTCCAAAATCACTGCCCAGTGCAGGCGATGGCTCCTGCAAGACAGGGAACCATATCTCCATCCCCGTGGGTTTTCTGGGCCGCTGCCTGCAGAGAGATGATCTCCCAGAATGACGTGGCTAGGCACAGTCGGCCGGAATCATCTGTCTTCCTCCTTTATGTAACACAGCGTCCTCCAAATAGTGTTTCGGGATTCTGTGGCTGGTGCCTTTTTTACAGTTATCCCATCGATAACTCCCTACCAGAGATCCGGGGTAGCTGGGAAACTGTCCACAGAGCTCAGTGCACTTGGGCTATCTGTAAATTCCAGAGGAAGGAGGAGGGGGGGCAGGGAGCAGAGTGGGTTCTCAGTCAGCATGGCGCGTGCTGGGTCCATGGTGTTTCAGAGCGGGGAGAGCTGGGGAAGGAGAAGCTGCATACCGCGGTCTCACAGATGGCCTGGGTCATCAGGAGGTACAGAGAAACGAGGGGCGGCAGATTCCTGCAGCTGTCAAGCCCTGAGAAGCCATCTAGTTGGCAAACAGCTGAACAGCTGCCTGACGGCGTTTCTGACTTTAACCAGTGTTTGTCTGAGCCTCGACTGTGTTCGCAGCTACAGCCCTACGTTGATTTTTATCTCGCCTTCGCCGCCCGGGGACCTTCTCTCCCCAAACTGGGAAGGAAATTGGCTCCTGTCGCCCCTGAGCTGCTTACCCCTGGATCCACAGGTTGACCTCACAAAATTCGAAACCCTGTGCTAGGAAACACACCCAGCCCAGCCGCTGATGGAGGGGGTGGGCAGGGAGAGAGAAGAGCAGACCCTGAAGGTCTCGCTCTGAAGGTCTGGTGAGGTGGGGGGCCCAGCCCGAACACGACGCTGCTGGAGACTTCGCTCAGGAGAAGGGCTCTGTCACACTCAAAGCGGAGGGGTTGTCTGGGAGCCAAGGAGAAAGGGGCATCTGCCCCTCTCCGAACAGGTGTCCAGGAACCACCGAAACGACTCTCCAGCCAAAGGAAGCCTCCTTGGAGCTAGCCAGTTCCTGTTCGGGGTGTTTGGAAAAGTGCTTTCTTGTCGAGTCAGGTAATCTTCACGTACACCAGATTTCGGAATACTAAAATGAAGAGACAGCCGTTGAAGATTCAGAGAGCGATCGGAAAGTCAATAAATTACCCCCACGTGGTAGTTACTGAACATACAGAACACATGGCCCTCAGAAATGGCCTTTCTTTTTTCCCTAAAGAAAAAAAACAAGACGTTGGCAAATAAGGTTTTAGATCAACTCTGGAATACCAAATTCATAATAAATAACGAAGGCCAACCAAGGAGGTCTTGAGGGTTCATCCCTCCTTCATTGCCTCCTGTCATGAAGCCCACGGGCCTGGGGTGAGAAAGGGGTGGGGAGAAGGTGGAGGAATGAGGCTCCTGGCGGTGTGGCCAGGTCACGGAGGCCGGGTCTTTTGGACTTGACCCCTCTGCAGGTGGGATGTGCTTTCCCTGTGACTCCCCAGGTTGGCTCTGTGCTTCAGCCGCCATGGCTGTCTGGGCACCAGAGTCCCTTCTCAGAGAGTCCCTTCGTGCCCCCCACCCTGTCAAAGAGGGGTTTGGCTGGCGGGTGTCTCCCAAGGCACAAGCCAGTCTCTTGCTGTTTTAGAGCTGAGATTTCAGGACATCGTGGCGTTCCCATCTCACTTCTGGTAGCTGCCTCATTGTTTCCCGGGGCGTCTCTGGGCCTTGGATTGCCTCATGGATTGTGTTAGCCAGGCCCAAATTCCAGAACTTTCCATCCTCCTTGGGAGCCCTCAACGCTGACCACTAATTCATGATAGGGAAGACGTGGGCATTCTGTTGAGGTCAGCGCCTGCCCTCCCCTGTGAGGCCGTGTGCAGACAGGATCCAGGAAGGATCGAGGAAGATGCGGGCATTCTGCCACAGCGTCCCCCCTGACCCCCAGCCAGCCGGCCTCTTCTTGTCCCCGGCTCTGTGTCCCTCTCCAGGGAGACACATGCTCACTGCCTCTTCCTCATCTGCCATGGTAGCATTTCTTGCAGGGAGCTGACCCCAAGTAAAGCTGTAGCCCAAAACACCTCACTTAGGCTGAGTTCAGAAATGCCACTTCAGGACAAATCCTTTCTCCAGGAGCTGTTGGCTCCTTGGAACTTCTCAGGACGTTGCTCAGGTTCGGAAGAAGGTTCTCCGTCAGCAGGGTGCTGACCGTTGACCTAGGGACCGTATGTAACACCATCTTTGTGTTGCAATTCTAGTGAGGACCGAGTCATTGAGCACTACAAGAAACTGAACGGCCAGACCAGAGGTCAAGCAATTGTAAAGTAAGTGGCCTCTCCCAGTGCCCACGAGGCTGTGTTTGTGTGTGTTCATATAGCACGTGGCAGGGTTGTTCAGTTCTGTTCGCAAAGACACATAACTCCCGGGGGGGCGACGAGGGTTCAGTTTCAATTTTCAGGTAAATAATCACTCTGAGAGCTTTGTCACGCACACACGCGCACACATAAATATGTCTCTGATTCCAGACCTGCCGAATAACCACCTGTGTGTGTGTTCTCTCTTCCCAGCTACATGAGCATCGTGGAGTCTCTCCCAACCTACGGGGTTCACTATTATGCAGTGAAAGTAAGTACCAAGCCTGCCCTAAAAAAAAAACAGAAACACTTCTCAGTTTTTCCTTTTTAATCTTACTGAAGATTTTGGGGGGTGGGGACGGATAGGCATGATAGAGGACTTGCTCGAGATGATTGTGTGCTGAGGAGGGTTGGGGCGCTGGAACATTCCCCCCACGTCGGAAGACTTGATGCAGTCACTTTCCAAAACTCATGTTCTCTTATGTAAAGTGGGTATAATGAGTCCCTTCTTCCTTTGATTCTCAGAAGAATCCTGGGACGTCAGGACCGCAGAGCCTCTCAGTAGGACGATTCCCTCTGAAGGCAGTGAACTGTGGAGAACAAAAACCTTAAGCAGAATCAGCAATGTTTTTCTTGGTGGTCAAATGCCACACAGGCAATTTTGGAGGAGGAGGGCCGGCATTAGAGGCTGACAAATTAAGTACATGGCTGTTTACGAAGACAAGATGTGTCTTCTTAAATGTTGTGATGGCAAGTCTCATGGAACATGAACCCTATGCTCAATTTTTCTTGGTTTTACCGTAATGCTCCAGACTGGGATCCCTTCCTTGAAATAATAGATAATGACATGCCCGTGTGCCCTTATCTGTGATGAGACAGGATAATTTCCCTTCTTTAATTGACCCCAACAAGGAAAGATTAAGTCTTTGACCAAAGTCCAGCTGAAATGAAAACATTTCTGAATGCAAGACAGTTCAACCAGCCAACCTGAGATTCGCTTGCCCATTTACCAGTTTCTCTCCCCGTGTTTCCATCCAGCCATATTTTTAATTCCCTTGGACTAGAACGTACTCTCTGCTACGTTTATCTTTGTGTCACTCATTGCGGCTCGCACAGCACTTTGTATGTTTCGTTGCCTGTATCTTCCACTAAAGTGCAGCCTTCTCATGGCCAGGACAGTGTGTTGCATTCCTTTTTTCATTCCCGGAGCCCTGTAAGTGCCTGGCACATAGTAGATACTCGGTAAATATTGACTGAATAAGTGTTTATTGAGAATTAAATTGGGTAGTTGCATGTCCCCCTTCCGTGATGGTAATGAATGTTGGAACTGTATTTGCGGAGCCTGGTTATGAGGCACACGCGGGAACCCCAGTCCTACCCAGCAGCTCAGCTGAGGTCTTTTTTTTAATGTTTATTTATGTTTGAGAGACACAGAGAGAGCGCGGGGGAGGAGCAGAGAGAGAGGGAGACACAGAATCCGAAGCAGGCTCCAGGCTCCGAGCTGTCAGCACAGAGCCCGACGCGGGGCTCCCACTCACGAACTGTGAGATTATGATGTGGGCCCAAGTCAGATGCTTCACCGACTGTCAGCTCAGGATCTTTTAAAGCCTGAAATGGTTAAATTCTTCCTGATGTCCTACCAAAGCTCTCCCCACCGAGGGAAGCCTTAATCCCTCTTCTCCATCATTCATGGAACTCTTAGAACCGTCCCAGCCATTCCTGCCCAGAAGTTCTCAAGCCTGAGCTGTAAGTCTGTCATGAGGAGTATCCCCTGGCCTTTTTAGCGTCTCCTGTCCCACTCGAGGAAGGTGAATCCACTGTGGAGACCAGCTCTCTATGAGGTGGCACCTTGAGATGTGCCCATTGAAGTCCGCGGGCAGTCGGCTCCCCCAAGGGAAATTGGACACTTTATGATATGACCTGAGGCTCAAAATTCCCCGCGCTGGCTGCCAGCGTTCCACACACAGCCAGTGAGGGTTGTAGAGTCTACATCCCCCTCACCATCTGGTTACCATAAAGGAAATCTTGGGATCCAACGATAGTTGTTACGCATTTCCTAGAAACTCCTCTGCGTTGTGGGAATATTCTGTGGGGACGTGCAGCAAAGGGGGCTGTGCCCAAGAATAGGGACAAGAAATCCCCTGGCCTAGGCTCTCTCATCTGCTGTGTGTTCATAATTTGAGCTCACCTCCATCGCTCATACTGAAAATAGAGATTCTGAAATTCACCCCTCCGGCCCCCCCGACGAAAGTCTGTTGGAAGACTGTCTGGTGGACAGACAGACATCTGTTGGAAGACAGATGTTACACTGCCGAGAGAGATTGTCATGGATAGAGTGGATGTCTCTGCGCAGGGACGTCATCCAGTCTTTTACTTGCGTAAACCCGTGTCCCATCTCTTCGTCAGCCCTGGAGTTTGACAGTAAGGGAGCCTCTGATACATATATGCTTTCTGCCTTACAATAAAACTTCAGGAACGTGCTTTTCTGCAGTTTGCGAGAGACCAGAAACAGACCTGGTGATTTCCAGAGTGCCGGAAGTGCTTGTGTGTTGGCCTCTTGGGACCTCCAGGCTGAAGCCAGGGCTCTCCTCCTCAGGTGGAGACAGAGCACACGTACCCACGCAAGCCCAAACGACTGTATCGAGCCCCGCCAGTCAGTGGCCTCCCGATTTCACAGCTGCCGTATTCTCTGGTGTGGTGACACCCAAAGCTGTGGTGGCACTGAGTCCCCTCCTGTGTCGCTCTCAGAGACTGATGTAGGACACACAGACACTTTCCAGGGACAGAGCTTTTTATACCTTTAAAGGACTATCTTAGGAAATTACATACCCTGAAACTTCTAAAAATTCAAAACATGTTTCTCTGCCCTTTTATCTTTGTGCTTACCTTCAAATAACTCGTGAGGATTTAAAAACCATGAAGCCAATTTCGAGTTGTCGAGACAATGGGGGGTCCGCGGTTATTCGCAGGTGCGGCAGTTAGGACAAATCTAGGGGAAGGCTGCTGGGGATGCCCTGTGTCAGCTCCTAGCTTTCGGGACCTTTAGTTAACAGCTCAGACCCCTCCTCCTTGGATGTAGGATCACACTTTACAATCTGGTGGCAAGGGATCTCTATTAAAGGAGTGAGCAGAGGGGCTTGGTGTTTCTGATTCGGTTCCCAGAAGGTCTGGGCCTTGATTTTGCTACTTTGTCCAAGATGGCACGAGTCACACAATCCAGCTGATCTCTTAAGGGGAGCAGGACTGCAGGGTGGCCCCCGCCCACCCTGCACTGCCATTGGTCTGCTGGAGGGCTGGGGGGCGGGCCCTGAGTAGAGCAGGACCAACCGTTTGCTTTGAATTCTTGGTCGTTAAAATTGGAGGAATCTTGGGGTGCCTGGGTGGCTCAGTCGGTTGAGCATCCGACTTCGGCTCAGGTCGTGATCTCACGGTCCGTGGGTTCGAGCCCCGCGTCGGGCTCTGTGCTGACAGCTCAGAGCCTGGAGCCCCCTTCGGATTCTGTGTCTCCTTCTCTCTCTGCCCCCACTCCCCACTGTCTCTGTCTCTTTCTCTTTCGCTCGCGCGCTCTCTCTCTCTCTCTCTCTCTCAAAAATAAACATTAATTTTTTTAATTTAAATTGGAGGAATCTTAAATGCGTGTTACCGAGTGCAAGAAGCCAAGCCGAAGGCTACATACTGTATGATTCCAACTAGATGACATTCTGGAAGAGGCAAAACTGGCTTCCAGAACCTGGGAGGGGGGAGAAGAAGGGGTGAAGAGGCAGTACAGAGCATTTTTAGGGCGGTGAGCCTACCACTCTGTATATTATCATCATGGTAGATACACATCATTGTGCATTTGTCCAAACTTACAGAGTTCACCACCAAGAATGAACTCTAATGTAAACTCTGGACTTTGGGTAACCATGATGTATCCGTGTAGGTTCATCAAGGTGTAATGAATGTTCCCCTCTGGTGGGGGAGGTTGACAGTGGGGGAGGTTCTGCATGTGGGGGGGTGGGAGGGTATGGGGAACCTCTGTACTTACCTCTCCATTTTGCTGTGAACCTCAGACTTCTCTAAAAACAATTAAATCTTTAAAAAAAAAGTTTTTTAGAGGAGTCCCCTTCCATGGTGTTCATGGTCCCTTCTAGCTGTGACAGTCGATGACCGTTTCTCTGCTCAGAAGGTCGTTTTATGAGAATGCTCAGCATCTCTCGGATTCTCTTGAAACCCAAAGCCTTACAAGGAGGACAAAGAACAAGCCTTCGCTACCTACTCATAAAGGGGGAAGCACCGCAGTGTGCTGCTGGCTGGGAACAGAGCTGGGTCCCCACCCCAGGGCATGCTCCAGGGCACTGGTTCACATAACTGAGCACAGTCTGATGAGGGGGCGCATCTGTTAAGTGAAAAGTAGGAGGTGGGCTCCATCCATCTCAAGGGATTTACGTTTTCCTTTGTCATCGGACGAGCCCAGAGGCCTTCTCTCCGTCCCTGTGTGTGTTCTCTGGCCCTGTATTTACCCATACTCCTTTCGATGTCCTAGGACAAGCAGGGGATACCGTGGTGGCTGGGACTGAGCTACAAAGGAATCTTCCAGTATGACTACCACGATAAAGTGAAGCCGAGGAAGGTAAGCATGGTCTCCTCTGTGGGTGTCCGGCTCTCAGAGAGAAGTGAGTAAAAATATTACACGATGCAGCCTCAGGGCCTCCAGGTTTACCAATCCCCAGCTAATTGGAGTGTATACAAATTACTCCACAGTAATCCAGTCTGAGTTCCCGGGTAAATATTTTTTTTCCCGGTCACTAGGGAAACCTGAGCTGTTATAATTATTTAAGGTAAGGAGACTGGCCCAGCTCTCCCAAAGCAGATTGGCAAAAGGGCTTTGAAGGACTGTCCTATTTGTTAATTTCCTAGTGGGGGGGAGGGCGGGGGTTTCGTGTACTTGGGAAAGGGAGAGAACACCTCTCTTCAATCTTGAGGCCAATCTGAGCTTTTACAAAGCTGCTTTATGTGTTTCTTTGTGTTTTTTGTTTTGTTTTGTTTGTTTTAAACATTTTAATGTTTATTTTTGAGAAAGAAAGGAAGAGCATGAGCAGGGGAGGGGCAGAGAGAGAAGGAGACACAGAATGTGAAGCAGGCCCCGGGCTCTGAGCTGTCAGCACAGAGCCTGATGCAGGACTCAAGCTCACGAGCCGTGGGATCATGACCTGAGCCGGTCGGACATTTAACCGACTGAGCCACCCAGACGCCCCTTGCTTTGTTTTGTTTTGTTTTGTTTTGTTTTGTTTTGTTTTGTTTTGGATGCTGGGGAGCTAAAAGAAGAAATTGTAGGTCAAAACGGGGTGAAAAATAAGGAAGAGTTAGAGGCATTCCTGCAAATCCAGTAAATATTTTAAGGCATATTAGAAGTGATCAGAAATCTGGAAAAAATAAGGTCATCTGCCAAAAAACAAGGGAAGCAGGACAGGGTCTGCAGAGTCATTGTAAATACAAACCAGAGTGTTTGAAAGGGGCACAGTGCTTGGATTTTCTCTGTTTTCATTTACACACATTTTTCAGACCAGAACAAATTGAAAAATTATAATGGAAAAATATCTCTGGGCCAGAGCTGTCATTCAGATCGTCTGGCAGAGAATAATGGAGAGACGGTTTGCAGTTCAAACCCCGAAATACATATTAAAAGTCTATCAAAACCACACTTGCTTTAGGAGGGAGAAAGCAGTATTGGTCCATTATGTCATTCCAGATTGCTTTCCAAGCTTCTTTATCCACGAACAGGACTGAAATCCATACTACGTATCCGAGCTTATCGTAGACTGTCCGCTGAACATCTGCCCTTAGCCAGCTTCTTTATTAAAATGATAGGGAAAAAAAAAAATGGCCCCATGCTGGGGAGGATTTTCACTCAATTGATCAGTAAGTCAGTCAAGTTCAAAGAAAAGATCACGAGCCAGTGAGGGGGGACTTCTCCCTCGGGGACAATTCAGTAGGAACCTGCCTGTCCAGGGGCACACTGTTTCGTGGCTAAATCCAAAACCTCTTGGGTTTCTCCTTAAACACTGCAAGGCATGAATTAGACCCTGAGTTATTTTTACTCTCCGTTTTCCTCGGTCACAGGGTCTATGCTTCTTCCACACTGTCTGTTTCTTCCTGTTTTCCCTCTGCCCCTTTTCCACATGGCCTTTTGTAAGCTTCTTTGTTTTTTTTTTCTTCTTGCATTCACTTTTCCCTCCCTCTCTCTTTTGACATCCCTCGTCCTCTCCTTTCAACCTGCCTGGCCTTTTTTTCCTGCTCACAAGAGCCATGAACCCTCCTAGACCCTTGGACAAAACCCTGGTCACGATCCCTCGGGCCTTTGATCACCTACGCTGGTGGAAGATCCAGGCCAATGTGCACCGCAGAGAGTGACCAGGGTTTGTCAAAATGCAGCAGTTGAATTCTGCTTTCCCTGTGCGCGTCGGAAAGACAGGCTCACGAGCATTCATCGGCGTTCAGGTTTTAATTTATTAATATGCTTACGCCTGCTTTATTTCTCTAATTGAGATACTCATGAAGATTGCGGAATTAATGGGATAGCACTTGACAGATCGGGGCACAGTGTCCCTGGTGCACCCACCATGTCCCAGACGCTCCGTAAATTGTAACTATCCCTGTCGGACTGTGCAGCAGGCTTCAGGATCAGGAGAAGTACATGCCATGGGGGCGGGGTGGGGGGAGGGCGGGCGATGATCAGCCATTGAATGAGAGAATTTACTCTCATGTGTTATGCAGGTCAGCCAAAGAAAAATGTTAAAGGGTCGGTAAATTTATTCAGGGTATTGGCTGTACTCAGACTGAGTTGTTATTGGAAACGACTGATGCTTCCGTGGCCTCTGAGGACGGAGTTGGGATTCTTGAGTCTCCTACTAATTGAAGGGCAAGCCAAGCCATCGGAGTCCCCGCGCACCATTCATTCGCTCAGAAAAACGTTTGTTGCGTACTTGCTCTGTGCCCAGCAGAGGGGACGGTGCTGAGGTTTGTCATGCGTCCAAGGCCTGGCCGGGCCCCTCAGGGAGCAAGGCGGGTGATAATTGCGCCGTTGGTGTTCCCAAGTGCTCGAAGAGAGGGTCGGTGAGGGCATTAAAGGAGTCAGGCCGTATAGGAGTCTCGCTGTCTTAGAAGCATCGCTCTGGTAGCGTGTGCATGAGGGGCTGCAGAAAATCAGGACCGGAGTCGCAAACTGGGGCATCTTCTCAGGAGCCTGGGCCAGAGCTGGCGGGGGGGCTCAGGCCTGGCTTCAGTCACAGGGATGGAGAGGGGGACACAGAAGAGATGGTGAGAAGGTAGGTGGGACTGACCAGTTGTAGGAGGCGCGAGGGTGGCGGTCGGAGCAGGGGAATCCGAGATGGGTCCCAGCCAGAGCGGGGCGTGTGAGAGGATGTACGGAGGGCAGTGTGGGACGTGCAGAGTTGGAGGCGTGATGGCACATCTGGGGTGCTGCTGGGGGTTCGGTTGGAGCTCCAGAGTGTCAGGAATTTCCCAAGCATAACTGACCCAGAGACCGAACAGGCAGAGGAAAGGGACAGACCCTTGGCACACTGTGAGCAGACCTCCGTTCCCCAACCATGCGTGACCTTCCCTGTGAGACGGAGGTGGGACCCGAACCTTACGTGATTTGGGGAGCCCTCTCTAAGATGTTAATGTGCAGTCTGAATGTGAAATAAGAACGGGCCTCTGCAAGGCCCGTGACAGGAAGAGAGGCCCGCGTTTCGTTAGCCTGACGAGCGTCCGTATCTGCAAAGATGTGGGGTGAGGTCTGCAGGGAAACCTGACCCAAGCCGTAGCCGTGGTTGGGGCCCGGCAGCAGGGGCAGGCGTC
This sequence comes from Lynx canadensis, assembly GCF_007474595.2. NCBI lineage: Eukaryota > Metazoa > Chordata > Mammalia > Carnivora > Felidae > Lynx > Lynx canadensis. Next base: position 12,747,334 of record NC_044309.1, on the reverse strand, counting down.
AAGTGCCCAGAGTCTGTCTCCAGGGCTCCAGGCCCGTGATTCTTGGTCTCAGTTGAATACTGGAAACTGACACGAAACTGTCTGAACATGCATGGGCCACAGTCACCCTGTTGCACTGCCCCCGCCTCTGACCCTCCCCTTGCCCATCTAGAAGGCCTCGCAGACCGGTCCTACGTGCAGCTGGAGTTGAGGACCAGCACGGCCATCTGGGCTTCCTTTCCGAGCTTGGGGACGGTCGGCCCGGCTCCGCAGGTGTATCTGGCAGTGAGGCAATGAGCTGCGGTGCCCCGAGGCACAGGTGCCAGGCTGGGCCAGCTCCCCACGAGGGCGGCCCTCCAGCAGCACCGCTACTCTTTTTCGGGGGCCAGGCGCAGCACCACCGCGGTGGGCCCCCAGCGCCACTCAGGAACCCCCCCCCCCCATCTGGAGGCCCTTCCGCAGCACCGGCTGTAGCTTCAGCCCAGGCAGAGGCCCTGCCTGACACTCTGACCCAGTTCCAGCAGCCGTGTCACATGGAACCAGCATTCTGGAAGCCAGCATTCAAGTAGAGGCAGTGACGGGGTGAGCCTGCTGCCTTTCCCCTGGAGGGCCTGGAGGCATCCTGGGCTCTGCATCAGCACAGCCAGAGGCGCTCAGCAGCCGTCCTGCAAGAATCCACTCAAGCGTTTCCATATGATCCACCAAAAAAAAAAATTAAAAGGCCGCGAGCCCTAGCTGATTGCTGCCCAGAAATGGGCAGGACCCTAGCTTGTTCCAGGGTGTGCCTGGTTGGGTGCACTTTGCCATTCTGGTTGGCACTCTGAAGCCCCCGGTGGCTTTGGGGGATGTGAAGCACGGGTTACCTCCCAGGTGGAGTAGAGAGAACGTTTCGGTCCTTGCCTAGTCACACGCTCCTACCTGCTCCCCGCACTTTCTAAACAGATGGGCTCCAGCTTGCAGAAGAAGCTGCTGCTGTTTGTCGGAAGAAAACCAGCTTCTTTGTCCTCCGGGCACACGTGTCGGGAAGAGGTAGACACGTGGGGACACCCGAAAACCGTGTTTTGGCTTTTGTCTACGTTCAGAAGCTCAAGGCCAACTTCAGAAATGTTTTAGAACTACGTGTGCACCTCCCCAAAAAAAGCTCAAAAAAATCAAAATGGAACTAAATCAAAATAGAAATTTATAATTCATTCACGTGCCCCAGAACATGGACCCTTGCTTGCATATATGAGTTTGTTTATTTTTTTAATTTTTTTTTTTAATGTTTATTTATTTTTGAGACAGAGAGAGACAAAGCATGAACGGGGGAGGGGCAGAGAGAGAGGGAGACACAGAATCGGAAGCAGACTCCAGGCTCTGAGCCGTCAGCCCAGAGCCCGACGCGGGGCTCGAACTCACGGACCATGAGATCGTGACCTGAGCTGAAGTCGGACGCTCAACCGACTGAGCCACCCAGGCGCCCCATTTTTTTTAATGTTTATTTTTGAAAGAGAGAGCATGAGTAGGGAAGGGCAGAGAGAGAGAGGGAGGCAGAGAATTCCAGGCAGGCTCTGCAGTGTCAGCACAGAGCCCAGTGCAGGGCTCGAACCCACAAACCTTGAGATCGTGACCTGAGCCAAAATCATGGGTCGGACATTTAACAGTCTGAGCCACTCAGGCGCCCCCGTTAGAAGCTCTTAAATATCCACGCGTCTGACTTTGTGGGTTTGGCACTGGTGAGAAGAGGGGAAGGAGGGTCCCGGCAGTCGGAAAATAAAATCTTGCAGCTGCCGAGATGATGCTATCCCATTTTCTCCTAGCTACCACATCCCGTGGTGGCGTGCGCGTGCTTGTGTGCGAGGGGAGCCCTGCCTGGCCTAAGTAAGAGGTTCTCGATTTCCGAAGTGGCCATCCTGCCGGCCTCGGGGAATAATGCAACCTTGTCGGCTCGGCACTGGGGCACCCGGGGTGAATCTCGAGCTTCATCTTAGTTTGCGTTTATGGCCAAAGAGACGTGAGCTGAGTTCCAGCGGCGCAAAGGGACTGTGGGTGGTGATGTGCCGCGCCGCGGGTCAGCTGCCCTGTGGCTTTCAGACACCTGCACCGGCACAGGCAAGAGGTTTTCCTCTTTCCTCCTTGGGAACGTTGGAATGAAAATTAAACGACAGATTTGAGGAGGCATTGGTTATTAACACTGGCAGAAGCAGCATCCATCACGCCGGGCAGAGATGCTCAGGCTGGATGAAACCTGTCACATAGGGTTCTCTCTTTTAGAGGAGGACCTTGCATTCCTTAGAGCAAAGCCGAGAAAGTCCGAAAGCTGGAGCTCTGGGACAATGTGTCCCTTCCCTGAAGCGTGAGGACCAGAGGTGTTGGGACGTGATCCCGCGCTCAGGACTCTGTTCCCACCAGGGCCACACTGAGCCACTCAGGAACTGCCACACCGCTGCAGTTTGCGCTCTGGCCCCGTGGAAGCATCAGAAGCCGTCGTAAATTACTGGAGAAAAGGCTTTCCGAATGGGGCGCCAAGAAGGTGCAAGTGATCCCTCCTGAGGGCTGAGGCTGTAAGCGTTAGGGGACAAAGAGTACGAAACACGTGACTCCAGAAACCTCCCTAGAAAGAGTCTGCAATATCTGTTAATCATCCTGTATGGCTGCAGCCCACTGGCCAGCCCCCATCTACTGAAATCCACCCCCCCCGGGGAGGAATGCCAGTGAGCTCCTTATTACATATTCAGCAGACAGCATTTACTTATTTATTTGATATGCAATTAGGGGCGCCTTTATGTACACTTAGACGCACAATTAGGAGCACTGCGGGGTCCCCTCTGAGACATTAGGAGAAGGAACCAGAGTCAGTGGTCTGCCCCCTGTCCCCCTGGGCAGGCGTGTAGCTTCCTGTGGTTCCCGAGAGCATTTCGGAAGCAGGGGCTTTAGCTCAGGGAATTGATGCATTACTGTCACCTCCCCAGATTAGTAAAGATTTTTGATGATGAGACAGGAAGAGAAAATAATATTTACAGGAAATATTCCATTAACTATGAACTGCGTCCCAGCGGAGTCAGCCGGCTTCAATTATTCAATACTAAGCACTCCATTAAGTGCCCTGCCGACGTACTGTTCCGCTTCTGTTTGGATGCACTTGACTCGTTGTTGGGCTGCTGAGCCCTCTGCCTTGGCAGGCCCTGGGTGGGCACCTCCCTCATTCCACTGTTAGGATCCCTCTTGGAAACCACACCCTGTGCACCGCCCCCGGGGCAGGGTGGGTGGAGGGAGAACCCCACTTGATGCACTTAGCGTTCTTAGCATTTTGCCACCTTTGCTCTTTCACACTGTTGGGTCATAGGGCCCCCGCCGGTTGCCCCCCTCCAGTCCACAGATCTCCCTCCATGCAGACCCAGAAGGGTGCAGGGGCTGTGGGTGACAGACGCCGGCCACGGGTCAGCAAGAGGGGCCTGCGAGGGGAAATGGGGGTGGGGGTGAGTTAACATCTTTAAGTCCCCAAGGAAAAGGGGGAAAGAAAGCAATTACAGTGTAAGAAAGTTGAGATGCCCTTCCCAGAACATCAGTATGAGACGTCCTGTTCCCAAAGCACCATTACCGGGTGTGGCTGAATTCTCTGTCTGGAATGGGAATCCCAGACTCTCCTCCTGTACAAGAATTGCAGTCACCAGAAAGCACCGCGCTTTAGAACGTCGGTAGAGGGTGTGAAGTCTGAAATCCTCCCCCAAAAATGGTCCCCCTTTGAGAGGTGCCTCTTGTGGGCCCGGCACTGCTCTGGGCCCTACACATGTCACAGCGAACCAAAGAGGCCTCGCTCTCACGGAGCTTACAGCCCAGCGGGGAAGAGGGTGAGGAGATGGTGTTAAGTCTGTCTACAATATACGGCATCAGAGTATTCAGTTCTAGGAAGACAAGAAGTCAGAGCAAGGAAGAGTGGAGGAATGGATGGTCAGGAGTGGTCTCTCCAAGGAGGCGACGTTCCCTGTAGGAGGTGGCACATCAAACCCCTGGGAAGCAGGGGAGAATCTGCAGGAAGTACTTCCGGGATTAGGGCCGGTGAGGAAGGGGAAGGAGCACGCAGAGAGGGGAGCTGAGCTAGGAGGCAGTGGGAGGAAGCTCTGTAGCTTGGGGAGGAGCCATCAGAGCCCTCACCAGGGGACCGGGGGCGGAGGCTAAGCCCCAGCATCCACCAATCACTAGATGTAGGTGACCCACAGAGAAGGGCTCCTGGACTTGGGCGAGGTGGCTCCCCACAGAGGAGGGCGATTCCGGGAGAGGGGGTAAGTTCTACAGTCCCAGAGGGAGAGGCCGCTCCGTATGGCACCATGGCTCTTTTTTTTTTTTTTTTTTTAATATTTATTTTTGAGAGAGAGTGTGTATGAACGGGAGAGGGGCAGAGAGAGAGGAGAGGGCCAGAATCCCAAGCAGGCTCTGCACGGTCAGCACAGAGCCCGACACGGGGCTCGAACTCATGAACTGCGAGATCATGACCTGAGCCGAAGGCGGACGCTCAACCCACTGCGCTCCAGGCACCCCAGCCCTGTAGCTTTTACGGCATGGTTCTCAGAGCGTGGCCGTGGGCCAGCAGCATCCACTTCACCTGGGGACATGGTCAAAATGCACACTCCACGTCTCCAGTGGAGACGTGGGGACTCAGACCCTCAGAGGTTGGGACCCGCGTTGTTTTCACAAGCCCTCAAGAGGTTCGGATGCCGCACGTGGTTTGCAGATGACTGCTCCACAGACAGGTCACAGGGAACTTTCTTTGTGATTCTACCTCGTGGCTAGTTGTGAAGATAGTCTCGTCGGAGTTAAAGTCAAACTGCCCCCTGGGGCAGCTCCATTTCAAAAAAAAAAAAAAAAAATCTTTGTGAGCCAGTGGTCCACAGCAAATCTCAGAATCTCCACCAACAAAGAATGTGGATGCTATTAATTCACTCACTCCCAGCATTTTCAGGGAAGCTGTGTGGCCACCCATTCGCCGTGCGCCTCTCTTTCTATGTCCGTGAGATGGAGACTCGGAACCAGGAGCCCTCGTCTGATTTTCTCCGTCTTGAACGTTTCCATGTCAGAGTTTTATTTTCTGTCTCAAAACGCTGTTGCCCTTGACATACGAATATCGTTCGTCTCTTTTATGCTGAGCAGGAGAGCCAGAATTGCTGGGAAGAGAAAACAGCATCTCTTTGTTAAGAGGACGGATTTTTTTTTTCTTGGTCGTAGGATCTGGGAACCCAAGGTCCTTCCGTTCCCACAAGTGCCGTGAAGGCCGTTCTGGAACCTCGTCCTGAGTTATCCAAAACGCCAAGGACACCAATCTGGCATTCTTGTTAAAACTGTCCCCACAAGATTCACGCTGCCGTCAGACTGTCGCTTTTGAAGAGGAGGAGGTCCGGGAGCAGAAGATAAAAGCACTGTGCCATCCAGGTGGATAATCCTCAGACAGAAGCTGTCACGGGAGAGCAGTTTCTCTGCAGAGGGGCAGAAGGAGAGCAATGTAGTTATTCCTTTAGGAGACGCAGGCGCAAATCTCTCCTGGGGTGATCTGCTTGGAGGTACCTCTTGGAGGGGGGTGCACTTGGCCCTGAAGATCCCACCCGAAGGGCCCTGGGGTACTGGTTTCAGGGATTAGCCTCCAGGCCTGGCCTGACCCTTTGGTGCCACGTTCCTGTGCCCACCTCCTACCCTTATCTGTAGCGGTAAGATACCTGGTCTGATGGTCATGACCCCTCAGTCCTGATTCCAGCACTGCACCACAAGTCATTTCCCTGGGCCTCCGTTGCCTCAGCAGCAAGGCCGTTGATACAGACGATGAGGACTCTTGAGGTGGAGACAACCTAGAACGGTTAAGGAGAGTGAAACCAGAGGCACCCTCATTGTAAAGCCCCAAAGGAGCACCTAATAAAAGGAGAAACGGAAAAGAACATCTGCTCAAAAAAGTGGTAGAGGGAGAAAATGTCCATTTAAAAAAAATTTTTTTTAATGTTTATTTATTTTTGAGAGAGAAAGAGACAGAGAGAGAGAGACACCGAACACGAGCACGGGAGGGGCAGACAGAGGAGACACGGAATCGGAAGCAGGCTCCAGGCTCTGAGCTGGCAGCACAGAGCCTGACACGGGGCTTGAACCCACAAACTGCGAGATCGTGACCTGAGCCAAGGTCTGACGCCCAGCGGACTGAGCCACCCAGGCGCCCCTAAAAAAATTTTTTTAATGTTTATTTTTGAGAGAGAGACAGACAGACAGAGCACGAGCAGGGGAGGGGCAGAGAGAGAGAAGGAGACACAGAATCGGAAGCAGGCTCCAGGCTCTGAGCTGTCAGCACAGAGCCCAATGGGGGGCTTGAACCAACAAGCTGTAAGATCATGACCTGAGCCGAAGTCGGATGCTAAGCGGACTGAGCTACCGAGGCGCTGAAAGCGCCCATTTCTAAGCAGGTGAACCCCTAGCTGTCTTTGACTGTTGTCCGGTTTAGACAGAGCCTGAGGTGGACCTGATGAGATGAGCTGTTCTCCCTCCGTGACACGCCCGTCCCTTTTGTGATGCGTGAGTTCTCCTAGGGCTCAGTTACTTCCCACAGCAGTGCCTGGTCTCAGGCTTCTTGTCCTCCTGAAGCGGGCGGGCACGTGTGACAGCACAAGGGAGGCCATATCAACCGCCAGGTTGATGGCATGGAGAGTAGGGGTCAAACACAACCGTTAGGTATTTAAAACACGCAAATAAACGCCCAGCTAGACAGGCCAGAGTCCCCTTGAGGCTGACCGGCTTCTAAATAAGTCACAGATTCCCATTATTCAGGGAGCCCCACTGACCTTGGATGCAGCTTGAAGAAGCAAATTAAAACCAAACACTGTTGTCGGACCCCAGACCTCTGCAGAGGGGCATCCGGTAACCCCACCCACCCCAAAAGGAGCCATGATCCAGTAGTGACTTGGGAACAGATTTGGTTTCTCTGGCTTCAAACCCAAAGACTTTGCTAGTCTAACAAGAACGTTGACCGCCTGGGTCTCAAAAGGCCGATCTCTGTTATCTCACACGGTTTTCTAAAAACGGGTCCTTCCCGGGGCGCCTGGCTGGCTCAGTCGGTTAACAATTCGACTTCAGGTCAGGTCATGATCTCGTAGTTGACGAGTTTGAGCCCTGCGTCGGGCTCTGTGCTGACAGCTTGGAGCCTGAAGCCTGCTTCAGATTCTGTGTCTCCCTCTGTCTCTGCCCCTCCCCAACTCACGTTCTGTCTCTCTCTCTGTTAAAAATAAATAGACATTAAAAAATTTTTAATAAAAATAATAAATAAATAAATAAATAAATAAATAAATAAATAAATAAATATGGGTTCCTTCCCTAGATAAAAACCGGGAGAGTCCTGTAACTTGTCTGATCACTCCCAAGAAATAAATAAATACAAAGTCTCACGGTCACGTTGAATAGCAAAATTAACTCTATGAAGTAATTAGGGTCCTAATACCCAAAGCTCCAAACCTGACTTCAAGTTAAATCTTCTCCCCTCTCCCGCTCACCTGGCCATCCTGCTCCTCGTCGTTTTGATTTCTTGAGCAGGAAGGAGCCAGTCAGCAGTTTGGGGTTCCCCCAACTTGAGGGGGCTCCCGTCAAGTTCTCCCGGCGACCCTAGTGAGCACGGTCTCCAGTAAGTTTGCTGCAGGCACCCTCCACTTCCCTCCCCAGGTAGGGGGGAGGCTCACAACACCTCTCTCTCCCCCTAAAATCCTCCCTCAGTTTCCACCTTGCCAGACATTTTATACCCCAATTGAGGGTGAGGGGTTTGGGGGTTATCTCAACTATGAGGCTTAAAATTTTTTTAATTGTTTTAACTGCGATAAAATACACATAGAATTTACCACCGGAACCATTCGTACGTGTCCAGTTTGTTGGTATTAAGTATATCCACATGGTTGTACAGCCAATCTCCAGAACTTTTTCACACCTGAAACTCTGTCCCCCCCCCTAAACAACCACCTGCACGTGCACACGCTCCCCCCTCACCCCCAGCCCCTGGGACCCAGGGTTCTACTTCGTGTTTCTGTGAGTTGGACGGCTCTGGGAACTTCGTGGAAGTAGAATCATCGAGTATTTGTATTTCTGTGACCATGGGGTTTTAGTATCAAAACCAGGACGCTTCAGACAGTGGAAGACGGCCCTCGTGAGCAGTCACACCATGACATCAGACCGACCAGGTCTGTCGCAGCAAAGCAAGGCGTGTGCTGGCCCGTCGAGTCTGTTCTTTACCCGTTTTTTGGCCTCTTTTCCTGGGTGGTCTGCTTACTACCCATTGGTCTCAGCCAATGTTTCCACTTTCATATTCCGTACACGGTTCTGCCCACAGAGCACAGTTCATCACAAACTTGGGTTGAGCCAAGTTGGGGAGACTCCAGAGAGCCCTGACCAGTGAAATCCTGGACCATTTAACCACCCAGTTCTTTCCAGCATCACCAGCAGGTGTTTCTGATGGCTACATGAGGCTTTACGAGTCTCCTCACCAATCCCTGTAATCGTTCTGGGAAGTATTTCCTGCCATCAGATGTGGCCCATGGACTCCCCCCGGACGACAGCAGACTTAGCCTCCTTGTGCTGAATGTTCCTGTTTGGGCCTTTTATTAGGAGGGCAAAGAGCCAAAGGGGCTGTGGATGCCCGTCTCTCCAGGCCTCTTGTCCGCCTGGAAACCAAAACCCAGCCCTTCGCGGTGATAGGCATTAGGGGCCCCAGCTGAGAGAATTGCCCCTACGTGCGTGCACACATGTAGATCTTTAAGTACAGCCTTGACTTTATGCTTGCAGCTGTGGGGTGTGAAAACCCATAAAAAAAACAGATCACTGACCAGATTTTTCACCAGCCCGCTCCGGGAAAGACTACAGGTCACCCAGCAGCGGAGGAGAACATTCTCCCGGAGATGCCTCCACCCAGAGCTGTCGGGCAAGGGGAGATCAGGTATCATCCCTAGAGGCCAACACAGCAGATCCGAGGGGAGGGGCCTGGTCAGAGGACCTTCCAACGGGTGAGGGATGCTTTATAGGGTGAAGGAACACCACTAGGGGGGTGTGTTGAGGGGGCTTTTATCCTGGATGCCTGGCTCCTTTCAAGCAGTGGCTCCTTTCAAGTAGTTAGTTGTAACTAAAGAGCGTCTTGTGATTCACGGTTAACCCAGGCGAAGATTTGCCAGTCAGGAGCACGGGCGAACCCCCGGGGAGCTCTCGGTGGCTGCCCATCTCTTCCCCCAAGCCCCGGGCACCCTCAGCCTGCTTTCGGTCTCTGGATTTACCTCTTCCAGACATTTCATGTGAGTAGAATCCTAGAATCTGTGTTCTTGGAGTCTGGCTTCATCCACTTAGAAGGTTGGCCAAGGCCATGCCTGTTGTCGCCTGAATCGGGACTTTGTTCCTCTTTGGCTGAAGACTATCCCATTGTCTTCTGAGGCTTCCTTCAACATTTCCTGCATTCATTTAGCAAACCCCCACCCGCAAGTGGTGCCTGTGGGTCTTCGCATCTGCTCTATTCCCTCATAAGGCGTATGGCTTTGCCCCCAGTTTCCTCCTGAAAAGACTCAGCTGTCCCTTCAGCGATGCTTTCCCCAACCACCTTATCGACGGTGGCAACCCATGTCCTATCTTCTGTTTGTCCTTGGAACCTGTTTTCCTTTGACTTCCTAACTGCATGGTTTTCTTAGGTAGTTGCCTGCCTGCCCCCCGCCCCACAAAAATGTATGGATTCTCTTATATACCTACGTACCTAGATCTGCTGCTTAGCACAGTGCCTGACACACAGTAGATACCCCATAAGTAGCTGCGACGTGAATAAAAACAGCTGAATATTAGCTTGTGTGGCACCACCAGTTGTGAGGCTGTCTCTACGTGGACGTGTGCAGTGGCCACAAGGATAAGTACGTCGCTCCTGTAAGGAAGGGTTTGAGCGTTCCGATGAGAGTGAGCCCTTTATAATAAGCAAGGGGAAGGGAGGCAGGAGGCCCCGGCGCTTTTCACAGCGCAGGTTTGTTGTTGGGAAGATGAAAAGCATAAAAAGTTCTTTCCATCTGGACCGTCCCTTGATTTATTTATTTTTATTTTTATTTTTATTTTTATTTTTGTCTCTTGGACCAAAAAGAGTCACAAAGCTAACAGTCACTGGACATCAGGAGTGCCGTCGCTGGGGTGCTGCGGGCCGTGGTACAGCACTGGCTGGTCTGGACACCTTTTCTTTCTCCGAAGCAGGAAGCGTTAGGCTGGGAAACCCTGCTTGTCGGCTCCAGTCACCGTGTTTTTGTCTTGGGAAACCTACCAGGTGGTTTGTGCTGAGCCAGGCACACATGAGGGAGCTCGGGGAGATTTTGTCTTTGTGAACGAGCATGATTCTAAGGGGAAACCCAGGTTAACCTCACCTTCCTGAAACTGTGAGCCTGTGGAACACCCAATGCCGGCCCAGCCAGAAAGAACCGCGTGGCGAGGCCCTCACCCCCGGCTCCCTGGGCCTCCGTGTGAGCCCTGCCTCGCGTGAAGCCTCCCGAAGAGCCTGAAGCCAGCTGAGGCCCTTTGTAGGCAGAAGGAGCTGTGGGAGTCCCTCCAGGTCTGGAGAATTCCAGCTTGGGACCATAGACTCCCCCCCCACCCCCAACCCCGTTCCCTGTGGGATAGAGTTTAGTTCAGACCATGGCTGCCAGAAGGCTGTGGCTCTTGGGCTGGCCCTCACTACCACTTCCCTGTTGCCATATCCCTTGCAGCTGAGAGATTTACTCATTAACCCCCGCCGGGGTTCTTCACGATGTGGACGTTGACTGAATTTTGTGCGGTGGGTAAGCATTCAGATACCAGCTCCCATCATTGATCACCTGTGTGACTTCAAGAAAGTGACTTAACCTCTCTGAACTTTGCTGCCATAATGCCTACTTCCTAAGCTCTTTTCTCAGCAGATCATTGTTGAGTGCCTAGTACCCCCCCTGGGAATTGCTGTAGGTGCCAGGAAAGTAACTTCAGGAGGCTCCTAGTCTGGTAGGGAGGACCTTTAAGCGGGAAAAAAAAAAAACAGTTGAAGTACAGGATGGTCATTGCCTTGGCAGAAGTACGTATGTGGATGTCCGGGGGAACTAGCCCAGGCTGGGGGTGGGGAGAGCTCTGGGAAGAAAGCCTGGATTACAGCAGGCTGCTGAGTCCAAGTATGGGTTTCCTCCTCTCCCCACCCTCACTCCCCCAAATTTACAGTTGTCCAAACTGACCTGTCCAATCAAGGAAGAGGGTAGAAAAGCAGAGTTGTAAATAGGACCAGTCCTTCTGGAAACATCCTCTCTTCCCCCTTCTTTCTGGGAAGGAACTGTGTGGCGCGGAAACAAAACCTCTCCAGCAGGAAGATCCAGAGGGAGAGGTCCCCAAAGTCCAGCGGGGCCCCAGCTGCAGGGATGGCCGCCCAGGGGAGGGGCCGGACCCCCCAGCAGACAGTCTGAAGTGGGGCAGTCCCGGCCTCCCCACCTCTGCTGGCTGCCGTCCCCCCTGCAAGGGCAGCCAGCAAGACCGCAAGTATTCTCTGCTGCAGCCTGGCTTGAAAAGCAGGCTGCCGGCCCCCTGGTCCGGTGCCCGTCGGCCGCAGCTCTAAGACCCTTCGAGCCGGGAGCGCCCGGAGCTCACACCTGAGGTCCTAGCAGCAGGGGCCGGCCTCTCCCATGGCACCCACAGAAAGCACAGGAGACCTTGCTCCCAGGGGACCGGCCAGTTCTTGAGGCACTAGGTGTTTAAAAGTCTACACAAGCTGCTCTTAGGTAATTATTCCCAAGGAACCCTTGCTGCCTTACTAATCTCTTTTGTTTTTTTTTTACGGTAGAGGATTGTCCTGTTAGGTTTTTTTGTTTTGTTTTAAGCTTGATTAAACCAGGTTTTAGCGAGGAGTCTGTACCTGTTTTTCTATGGAGAGCTGCTTGGGGCGCCTGGGTGGCGCAGTCGGTTAAGCGTCCGACTTCAGCCAGGTCACGATCTCGCGGTCCGTGAGTTCGAGCCCCGCGTCGGGCTCTGGGCTGATGGCTCAGAGCCTGGAGCCTGCTTCCGATTCTGTGTCTCCCTCTCTCTCTGCCCCTCCCCCGTTCATGCTCTGTCTCTCTCTGTCCCAAAAATAAATAAACGTTGAAAAAAAAAAAAAAATCTATGGAGAGCTGCTTGCCAACCTGTTCACCATCCTGTCCTCGTCTTCCTCGGAGTCGGATGGCCTCCACCAGGAAACGAGGTGTTACGGTGATGCTGTGCCCCTGGACAGGGCCACCGGCCATAAAGGATGGATAACTGCCACCCTTCCCCTCCCCCACCCCCAAAATGAAAAATACAGGTTTTCCCCCAAAGTCTGCTCTCCAAGGTAATCCAAACAAAAACCCTTCACAGCGGTCCAAAGAGGGAAATCCTTGCCATTCCGGGTGAAAACGGCCCATCCTAATTTTCCCTCCAGATGTGCCAAATGTCTCCAATTGGTTCCCTCTGTGAAGCATCCCATGGACGTAAGTCATGGCAGGTGTGAGGAGCCTTGAAGGTTGTTTCACTTTTTTTGAGTTTTCATTTTAATTGCAGGTAGCACAATGGAGTATTAGTTTCGGGTATGCAGTATGGCAATTCAGCACTTCGACAGATCACCCTGGGCTCACTGGGACAGATGTGCTCCTGAATCTCCACCTCCTATTTAATCCAGCCTCCCATCCGACCCCCACCCTCAGCCTTGAAGGTTTCTGTAAAGGAAAGCCTGGAGCCCGCAAGGTCGAGCTGCACAAAACTGGACCGCAGTGTTCACTACTTTAAAAAAAGAAAAAGAAAAAGGCAAAGCTAGACCCAGATAGCTGGCCTGGCCAGCTTCTCCATTCAGGACTAACCTTTGTGCATTCCCCAGAGGCACTCTGAGGAGGGAGGAGCTTACCTCAGGAGGTCAAGGACAAGGGAAAGACCCTTTCAGCTTCTCTTTAAAGTTCCTACATTTGCCATACTTTGTGGTAAGAGCTTTCTGTAAGAAAGACCAAAGTCCCCGCAAGAAAAATAGAGATGCCCTCCAGGGAGAACAATAAAAGGAAATGAAGTCCAGTGGGGGTGGGGGGAGGGAGGGAGGGAGTAAAAGTGGCCTGTTTCTCTGGGCCTGTGAAGTACTTCTTGACCCTCTATCTCTTTTGCCCAAGTGATGATTCTGAAGCCAAAGGAAGCTAAGAGGTTTCTGATGGGTTAAAGAGAGGTCATCCATTAAAGGGTCAAGGCCTGGTGCTCTGAGCATCTGTCGCTGAATTAACCAAATCAATTTAGAGCTTGTGTAGTCTGACAGCAAGGAGTAGGCAGCCAGCCGGAGCAACATCTTGATTCCATTAGGTCTGGCTGCTGAGAAAAATTAGCCATTGTTTTCCTTGCTGGGTATGTGGCCCTTTGGGGAGAAGATAGATGCCAGGGAGCCCTCCTTCGGTGCAGGTAACAAAGGACGTACTCCTCTTCACTTGGTAAGCTGATTATCTGTGAACGTGGCTTGCCTATTTTGGGGGTCTGATTTGCTTCCCAGCATAGCCCATTCAGTGTAATACTGAGTGGTATTATAGTAGGATGCTTTCTTCCCAGGGTTAATGCTGGGAGATGAGAGATTGTAGCAGGTGAACGGTCAACGCTGACTCTGGTCAGAATTGCAGTGGACCTGGGTGGGAATTGGCTGGTTAATAATTGGAGCCAAGGAGCCCTGAGGGAACAGCCAACATCAACTGAAATGCAATGAACAAGAGCCCAGGTTAGGCTTACGCTTGCATTGGGGAAAATCCAAGTAAGAGAAAACATTGTTAAGAATGCCCATGGTACCATAGTAGCCATATTTTTTGAAAAACTACGTAACCTGTACTTGGGGCTAATAGGTGCCCTGGTGTGTAAATGGTGGAGGGGAGAGAACATCATGATAGCTGCTATTTTTTGAGTGCCATGTGCTGGGCACCATTTTAAGCACTTTGTATCTACTAATACAATAGCTCTATGGGGAAGAAAAAAAAAAGAGCTTGTTAGTCATAGTATTTGAAAGATGAGAAAACTAAGACCCAAAGAAATTACATTGGCGGAATGTGCAACCAGTAAGGGGTGGACCGTGCGGCTTTGAAAACCATTCTTTTAATCAGTATTATTCTGGGGGCGCCTGGGTGGCGCAGTCGGTTAGGCGTCCGACTTCAGCCAGGTCACGATCTCGCGGTCTGTGAGTTCGAGCCCCGCGTCGGGCTCTGGGCTGATGGCTCAGAGCCTGGAGCCTGTTTCCGATGCTGTGTCTCCCTCTCTCTGCCCCTCCCCCGTTCATGCTCTGTCTCTCTCTGTCCCAAAAATAAATAAACGTTGAAAAAAAAAAAAATTTAATCAGTATTATTCTGGACGGTCTCCTAGAAGTAGGAAGTGTTTAAGACCAGCAATTATATTTTTAAACTCCAACAAGGGGCAGGATGACTGACACTCCTTGGATTTCCAGTGCTGGCCTTCAACACATGCCTAAGGATGTAGGAATGCCCCTGCGTGCGCATACACGCCTCCTTTTACGGAAAAGGAGCCTAAGATGCAGGGGGGTATATAGAGTCAAGATGATCAGCGAGGCCTCTTGACTTCCAAGCCAGAGCCCCCGCCCCTAAAAGTGATGAACCGAAACAAAGTCGACCCCACTGTTGGAAAGATTGGAAAGGGGGTAGGGATTAGACGTGACCCACAGCCCCAGGGACTTGCTTCTTTCTTCTTTAAGCATCAAGTAAACTATATTGAATGCTTATGCAACTGCTGGTAGAAAAAAAATAAATCCTGGCATATGGTGTCAACCCACGAAGTTGGGAGTGACAGCCCTGTTTCTAGAAGGTGAACACTGCAGAAATGAAACAAGGAAGTGAGTTTTCTAATTCGTATGTTTCACTCTGAGCTTGGAGATTATTCCTGGCTATGAGTCTAATTCTTTTTATAAGAGCACTCTTTGCTGGTGTTTGGAAAGCATACAGGATCTTGAGGTTGCCAGGGGCCTTAAAGAAGCAGTCCTTCCCTTACCCATTGGCTTTGCAACAATTTGTTCTCGCTCATCGTCAGGCCTTCGTGCTAGGTTAGAAAGACCCTAGGACAGCCCAGTCACGGGATGGGTCCCAACATCAGTTACTTATTTAACCTCTGCCAATTCCCTAATCTCTCTCCACGGGGTTTGCTCTGTCTGTGGAAGCAGGAGCCTGGACCAGATGGCTGCTGGAATTCTGTATATTACCCACCCCCCGCCCCCCAGAAGCAGCAGGAAGTTACTCAGAGGTCATGATGAGGCTTGGTGACTCAGCCTCAGGGACAGGAGGAAGATAGGCTCCCTGAAGTCCTCGTCAAGAATCAGAGCCACTAAAGCGAGCTTCCTGTTCGGCCTTTATTTCCGCGTCATTCCAAGAGCTTGCCCACCACCCCGTGTGCTGTTCCGGCACTCAGTGAACACGTGTCCCCACTGTACCTTCCCCCACTCACAAGGAACATGGCATGGGGGCGGACATTAGCCCTTTTCTACCTTGACCTTCAGCGATACACAGGATGTGGGAATCCCTCAGACCAGCTAATAGGATCCAGCTACCCAGGTCGGCTCATTAAGTGTGTATAGTGCAACCTCTTGCTCAAACACAGTTATTTATTAGCCACTCGTGTTTGCTCTCCGTTAATGTTTCCCATCTCCTGTTTCCCCCATTACAATAGCGAGGTCCAGAAAGTAGACGTGGAGGACCCATGGTCACTTGGGAATCCCATGTCTGGCTCAAAATCGGCCAGTCCACATGTAGTACCAGCCACGTTTCCCCACCGTGGTGATAGATCCTGTCTCCGACCACTTCCGGACCGTTTTTCTAAGTTCTGGTTTTCAGGACAAGCCCTGTTATTGATGCTGTTCTTTTTTTTTGGGGGGGGGGGGCAGAGAGAGACAGAGCATGAGCATGAACGGGGGAGGGGCAGAGGGAGAGGGAGACACAGAATCGGAAACAGGCTCCAGGCTCTGAGCCATCAGCCCAGAGCCCGACGCGGGGCTCGAACTCACGGACCGCGAGATCGTGACCTGGCTGAAGTCGGACGCTCAACCGACTGCGCCACCCAGGCGCCCCTATTGATGCTGTTCTTAATCATGCTTCTTGTCGTTGGTTAGTCCTTACTTGGAAGCCTCAAAGCACTGAGGCATCGCTGTACAGAAAACCAGAAGAATCCAGGTCTCTAAGAGGAGAAAGAAGTAATACTTGTTATCGTTTACAGCAGAAAGGGAACGAAAAGCCATTGTGTAGAACTAGAAAGATTTGGTTTTGTACTTTCTCCTTACAGTGACGTCGCTGCTCATTTGTAAAAATAATTCTCATAAAGTTAACCAGCCATTAGTGAGTAAAAGCTCTTCCCGCTAATTGGTGGGTCCGTGTGGAAAGGAGCACAGAGTAATGGGCCAGGTGCCCTTGACTCGGGTTTCTGGTTCCCTCACTGACTTGCTGTGTGGCCTGAGGCAGTTCCCCTAATTTCTCTGGGCCTCCCTTTCCCCAAGAAGTAAGTTTCGGGCTCATTCTTCTTGGGGAATGCTAAAAGATCAAAGAAGGCATGTTTGTAGAACTTGAAAGATGCCCAGATGAGGTACCTTAGAGAGGCCTTGATTTAATATGTATTAATTTATAAATCCTTTGATTATTGATAAACCAGCATGCTAGCTTTTAATTAGCTGCGTGGGCCTAATTGGCCGTAGAAGTCCTGCAAAACCCTAAGGGAACTAGCCAAGCCGTAATGATCGTCCCATGTGTGTGACGCGTCTTTATGTGGATTTGCAAAGCACATCGACAGCTGTCACTGGTAGCTGGGTTAAGATGGCTGCACCAAGCCAGAGAGGCTCTCCTGAAGTGACACTGACGATCTGGGGCTGCCTCCAAAACCAGCACATCGGAGTCCGGTGCACCCTGTTGACAAAGAGGAGGCAAGGTTGAGCATCTTCTATCTGCTTGCTGCTGGTACTCGGGGAGCCTTAGCGTAGAGGGTTTAGCAGGCTGGCCTCGAAGCTGCGGGGCACAGGGGCCTGGGGCCAGAAACGCCCAGCCCTCCCCGAAGGGACGGTGCATTTACAGCAAGCCATGTAGGCCCTAGTGGCCAGCATCTGCCTGAATGCACAGGGGAGACGTTTAGCTGCCCTCATACCCTGGCGCCCCACCCTTCCCATGTGCCGTGCATGAGACGAAAAAGTCCGGGCTCGTCTTCCCACACGAGTACCTCCTTTTCGGTTCCCGGGACCCTGCTAGTGTCCCAGTGCGATTCGGTCCTAAAAAAAAAAAAGGTGCATTCATTCAACTCCCTCTCACCCTCCCTTCCCAGAGTTTCATTTGCAAACACACTCTCTGCTTAGAGCCGACCTGAGGGAAAACTTCTGCTCTGCCCCCTGTTAGGAGATGTCTACAAGTGTCCAGCATCCTAGAGAGATGCTGGGGCCAGGCTACCAGGGTCAGTGCCAGGAGCAGGGGGACAGAGGGACCCCATCCAAGCCCGGAGGGTTACGTTTGGGCCAGTTGGCAACATGGACAGAGGCAAGGCCCTCCGCAACAGCAGTGTCTGGAAGCCTCTCTGGGGAGGCTCTGTTTGCCTTCTGCTTCTCAAGGAGTGGGAGTGAGGAGGGAACCAGAGCCTCCAAGCATCGGCTCTGGGGTTTACCACCCAGTGGAAAGGGGCTTCAACTGAAAGGGCTGGGTAGGGTGTTCAAAAGCACCAAGTTTGCTTTCTTTTCTCTTGACCAAGAGGAGAAAGCCCCTGGAGGTCTGCCCGTCCGATGCACGGTGGGCACGTTGCCTCCAAGGGCTGTCCAGGACAGAGCCTGTGGCCCGAGCACCAGCCAGGACTCAAGACTGGGACCAGCGATACAATCTGCAGGGCCCCTTGATCAAAATCTAGTGAGACTGAGCAGAACGTCACATCAAGCACAGGGCCCTTCTGCGCGCGTATCACGCACGCACGAAGCCAGCCGTGGCCAAGGTGGGTGCAGTGCAGGGGTCGGGGTCCCCCTTAGCGACCGCCCTGTCATCCGCCCCAGTTTTCAGAGGAGAGGGATGAGAGAAGGGGACGGGGGAGAATTCTGTACACTTCCTCAAAGATTTCCAGCATGTGAATAACCACATTTTATTTCCTGACGCCCCCGTGTCAGCTCTGGAGTTAGGAAATTTAAGAAAAAAATTATCTTGGTTATTCTCTGTTACTTGCCAGGAGTCGGGAGAAGTAAGAGCACTGAGGGAATCTCACTAAGGTCTAAGTTCTCGGAGCACTTTGTGCCCACACCGTGCCAAGGATCTGTTGTCTCTACCTTAGAGGGGGATTATGGCCATTTTACAGACGGGGAAACTGAGGCTAAAGGAAATGCTGTCATTTGCGTAGGGTCAGACGGCTTGGACGTAGGGGCCCCCCCGTATGCATACAGATGCACTCAGACCCCAGGCGTGTATGCCTGGCCACTTTGTCCTGTGTACTAGCTCCAGATCAGGAGGTCCGTGTCCGGGATCTGTGAGTTCTGGTGCTTTTGAATCCTCTGGCTAAGCTCAGGCGGTATGTCTATAAATGTCGAACAACGGGAAGGCAGGGGGAGGGTGGGCAGAGCGGAACTTCAGGTGTTTCGCCGAGCTTGTTAGCAGAGCATCCAATAGCAGAGCGAGACTCAGATCTGTGACTTGAATAGTGGGCTCTACTCGGGTGCCTTTTCCTCTGTGACCTCACGCAAAGCCGTCTGAGCCAAGGTAGGGCTCTGGGTCACTTGCTTTCCTTGAAATGTCTCTCTACTCGCTTGAACTGACACTAAAGGAAAAAGAAGTACGGTTCTCCTTGGGCTTCAGAGTGAAATGTCCTTTGAGCTGTGGACCAAAGAGTAGTAAGAGGAGAGGCCCTCCTCCCTATTGTGCACACAAAATAATGGTACAGTTCGGCAGTGCAGGTCGTGGAGAGAAAAGAATGCGGCCATTCTAGAAACCTTTTTTTTTTTTTTTTTTTTTCCCAGCCCAGTCTGACAAAGGGGTGGAGTCCTTTGGCCAAGCCCTGACTAGCTGGCATGTCTGGGTCTGGGGAGGCAGGGCTGAGGGAGCACTGGGAAATTGCTGTCACATTTTTAAGGAGGAGAAAATGTGAGCAGGTCAGGGAGCATCAGGAGCCCCTGCTCAGACTCAGAGGACGCTAGGTGGAGGGTGAGACCCTAAAAAACCTGGGCCTCCATGCACTGGGCAAAGGGACGACCCCAGGGAGGAATCAGCCACTCCCAGGATTCCTGATCTACCCTTCTGTGGGCAAAATCCACTCAACTTCTAAATGTATAGAAGCAGCTGCAGTAGAGGCATCGAATGTAAGCATCAATAACGTAAATATAAATGCGTGTGCGCGTAACTTTAACCTCTTGTGACACGGTCCACCGTTCACTTTTTCTCCTGATGAAAGGAACGCCTTCCAGAACAGTGCTGCCCTAATTACTCCCAGACCCTGTAGTCCGCTGCTTAGTTAACAGGGCCCCCTCCTCTCCGGTGGAAGGAGTCGGAGTCGTGCCCGCCAGGGCCTGAGGGCAGCGGCGGCGCTCTCTCCCTCCCACTTTTCAAAACTGCCCTAACTGTACTTGGCCTCTCCCTTGGCCGTGGCCGTGGGGACTCTGGAGTTTCTTTGTGCCGCGCGAAGAAGCAGGGGCTTGACAGGCTCTTCTCCTTATCTCGAGTCGAGTCACCTACCCCTGAAATAAGGTTCCAAGCGGCCCCCGCCCTTCGCAGAGAAGCTTCCCGGAGCCGACTCACCAGGGCGAGTCCGAGCTCTTACACATTAGTGGGCAGGAAGTGGAGTCCCGATGGGAGGCTGGGAATTTGACCGCCTTCCCATTTCAGCACTGGAGGGAGAGGGCTCAGCTCGGCGCCGCGCGCAGATGGCCCCCGCTCCCCTGTGAGAGCTCCCCTGCTCTCCCTCCGCAGCCCGCCCTCCCAGCGCTCGCGCTCGGCCCCCCTCCCCGTGGAGGGAAAAGTCTGCGGCGCCGGAAGGGTCGTGGATCCCGCAACAAAGGGCAAAGCAGAGGGGAACAACTTGAAAAGAACTTGTTTTGTTCCTGTTGAGAAACCTGCAGGAAAATCCACACCCACGTTAACCGCTTTTGAATTTGGAGAGCAGCCTCTGTGTGTGTGTGTGTGTGTGTGTGCGCGCGCGCGCGCGCGCGCGTGTGCGGGGGTGTGTAGCAAGAGACGGAGGAGGTGCAAACTGTGTGGTCTCAGCGTTGATAAGGAAGCTGCCAGCTGTAGAAGTTCAGCAAAGCGAGGACTACCGCCCGCCCGGAGCCAACCGCTTCTGAACGTAAACCGCATTGTTTTCTGTCCAGATCTTCCAATGGAGGCAGTTGGAAAACCTGTATTTCAGAGAAAAGAAGTTTTCCGTGGAAGTTCATGACCCCCGCAGGTAAGCTAGAAGAGTCCTTTCCTCCCGGGAGCGCGTGGTCCACCCGGCGTGTTATTGACCTGACGATTTTTGTGCTGTCATTGTTCATTTGGGGGAGGGGGGAGGGGACGGTTGACCGCGGGGAGTATCGTCACAGCTGACAGCGAAGCTTTGTTTTGTGCTCAACGTGTTGAGGGATGCGGTGGATTCGAGTGTGCGTTGGGTGTGCGTGCGCACGCGTGAGAGAAATTGGCAGTTGGGTGGTCGTGGCACCTGGCTGCACGTGTGCGGTGTGCATACGTGCGGAGTTGTCCCTGCTCGTGCCGGGGAGTTTTAGGGAAGGTGGGTGACACTCGGTAACACGCACCACATTACACGGGGCAGTGGGCTTGGTCCTTCTAGAGAGGTCTTGCCGAAGGAAGAGGGGATGGATGGCTCGTTCAGAGCTTCTGAGAGTGTTTCTGGGAAGATAGCACCAAAAGGGACTTGAACCCAAGGGAGCTGTGTTAATTCACTCCACGAGCTGTGGTTTCAGGGTGTCAGTGTGGTGGGTGGATGTGAAAGAAACACAGTTCTGTTTCTCCCCACCCCACGTTGTGTCCCAGGGAGCACCAGTGGAGAAAAATCAGTGCTCTCAAAGTCAGATGCCAAACAATAGGGTCCCCGTTTGGAATGCAGCAAGCCCCTGCGTGGAAGGTTCTCGGGCAGCACGTACCGGCCGCTCTTCCTCTCTTTGTCTGCTGGCAGCGCTGGACTTCGAGGCAGCCCAGAATTCCCCCAAAACAGGCCTGACACCCAAGGATAAATTGCTTTTAATAGGTCCCAAGATGGGTTTACAAGAAGGGGTCTCCAGGAAGACGGTGGAAAGGTCAGACTCTGTAAAGGTGCAAACTGGGCTTTTGGGCACCAGCGATAGCTACCCCAGCCTTGGCCAGCCGAAGAGGGTTGGCCCCGGCTCCACTCGCACATGGCTTCTGAGCACCCAAAACAGGCCACTTTGCGCCCAGACAGTTCTCAGAAGGAGACGCTGCCACCCCCCCCCACACACACACCCAAGTCAGAGGGCTGAGCTTGTGCTGTGTCTCAGCCCCTGCCACCAGCGATAACCCAGCAGGGGGAACATGCCTCTCCGCCCCACCGTGTAATCTGCCTGAAGCAGCCACTCCCTCGGAGGGAAGCAGCTCAGCCCATGCCCCCACCTTCTCCACAAGACCAGCAGATGGAGAACATCTTAGCCAGTCTGCACAGTCAGGTGATGCGAAGTGTCCCCTGGACCCTGCCTCTGCCGAGCAGGCCACGTGGGGGAGGGACAGATGCTGAGAACAGGCCTCCCCCCAAGAAGGAACTCGCTGCTGCTTTTCCGGGTGAACTGTATCAGACCAGTCTTAGGTTCTCTCCCCCCCTCACCCTTCTGTGTCTGAAAAGAGTGAACCGAATGTTGCCACAATGGGTCCCATGCAGAGAGGGGCTGTCCGACAGGACGAAAACTAGGGACTGGGTCACCTAAGGGGCTGTGCACACTGTCCGTGCCTGTCCTCTGTTGGGAATTTTGCTAACTCACGCACCTCGGACACATCTGTGCGTGTGTGTTTTCCCTGTCTGTCACCCTGTCCGTGATACAATACTAAATTCCCCTCCCTTTCCTAAGGCCCAAGATAAAGCAAAGGGTCCAAACCTCACACATAATTATCATGGGCTTTTAGCCTGTTTCAGACATTCTGGGCTACAGAAAGAGGTCCTTGGCCCTGAGGCAGTGTCCAGAAAGGTTAGCACGGCTGGGGAGAAAGGCAAGAGAACTGGGTATTTCTTGTTTATGGGCAGGCACTGTTCTAAAGACTTGGACACATTATCTCGTAGTGTCCTCATTGTAAACCCGGGAAATGGGTATTGCTAGTTTCCTGTTGTACCTGTGGTAAACTGAGGCACAAAAGAAACAAAATAACCTGGTCCAGGTTACAAAAAGCCGGTAAGTGGTGGAGGAAGGACTTGAACCCGGGGAGTCTGGCTCTAAGACTCCCAGGCGTTACCACTCCGCTCTGTACAAAATACTAGCAATTGAGTGCTGAATGGCACAGGCCCTAAATACTGAGAGTGGCGAAGCCAGCCTGGTCA
The DNA here is from genome assembly GCF_007474595.2 of Lynx canadensis. Lineage (NCBI taxonomy): Eukaryota > Metazoa > Chordata > Mammalia > Carnivora > Felidae > Lynx > Lynx canadensis. The sequence continues at coordinate 12,724,900 of NC_044309.1, read as the reverse complement.
GGAGAGGTTCTGAGCTGAACCTCTCAGGTTCTTAAGAGAGAGGAGGGAAGGGAGGCATTGGAAGCAGGAGTGTGATCACCTGTCCCGGAGAGAAACAGCCGTCCTCCACCCTAGAGGCAGGCAGGGAGGGGGTGGCCAGGGAGGTGTCTACGCTGATGTCAGAGTTGGAAACCCAAGCTGACTGCAGCTTTAAGGACCCCTTTTCCAGATGGACACCGGTGCAAACCTAGGGGATTGCCGTGGGTTGTTAGCTACTGGGTTTCATGGCAGAGCCAAGGCTCTCAGCCGCCTCCTGCCTCCTAGGACAGCAGATGGTCTTCCCAGGGCCCACAGGGCACTCCTTCTCTTAAATGCCTCGCCCGCTGCTGTTGCCACAGGTATTTGGAGCAGGGAACAGGAGTCTGATGGACTCTGCGTTGAGGCGGTCGCAGCCAGGAAGGGAGCCAGAGGTGAAGGGTTGGGATGGCAAGTAAGGAAAAGAGTCCTGCGGTGAAGAGGGTGGGGCCCAGACAGGGACCGGGAATCACCGCAGGCAGAGGGCGCGTCCTGAGTCGATGGGCCCAGCGTGGACCACAGAAGAGGACGCATGACGTGAGCTCCCGGACACGCACCCCCAGCTCGATACCCACGTTGGTTCTCTGGTTCTTGGCAAATACTCCGTTTCTAAGGTTTAGGCAAAACAGAAAAGTCGGTGTGGTGGGAAGAGCCTGAAGGGAGAGATGCGGAGAAGAGATACGTTAATAACGGAGCAGGAGAAAACTCCGGGTCTGATGCGCTCTTTGTACAGCACCTCCCAGACCTGGCGAGCCTCCTGGACCCTGCCTCCCCTGCCTTCCCTGAAACACACGAGCATTTGGCCCCTGCGACTCTCGTGCTTGCACTCAGGCATGCCTCCAGTCCCTCGTCCTTTCTAACTCCGCTTTCCTGGGAGAAAGGATCGTACTGGGTCCCAGGAGCAGCCACTGGCATAGAAGCCGAAGTGGAAGGTTCCCATCATGGTTTCTTCTTATTTCTACAGGGATCTGTGGGGCATTCCTCCCCACTCTGCCACCAGCTCCTTTTCCGTGATGGGAGCAGCTCTAAATTGTCTTGCAGGGAAAATCTTCCAAATTAGACACCTTAAACTTGAGATCACGCTTTTTTCTTATGTTCACGTGGGGAACCCCAGGCCCCACCCCAGCACCTTGCCTTGCACACACCCACCCACACACGTGCATGCAGACACATGTTCCCAGATTTCATTTGCCAAACCATCTGCCTAAGGGACACACTTCACTGAAAGCATCCTGTAACCCCTTTTTTTTTTTTCCTCCCTACACCATTGATGTGAATTCCTTTGGGACCCATGTTTCCCACTTTTATTTTGTTTTGGTTTGGTTCTTTTAGTGTTTATTTTGAGAGAGAAAGAGAGCGCAGGGGAGGGGCAGGGAGAGAGAGGGACAGAGGATCCAAAACTGGCTCTGTGTTGACAGCAGAGAGCCTGGTGGGGGGACTCGAACTTACGAACCGTGAGATCATGACCTGAGCCCAAATTGGACGCTTAACCGACTAAGCCATCCATGCGCCCCTCGTGTTTTATTTTTTTTTTTTTATTTTTTTTTTTTTATTTTTTTTCAACGTTTATTTATTTATTTTGGGACAGAGAGAGACAGAGCATGAACGGGGTAGGGGCAGAGAGAGAGAGGGAGACACAGAATCGGAAACAGGCTCCAGGCTCTGAGCCATCAGCCCAGAGCCTGACGCGGGGCTCGAACTCACGGACCGCGAGATCGTGACCTGGCTGAAGTCGGACGCCCAACCGACTGCACCACCCAGGCGCCCCTCGTGTTTTATTTTTAAAGTCTAATTGCCTCTGTCTACTCCATACACAGATAGGCCCTATCTCGTACGTAAACGTTTGTGGAGGGGGGGGTAGTGGAGGAGATTGGCTCGACTCCATTCTGCCTTCCCTCTCCTGATTCTGTATACCCTGTCTGCCCTGTGAATAAATTTGAGATTGATAACCACTATCTCAAGGAACACGGAGTTAGAGCAGTGTAAGAAGTCTGGACTCCTTCGGGACTTCCCACAGGCTGTGGCCTGTGGTGGTGGTGATTAGAACAGAATTGACTTATCCTTCACCATAGGCAGCATTGCCGGCTGTTTACTAAAGGACATTGTCAAAGGCTCCTCCTGTTCCTGAAGTTTGTCTTGGCCCAATGCCAAGAGCTGAAGCTCAAAAAGGACCATCCAGTGACCTAGAATGACCCATCTTATCCCAGACAAGACAGAAGCTTGAGTGGATTCTGAACCCTAAGGAGCCAGTAAATCAAAAGATTAGCATTATTCGTGATAGCCCAAATATGGACATAACCTAAGTGTTCATTGAGGGATGAAAGGATACAGAAATTGTGGTGTGTGTATAAATACAACGGAATATTATTCAGCCACGGGAAAGAATGGAGCCCTGCCATTTGCAACAATGTGGATCTACCTGGAGGACATGATGTTCAAGTGAAATAAGCCAGACACAGAAAGGAAAGAACTGGGTGGTCTCACGAATATGTGGAATCCCAAAAGTCAAATAGTAGGGGCTCCTGGGTGGCTCAGTGGGATGAATGTCCCACTTGAGCTCAGGTCCTGATCTCACGGTTCGTGAGTTCGAGCCCTTTGTCAGGCTCGCTGCTATCCGTGCAGAGCCCGCTTCGGATCCTCTGTCCTCTCTCTTCTCTGCTTTACCCCTGCTCATGCTCTCTCTCTCTCAAACATGAATAAACATTAAAAAAAAAAAAAGTGGAAGCATAGACTGGAAGGGTGGTTACCTGGGCCAGGGAAGGGAGGAAGTAGGGAGTGTCGGTCAGAGGTACAAAGCTGCAGTTGGGTAGGACGAATAAGCCTACAGATCGAAAGTAGAGCACGAGGACTGTAGTTAATGATGTGCACTGAATATTGGATGTGAGCTAAGAGTAGATCTCCAGTGCTCTTGTGACACAACTATGTGAAGAATGATCATTAGCTTGACCGTAGGAATCATTTCACTGTGTATATCAAATCCTGTTGTACACCTTATATATATACAATTTTGATTACATTGAAAAGCTGGACTTTGCTATGTAGTTTCCTAAGTGTGTGTGTGTGTGTGTGTGTGTGTGTGTGTACGTACATGCTGGCATGTGTGTTCATATGTCCCCTTTATGCCAGGGCGTTTAGTTCCCACGGGGTTCTTGGTAAAAGCTGTCGACGGATCAGCGGAGTCCCTCATCATAAACATGCCTGAACCTTCTGATTCTTGCTGTCACAGGGCTTCGGTGACCAGGAGGACATTTGGACACAGTGGCATCGCGGTACATACGTGGTATGCATGTCCAGCATTGATCAAGTCCATCTGGGCTATGGCCATTAGCCAGCACCAGTTCTATCTGGACAGAAAGCAGAGTAAGGTAAGTCAGGGACTGGGAGGCACTTTGCAAAGACCAGGCCTTTCTACCAAGAGGGAAGCTTGCCTGAGGGTTGCACTAGGGCCTGAGTCTGGGTCTCCTAATTTAGGGCTCAGGAATTCGACGGGTGGGGGCGGCACCGTGTCCCCCGCCCCGAGAGGTGCACAGGTACAGACCTGCCTTGCGGAGTTACAGGAGGGAGGAAAGAGACAGGCTCTTCCAGAGGGTACGTCCCGTGCCGTGGTCAGGGGCTCTGGCCCTTTACTGCAGCCAGGTAGGGCCCTTTTGAGGAATTCCAAGCGTGCTTTCGAACTTCAGAAACCTCTCCTAGGAACGAGCTGTCAAGCCCTTTATGGTGTTTCAACAGTGGCATATTGTTTCCTTTTTGAGAGAGAGAGAAAAAAAAAAGCAACCCGTTTGCAATTAATAGACACCATCTAACTGTTTAGGATAATTGCTGTGAAAACCCTCCAGGCTTTTCCAACTGCCAGTTCCTTTAAAAAAAAAAAAAAAAAAAAAAAACTGGAAACATTTAAAAAAAAAACAACCACCCAGCCATTTCCCTAAAGTAGACCTAGAGCCTCAGGCCTTGGTAAACAGCCATCCTCCGAGGGAGGTTTGACCCAGCCCCAGTGCGGACGGACACACAGGTGCATTTTCTGGCGGGTGGGAGAGTGACGTCTCCTTGGTTCACACACAGCTTCTATCAACACTCGGCCCCCTCTTCCTCTACCGCCTCTGCCTGCCATGCTGCCTTGCCTTCCCTCCACAAGCCATTCTCCTTCATTAGCCCTCTGGTCAAGAGCCCCATCTAGACGGGTCTTGCCCCTTTCCAGAACCCTGCTGGCTTGGCAGAGGCGATGCAGAACTACCGAGGGAGATCCAGCCTTGGCCCCTGGGACGTTTTGTCCCATCATGTGGGTCCTCCGTGGGTGTGGAGGTGGCCGGACTCTGGCCTTACTGGGCCCAAGATTCAGCAGATCGGAGCCCTCTTGGATCCTGACGGCTTCCTCTTGTCTTACTTCCTGTCTGGGTGGCGTTGTTCTTTCCCTGGCGTGGGCGGAGGAGTAGCCGGAGAGACCTGGGGCCAAGTGGGAGGGAGGAGAAAGATAGTAAGAAAATAGGAGAAAAGGAAACAATCTCTCAGCTCATAAATCAGTTTCAAATCAGGGCCCTTCCTGCCAGGCTGTCACTGTGTCCATAACACGTTTTTCTCCTCTGCGAAGTCTTCCTGACCCCTTTTTTGGTCATTTTCTGGGATGAATGGGCACAGAGTAGAGTGTTTTTTGTTGTTGTTAGGCATAATGGGAGCATTCCACAGCTTTCCTGGTGATGATGGACATTGGCACAGGGATTTGAAGCCCAATTAGATCAAAAGAAACCGGGCCAAAGCATTTTGACTCATGCTTTAGCTTGAGACAGTGGGTGGGTGTCCGCATTATGCCCTCTGGTTGCAAGAGTTAGAGGTCAGAACCTTAAAACATTGATTTCCATCCTCTGCGTTGTTCGGGAATGGGTGGTGAGGGGTGGAGACCTTGGCAACCCTCCTGAACCCCACCACTGATGCCTCTTGGGGGCAGACCCCCCACACACACCAGTGGCACAATTTTGAAAGGAGAAAAGACAAAGTGTATTTCACCCTGAGGTTAGTACATTAGCTGTTTGAGCTGTTCTACCCTGTGCTGGTTTTTTGCATTGAGGGTCTCTTGAGTAACTCAAGAAGCAGGTTCTTTTTTTTTTTTTTTTCTTTTTTCTTTTTTTAATGTTTATTTATTTTGAGAGAGAGGGAGTGCACACCTGAGCAGGGAAGGGGCAGAGAGAGAATCCCAAGCAGGCTCTGCACAGTCAGTACAGAACCCGGCATGGGGCTCGATCCCCCGAATGGAGAGATCATGACCTGAGCTGAAATCAAGAGTCAGACGCTTAAACAACTGAACCCCCCCCACCTCCACGAGGTGCCCCAAGAGGCCGGTTCTTAGGGTTCTTCATTCCCCCTGTCAAAGATGGTCTTCCTCTGCAGTTGGAGAAGACTTCTTTGCCAGGCTAACAGGTCAGCCCTCTGAAGCAACAAGTAAACTGGGAAAAGTTAGTCTCAAAGTTCACTTATCAGCAGCAAGTATCCTTTGAAAGGCCAAACCAGGTGCCCACGCAATAGGGGAATTTCAGCTGTCCATCTCAGTGACCCCTGGGGGACGGAAGGAAGTACACGTTGGCCCGGGAGCGGGAGAACTTTCCCCCCAGTCAGCTCTGGAGGAACCAAGTCCTCAACCCACAGTGGCAGGTGAAGAATAAACTCCACAAGGAGGTCCAGGGACTCCATTTCCAGATCTCTGACCCTAGGCAAGTGTCTCACTGTACCTGCTTTGCCTCCCCGATGAGAGAACAAGGAAGGAAATTACTCACGGAAATTATTGATTGGCCCCATGACACAATGTGTGTGAAACCGCTTTTGGAATCAGTATTTTTATCATTATCATCGTTAATCCAACACAGTATCCCCTGGCCAACACTTGTGTAAAGGTTAAATTCTCTAAAAGTTTCCCAGATTAAATCAGAGATGATAAAATTCCCCTCCGGAATTACACCACCTTTCGTTTCTGGAATGCCGTTCTCTGTACAAGGGTGATGTGATGCGTCTCCGGTGGGCAGAACGATCTCCGGTGAGTGACGGCTGACACGCCTGGGACGAGTTTCCAAATATTTCTGAGCAGCCCGTGTTGGCTGGCACGCTGGCCATTGCTTCACACCCTAGTGAGTCGGGCCAGGCCAGCCAATCCTTTCTCCGAAGTGCTTCTGCAAAGCCCAGGCCTCCCAAGTGATGCTTATCAGCCCCGGAGACAAGTGTGGTCTAGTGGTTTGAGTCAGCAGGGGAGGGTGGCCAAGAAGTCTCCGGTTCTTCCCTGGTGCTGGTATTTTCTTCTTTCAGGATCCTTGTGCAAATCATGTAAGAACATCTCTCGCACGTGCCCACACACACGTGCTCCCTCTATCTCCAGAGACGGAGCAGAAAGAGCCCATGTTGCTTGGTTTCGTGCGGCTCATTCAGAATGAGAGGCTGTACAGGGACCAGCCACACCTGGTAACTTCTGTGTGCCGACCCCCAAGATGAGGAATGTTGTCCTTTCTGGATCCTGGCAACCTCTGAAGCCCAGAGCTGAGGACTGTCTTGTAGATATCAGAGGAAGATACTTGAAAGTTCAGATTGTGGAGCGTAAACATTAGACCCTATGCCTCTGAACTCCAAGCAGGGACTCGTCAAGTGGCCCTCTAGTCCAGACATGGTTCCTCCTCCTCAGTCATTGGGTTTTGTTTTTTTCTTTTTTTTTTTTCTTTTTTTTTTAACATTAAAAAAAATTTTTTTTTGACGTTTATTTATTTTTGAGACAGAGAGAGACAGAGCATGAAGAGGGGAGGAGCAGAGAGAGAGAGGGAGACACAGAATCCGAAACAGGCTCCAGGCTCTGGCCAGCACAGAGCCTGATGCGGGGCTTGAACTCACAGACCTTGAGATCATGACCCGAACCGAAGTCGGACGCTTAACCAACCGAGCCACCCAGGCGCCCCAACATTTATTTATTTTTGAGACAGGGAGAGACAGCATGAACGGGGGAGGGTCAGAGAGACAGGGAGACACAGAATCTGAAACAGGCTACAGGCTCCAGGCTCTGAGCGGTCAGCACAGAGCCCCACGCGGGGCTCGAACTCACGGACCGCGAGATCATGACCTGAGCCGAAGTCGGATGCTTAACCGACTGAGCCACCCAGGTGCCCCAAGAGTTTTGTTTTTTTTCTAATCTGTCCTCTGTTCTTCATTCCATCTAGATCAAAAGCAGGGTGAAAGCTTGGTAGGGGACCATTAAACCTCGCTCGTGGGATATCAGTAATAAAACTTGGTGGGGCAAGGCCCCCAAAGTAGGATGTCCAGAATTTTGGAGGCTCTTCTGGGATGTCCTAAAGACTTGACTTTGCCAGAATACAATCTCCCAATCCGTACTCATTCCTCTTAGTGTGTGCTCTCTCCACTGGGTCTGTTGAGTCATTGTGATATTTCCATTCAGAGAGAAGCCAATAATTTCCTAAAGCTTCTAAGAATCTGATCTCCCTTGGGAAAGGATATCTGTTGCTCCCTTTTCCATATTTTGGTTTTTGCCTCTGACACTGATCAGTGGCAGGATTGGAAGTGGGTGGGGATAGGTCTGGCATGTGGTTAATGAGATCCCCCAAATCCCAGGTTGAGCCATCGATCTCCCCTCATTTAGCAAATTGCCTCCAGGTCATGATTTGTATCCCATTCCTATTTCCATTCCAGTGGCCTTTATGTGTATTATCTAATTGAGTCCTTATCACAACTCCACCACATGGGTTTTAAGAGCTTCATTTTATAAACAGGGATCTGAGCCTCAGCCAGGTTGAAGATCCTGGTCAAACAATGGTTACCTGGCCAGGGCCAAGATTCCAGTCCAGATCTTTCTGACTTGAGACTCTGGGCCCCTTCGCATCATGCTGAGTTGGTCCGCGTCTCCGTGAGTCATTACATAACTGCAAGCGTCCTCGGCTCTTTTTATTAAAGCGTGGGCGTTCGTGGAGAGGGCTGCTAAAGACGGCGATGGGTGTGCTTCCTCGGCTTGCTCAGAGGGTAAAGCTCAACCAAATACACCCTGTGGACATGCCTGCCTTGTCCATGTGAAGTGAAAGGTGCTTCCTGCTTCTGCTGCAAGCCGGAGCACTGCAGGGTCCTGGTGGCCGCGATTAGGTCATCAGCAAGGAGGCCCTGACCTGAGGGAGGTGGCCTGGTTCTGAATGCGGGGACAAGAGTTGAGGTCAGAAAGGAGACCTCAGTCAAGGAAGGACCGATGGGATGATGCTTCATAGCTGGCAAACAGCAAGACTCCTGCGTTTCCTTGGTCCCTCAGACTCTCCTCTTCTAACAAGAGGAAAGCGCTCAGCTCTCGGAAGGCACGGACGTCAGCGTCCGCATCAGTGTGGAGGCCAGAGGAAGGGCGAAGGCACGGGGTGATAGCCTTTGCTGGACAGCTCAGGGGACTCGGGTAGAGAATGTCAATAAGGAAGAATGGATGATGTCTACCGACCCCTCCACGGCCCCCACTTCTGCCTCTGCTGGCTTCTCCTGTTGGGGGACAGACTTGGTCTCACACGGAGGGGGTGGTTGGGCAAATGCACGTTAAGTGACCGAAAAACCAAGTTCCAGACCGAGTTCGAAAACCATCGGCTTACGTGCTGTAGCCGACGGCCGTGGAAAGAAACCTCAGCACACGTATGGGTTCTCCCAGCATTGATACTGTTTTTGTTAGGCTCATGCTGTGAGTAAAGCATGTTGCCTGACGTACTATCACAACAACTGATTTCCTGAAGAAGGAAAAAAAAAGATCAAACACGTGTAGAAAATGCACACCCCATTTTCACTGACCGCAGGCAGTAGCTAAAAAAGGCAGTTTAAATGAAAAACAGTTACTTTTAGGAATGTAATTATGATTACAGACTTCTCTTCTAATTATTCCAACCTGTTACATTCAGCCAAGTCGGGCCATTAGCACAGTGGAGTGGAGCGTTAACTAAAATCTAGACTTTGGAGAGGAGAGTTAGGTATCTCGTGGTTCGTGGGTTCGAGCCCCGCGTCGGGCTCTGTGCCGACAGCTCGGAGCCCGGAGCCTGCTTCCGATTCTGTGTCTCCCTCTCTCTCTGCCCCTCCCCTGCTCACGCTTTGTCTCACTCTGTTTCTCAAAAATAAATGTAAAAAGGAATTTTTTTTAAATAAACACAGAATGAAGTCAGTACTCTTTTATCGAGAGCTGGGTTCCAGGGCACGGCCTCAGGCAGCCTTCACGTGCCTGCTGTCCTTTGCCCCTAACAGAACCTACAAAGGCAGGAGGTGTTCGTCCCATTGTATAAGCTGGGAATAAAGAGGTTTGGTGAGATTAAGGAACGTTCCCCGCACAGGGTCTGTGTGGCGTCAAAGCCCCTGCAGTAGGCACTGCACGGCACAGCCCGTGGAAGACAGAGCTTGGGAAACGTTATCCCTCGTGTGCGCTCTAGAGCCACCTCACGTGGGGAGCGTCAGTGGTCGGGGATGGGGCCGAGGAACACAAACGTTAAGAATGCTGGAAGCCAGGAAACGAGTCCCTGTGCTACCTTTCGGGACCCGAAGCCGGCGAGCAGTAGCCATTCTCCACCAGAGGTGAATGCCTCTTCACAGCCCGGTTGTCTTTTCCATTCTAGTCTAAAATCCATGCCGCGCGCAGCCTGAGCGAGATCGCCATCGACCTGACCGAGACCGGCACGCTGAAGACCTCCAAGCTGGCCAACATGGGGAGCAAAGGGAAGATCATCAGCGGCAGCAGCGGCAGCCTCCTGTCATCAGGTACGGCAGGGCCTCGCGGGGAGCGTGGAGGAGGCTCGCCCAAGCGCGGCGCCCAGCCCAGCGAGGCTCCGGGCAAGGCCGGCCAGTGGCAGCCGCGGAGGAGGCAGCTTGGCAGGCTCCCCGGGAGCTGGCTCCGGTTGTGAGACCGAGGTTTTGAGCCAAACGGGAATCTGAGAAAACCGCCCAGAGTGCCAGAGGGTGGGGGGAGATCCGAAGCAGCAGAACCAGGCAGCGTGGGAAGGACTGTCGGCCGCAGAAGCCTCTTGGGCACCCTCCAGAGCCTTCTGAATGCCGATGGCCAACGGTCAGGAGTGTCAAGTCCAAGGACGGGGTGGGGCGCGCTTGTGTGCCCTTAAAGGAGAATTCTACCAAGGAGGGGGGCTGAAGGCAGGCTGGTGGTGCTGAGCGACCCTCCGTCCTGCTCTCAGGCGAACTCCTCAGGACTCTGGAAGGCCAGAAACTCCAGGCCTTCGGAGAGTCTTGCTGTCACAGAATGCCACGTAGTGTCGAGCACCTTTTGCAACTGAGAGTCCCAGGGTCTGATTCCAAGTGTGTTTCTAAGAGCCCTGGGCAAGTCATTTTGTCATTGGATGCGAGAGGGACAGACTGGCTCTGCGTGTGAATTCGGACCGGCTGATGGCCAGAGTAGGGACGCCGTTGGCCACGGTGACAGGAAGAGGCGGAGGTTTGCTGAGCGCAGGAAGCGGGAGGGAGGGGGTCATTGTTCAGAGACGTTGAATGCAGGTCACTCCCCAGGCCACAGGATCAAAGCCTGATTGTTCTTGGGGACAGTGTACTCTTGCCTTGGAGCCTCGAAGGAAAGCAACAAGTCTTTCCCCTCCCTCATCCTCCAGAGTCATTTTTTCTTTCTTTCTTCCTTCCTTTTTTTTTTCCTTTAAGATTTCTTCCTGCCCTAACATTCTAGGAGTTGTCTGTAAATATTGCGTCCCTAGTGTCACCTCTGTTCTAGTGCATCTCTCTCTCTTTGATGCCCACCCCCACTGATGCTGTTTACCAAGCCCCCCCCCCGCCCCCCCCCCCCCCACTGTGCCCAGTACTGCTGTCCCTCCGTCACACTCAGCCATAACTTCTCTGCTGCTCTTGCTTCCTCGGAACCCTGCTGATGGGGACGCCAGCCGGAGCTCATGGGTTCGCAGAGGCATCCTGCCTGCCCACATCTCGGCTCCTCCCTCCATCAGCTTTGTCTAGATTCTTCTCCCCCTCGCCACAGTTCCCCTTTACTATACCTTCCCCTGTCGTTATTTCGTTGTTTGTCTTTGCACCTGGTGCTTCCAGGGTTGTAAAAGGCTGGAAGTGAAGATAGTCTCAGAGAGAAACAAATAAGAATGAGCCGTGAAAAGCGATGTCCTTCTAAGAACCAACTCCTTGGTTCACCAGGGTCTTTCCACAGCCCTAAGGACTGCACACAACAGCAGTAAGAGGAAACGGAGGAGGGCAAGAAGCTGAAGGGGTCTGGGCAGCCTCCAGGCCGGCAGAGTCCAGTCAGAGCCTCGACCCGGAGGACCAGGGGGAGGATGTGCCCCTCCCGGACCGAGAGGCCCGTTTACTGAGGGGCTGATGGAGCTTCAGCTCGGGGGCCCGCGCTGGCCAGGCCTTTCAGAGGGTTTGGGAGGGCCCAGCCACGTGTCCTCATGGCATGTGGTTTTGTGAACATAGTACGTTTTGCATTCTTTTTTTTTTTTTATCTTGAAGTGCAGTCCACGTAAGTGTTATGTTAGTTTCAGGTATGTAACGTGGCGATTTCACCATCTCTTGTGCTCACCTCAAGTGTAGCTACCAGCTGTCACCATGCAGCTCTGTTAAGGTGTCACTGACTGTATTCTCTAAGCTGTACCTTTCTTCCCTGTGACTTACTCATTCCATCCGTGGGAGCCTGTGTCTCCCACCCTCCTTGTCCCATTTCACCCTTCCCCCTCCCCTCTGACAATCACCAGTTCTCTGTATTAATGGGTCTGTTTCTTTCTTTCTTTTTTTTTGTAATGTTCATTTATTTTTGAGAGAGAGAGACAGAGCACAAGTGGGGGAGGGGCAGAGAGAGAGGGAGACACAGAATCCAAAGCAGGCTCCAGGCTCTGAGCTGTCAGCCCAGAGCCAGACGAGGGGCTCAGACTCACAGACATGAGATCATGACCTGAGCTGAAGTCAGAGGCTTAACTGACTGAGCCACCCAGGCACCCCTCAGTCTATTTCTGCTTGTTGTTTGTTTATTCGTTTGTTTGGTAGATTCCATGAAGAAGTGAAATCATACGGTATTTGTCTTTCTCTGTCTGATTTCTTTCACTTACCATAATACCCAGGTCCATCCATGTTGTTGTAAATGGCAAGATCTCATTCTTTTTTATGGCTGAGTAATATTCCATTGTGTGTGTGTCTGTTGTGTGATGTACACACACACACACACACACACACACACACACACACACACCCCACATCTTCTCTATCCATCTTATCAATCCTAAGTGTCCTCTATTAGTGGGCACCTAGGTTCTTCCACATCTCGGCTGTTGTAAATAATTGCATTATTTTCCGTAAATCCACTAAAATTATATAAGCTTCATGCCCCACAAAGCCTGGCTCTACTTCTGCCACCATAGGTTTACCATAAACCCCTCCCTGCCTCAGATTCTTCTAAATGTTTTCAGCAGTACAGCGAGGCAAATGATGATAATTTCTGAGGCCTTCAGCTTTACAGTGAAAGCTGTAAAAAATGCCGCTGTCTTGTATCTAAGAGGAGGTCCTACAAAACCTGAGACCCACATCTCACATTATGGCCACTCTCAGTCCCCTGCTGAGGGGCAAAGGGCAGAGCCATAGTCAGTCCCTGTGTTTGTGCTCTAGACCCTTCTAACCCCTGGTAAAATCCAGAGTCTCTGCTTTGAGCCTGGATTTGTCTGCCCACGGTCATCCTCATCCAGCCACAGATGAGCCCCACCCATCCCTCAGGCTTCGTGAGGTGTGCATCCCTGCTGTGGTTTCTTAGCCATTTGGAAAGCCGGGTACTGTGCGAATTTGGCACGGTTCTATCCAGAAGGACAGTGGATTCTTCCAGCTCAGTTCTTAAACTTCAACGCGCATCAGAACCACGTGGAGGGCAGTTCAAACACAGATAGCTGAGCTCCAGTCCCAGGGTGTCTGATTCTGTAGGTCGGGGGTGAGCCTGAGAATTTGTATTTTTAACAAATCCCTAAGAGATGCCGATGCGGCTGGTCTGGGGACCACACGTTGAGAGCCACTCTTCCTGCTGAAGAAGAGATAGAAGCCTGAGGTGACGGTGTGGCTTTGGAACACAGAACCCAGGTATCCCCGCTTTCGGACCTGTGTCTTGGGCCGTCTTCTCTGGCCGCTCATATCTGTGAGCCTGTGGGGGCACCATGGTGGTAACGTAACCGCAGCCACAGATCAGGTTGTGCCCGGGAGCCCCAAATCTCCTGACGTAGAACTGACATCACTCCGTCATCAGCAGATGAGATCCAGATTTTGCAGATGAGAAAGCAATTCAGCTGTGTCCCTGCCACCAGCATAATAGAACAAAATAGTACAGTAGCAAATAAAGCATCTTTACCCCAAGATACAAAAGTGACTTTCAAATGTGTGATAACTTCATGTCAGGGAGTCTACTTGGGAGCTCCTGATGCAAAGACCTCGCCCTCCCCACTTGCAGAGGGACTCTGTTCGTGGGCACTGACTCCTCTGCCCTTTCCCTGCCCGCCCTCTGCCATACCGCTGTGCGAGGGGAAGGTGGGAGAGGATGAGACCGGGAGGTATGAGCCGTGCCCCAGGACCAGATCAGGCAGTGCGTCAAACTCTGCCCAGCCCTGCCAGCCGGAGCCTGAAGAAGTGTGCTTGATGTCATGCTGAGGCTGAGGGTCCGTGGGGACACCTCCCTCCCGTGACTTAAGAAGACAGTGGAGGAGAGACTCCAAAAAGGAAAGAATATAGGCCATGAGTTAAAGGGAATTTCTGGTGTCCACAGATGTGGTCATCATTTCCCCCTGGGGGTGCTGATCGCTGCCCCTCTGTCTTGTGCGGGAACAGATGCCCTCAGCTGAGACCAGCCCTCGACAGCCCCACCTGGAAGGGGGTGTTTCCCGTCACCCACAGTGAGGGCGTCCAGCCCTTGGCTTAGAAAACTCCACAGCCGGAGGGCGCCTGGGTGGCTCAGTCGGTTAAGTATCTGAGTCTTGGTCTCAACTCAGGTCATGATCTCATGGTTCATGGGTTCGAGCCCCGGGTCAGGCTCTGCACGGAGAGTGCAGAGCCTGCTTGGGATTCTGTCTCTGCCGCTCACCGACTTGGATTCCCGCCTGCTGTCTCTTTGTCTTCCAAAAACTCCCGGCTGGCTAGTTTCCCACTAGTTTCTTTTTGTCCTTCAGTGACCTCTTGCCTGTTTCTCGAGAACTCCTTAGAAATGTGTTCCCCCAGATGGATGGGGCCTTGCTCCTGTAGGGCAGCCCTGATTTTAAACACTCTTTTTATTACACTTGCCAGACACTACATTCTACTTCTCATTTAGAAAATACAATGTGTCTAATCCAGTATCCCATTTGATCAATTAGTTTCCCTCCTTCACCTATTGCCTCCTGCTTTAAAAAAAAAAAAAAAAAAAAAAGGGCTCTAATAAATATTCCTTAAAAACATTTTGAGAACTGAGTCCTCATTTGAAAATCCTTTTTTCTACTTCTAGCTCAGGGCCTGACATCCAGTAGGTACTCCAAACACGATTCAAAAAAAAATGTAACATTACATTTCCTTGATTTATAACTAGAAACACATACCTTCTGAACCCCAGCCTCTGTCAACCACCAATCTGCTCTCTGTATCTATGAGATTCAGTTCTGGGTTTTTTGTGTTGTGTTTTTTTTTTTTAAGTTCCACATATAAGTGAGATTATACGATACTTGTTTCTCTGACATACTCCACCTAACTCAGTGCCCTCAAGGTCCATCTGGGTTATCCCAAGAAGGTGAGATTTCGTTTTTTTAAGGCTGAATAATATTCCATTGTACGGATGTGTCACATCTTCTTGATCCCTTCATGGATGGGTTGTTGCCATATTTTGTTGTAAATAACGCTGCCGTGGATGTAGGGATAGGTCTATCTTTTTGAGTTAGTGTTTTCATTCTCTCCAGATAAATACCCAGTACTGGGATTACCGGATCATATGGTAGCTCTGTTTTTAAATTTTGGAAGAACCTCCATACTGTTCCCCACAGTGACTGCACCCGTTGGCATTGCCACCAACAGTGCATGAGAGTTCCTTTTTTTCCACAGTTGCCAACACTGGTTGTTTCTTGTCTTTTTGACTCTGGCCGTTGTGACAGGTGTGAGGTGGTTTCTCACTGTGGTTTTGATTTGCGTTCCCTGGCGTGTGACGAGCGACATTGAGTATCTTTTCATGTGTTTGTCGGCCATTTGCATGTCTTTGGGAAAATGTGTGTTCCGATCCTCTGCCCATTTGTGAATTGGGTTGTGTGGGTTCTTTGCTGGTGAGTTGTAGGAGTTCTTTTTTTTTTTTTTTTTTAATTTTTTTTTTTTTTTTTAACGTTTATTCATCCTTGGGACGGAGAGAGACAGAGCATGAACGGGGGAGGGGCAGAGAGAGAGGGAGACACAGAATCGGAAACAGGCTCCAGGCTCTGAGCCATCAGCCCAGAGCCCGACGCGGGGCTCGAACTCACGGACCGCGAGATCGTGACCTGGCTGAAGTCGGACGCTTAACCGACTGCGCCACCCAGGCGCCCCAGAGTTGTAGGAGTTCTTTATGTATTTTGGATATTAACCCCTTATCAGTTATATGACTTGCAAATATCTTCCCGCATTCAGGAGGTTGCCTTTTTGTTGTGTTGATGGTTTCCTTTACTGTGCAAAAGCATTTTAGTTTGCTGTAATCCCCCTTGTTCATTTTTACTTCGGGTACCTTTGATTTTGGCATTAGATCCAAAAAATCCTTGCCAAAACCAATGTCAGTGGTATAGGATTATTGAAATTAAAATCTGAAAAATAGTAGTAAAAATCTTGCACGTGGTCCATTTTAAGGATCATCTATGTTCCTTTTTTAAAAAATTTTTTTAATGTTTATTCATTTTGGGGAGACTGCACGTGAGTGGGGGAGGGGCAGAGAGCGGGGGAGACACAGAATCCGAAGCAGGCTCCAGGCTCTGAGCTGTCAGCACAGAGCCTGACACGGGGCTCAAACCCATGAACTTCGAGATCGTGACCTGTGCCGAAGTCAGGTGTTTAACCGACTGAGCCACCCAGGCGCCCCTAGGATCATCTGTGTTCCTGGAGCTCATGGTTTCTTGGGCCTTGCCTAGAACTGTCACATACCCGCCACTGATACTCTCCTTCGGAATGTACTGTATCACTTTATCTACTGGCCTCAGACCTTCAAAGATTAAATTTGTCAAATATCGTTCATCCTTGCTGTCTTCTATCCACTGTTTCACCCTTATCTGTGCCCAAATTGGGGTGTAGCTGACCCTCGTAACACTGTAATATTGTTGTGGGATGAGCTCTTTCTTTAGCTCCCAAACCTTGCTTGGTGCAATGCACAACACTTAGAAAGCTAGAGCCCCTCTCCTCAAACTGTTTCATACTGTTTATTGATGTCAACAGAGAAAATATTTCCAAGCTGTTAGTAACTTTGAGGCTGTTTTCCTATTTAAAGGCATGTAAATACCTTTAAAATTACTGACGTCCAGTACTTGGCATCTGAGGTATGAGTTGCTAAAGAAACAAAGCCATGTCGTTGCTATTTATTAAAGAAGTTGGAAGTCTACATTTGCTAATGCCCTGAGCCACAGGGCTAGCGTTAAAAAAAAAAAAAGGTCCACGTAGTTGAAATGATTTATTAAGGCTTAGTGCTAAGCCCCCCACCCCAAATTCTTCAGTGATGATACATAGGACTCTCTCACATAAGACCTATAGGCCCCTGTCCCCAGGAGAGACCCTTAGAGGTAGTGAACCATCCAAGCCCAGGAGGCAAGACCTGTGTTGGAATAAAAGGAATATACGTGTTAGGACACCGAATGCAGTTCACACTGTAGGAAGGTTATAGAACCCATATCCCAAATTCATTTGCAGAAAGGCCCTGGGGACCAGGCTCAAAAAGGATGTGAGGACCCTTGTCCCCAGAATACATCAGCTGAGAGATGGTGAGGTCTTCGCAGAGTCCCCCTGCAAGAAGGGATGTCGAGGCAGCTCAGGCTGCCAAGCCAGGCCAACAGACCCGCTCCCCCTGCCCTCCACGAGCCGGGTGCCATCTTGGCCTCGTCACACGCCGTGCGTGGCTGGACGCTGCGTAAACCCCCTGCCTGACTGCTGTGGGCACTCTTCACTCCGTCCTGGGGGAGCCTGCGGGTTCCCTCCAGATTCGCCAACACCTCTCCTCCATTGCTTTTGCTCATTGGTGCTTCAGGTAACTTGTTTGCAGAGGCTCAGACAGAGTTACAGAGGACAACTATGAATTCAAACCACTCGGTTATGATGTTTTCAGCGTTCAAAAAAAAAAAAAAAAAAGCACCTGGCATCTTTTTTGCGGGACTTCAAAGGGGTTTGTTCCTCTCTTCCCTTCCCCCATTTCTTGGTATCTCAGAAAAGATTGGAGAGGGACAGAACATGTAATAACCAAACAAAAAACAAAGAAAACAACAGCTGTACTTGTCCTGGTAGCTGAACACGCACAGCCTTTCCATAGCTCGTCCAAAAGTGGGAGAGCGCGTAGGCTTGTCCTAAGCATTGTTGGGACGACTTGCCAGAACGGAACAATTCTGATGTCAGTGGGGCATGTAGGGGCTAAGGGAGACCTGGTTTTGCCCTCAACCTTTTTTTTTTTTTTTTTTTTTTTTTTTTGAGAAAGAGAGAGAGAGGGTATGCTGTGCACAAGGTGGGGGAGGGGCAGAGTGAGAAGGAGACCCAGAATCTGAAGCAGGTTCCAGGCTCTGAGCTGTCACCACAGATCCCAACATGGGGCTCGAACTCACAAACCGTGAGCTCATGTCCTGAGATGAAGTCAGACGTTCAACCAGTTGAGCCACCCAGGCACCCCGTGCTCTCAGCCTTTAAAAAAAGTTTTTTTTTTTTTTAGTATTTATTTATTTTTGAGAGGGGGACAGAGTGTGAGTGGGGGAGGCACAGAGAGAGAGAGGGAGACACAGCATCCTAAACAGGCTCCAGGTTCTGAGCTGTCAGCACAGAGCCTAACGTGGGGCTTGAACTCATGAACCGTGAGATCATGACCTGATCGGAAGTCAGATGCTTAACTGACAGAGCTGCTCGGACGACTCTCAGCCTTTTTAAAGAAAATGGTGCACAGCTTGGGAAATACCTTGTGTTCTGCAGGCCCATGTGGCTTGTCTTGTTAACCACCTGGACAAAAAGATGGTACTGTGTGTCCCCTCTGAGATGAAACAAGGAGACTGGCACTGGCTTCTTGACTGAAAATCCAGGGGCATAAGCCGCGCGTTTGCTACAAAACAAAAGGATGTGCTGTGTCTATAAATAGGAGCCGGGCTGGGTGATTAATGAGTTGGCAGTTGAGTCCTCTTTGTCGTCGTGATCAGCAGGATTGCGAAGCATGTGGTGTGGGATCTTTGGTTTAAACAAACAGCACCGGGGCAAACCCTGCCGCCTGCGATCACGCCCCAGCTCTGACACTCGCCGTTCTGGGGGAAAACATGTGCGAAGCGCGGGGCCCTCGCTTTGCCTGGGATCCGTCCACAGGCATTACTCACCCGTTCTCACATTCTCATTCTCTGAGTGCTGGCACTTCCTTCCATTGTCAGGAAGTTTATTAATAACTAATGTAACAATGAGGATGCCAGCTATCTGACATCTCTCCCTACAGAGAGCTGATCTGATAGGCGTCAGCCAGCTTTACGGTCACGGCTGTATTCAGGTCAACACACATTGCCTCGTGCCGGTACAAATCACATTGTCTTTTGGTTTGTGTGGGTTTTTTTTTTTTTCTTGTTTGTTTTCCTTTCTTTCTTGCTCTCACTCTGTCTCCTCCCTCTGTCTCTCTCCAGCCTCTTAAAGTTCTCTGGTAGCAGCTCCCTGCCTCCTTTTGAAGGATTCCAGGGGCTTTAATTTGGGCCATAACCTCCGTGCTCTGCAGGCGGGCACAGCCGCACAGGCCCTGCCAGAGGGCTGGGGTTCTGCCAGGGTGTGCTCACGCCGGACCGGGCAACCAGTGAGGGGTGACACCTGTCCTGTGGGATGGCTGGGTCTGGGCTTTGCTTGAGCGGGATGGGCCGGAGTCAAAGCTGAGAAAGGAGGGAGACCGGTGGTCCCTTTCTGCCCGCCTGTTAGGGGAAAAGAGCCTGAGTAAGTCATTTACAGTGATCTCTTTCTGCCCTTGGGTATTAGTACCAAAAGAATAGTAAAGAGTAAAGAGAACCCGAGCGGAGTAAGCACGTATAACCTAAGCAGGCTCCTGTCCAGCGCTGAAATTTTAAACACTGGAAAATAAATACCCCTGTGGTCCCTCATAGGCATCGCTGTGTTCCCATTCAGCCCAGCGCTTTCGATGCCGCCGCGGAATTAGAGTCTGGGAGCTGGAAAGATCAAGCCCCTCATTTCACAATATAAGAGAAAGGGGGAACCATGTGAGTTACCCATAAACAGTAGTTTGAAATGGATATCGAACTCAATATTTTTATTAGATACTGCTGCTAATTTTTATAGTCAACTATTCAGCCCCCCCCCCCCCCCGTTATATTTGTCCTCTCCACCCATTGTCGGAAGTGCCCCTGAGCAGTGAAACGACCACACGGTAAAACTGTCGCAGAGATCCCTACCCGCCACCCAGGTGCTTCCATTCCACTACTCATTCAGATGGACTATAATTGCTGAGCCCGATGAGAAGTTGTCCAGGCATATGTTTTTCACATTAAAAACCCCCTTTAATTCTTGGAGATGGTCTCCAGAGATCACACGTTTAACCCGAAAAATCCGCAGTGTGACAGCATTTCCCATGGCCTCTCAGGACATCTTTTGTGTCAGGAACTCCTAACTGAGGACTCCTAAGGAAAATGCCTGTCTGT
The DNA here is from genome assembly GCF_007474595.2 of Lynx canadensis. Lineage (NCBI taxonomy): Eukaryota > Metazoa > Chordata > Mammalia > Carnivora > Felidae > Lynx > Lynx canadensis. The sequence goes on along the minus strand of NC_044309.1, from coordinate 12,705,041 downwards.
TCGTCACGAGGAAGAGTTGAGACCTCTCCCTCATATTTGTTCTCGAGGTGTCAGCCAAAACTTTGCCTTGCAGCTTTTAACAGATCGGCTGGGAATACGCTTTTTCATTTTCTTTTTCCTTGAAGACTGAAACAAGACAGATTGTCCTTTCCTTCCCTTCCTTTTAGGATAACAGATTTCTTTCTTCCTGGGGGGACTGTTTCAAATTTCCCCTCTTTTCAAAGAGGAAAGCACCCCTTCTGTCTCCCGAGATCGGGGGGCTCTTAGTCAGGATCCCATCTGTGTAAAAAAGAGATGAGCCACAGTTCCTGACAATGTGTTCTTCAGGGGATGGTTACTCACGTCCGGTGCCGAGCGGCTCAGGGTCTTTGGAAAGATTGGAGCAAATTCTCCATCGCAGCTGAACGAGGATATCCGTGCATGTGTTTGCCGGCTGGAGGGGAGCTGGTGTTCCCCACCCCCACATCCTGCCCCAGGCAACTGGCTGCCCACCGGGTGAGGTGTCCCCCGGCTGGAAAGTAAGAAAGTGAGGAGGCTGTTCCTCCAGAGCCGTGGGACAGGTTTTTACCACATCTCTGCCGGGAACATCTGCGGCGCTGGTCCCATGGTATCAGTAACGCCTTCAGAAGATTCCCAGATAGGCACCAAAAGCGACTTTCTGGCCTTGAACGCATCAGGCAGGTTCTCTGGCTGTGGCTGGATGGATAGGAATGGTCCTCTGTGAGGTCCGGGGTTTCCCTCTTCCCCCACCTAAATTAATCCCTAAATTATTAGTGACCTGTTTCTATCAAAATTCTTTGGATTCAGGTTGAAACATAATAGTAAAGAGCCAAGGGGCGCCTGGGTGGCTCAGTCTGTTAAGCATCCGGCTTGGACTCAGGTCATGATCTCGCGGTTTTGGAGCTCGAGCCCCGCGTCGGGCTCTGGGCTGACAGCCTGCTTCGGATTCTGGGTCTCCTTCTCTCTCTGCCCCTCCCCCACTTGTGCTCTGTCTCTATCAAAAGTAAACAAACGTAAAAAAAAAAAAACAAACAAAATAAAAAAAAATAATAAATAGCCCAACCCGAAAGATTGTGTTTTCAGTCTAGTCTCCTGCAAACATACAGTTGACAGCAGTAACCAGGAAGGCTCCCTGGGGCGCTGATCTGATTGGCTGGCAATGGAGCACAGAGAGCATTTCAGCTGATTAGACTGGAGGTGATAGCTTCCTGGGTGGATTACCTAGTTGGCCCTGAGGTGAGGGCTCCCTCCCGTGTGCTGTTCCCTCTCTCCTTCAGGTGGCCTTGCTGATCTCCGGCCTCTTCCTCATAGGCAGCTTTTCACCACCCACCCCACCCCGTGCTCTCTGAGGGTCGGGCCTCAGGTGACGTCGAATCACCTGTCTCCTCCACCACCACCCCCGCCTTGCTCACCGATGCGTGTTCTTCAGTGGCTCACCCGAAGAACCCCTCGGCTCCTTCTCCCCCTTCCTGCGGCCTGCGTTTTAATCCACGCGGGATGTGGAAAGAGTCTAGGGGTGAAAGGCAGATATGATTGCGCACCACACGGTTCTCCTACTGCAGCAGCCCAGCAGTGACCGAGACAGAAAGTTCCTGCGCCCCTACCGTTTCCTTGCGGGTGTGAGGTGGACCAAACAGAGCCACCCAGCTGGAATCCCAGCCCTGCCTCCCTACGTCCTAGTGACCTCTTCTGCGAAAACAGGGATGGTGTTTTGGTGAGGGTTGTGTGAACTGTAGCACAGGGGAGACTTCTGTCAGGAGTCTGTGAAAAGCCACTCCCTCCCTGGTTCCCTCCCCACCCCTCACCCCCACCCCCCCCAGTGTCCTGATGGACAGGGCAGTGGTAGTACCTGCCTCCCACCAGCCTTGCCCGCCTCTTGCCTACCCGCTAACTAGCCTTCCTCTTGTCCAATTGGCATGCCAACTCCCCATGAAGGCCAGGAACACTGTTGAGTACAAAAACTAATGCTCATGTAACATCTGTTGTGTTCTAAGCTCTCTCAGCATGTCTGAGGCATTCTCTCATTGGTTCCCCCCAACTTGTGAAGAAGGTCCCCTTTCCGTTCCTGTATCTTAGGGGAGGAATCGGAGGCTGAGAGGCCTTGTGTCACGTTGCCAAGGCCCGGCGGCTAGTGCGTCGCAGAGCTGGGACACAAGCCCAGACCTGCTGACTCACCCACTGGTTTGTAGACTTGCGTCTTCTTCTACTTCTGTCTTCTGGGTGTGTTTTCTGAAGAATATTCACCTCACCCCTTCCAGAAGCGTGGTGCTGCTTCAAACTTTGGACAACCGGGTGTTAACGAATTACTTGTCTCTTTCAAAACACACTCCCATCACCGCCGCTTTCTTTTTTGCTCCCGTATGGATTCATCATGTGTGTGGACAGCCCTTTCCAAGTGGCACTTGGCTACTGTTTTGTCGACCCATAAAGTCTGAAACCTTGCTCTTCTCGGATGGTTCCAACCACCCTCCTGCTTCGTTGATCCCAAAGATGGCTCAGAGTAACTGCTTTTTTAGCATCCAAACTTACACATGTGTGCTTTGGTCTGTCGATAAGATGGAGAGGTAACCCGGCCCTTTCAGCGCTGGTTGATAATTGGACGTTCCCTTCCAGTAACTGAGCGTGGGACCAGAGTTGGCCTAGTGTTTGTCTTATCCGGAGGTGGGGCTGGTCAAGAGGAGGGAGGTTGACACTGTGTGTAAGGTTACTTTTGTGACAATTGAGGAAAGGACTGAAGGAGACAAGAGGGAGGTACTTAAGTAAGCTGTTTGTTAAGTAATAAATTCCCCGTGTTTGGAGCCATCTTGGAGGTTGGTTAGTTAGTCATCTTCTGGATGGGGACATGAGGGCTCCAAGAAGTTAGTGACCCCGAGGTCTGACACCATTTCATAGCAGACACGTGATGGAAACCCAGGTCCTTCCTTGTCCATCACTGCTCCTCTGAAAGATAGCAGCTTTACTTCTTTATAGCTTCCAAAAGGCGAAACTAGCAACCTCAGAGTGATCCATTTGCAAAGACGTATAGGTGTTCAGATAACCAGCAATGGGTAAATCATAGCAACAGAGAACTTCTGTGTCTTTCATCAGGTCAATGATTTCTCCATCTAGAATCATTCTTTATTCATGAACCTTTCTGTTGTAAGACTCCCGTTGACCTCCCGAGGCCCTTCCCTGATTGAATTTCTTCCTTTCTTCCAGAGTCATTGTCTGTCACTTGAGGAGAGTAAGAGTGAATCCGTGAATCCCAACCCACTCGAGGCTCTCTTGCTGGCCTCCCTCATATGTGTCCCCCATGACAGGGAATGCCCAAGGGCACCTGTGGAGGGGGTAAGAAGCCCCTTGGCATCACAGAGACCTGGGACTCCTTCCCCTGATGCCCCTGAGCTTCCCTCTGTGGTACTGTTACTTGGGTACCCTTGCCTCTGGGCACTTGGCCACTTCATCTTGTGGTGGCCATGTTTGCCTGGTTCCGGGTAACAGCCCCTCAGGCTCAGAACCCTTCCCCAAGGGTTTCCTTTAAAGAAACATGCCCTGGGAGCCTCTTTTCAAATGCATAAAACAGATAAATACAGAACTCCCTGGCCCAAGGAGCCTGGAGTGGGGCCCCTGAACCCCGGAATCTCCTTGACCTTGTTCCCACCCCCATGTGCAGTGGCTCCAGAAGCATAATTTGCAGACTCAGGGGCTCAAGAAACAGTTTGAAAATACTGCCTTTGTATGCTGAATTGCAGAGTGAGGTCTTTTCTTGAGCAAGAAGGAGGAGGTAGTTTCAATGGTCTCTTTCTTTCTAGTTCTACTGTGTGTTTCACTCCTGTTAAATCTACCCGAGATCTTGAGGACTTACCTTTTCCAGGCACAGTGATAAGTGCTGTATGTGCGTGGTCTCGTTTAGTCTTTGCAACAGATTAAGGAGGGCGGGTCATTTGCCCAAGGTCGCACAACTCATGCGTGGTTTAGAGCCCATCAAAGCCAGATCTGTTTTACTGTCTACTCACCATCCAGTTACCGCTAAAAAAAGAAATCTGCATGGCCAGTCCAGGGCCAGCTCAGTTACTTTGTAAAACTTTTACTTGGTATAGTCCTCATAAGGCAATTTTCAGAAAAAAGGCAGGAAACAGAGCCAGCCAGTGTTGGTGGTTTCAGATAAAGATAAGGGCCTCTTGAGCCATCCACTCTCTCTTATGTGGGTTTGGTATTTGGACTAATTATAATAAATAATAATAATTTAAGTGGCGCTAATGAGCCCTATAATTCAGCACCAAAGCTGAGAGACCAGATCATCCAAACATGTTGGATGTTGGACTCCCAGAGTCCAACGTTCCTGTGATTTCTGCCATCCTTGGACACACTGAATCCTCAGACTTAATAAATCATCATTTCCTATCGAGGGGTTAGGCAGGGGTGAAAGGGAAAACAGTGAATTTTTCACTGGAGCTAGAAATCCTTTAATCTAATTGGGTCCAGGTTTCCCCAGGCCTGTTTTTTTAATTTATTTTTTACATTTATTTATTCTCGAGAGACAGAGAGCGTGAGCCGGGGAGGGGCAGAGAGAGAGGGAGACACAGAATCTGAGGCAGGCTCCAGGCTCTGAGCTGTCAGCACAGAGCCGGAAGCGGGGCTCAAACCCATGAACTGTGAGATCACGACCTGAGCCGAAGTCAGATGCTTAACTGACTGAGCCACCCAGACGCCCCAGGCCTGTTTTTTTTTTAATCTGAAGTCTGACTTCTTCCCAACCTTTACTTCACGTCGTTACTAACGCCTTAGATGATGGAGCAGAGGGAAGCCCATTAGGTGTCCCTGTGTCTTCCATTTTGATTGGTGACTGTCGCCAGGAGAACCAGATTAAGATGCCGGGTGACTGAGCTGTGCTTCCTTGGGTGGGTGTACCCTAGAGGTAGCTGAGTACTGACTAGCGCAGGGTAATTGACCTACAGAGGTAACAAAACCCGAGCCGTATCAGAAGGGGAGACTGCAGTATTGTCCCAGCGATGTGTTGCGTGAGTGTAACAGCTTAATGTCTGACAACCATGAGGAAATGGGAGCCTTAGTAAGATTCAAGGCTCTTTGTTTGGGTTTCCGATTGAACTTGGAGTCCTGCAGCTGAGCATGACGAAACTGGGGAAGAGCTGCAAAAATTACTGAAAGTTTGGAAGGCAGGTTCTATAACTTCTAGGTGCTCACAGGTACGAGTTCTCTTTACCAGGCTGAACTGCACTTTAATTATAGCATCCAAGTTTATGGCTGATGACATTTATGTGTGTGTTTGTTCCAGCTCATATTTATTAGCCACTGTGGAGGCATAAAGGTGGTACATTCCTGCCGTGAGAGATCGTCTCTATTTCAAGCTAAGATGGGGTGGAGGAGAAAAGTAAAAAGCCCAAGTTGGAGTCAAAATGTACTTAGCCATAAGACTTTTTGAGTATTAGGGTTATAGGAATCTACCTGCATGGTAACTGAGGGGTAACTGAGGGGGTAAAAATGGGGTTTCTTGCTGAAAGACTAAGTAAGAAAGTATAGAATAGTGTATTTAGAGGGATGATGTGAGTATAGCAGAGCTTTGTGACACAAAGGCATGAAAGACTTTTCTAGACTTAGGATTCTGAGATGCTTTCTTTACCCTTGGAAGAGAACAGTTGAGTCTAGCGATTTCAGTTGCATTGTTCTCACATCTGTCATCTGATCGCTGAATTATCCCGAAATGTTCCATATGGAAATACAATCCCTACCCACCTCTCCCCAGAAAATCCCGCTGGAACTTTTACTGGGATTGCAAAGATTGTCTTGTTTAATTCCTGGAGCACTGACATCTTTACATCAGGCTTCCAATCCATGACCATGGTAGACCTCTTCATCGTTCCTCCGCAGGGTAGAGTTTCACTGTAGAGATCTCGCACATCTTTCACTAGACTTACCCCTAGGTATTCGGCATTGTTTGATGCTCTCGCAAATGGCATCGTCATCCAAGCCCCTGGAGCGCATACCTGATAACACCTGTCCGTCTCTGTGGGCATGAGAAGCAAAGTAATTCCGAGCTTCTCCATTCCCAGGGCGTCGGTGGGCCTTGTTGGAACCCACCAAGGTAGAAATGCAGAATAGCTTCACTGCTGGAAACTCGCTTCAGAATGCAAAGACTGTGGCCCGGAAAGTGTTTTTTTGGTCCAACCTACATTCCTCCGGTTGGCATTCTAGCTTATTTTCCTTTCGAGTTTGGTTCACAGTTTGCCTTCCACCAAGATTTCATATCTAGCTGTCTGCTGCTTGAATCGTCACGCAGATACTTCCACCCTGCGTGGTAAAATACGTATAACTTTCATCAGGAGGGATGGTGCTCGTGATCCAGTATTACGTTAAAAAATATATAATGAAAATCAAATTTTATTCTTGAAAGCTATGCACTGAGATAAAAAGGTCAAAAGAAAAAAAGTGTAACGGTGGTTATCTCTGGGGGACTTACTTACAGACTACTTTTGTACATGTCTCGATTTTCAAGTTTTTTATGAGAAACATGCAACCTCTTTGAACTTTTTAAAGGGAAAAAAGGAAATTAAAGGTGTGCATTCAAATGACTGGCTTGGACTGAACTTCCCCCTTCACTGTGTAAAGGCTATCAGAACACGCTAGTGAATTAAGACAGGCATATACCACATATCTTGAGGTAATCAAGAAAGACAAACTTCTTTTTCAGGGGTGTAAATTTCCCTGCCAGTCCTCTGGGCAGCTGTAAACTCCACTGAGGGCCAAGAATTGGCTCCTCGCACCTGGGACTCGGCAACACCTGTTTTATGTCCCCCTCCCATGATTCCTGGGCGAGACCCACCTCCCCAGTATGGGCTCCAGGGAGGTTCTCCGCGGTCCAGATGTGTCTCCCCCTTCCGCTGCTCTACTAACCCCACTGTTTATTGACAGGTTCTCAGGAATCCGATAGCTCTCAGTCGGCCAAGAAAGACATGCTGGCCGCCTTGAAGTCCAGGCAGGAAGCTCTGGAAGAAACTCTCCGCCAGCGGCTGGAGGAACTGAAAAAGCTCTGCCTTCGAGAAGCTGTAAGCAGTTCACGTTTTGTGCGTGTGTGTCCTCCTCTGTCCTCGCATAGTTAGAAAAGGCAAAGCTGGGGATCACACGGACAGCATAAGAGGGAGGCGGGACCTCTCCTGGTCCACAGATGTGGGACACTCACAGCCCCGCCAGTGCTCTGTGACGAACAGGAATGGGCCTTAATGAACCACTAGGACAGCAATTAATAAGTGGCTCTGCCCGAATCCTAAAGGGGACCCCCACTGGAACCCAAATGACCGTAATGGCAGTCCCGTATAAGTACTCGGTGCACCATAGTTTATAAGGCGTCTCCTCCTGTGATACTCCCTCAATGGAGAGACTGGCTTGCCACCATGTAACTAAAATTTTTGTGCCTGAGTTTATGGCCATGGTGGTGCTTGTTTGTCTTGATTATATTTCACATTTATCTTGGGAAATCCTATTGAGAGACCTCGGTGGAGATCAGCAAGGAAACCAAGGTTTCACTTGATATACGATCCCCTTTAAAACTCATGATCTGGTGTTTCTTTCACTTTTTCTTTAAATGAAGTCTTAGCCTGGTGAGATTTTTAAATTGTACGGAAAGCAATGCTTCCTCAAGCCTCTATACACCAGGCTCGAGTTTCCTTGGGATTTTGGCCCTGTGCCCCGCCCCCCCACTGTCTGTATTTGTTTAACATTTATTTATTTTTGAGAGAGAGAGAGAGAGCACGAGTCGGGGAGGGGGCAGAGAGAGGGAGACCCAGGATCCGAAGCAGGCTCCGGGCTTCGAGCTGTCAGCACAGAGCCTGACACAGAGCTCGAACCCACGAACCGTGAGATCATGACCTGAGCCGAAGTCGAACGCTTACCCAACTGAGCCACCCGGGCACCCCAGAAAAGTTGGTTGTTTAATTCATTACTGTGCGGGGCGGGGGGGGGGGGGTGCGTACGCACACACATGGATGCGGGCACCCTGGGGAGGGCGACCGTGCTCGGCTTAACCTTATACAAAGAGCTCTGTTGGTGAAACAGTTCGGAATGGGAAGCAAAAGAGGTTCCTGAGCTGACGAGTGTCCTCCCCTCCCCTCCCAGCCCCAGTGCCTTGTCGCAGGAAGAGTGAAACAAGGGGCTATAGAATGAGATCGCATTACTTTTCATCTTGGCTTAATTGCGCGCTGGCTTGATTTAAACGCGAGCCTGCTCGAAGCTGACCCACATGAGCACAAATGCACTGCAAAGCTTTGGAAAGCAGCCGGCCCGGCCAGGGGATCTGCTCCCTGATAGTCTTAGCATTAGCAACCTTTTTATAGAGACTGTGCTGAAAGCAATGAAAAAATATGGGCTTGGGTGTCTGTCTGCATTTAATAATTTGTAAAGCCTTGTTTTGTTTTTAGTAAAGGAAACGTCCCTAAACCCAGCAGGGAATCAGCATCCGAAAATTGGAGAAGCCTGTCAGGGCAAGGTTAGCATGCATTATAAAGGTCTCACTGTCTCTCTTAAAATAAAAGCAAAATAAGGGAAACCGAGCTCCCGCTTCTCAGAGTGTCGACACCAGCAAACAAGTTGGGTGGAAGAAATAACCTCTCAGGAAACAGATTGCTTCTGTGCTTGCTCAGCTAGTCTCCCGACTTCCCCGCAGCGAAGGGGCGGGAGAACTTTCTCAGTAACTGCCCCGCTCTTTGTCTGTGTCACACGCACCACATGCCCTCAGCTCCCTCTCGAGGAGCCCCGTTTGTCCGCTGGGGCGCCAGGCGGCCCAAATGCCGTGCAGTGCGGCAGGATGTGAGCAACGTAAGAGCAGAAGGAACCAGGCCGACCACCCCTCCACGAGAGCTCAGCTCGTGAAAGCGCCCCTGCCCCGTGCGGGTCTGGTTCCATGTGAAATCAGACGAGTCATGGAGAATGAAGGGCTTGACTCAAACGCCTTCAAGGGGATGGTGGGAGACCAGTAGCCTCATTTTTGAATCCAGTTTGGTGCAAAACCACAGACACTTTGGGGTTCTAAGTCAAATGGCCAGGTTAAATCACATTCCCCTCCTTTTTCTAAGTTTCGAGGTAAAAAAACGAAAGTCCTAAGAATATAAAACCCCCAGTGTATTGTGTTATTTACAGGCAGGCTTTTAGGGAAGCAGATAAAAGTGTTGCATAATAAACACAAAACTACTTTGGAGACATTTGAACTACGTTCCCTGTTTTAGAAAACCGGGAAGAAAATTGCAGAGCATTTCATACTCAGTAGTTGGCCATTATGTTGTGAAATGCTTACAGTGAGGAGTTAAAAGTCCAAGAGTTCATTTCCTGGTCGCCTGGACACAGAAGGAAAGAGACCCAGGAGAGGGAGCTGCCTGTGCTTATACATTCACACACACACGCACACACACCCTAGTCGCACACACACCCCAGTGCATCCACATCCACAGCCTAGTGCACACACACACCAGTACACACACACCCAGTGCACACACATACACTCCAATGTATGCACACACACATATAGCGGTGGGGAAAGGCCAGATCAGTCCTCCTATAGAAAGTGGGTCCAGACGCCTGGGCGGCTCAGTCGGTTGAGCGTCCGACTTCGGCTCAGGTCATGATCTCATGGTTTGTGGGTCCAGGCCCCGCGTCGGGCTCTGTGCCAACATCTCAGAGCCTGGGGCCTGATTCATATTCTGTGTCTCCCTCTCTCTCTGCCCGTCCCCTGCTCGTGGTCCCTCTCTCAAAAGAAACATTATTTAAAAATTAAAAAAAAAAAAGGTGGGTCAACACCTGGGGTCCCACGTGTGGGGCTGTCCCACCCACCGGCCACTCGTACTGGGCTGCTTGCACAAAAGCTCTTTGTGCAGACAGACAGCCGAGCTCTTCTTATCAGAGTGGCCCCTGGAGTCTCTGTGCCCTGTAGACATGGACTGACGACTGGCAACCCGGGGCTGGGCTTTGCCTGGAAGCGGACCCTGTGCAGTGGAGATGCACAGTGGCCGTCCCACGTTCCCTTGGTCCCTGGAAGTGACCCCGTGCTGTTGATGCCCTGGCTCTACCAGTGGAGTAGCCACTGACTCAAATCTGATCTTTATTCCCAGACGTCATCCCTACCATGGAGCCTAGTTCTAATCCTGAATCATCCACAGACCTCAGCGTCAGCCAGGATCATCGTCACTGTGGTGATCTGTCAACTAAATTCAGTGTCCTCATACTCACACAGTTAGATTTCTAGAGCTGAGAACACACAACAGATCTTTTTTAATGCCCTTGACAGTAACATAGATTAAAGTTTCAGTTTCTATTGAAACTCTAGAAATCCATTTCTATTGATTTTTTTGGTTTTGGTTTTGGTTTGTTTGGGTTTGTTTTGGGGTTTTTTGTTTTTTGTTTTTTTTTTAGAGAAAGTGCGAGCGGGGGAGGGCCAGAGGTGGGGGGTGGGGGGGAGAGAGAGAATCCCAATGCACAGCCTGAAGCTGGTCTTGAGCCCATGACGCTGGGATCATGACCTGAGCCAAAATCAAGAGTTGGATGCTCAACCGACTGAGCCACCCAGGCGCCCCAAAGCACATCGGTTCTGTAAAGAAAGGACTGTTCCTACAGTTTTTCTGAGACATGAAATTGCGTTTCAGGAGCTCTTAGGTGCGTCACTAAAGGCGACTGTTTCGAATCTGTGCATGGAATCTGTGCACCAAAGTGTACGTGTGTGTGCACACGTGCATCCTGGAACTCAAGCGCATGCCTTCCTCTGATTTCTCTTCTCTCTCCTGCTCTTGCACGTACGCAGGAGTTGACAGGCAAACTGCCCATTGAGTATCCCTTGGACCCGGGGGAGGAACCACCCATCGTTCGCAGAAGAATCGGGACGGCCTTCAAACTGGATGAACAGAAAATCCTGCCCAAAGGAGAGGTGTGTCCTTGATGTTGTTGGATTCTGCCACGTCAGCCATATTTGTCCCACGTGTTAGGGCTTCCAGACTTTCTGTAACCGTTTCTTCATTCTCCCTGATGCCAGATGCCTTTTCCCTTTTGCTCCGGGGTATCTCACCTTTTAAGCTAGCTGGTTAGTCAGTGAGGGGCTCCCCTCCCTAGGATTAGTTACCTTGCTCCTCTGTGAACGGGGAGCCAAGTGCGTGGCTGCCTGCTGTGTGCACAGGGAAGCCAGGTGTGCTCCCAGGGGAGACAGGCAGGACGGAGCTGGGGACGGGAGAGCTCTTCCTTCCTAGAATAGCTCTGTGCATGTTCGTGCCAACTTGGGGGTACTTCCTTTCACTGATTCTGGACTGATCTATGCAGGGACAGGTAAGGAAGACAGGGCACCACGCGGACTTCTCAGTAAGCATTTTGATTTCTGTGGAAGTTGTGTGTGGAACATGATAGGCCTGTCACAAGTGGCTACGTTAAGCTTGGAAGAACATCCCAGCAGCACACACTTGGGCCTGTCTTTTTAAGGACCTCCTGACCCTTTGTTACTGGGAGCCCAGCACAATGTGGAAGAAAACCACCAGAGAAGCAAACGGGTGCAGGCACCCCGTTGTCGGGGGGAAAGACAGCAGGGTCTGCCCTCGGTGGCCTTAACTTCACGTTGCTGCGAAAAGTGCTACCAGACTTTCAGCAAGATGCTGGGCCCTCCTAATGTCACTCGTCTGCTTTTAGGGGACCCACTGAAGCTTTGCTTTTTCATCCTCTTTGGCACTAAATGTTGGTGGGGGGCTGGGGCTGGAGAGGTCAGGACTGGGGAGGGGGGCGGGGGGAGAGTCTTGGGTCTCCCTCCAGTTAATAAGCTATCCAGCCTCAGACCAAGAGAGATTCAAGGCCAGGCAAACCTTCAGGCCTCAAGGCCATGTCCAGGAAATGTCTTTCCAGATTTATTCTGAATGAAGCTACTGATGAAAATGCTCTTGAACAGAGGGCTTAAAAGGACAGGCATCAAAGCCAATGGAGGAGGGAATGCCATGTATGTGTTTCCATGCACAGACTCTAAAAAGTGATCGGGGGGAGCTCACATTCTTGTGTCACACCCGCGGTGGGTGAGTGTGAGGGTGAATCCCAAGGGGACACGAGTGCCCTGCAGCCGCCAGCAGGGGATCAGTCTGAGATTGGCACTGGCGGGTCCCCGGGGGGACTGGTAGACACCTCAGAAGCTTCATCCACATCACAAGCTGCTCTCCCAGAAGGTAAACTTCCCAATCCTTACATCTCTGAGCCTGAGAAACACTTAACTTGCTACTTAACACCTGCTTAATCGCGCTCAGCGGCCAAGAGTTGCTGAGCAGAGAGGAAACAGCGGGGATGCATGGCTCGGGGTCAGGACGAGGTGGGGGGTGAGGGTGGGTGGGATTCAGGAGACCACCCGGTTGGGCATTTTTCAAACCCGGCTGTCGGCAGGATTGCCTGAGGAACTGCCATGCCCTTAGGCCGGACAGACGCCTGGCACTAAACTTACAAGAGCAGACCCCACCTTCGCGAGTGCACCGTTGTTCTTCCCGCAGCCCCGAGGGCCTTCTCACCAGCGGCTCCCTCACACTGTCCAGGAAGAGAGGACTGTCCTTTCCTGAGAAGCTCATGTGCAGCCCTGTCTTCCTTACCTGTCCCTGCATAGATCAGTCCAGACTCAGTGAAAGGAAGGACCCCCAAGTTGGCACGAACATGCACAGAGCTATTCTAGGAAGCGAAGAGCTCTCCCACCCCCAGCTCCGTCCTGCCTCTGTCTCTCCTGGGAACATACTTGGCTTCCCCGTTCACGCAGCAGGCAGCCACGCACTTGGCTCCCCGTTCACACAGCAGGCTGCCATCTGGACAGGCAGCCCCGCGGCTCTGTGCTCGTCTCTGCTGAAGGGGCGAGAGCGCGTCCTGGGCTCCCACACTGGGGCGGGTCTCGGTGCCAGGGCTCTCCTAACCACCCGGGAGCAGCTGCTAGCAGGAGTTACCCGCACAGAGCAGCCTTTGTCCTCGGTGACTTGTTTGTTTCAAGACCCCGGGCGGGAATCCATTTCCATATTCTTCTCCCTCCGGGGAACAAGTGCAGCCAGCCCTGGAAGGAACCGGAAGGAGTTTATCAATCTCCTGAACAGTTCTGTGTAATCTTCACCTCCTCCTCCCTCCTGGGCCCCACTCCCCTCAACAGGAAATGAATCCGGCTAAGAGTTCTGTGTTGGATGGATGGAGGCTGTCGGCCTGGTGCGTGCCTCCCACAGGCGAGCCTTTTTTATCCGGCCCTGAGCTGGAGAGATCTGTCCATCCCGACAGACGTGGTGATGGGTTCCCACGTGATTAGGTCGCTTCCTGTCACGTTTTTGCAAGGCTGCGGATCGCCTGGGGCAGGATGCACGGGTGGCCTCCCCGGGCCTCGCGGGCAGGTACTTGAACACCCCTCTGCCGAGCAGCGGAGAGGCGGCGGGGGGCACGCCATCTCCGTTCAGCCGCTGCGTCCGCCAGGCTGTTTTCTGGCAGCCACAGCCGGCAGGCCGGAGGGAGGTGCCCCAGGGGAGGAAGGAGAGCGCCCCGAAGCAGGGCTGCTGCGCCCCCCTGTCCGCGCCTCCCAGCCCAGAGCTGCTGAGAACAAGCAGGTGTGGGCACGGCCGGAGCTGGCACGAAGGGCTTCCGAGAGAGATCCCGGTGAGCGGGGTACGTCCCAGCACAGAGGGCTCAAAATACGAGAGACAGAGGGCACGAGTGTGAGGATGGGGAGTCACACACGTGTGAGCTCCTGTCGGTGAACCCACCGCACCCCCTGCCCGGGATGGTGAGAAGCGCCAACCAGACAGGCTCCGAATTTCCACGAGGGCTTGGTGTCCACGAACCTTGCAGTGGGGATGGTGGTAACCAAGGCAGGTGGCCCCCCGCCTGCGGCAGGGGAATCTGCTTCTCAATGATGCCACCAGTGGAGAGACCGACGCTTGTCTCCTAAATGTAACGGGAGCCAAGAGTCTCGAAAGTGGGGGTGCCCCGGGCACTAGCTGCCAGAGGTTTTAGGAGAAGGGCCATTGCAGGGTCAGGCGAGGTTGGGGCTAGGCCCCGGGCCTTGCTGATTTCCTCGGATGCGTGTCTCCCAAAGAGTAGGGCTCGCTGGCCCTGGGGCAGGGGTGGGGAGGCGGTGTCCCCCTGCCCCGCGTCCCACTGAGTGTAAGCCCCTGTCTCCCTCCCACAGGAGGCCGAGCTGGAACGCCTGGAACGGGAATTTGCCATTCAATCCCAGATTACAGAGGCCGCCCGCCGCCTCGCCAGTGACCCCAACGTCAGCAAAAAACTGAAGAAACAAAGGAAAACCTCTTATCTGAACGCACTGAGGAAGCTGCAGGAGATCGAGAATGCCATCAATGAGAACCGCATCAAGTCTGGGAAGAAACCCACGCAGAGGGCTTCGCTGATCATCGCCGGTCAGTGCTAACTAAGCCCGCTCCCCACAGGGGCCCCTGGACACTGGCACCAGCACCAGCCCCGAGAGCGGGTCCACAGCTGACTCCCTGCATGACCCGCGCAAGCTGTTTAACCCCCCGTGCCTTATTTTTGGTCCAGAAAGTGAAGCTCATAAGGCCCGGTAACCAGATAGGAACAACACAGCGTGTTCAGGTCCACACCAGAGGATCCCACAAACCGAGCTGTCCAGATCCCTGTCCGCTGTGCCCTGGGAGAGCCAGCAGCCATGAGCTACATGCTCTCATCGGCCCTCACTGGGAGCTAGGCTCAGCTAACCGTGCCTGCCCAGGTTCTGATGTCCTCGGGGACCTGATCACCCTGCCCGTGTCTGGAAGGAAAGAGGGTGGCTGGGGTCCGCTGCGAGCCAGCACCCCCGCCGAGCCTGTGTCCTCCACAGACGGGCTGTCTCCAAGGGCCCCCTGTCCCAAAGCCGAACCCCGGGAGGACTGGGCCACCCCACTCTGATTGTCTAGAGTCCTGAGGTCACGACTCCTGGTCAGGAGGGTTTAGAAGCTCGGGTGATTACATTTGGCAAATGCTAGAAAGAAACCCCCCCGAATCCACCCACGGCCGTCGAGTCCCCCAAACTGTTTTAATCCTTCTTTCCTATGTCAGCAAACTCTTTGAAACCTACGTCAGATACTCCTTCATGGTTTACGCATGTTGCAAATACTTCTTCGGGAAGATAGAAAGTGGGATAGAGGTGACCAGGGGCTGGAGGGGGAGGCGGAATGGGGAGTTAGTGTTTCATGGGTACAGGTTTTGTTAGGAAAAATGAAAAAGTTCAAGGGATGGTGATGGTTGCACAGTAGTGTAAACATACTTAACAGCACTGACCTGTTCAGCTAAAAACGGTTAAAACAGTGCATTTTACGGCGTGTATATTTTACCACAATTACATACGTATAAATCATATGTACTTATAACATACGTAGAGCACAATTGTGTCACCTTAAAATGTGGGCAAACGAGGGAAGCAAGGCTCTACCAGGGCCTCTGCCCCCCAGTTGCCCCCATCCCACCAAACAATACAAATAAAATAACTTCGTAGTTTAGAAAAACAAGAGACCGTAAAAAAAAAAGAAATCGTTTCTTCTAGGAAATTTGGAATAACCATCTTTCCCCATCCTGCCCTGTTGGCCTTGGCCAAGACTTTGTCACTTGCTTGCCCACGTCCTAACAGAGCTGCAGTCAGCCAGCCTTTCTCCGTCTGAGGCCTCTGTGAGACCTCCTTGGGGAGGCCCAGCTCTGCAGAAACCTCCAGCACGGTCGCCAGAGCCAAGTTTGGGAGGGGTACCACAGGGACAGACCTGTCACTGGTCGGCCCCAGAAGAGCCTGGTTCCCGGCCTGCCCGGCCCAGGCGGTTCTGTGAGCGCTGACAACAGAATTCATATTTAAACAAGTATCTGTCCCAGCGGCACATGGTCCCATGCAAATTTGCAGCCATTGTTTTTAAGTGCTCAAGGATATATTTTGCCACCGCCTCAAAATGTTTCTGCCACACTTGAATTAGAGGAATAATTACAGTTCTTCTTAGTTCCTTAGTCTGGTGTTTTATTTCTTTTCTTTTTGTTTTTGTTTTTTTTTTAACATTTTCCGAGAGCAAGAGAGGCAGAGCATGAGTGGGGGAGGGGCAGGGAAAGAGGGAGACACAGAATCGGAAGCAGGCTCCAGGCTCCGAGCCATCAGCACAGAGCTTGACCCGGGGCTCAAACCCACGAACGTGAGATCATGACCTGAGCCAAACTCAGACGTTTAATTGACTGAGCCACACAGGCACCCCTGGTGTTTTATTTCAAGAGCTAAAACACTAAATTTGGAACTTCAGATTGGGACCTTTGCTCTTTTTGAACAGAGCAACTCCAGACAAACCACTCCCCCTCGGTGGCCTCAGTTTCCCCAGATGTTAAGAGGGGAGGACTATTTTACTGGCTCCCTCTTGGGCACGTTCTCATGGTTAACTAGTATCTATAAAAATAAGCTTTGGGGAGATAGAAGCTATAGTTAGCAGCCTGCGTTCACCACTAACGACTTAAGAAGTTTACGGAGAAGACATTTATTGCCACAAGACCAAAGCCAAGTCCTTAGCTAGTTTCGCGTGTACCAAATACATAGCAGTTCACTGCCTTTGGTTGGGTTGGAACACGCCCTGAGATCGGGCCGGGACAACGATGTGGCTTAACCAGGCCGGGCAGCCTTTATCCTGGATATTAAGCTGCTCGGCACGGCAGGGTCCAGTGAAACAAGAGTGCAGATACACAAAGACTGGCACATCGCGGTGTCAGGAGCGAGGGATGAGCTAATGACCCACCCCAGGGACTGTCAAAGGAAACGCCAAACAGCATTTTGATTGTACTCCGTGTGTTCTTTCTGGTTAGAAAGAGGAGGATGTGGGACGGTCCCAGACGTATGATTTTTACAAGTAGGTCTTTGTCTAAGGGTGGGCTGAACTCATAGACTCTTGCTCTTTCTCTTCTCAGATGGAAATATTGCCAGTGAAGACAGCTCCCTCTCAGATGCCCTTGTGCTAGAGGATGGTAGGTTGTCCGTTTCCTGCTTCAGAACTCGGACACGGATTAACGGGGATTAAGCTGTATGCAGTCTGGCACAGCCCGGTGGGAAGACCAGAGCCAGGCTGAGGTGACAGCAGGGTGCCCCGCCAGTCCCTGGTTCGCAGCACTCACCCACTTGGGGGTAGGTGGGCACCGCGTCAGCTCGGGTCTGTAGGAACTTCGGTGTTTCCCATGGCCCAGAGGTAGGAGGTGAGGTCCATGAACGGTGTTCTCTGTTTTATAGTTGCCAAAACCGCATTTAAAAAAATTTTTTTTAGTGTCTATTTTTGAGAGCGAACACGCGTGCACAAGGTAGGGAAGCGCAGAGAGAGGGAGACAGCATCCGAAGCGGGCTCCACGCTGACAGCAGAGAGCCTGATGCGGGGCTGGAACTCACAGAACCGTGAGATGATGACTGAGCCGAAGTTGAATGCTTGACCAACAGAGCCACCCAGGCGCCCCACAGTTTTAACTAAACACCATGTGCAGTTTCCTTTTGAGTATTCATAGTTTCTGGAGGAAAGACATGGTCTTTGGTTGGATCACAAGTCTAAGATTGAAGCCCACTAGGAAAGCCTGGGAGTAGCAGGAAGAAAAACCTTCCATACCTTCCTGAGAAATCTTGAAAACCAAAGAGAAGATGTCCCTTTAGATTCCTGGTCAGGCCTTGAAATTGTCTTCCTGTTCGCCATTGACCTCTGAAAACCCAGCGGTTATCAGGATATTTTCTTGGGAAATTCTTAGAAAAACAGAACTCATCCCCCATGCCCACACCACCACCACACACAGGGGTAGAAAGAATTCGAGGCATGGGACCATCTCTGAGAATGTTCCTGTGGGTTTAAATCAAAACTTGGGAGGCCAGGACATTGACGATATGGAAATCTATTAAGTGGCAGTTAATTTTTCTGCCATTTAGGAAAACCTCAGGTGGGCAGTGCTGAGTGGCTGTTGAGACAGAAAACCTTAAAAGGTCTGCCCGACACATAGTCATGATGGGAATTGCAAGGATGAAAATAATTGCTATTGATGTGGGGAAAGGCTGGCAGGTTATTTACCCAATGGTCTTGGCCCTGCTGTTAGCAATCAGGTCATAATATTTTTGTCCTCAGCATAGTTCTGCGGGTGGGGAGGAAGCCAGGCTGTGGGGGAGCAGGGAGAGGGGCTTTGAGTACGAGCGATCCGGCCCTGGTTTTGGCCTCTGTGGACTTCAGTCTCTCCAGACGAGGGAACAACAATTGAGCGAGATTCCTTTGTAAGACAAGAGTTGGGGGAGGTACGTGTTGTTGTTGGCTAACGTGGGTGCATGGATGGCGACTCGTTTCCTCCTGTGTTCCGGACCCCCTAAGGGGCATCATCGCCTCAGTTGGACCATTGCAGGCTTGCCCCTCCTAGGGGCTCTTTGCTTTACTGATTGGAGGGGCGGGCGCATAATAGATGCTGGGTTTCAAGGTTGGGGGATGGAGAATTAGGCTTTGGATAAGAATATGAATTGTAAATGGACTGCGGGGCCAAGTGAAAGGTGGTTGGAGCTTTTGGGGTTTGCTTCTGTGTATTTTTTCCCTTCAGACCCGGCCCTTTGCCTTCACAATGAGCACTGACTTTTCCCCCCCTCCCCCCCTGCTCACTGCTGTTCCCTCACCCCCCCAGTTGTTCACCCTGATTATCTTCCTTAACCCCTGCCTCGTCTCTCTCCCAGCCTTGCCCACTCGGAACCCTGACGGTTGACTAGCTCTCACACAGGATTTTCATCCTGACCCCTCCGTGCGTAGGAAGTTCCAGAGTCTTCCTAGGGCTTTCAGACCACATTCCCCACTCAGCCTGGAATCAAAGAAAAGCAGAGAGAGTAGATCCCTAGAACTGCCAACAGATAATGATGCGCAACATACATAACTTTCATTTTTTTTTTCCTAACAAGTATTTATTGAGCATCATTCCAGGCACTGAGGTGATAGAAGCAAACACAACAGAACCCTCCTGGAGCTGAAACTCCCCCAGACCAAATTAGACGCTTCAGGTCTATTGAATGAAAACTTTACAACATGTTAATGACTATGTTTTGCTCTTTGGTATGAAGCAATCATTTGCTGTTGGGATTTATTGGCACTCAGGCTTTACTCCATCTGTAGCTAATCAAAAGTGAAAACTTCTCTCCCCATTGAAGGCTGCTGCTTGAAGTTTAGGTTTGGTTCATTCTGGTTTGACTTGTCTCGGCAACTGGGGAAGCCGTGGGGTACGCTCGTTGCCTGGACGGACGCCTGTCTGGATTGTGGGGGGCGGGGGTGGAATGTGGTCATTGAGCGAACGCCTGTCTGGATTGCAGAGGGGGGGGCGGCTGTGGGTGGGGGTGGGAGGATCTGTCTGGGTCGGTGGGAGGGACCTTTGCTCAGTTCGTCTCTCTCCATCTCTGTGCAGAAGACTCTCAGGTCACCAGCACACTGTCCCCCTTACAGTCTCCTCACAAGGGACTCCCTCCTCGACCACCGTCACACAACAGGCCCCCTCCTCCCCAGTCCCTGGAGGGACTCCGGCAGATGCACTATCACGGCAGCGACTACGACAAATCCCCCATAAAGCCCAAAATGTGGAGTGAGTCCTCTTTAGATGAGCCTTACGAGAAAGTCAAGAAACGTTCCTCCCACGGCCATTCCAGGTGAGCTGGGTCGGGGAGATCACATGAGCTTGTGGGAAAAAACAAAGGGCTGTCCCAAATAGCACCCACAAGTTTCAGAATCCGCACCAGCTTATTCCCTCCCTCCTGGGGCGGCCTTAAAACAGTGCTGCGCTCGCAGCGCCCTCTGCTGCTGACCCTGTCAAGGTGCAGATCGGTCGTGCAAAAGGGAATGGGGGTTTGGGGCTCACAGTGTCTTGGCAGATGGTCTTAATGTTGTGAAATGACACGGAAATTAACGAGGGAGGCTTAGGCAGTGCCCTTCTGAAAAGGCAAGAGAGAGTCTACTCCCAGGAATCCCAAAGTGGTTCAGAACCCTACAGCATCATCCAACAGGATTCCAGGGCCAGACAGCTGTAATCTTAGCCGTGCATTATCAGCTCATTACTCAGCTGATACTGCAGAGAGATTTTTGGAAGGCATTTTGGTCTGTTTCTCTGTTTTTCTCATTTCCTTTAATTACACCCTTTAAAGCTCCCAGTGGCTGTCCAGACAGGTAAATATTTGTCCGCTGGAAAACAGAAACTGTGGTTGAGGGCAGGAACTTCACAGAACAGTCCACTGCCTGTTATGCACAAGGCTGATGAGGGTTTCTTTCTTTTTTTTTTTTTCTTTTTTTGAAGATTTTTATTTTCTAAGTAATCTCTCCATCCACCGGGGGGCTTGAACTCACAACCCTGAGATCAAGAGTCGCATGCTCTTCTGACTGAGCCAGCCAGGCGCCCCCACTAGGGTCTTGGTTTCACACTGTGGTGCAGGTCGGGGCCGAGGACCCCCCCCCCCCCACAACTGGGGCGAAGGCTGAGAGCCAGAATAGGAATCTGGGGGCGGGGGGGCAGACCGAGGCGAGCTTTCCCGACACCAAGGCTGGGGTCCGCGGCCGGGCAGCTCCCCGGGAAGAGGTGCGGTCGTGTGTGGCCGTGACCAGCCTGGCATCCTCTGGTTTGCAGCAGTCACAAGCGATTCCCCAGCACGGGCAGCTGTGCAGAAGCAGGCGGGGGCAGTAGCTCCCTCCAGAACAGCCCCATCCGCAGCCTCCCTCACTGGAACTCCCAGTCCAGCATGCCGTCCACACCAGACCTGCGGGTCCGGAGTCCCCACTATGTTCATTCCACGAGGTGAGTGTACCAGGCCTTTGGGCCACCTCCGTCCCTAGACCAGACCTCCCTTTGTTAACCTGGGCAATGCCCCCCAAACTGGCCCAAAGAACCGGTAAACTGGGGTCAGGCCGGAACCAGTGAGGTAGGTTCTCGTTAATGCAAAGCGGGAAGAAGAATCCGGGACGGCAGCGGTGAGCCCCTGTTAGCTACGAGACCCGTTCGTATCCCAGGGTCTACATCCGGGAGTCACCTGGGAAATCTCCAGGCTTCTGGAAACAGTGGGCATGGAGGGAGTTTCCTCTCTTTTTTAATTTTTTTAAAGTTTGTTTATTTAAGCAATCTCTACACCGAAAGTGGGGCTCGAACTCATGACCCCGAGATGGAGAGCCACGTGCTCTACCGACTGAGGCATCCAGACGCCTCACGGAGGGAGCTTTCCTAATCAAAATGGAGGCAGGAGAGGCTATCCAGATCAGCAGGGAACATGCTGGAAACGGAACGACCTTGCACTGATAGGGGGTGGTATTTATTCTCTAGTCTTCATGTGTCTTCCCGCTGAGGCCTGGACTTTTTAATGTCTCAGGGTGTAAATTCATTGAAGAGGAAAAGGAACTGGCAGAAGTGAAGTGTGAATCACTCCTGCATTTTCTGAAAAGAGGCACAACCAAAGCCATCATTTGATTTGATCAGATTGCGTAGGGATTTGCATACGCACTGATTGCGTAGGGACTGTGGCTCCAAGGATGGGTTTGTATAGGATAAGTTGGAGCTCGCCGGGCAAGACTGATTCATTCTTTCAGGTAGCATACTTGTCACTTGCCTGTATGCACGAGGTACAACCGTAGGGACAGAACAGTGAACGAAAGAAACCACACTCCAGCTCTCAACGGACTGACGTTTTAGTAGGGGAGAGTGGCAAGAAAGAAAAAGGTCTGTCCCGTGGTGATACGCACTAAGAAAAATGGACAGGGGGCTACATAGTGAAAGGCAAGAGTGACCGTTAAGTGAAAGCATCAGGGCAGTTCTCTCTAATAAGGTGACATGTGCGTAGAGACCTGAATGGATGGGGTAGCCAGTTCTGAGGATACATCCGAGAAGAGCAAGGTCAGAGCCCCAGGGCCAGGCCTGCACTTAGCATGTCCCCCGGGGGGCTAGAACGGCCGGAGCAGATGACCGAGACCGTGGGGAGGAAAGTGAGGCCTGAGCCCCGAAGAGCCGCTCGGTGGGGACTTCACGTTCTACCCTGAGTGGCAGAACAGGAACTCACCTCCTCCTGTGCTTGGCCAGTGGGGCCGCCCTGAATGTCACATGTGTCCTAGCATTGTCCACCCCAGTGACACTGATGGATGTTTACAGTGTGGACTCTAAGCAGAGTGGATCATAGACAAAGTAGTGGCATGAGGAGTGTGTGCAGCCGTCAGGTTTAAGTGTTAGCTGTTCCGGGCGGATGGGAACCTACGTGGGTTTCCTAACAGTATCTGGTTGAACCCTGTGAAGTGCGCTAAGTCGGCCTTTCTCTTGCTCTTCAAAGAGTGGGCATTTCATCTGATGGCACGGATTCTCCTGGTTCTCTTCGCATCTATAGAATCCTATTGCGCCGTTTAAAAAAAAAAAAAAGCCAGGCTATTAGGGTGCCTTTCCAGAGGCCACCTTTCTGTGGGTGCCGTCCGCTGTCCCGCCCCCGCGCATACTCGAGCATCCAGTCGGGGGATCTGCGGTCCCTCCGGCCCCTTGCCTTCGCCCGGCGGGACTCCCAGGGCCACCCTGCTCCCGCCCAGCTCTCCTCGGTGCGGTTCGCCGGCGGCTCTGGACGGCGGGTTCTGTCCTTGCCTGGGTCCCACGAGCGCAGAGCCTGCGCCCACCCCGTCCCCCCAGGCGCCCCTCCCCGGGGCACCCCCACCCACCCACCCGCCCGCCCGCCCGCCGTCTCCCCGCAGGTCGGTGGACCTCAGCCCCACACGGCTGCACAGCCTCGCCCTGCACTTTAGGCACCGGAGCTCCAGCTTGGAGTCCCAGGGCAAGCTCCTGGGCTCGGAGAACGACACGGGGAGCCCCGACTTCTACACCCCGCGGACTCGTAGCAGCAACGGCTCCGACCCCATGGACGACTGCTCCTCCTGCACCAGCCACTCGAGCTCGGAGCACTACTACCCGGCGCAGATGAACGCCAACTACTCCACGCTGGCGGAGGACTCGCCGTCGAAGGCGCGCGCGCGGCAGCGGCAGCGGCAGCGGGCGGCGGGCGCGCTGGGCGCCGCGAACTCGGGCAGCATGCCCAACCTGGCGGCGCGCGGCGGCGGCGCGCACGGCGTCTACCTGCACAGCCAGAGCCAGCCCAGCTCGCAGTACCGCATCAAGGAGTACCCGCTGTACATCGAGGGCGGCGCCACGCCCGTGGTGGTGCGCAGCCTGGAGAGCGACCAGGAGGGCCACTACAGCGTCAAGGCGCAGTTCAAGACGTCCAACTCGTACACGGCCGGCGGCCTGTTCCGGGAGAGCTGGCGCGGCGGCGACGAGGGCGACGCGGGCCGCCTGACGCCGTCGCGCTCGCAGATCCTGCGGACTCCGTCGCTGGGCCGCGAGGGCGCCCACGACAAGGGCGCGGGCCGCGCCGCCGTCTCGGACGAGCTGCGCCTGTGGTACCAGCGCTCCACGGCCTCGCACAAGGAGCACAGCCGCCTGTCGCACACCAGCTCCACCTCCTCGGACAGCGGCTCCCAGTACAGCACCTCCTCCCAGAGCACCTTCGTGGCGCACAGCAGGGTCACCAGGATGCCCCAGATGTGCAAGGCCACGTCAGGTGAGCGGGGGGGGGGGAAGGGGCGGGGGGGGGGGCCTCCGGACATTCTGAGATCGTTAGTTCCAGAAACCTGGGCTGTCAGATGGCTGAGACTGGGGGCCTTCGGGTCCCCTCTCCTTCACGCGCTCCCGTCCCACCCCTGGCTTTGGGGGACAGAGATCTCAGAGCCGGTGGGGAGGAGGAGGCAGCGCCTCCGACCCTCCCCAGCGGGCTGGGCCAAGTCGCCCCCGGTTCAGCATCCTAGGTAGAGATGCGAACCCTCCCTCCGGCCGCTTCTTGTAAGGACAGACATCAGAGAAGCCCCGTGCCGACGTGGCTCGGGGTTTGTTCCAGTCAAAGCTGCACCTTTACCCTGGTGAAGAGACACTAGTACGTTACAGACCCGAGTGGCCCCTTCCAGGGGGACACTTGTTCCAGGCATGGCCTTGCGTCCTGGAGCCTTGGAACTGGGCCGTGTCCCCTGGGTGGGACCGACTGGTGGGGGGGAGGGGGGAAGGGGGGGTTAAAGTCCCAACTGCTCCTGGGTTCCCATGTCAGGGATGTTAGGAGGTGACCAAAAGAGTTTTTATAAAGTGCTTTCAGTACCTCGATACTACACCTTTAAAGCTTTCATAATTAGGCTTTTTTCCTTGTACTCAGAGCGTTGAGCAGTGCCAAACATAAAAAAGTAAAAACGGAAAACACCACCCTTTGCTTCAGAAGCTAGTAGCTTCTCTGGGAAAGAACAGCGGTGACAGCCACCCCCAGTGCTCAGCAGTGACCGCAGGGCTCGCAGCACACTTGGGCCGGGGCAGGGGGGGGAGGGGGTTGTCCAGGCAGGAGGCTCTGCTTAGACAGACTACAGGGAAAGAAAAGGGAGGCAGCTGAGACATAATAAAATGATTTTTTAAAATAGAAGAATAAAATGAGAGTGATCAGCACACAGAAGGGATTCCAAGTCAGGATCTGACTTGTGATGGGAAAGAGTTAAGTGAGGATAAAGATCGGGAAGGACAGAAAATGGGGTTCACCTTTGGGGAACAGGAGGGGATTCTTGGGCCTTGGAATGAATGGGACAAAGAGGAGGGACCGGCCGGCTGCCTGGGTGCACCAGGCCTCACGGCTCCCGCATTCTATGCCCCGTGTCCCCAGTGACTCATTCGTTTATTATGGCGGCACATTGGCCAAATGACAGGTTCCAGAGAGGAGAACAAAAGTGACTCAGGCAATCATGAAAGAAACCATGGACTTGGAGGTCCTAGAACCTTCTCCGTGTTCCTCCTTCATCTATAAAATAAGCCCAGTGAAACTCGCCCGGGACTTCGCAGGAGGGTTTGGAGAAAGAACGAATGAGTGCGTTGCTCGCATCATTTAAAAAACATGAGCCTCTGTAACTGTTCAAAGCACTAGCGGTCTGACAGGAACAAGGAACCAGGAGTGTTTCCCTTCTGTCAAAACTGTAGCACTTGCCTGGTGATGAGGTAACTCTTTGAGAGCATATTTTAGAAGTTCTAAACATATTTCGAAGGTCTAAGAAGCTGTATCTGAAGTTTAATGAGAAAGATACTTTGGAGAAGACCAAATTGGCCAAAAGTCGGTGGGGGAGGGGATCGCCCCCACTGTGACCCTGCCACGGGGTCATACCCAGCATCTCTGGAAAGAAGCTCCTTCACTGGAGCTGTCTGACCCCCCCTTTTCTGCATCACCCCTCCGCAGCTGCCTTACCTCAAAGCCAGAGAAGCTCAACGCCGTCGAGTGAAATTGGAGTGACGCCCCCAAGCAGTCCCCACCACATCCTAACCTGGCAGACTGGGTGAGTCCCCTGTTCAGACCTTCTGCCCCCTTCTTCCAGCCTCTAGAATGTCAGCTTTCCTCATCAGTGAGGAAGGATGTCCTAAACACAAGATCCTCGTTGCCAGAAGGGTGTACCCACCAAAAACATGAGCGTTTGTTCCTGGGAAACCCCTTCCTTCCCAAAGCAGCTGCGTGAACGCTGTTACCTCCCACCTGGCTCCTTTCCGTCCCTGTCCGTGTAGACGGGCCAGTTCTCTGGGCTCTCTTTTCACCCTGGCGGTGGTCCCAGGAACGTGGGGAAGGTGGGTGCCGGAAGTCAAACGGCACTCCTCTTTGGGCAGAATTCCACGCGGCGTTTGATTTGTGTTCAGATTCTATGAGGCGGACTTCAGGGGGCGGGGCAGGAAGGGGAGAGGAGACTTGAGCTACTCTTGCTTCTCGCCCTGCCCCCACCTTAGAATCAGGACGCATCTGAAGGAAAAGGGCCTGAGGCTCCGAGCCCTTCTCTGTCCTGGCTCCAGCTGCTTGCTCTTAACCCACAAACCAAGGGGATCAGGTGCAGGTTCCCTGAGATCTTTAAGAAGTGACGCACAGCAAAGTAACGAAACCAAAATTCCGTTCCTTTTATAGCTGCCAGCGTAGGCGTAGAGCATTCTAGTCTCGTGGACGGTTAGACGTTCTGACCCCTGACGTCCAGCAGATACACGTAAATCGCTTTCCTCACGATCCCTGCCTCTTCTGTTGGTCCTCACACGTCCCCTCGGACTGGCTGTTAGGTTCTGTCCGCGCCCGCTGGGTCAAGGGGTGAGGGATCCCTTGATGGGGCTCTGTTCAGTTTCTAGTTTGCTGGAGGGCCCGTGGGGAAGCCTGGGAAAAGTTGACGGCCGTCTGGGAGTTGAATCATAGGACAACAGGACCAGAATGGGCTCCACTGGCTGCATTCGGGCTCCCGTGCCTGGCAGACGTTTTTGTCTCTGTAAATTTCTCCGGGGTGACTTTAAACCAGGCTTTACAGGGCCTTAGTATTTGACAGAAGGGAAAGGGGAGCTGATGTGTGTTGAGTGCCTGCGGTGTACTCAAAGGCTGGGAGCTTTTTCTGACATTTGTAAGTTTCATATATTCTTCACTGCAACCTTGCGAGGGAAAGAGCCGATCTCTTAGTTGTATTGATGAGGCTTAGAGAGAGTAGGTGCTCTGCCCGGAGTCCCACAGCTGAACGAAGCTGCGTTCTCTGGCCTCCGGAGTCCTGTCCTCTTCCACCGGCCAGTGGTTCTGAGAGTGCCGCCCTCGGACCGGCAGCTCGAGCATGTGTGGTTTGGGATCTTGTTACAAATGCAGACGCTCTGGCCCATCCATGACTTACTAAATGAGACAAGAGGGGTGGGGTGGGGTGGGGTGGGCAGGGCATTGTGTTTTAACAAGGCCTCCAGGGGATTCTGATGTCTGCTCAAGTCTGACAGTCCCTCAACTATAGCCCATGATGCCTCTTCCTCCTTTTGAGTCAGGAGAACCCATAGTCCCAACCACAGTGATCTGTGTCCACTCCCATTTCTTGGTCTTTGGGGCGGCAGCTACCCTCTCCGTCCTTATTACAGGTCGTTATGACCCTCCCTCCCATACCAACCACAGGTCAGGTCCATCACGCGTGGTCGGGCAGCTACTGCAAGGCCTCAGGCCCGAGAGTGGCACGGAGATTAAATTCATAGGAGAAAGTACGCCAGACCTTGTGTATCTTGGTATCTCCAGTGGCCAAGCCATTTCACCCAAATGAGGAACTTCCCATTTCAGGGTCTCTGTTGGGATGGTCCACATTTTCTGAATCCTGCCCAGTCTCCTCTGATCTGATTATATGACTGTTATTTGCGGGAGGGCAGGCCTGAAAGGAGTGAACGCCCTTGAGCTGGCCTTGAAACCCGCCTGTGTTCCACCACAAAGAGCTAGTGAGGAGGCTGGACAAATTGGAAACCAAGCTGTTTGAGGGTCCTTGAAGTAAACGTTTATCAGATTGAGGAGGTGGACGGTCATCAACAACCAGCAACTGTTCTCTGTGATGTGACAGGAAAAGGAGAAATGGGTACAAAGTGCCAAAGCCCGCCTTCCGAACAAAACCAAAGAGGAGGCCTTTGAGTCACTCTTGGGGCTTGAAAGTTCTGCGTGAGTTCTGTTATTTGTCACTAACGCTTGGGTGTATAGTCGACTGATCTTTGCAATGTATTAATAAGCTACTAATCATGTCTGTGTCAGTTCCTCTCTTTAACATGACCTCTCTTCTCTTCCTTCTTCTGCTTTCCTTTGTTCAGAGAAGCAACAGAAAACTCACCCATTATGGATGGGTCTGAGTCTCCAACTCACCAAAGCACTGATGACTAGAGGTATCGTAAGGGGGTGTTCGGTTCTCCCCGCCCTCCCCCTCTCCCCCCCCCCCCCCCCCCCCGCTGCTCACGAGTGTGTGATCTCACATGTGCTGCATGTGTCGCCCTTGTCCGCATCGTAATTTCCAGAAGCGGCTTCTGAATGCTGTGGAAGGCGTTATTCTTATGTCTTATTTCTAGATACCTGGGGAACTCTATGTTTATATGTTTTGACATGAGATGTTAGATATTCCCACTGCTACTTCCCAGAAAAGACCCCACTGTGTGTCGTAGCCCTTCCCAGACTCTGTGTACGCACATACTTGCAGAAGCTTTTACTGGTGTCATGGTCAATGTCCAGGAAAAGAGGAGCGTCCTACAGTTTACACGGCAAAGCACCTAAACCAGACTGAGTTGATCCAGTCACCTGCACGTCACCCCTGTTTTCATCCTGCATTCCTGAGGGACAGATGTATACTCGGCCACATGGCCTGCTGTCCAAAATGTCCCTAGATAAGCATCACCGTCCTCACTACTTGGGAGCTCGTTGGAAATCTGGACTCCTGGGCCTACTGAATTTGAGTCTGCATTTCAACGAGACCCCTGGTCAATCCAAGGCACATTCCAATTTGCACAGCACTGCCATGGTGGCCATAAAACCTGTGCTACCTTGTCTGGGTCTGGTTACCAGGGACCAGAATCTAACTGGCAGACAAGATGTTGAAATTTAAATAGCATTGCAAAGGTCAACTAAAAAGATAAGGATACCATTCAGAAGTGGATAAAAAGTTGTAAGCTTATGTAACCAGAAAATTAAAATCCTATGTTCCAGGAACCATGCTGGAGACCAGAGTTCCAAGGGGAGGGGAGGACCCTGGCTCCAGGGCCATACCTCTTGAACCTGGCCTCCACCTCCACGGCCTGGGGTGGAGGGACCTGGAGAAAGGGCCATTGCAGGGGCAAAAACACAGATGCACGAACAAGCAGGGCGTTTGTTTGGTAACCACCATGTTGCTGTAGATAAGGAGCCAGACTTCCACCTAAAAGGTAAGGTAGGACGAGGTAAGGAACAGTTCCGAGGTGGCAGATAGGGAATTAGGAAAACAGGGGCTCAGCCTTGGAGAGGGAGATGGTGTTAAGAAAGCAAACAACATTCCGCTGAGGCAATCTGAAAGATTCTGTTGGCTTTATTCACCAATTTATGAATGAAGCAGCCTCTTGTCTAGCAGAAGAAAGGAGCTCAGAGGAACTAGGCAAAATGAGACTTTTATAGCCAGGAGGGAGAGGGAACAAGGAGGCTCCACTAGACAAAAATCGGTTGGATATGGCCAAGTCACTTTCCTTTAGGGAATGGCAGGGGTCTGTCAGGCAGACGCCCTAACTGGTCAGCGGATTCCTGACCGACTGGTTTAAGACTCCACTTCTGAGAGAGCCGAAGTTCGGTGAAGTCTGTTCTGTGACGTGGACCTTAGCGTGAGTGACTCCATTTGGGGCCTATTTTCTTGTTTTCAACATGTCCTTCCTTTTGATCCGATTCTCAGCCTGAGAGGGGATCACAACTTAAGGCATTAGGGCCGCTTCCCTCTAAAGCTCCGGTGTTCTTGTGGTCTTTTGCCAAATGTCTGTGTGGTATTCACGGGTCATGACATCAGGTTCGTTCTTTCCGTTGGTCATTCTCTTTGTTCCTTTTCTGAAGTTCTGTTCTTAGGGGGATTATTTGCTAGGTGGCTAATGGCTGCGAACATGGATTGAAACCTTTTGAGGAAAAAAAAAGGTAGAGAGACGACTGTCATTATAGCAGGATCGTGCCCACTGTCTGGAGTGCGCATTTAAAAAAAATTTTTTAACGTTTATTTTTGAGAGAGAGTGCACGTGAGTGGGGGAGAGAGAGAGCAGGACACAGAGTCCGAAGCAGACTCTGAGCTGTCGGCACAGAGCCCGACGCGGGGCTCGAACTCACAGACTGTGAGATCATGACCCCAGCAGAAGTCGGACACTTAACCAACGGAGCCCCCCCAGGCGCCCCTCAAGTGCACTTTGGAGCCGTGGTCCCCAAGACCCAAACCAAAGGAAGACCCCACTGAAGGAGTCACTTTCTTAAGTCAGCTGGCTTGTGTAGTGATCTGGTGTAGCTGCGTGTCAGCTCCCCCAGAAGCATCTATCCTAGGAATTACTGGTAGGTGGCTATTGCTTTAGCAACGGATTCTGCAACATCTTCAGGAGTGCAGGAGAGGTTCCTAATTGTAGCCTCATTTGCACTTACTCCTGTCTAGGGGTTCTGTCAAGGGAAGCAAACTTTGAATATGAATCCTTCATGCTAATTCCTATTTAAGGCTTGGGACTCCCAAGAGCACCACCATGGAGGCCAGTAAAACTTGAGGGGCTGTAGACCCCACAGGTGGTTTTCTTTGGTTACCCTTCCCTTGTGTCCCTGTCTTTGGATAGAGCCTGGATGCCAAGTCCCCTGGGTCAGAGGTTCTTAACCGGGGACTGTGACATGACGGAGAAGGGGCTGGGTTTGGCCCGGAGAAACCGAAGCAGTGGGCATGAGGCAGAAGTTTGTGACGGGCAGAACTATGGGATCACAAGCACTATGGGAAATCCAGTCTTTTGGAGGTTAGATCACCTTTCTCTCTGCAGTGGCCCGAGCTATGTGAACAAGCGCATTACCTTTTCAGGGCGGGGCAAGGAAAATGGTGGACAAAATCTTGAAGACCCTTCAGGGAGTAAGACTTAGGTAAAAGATGATCAGAAAGCGAACGAGGAAAGAAACTTTCTTACCCCCCATCTTGGGAAGAAGCAGTCGACCTCTCTTGCTGGTCCATTTGAGTTTGAGGTCTCTGGCTTTTGTACCGGACCCAAAGTCAGATGGAGCCTTCCTCAGTTGTGACATAGGCATCCCGGGTTCAACACCTTCTAATTTGGCAGGAATGTCAGCGGTCCAGAGTTCTTGGTAGGGTTCTTTCCATGCGTTTCAGTTTTGCAGAATCATCAGAGTAAAACAATCAAGGGTCTGTAAATGACAAAATGCTAAATACTGTAACGGAATTGATGAGGAAATCTGGTTACTTCTGTGATACACACAATTTAAAGATAATAACTAGATGTCTGAATAATATTATACCAGGACATATCAGATTTCTAGACACTTCATACAATTTTAGACTGTTTATACTAATAACATGATCCATACAAATAATCTAATAAGGTTTTTATCACATATTTGACAATGCTTCCCATGTAGTTTAACACAGCAAATAAACCTAATTAGTATAGCATCTTTTTTTAAGGTGAGAGATAAATCCTTTGGGATTTCCCAGGGACACTCTAGGAAAATCTCAAATTTCTAGGGAAATCTCAAAGTTACCTTAAGGTCAGGAAGACACCCTTGAGAATCTGGTTACGAGAAACTGTCTAAATATCAACAGGTTTGAACACAGGACTAAATAGGATCACAGATCATTATGAAAGAATACTTCATTAACATCCTGTCACTTTGGTTAGGTAGATAAAGGCAAATAGACAAAGTGACAGAGTTGTGAACAAAACTTAGCTCTTTTACTAGTGAGAAGACTGGGTTTTCTTATGGAATGGACGACTTCATAAAGACCACACGAAGCACGATAAATTATTTTGCTACAACACAAAATCTTGGCTGTCCAGGCCGATTACTTGAAAGGTAAATCTTTGACAGTTGCTTATCAAAATCAGACCAAATGTCCAAGAAGACTTAGTCCTTTCAAGAGAAAACCAAATTCTATTTTTGCACCCGCGTGCTTTGGATGATAAAACGCATTGGGGCACGGGGGTGGCTGGGTCAGTTAAGTGTCTGACTTCAGCTCAGGTCATGATCTCGCAGTTCAGGAGTTCAAGCCCCACATCACGCTCTGTGCTGACAGCTTGGAGCCTGCTGCGGATTCTGTGTGTGTGTCTCTCTCTCTCTGCCCCTCCCCCACTTGCACTCTGTCTCTCTCCCTCTCAAAAATTAACATTTAAAAAAAAAAACCCTCATTAAAAAACTTAAATCCATTCCCATCTTAGCCAACTTGACCACATACCAAATTCCCTTCGCAAGATTCCTTTTCCACAAACCACCTACCAGTTTTTTAGATCCGTTCAGATTTTGTTCCATGGAACAAAAAATTGGTAGGTGGTTTGTAGAAAAAAGAATCTTGGGAAGCAATTTGAGAATGTGGTCAAGTTGGCTAAGAGCAACCATTTTGCTTCACTTGCCTACTTTTCATCCACACTTGTTTCTTTTTATTATTTGTAAGTAATTTTAATTACATATATTGATGAGAATTCTTAACCCTTAGAATTCTTCATTTCTAGTAAAAACTATGAGCAATCGTGAATGGTCTCTTACACTAACGTTCTGTAGATTTGCAAACTTATAAATACACTTCATGATTTCTAGAAGTAAATTCTTCTTCATAGTAAACTTTTCCATATGGCCTCAAACAGGTGTACTAATAGGCCCAAATATCTTTATGGCCTCTGTAAAAGGAAGTGAAAAGTGGATAAATCTGTGTCCAGTAATGAACACTTTAGTATTTTATTTGGAAATGAGTCAGTGAAAGTCCATCCTTAACTTAGCTCACTATAAAATTTTCAGGCTTCAAGTGACTAAAAAAGATTTTGCAAACTTGAGAGAGAAAGAGAGCACAGGGGAGAGGGGCGGAGGGAGAAAGCGAGAATCTCCAGCAGGATCTGCGCCTGGAACGGAGCCCGACACAGGACTCCATCTCACGACAGTGAGATCACGACCTGAGCCAAAGTCATGTGTCATACGCTCAACCAACTGAGCCACCTGGCGACCCCTGGAGACTATTTCTTAAGCAGACTGACCCATAAGCATAACTATTGTTGAAAAGTTCATTTATGAACCTTTATCATCCTTCTGTTTAATTTTCTTGTTCTTAATTTTTAGATTACTCCTAACATCTCATGAGCATTAGACAGCTGTCATCTTAAATGATCTTTTTGTGGCCAATTCCGTAATAGACAACATGAGCTTATTTGACTTTTAGTTAACCTAGGAAGTAAAGGAGTATTGTACTTCACACTGGTAATTCTAAAGACTGCCTATTGTAATGAAACTAAGCAACTGAAATTAGCTTTCATTTCCTGAAGATTACCCTAGACCACGTGAACTTGAGAAACATTGGGGCTAGCATTTATTCTTCTTACAGTGTACATCATCTGTATAGCCCTTGTTTGTCTTTGAGCCAAATAAATAGAGCTCTTGACCAATTCATTTTGTCAGTACCATCCAGAGGCAGAGAAGATCCCACGTGTATCACAGGCACACATACACTTACAAGATCATGGACACAGATACAAAGATCTTAGAACTTGTGTGTGAAATTTTTAGCCATGAGACAGGTGAAATACTGTAAAACTCACCCATTTATAAGAGGATCACATTCACATCATGCTTCTGGTAAAAGGGTGAGTCAAGGGGACTTCAACTTTTCACTGATACTTGTGAAGACAACATTTTCCACCTTGGAGAACACCACTCTCCCACAGTTTTTCCCTTCTGATGAGAACAACTTTGATTCCTAGAGAAAACCAAACATAGCACTTCCATCTCTACGGCACAGAGAAAGAACACAAGTTTGGTGAAGAAGGAATATTGTTACCCTAAGGCCAGAATTTTACAATACCCACAAGCCTTTTGAGATGGCTAAGGGGAGGTTTGGGGATTGGTAAAAATGATAGGTGGGCTTTGAATTGCTTCCATTTGAATTGCTACCTTTCTGTTCTTGCAAAGACTTGAGTTGCAAGACAACAGGTGTTTGTTTTTAACATTTATTTATTTTTGAGGGAGAGCACGAGTAGGGAGGGACAGAGAGAGACAGAGAATCCCAGCCAGGCTCCATGCCATCAGCACAGAGTCCAGTGTGGGGCTTGAACTCACCAACTGTGAGATCGTGACCTGCGCCAAAATCAGTAGTCAGACACTTAACAATCTGAGCCACCCAGGCACCCCAAGACAACAGTTTTTAATTTCTCAGAATTGGGTTGCTGCCTGAGTGACCTCACAGTCTCACCCACCCATCCTGTTATATTATATTCAGCTTCTTTATCTCAGGGAGATCTTTCTCTAAGATGGAAATCATTAGGTTTCTACTAATTTAGAGCTGCTGATCTTTGTGATGTTCTTCTTTCCCTCTGGGTACGTAGTTCCATTTAGTCTAGGGGGGAAGATCTAAAAGAAAGTTTCTGTCAGGCTGTGAATGTCAGCTTCCAAGGTAACCAACATCTCACCACAGAGCTATTTTACGAATCCTTTCCTATGTCCTGTCCCGTTTCAGGTGGGACACTCAATATTTCTGGCAGTATGAACCCCATGGATGCAAAGGCATCCGCAAAGAGGGTGCAAAGCATACTCCCCTCTTGAGATGCACAGCCATTCCCAAAGACGGCCAAAAGGAATTACTCCCTGGGGAGTAATAGGTCTAGATAAGGCAAGGAAGGGAATATGAAATTGCACAGTCGTCTCTCAAATGGGCACAGCAGAGACTGAGGAAAGGTGCCTCTGGTGAGGATCCCCACCCTTTTCCCGCTTCTGCCACTTCACCAGGACCTCCCCTGCGGGGTCCTCCAAAGCAAGCGGAGCGTACAGCCCTGGTGGCTACCAGAACAGGGCAAGGCTTTCCATAAATTTCAATTTTAGTTTCCCATTGGCTGTTTAATAGAGTAATAGGTAGCAGGTTCCCAGAAAAGCCCTGAGTTCCGTCAGCTCTGAGAAGGACTCGTACAGAGGCCCACGTTTGAGGCCAGTAACTGGGCAGACTTTTGGCTATGGTCATGTAGTCCCTTCCGAGCAGAAAGGCAGTTCAGAGGTTTAGCGGACTACGAGTCCTCCAAGGCACAGGAGGGTGGGGGGAAGCAGTAAGAGTCACATCAATCTTTAGACTCAAAAGGGCCAGTGACTGCACCTTGGTCCAGGAAAATTTCCAAGTGGCACAGAATTTTCCTAATGGGGTTTGAATGATGCTGTTAGTCTTTTCTACTAGTCCCGGAGGTTGAGGACGATACGGCAAAGCCGCCTCTGAGGTGGAGAAAGGACTACGTGGCCAGGAAAATGACTTCCAAGGTCACTATGCAAAACAGGGGGACGTGCCACATGTAGGGATGATGTCTACATATAATTTTTTTGCTACAAAACTGGCAGTTTGTTGACAAAAAAAGCTTCTACTCAGTGAAAAACATCTAGACTGTGACCAATATGTATCTGTTCACTTGTTCTTAACGATTATGTTTATGTTAGTCATGAAAATTTCTCAAGACCTTAAACAGCTGGCCAACATCTTAAGTTATCTTTCTGGCTAACACATTTTGTAACAGAGATGACACGAATTTAAATAACTAGTAAACACGGGTAGAATAAAAGTTGTTTCCTACATTATATTTAATGCTGATAACTCTGAAGACATTACTATTTTAATTAAACCTACAAACCTGAGCCTTTATTTACTGAGGATTTATCCTAGGTCACACGAACTTGAAAAATATGTGTGTTGTTTTTCTATTTGTGACAGTTTTAGAATACATCATTTAATAAGTACTTCTCTTTAAGCAAATTAATTAAAACTCTTTTACAAGTTAAGTTTAGCAGTACCGCCCAGAGCCAGAAAAATGTCACACATTTACAACATCGATCCCTAGACACATAGATGGATAGAGATCCTAATCGCTTTTGTTTTAAATTTTAGCCACGAGACAAGTATGATCATGCAAAACTCATTCATTACTAACAGAACAGTTGGAATAATTTCAGGTTACCTGCTCAGACAGCCAAAGCATCTGTAGCGAAGACATTTAAGATGTTCATTGGCCTAAGTTCCAAATAGCCTTTCCACCCCCCACCCCAACCCCTGTCTGATACAAATGACCTCCCTGAAGTTTGCATTTCAAAGAGAGGACCTATCAACGAAGTTCCTGCAAGTAGAACATTCCCAAGAAGAGCTTTGTTTCTTAAATCCAGATCTCTTAAAATACCTGTAGGCCTTCTGAAATGAATGGAGAAGGTTTGGAAATTGGTAAAAATGGTAAGTGGGATTTGCATTGCTACTACAGCTACCTTTGTTCTGATCAAGACTTGATTTGTTCTAAGACAGGGACCCCTGTTTTTAATTCCTCAGGAAATTGGGTTGCAACACAGGCCAACCCACCCATCCAGCTACATTATCTTTGGTTTGCTTCTTTCTATCAAGGAGCTCTTCAACTAGGATGGAAATTCAACGATTCATAATGTTCTACATTTACACCTTTGTCTCTGGCTTGTTCTAGTAATGCTTCAGAATGTTTTTCTTTACCTCTGGGTACATAGTTTAATTTTGGCCTAGAGGAGAAATTCCCAAAGAAGTTGCCATTAGGCTCTGATGGTGACTATGCGCTTTCAATTTGGCCAACTTCTGATCATAGAGCTGCTTAAAATCGTATCTTGTCAGGTTTGAGCTCAAACCGTAGATATTCCTGGTAGTATGGAACAACGCCATGGACACACAAGGTGTCCTCAGGGCACAAAGAACACTACTCTCGAGATCTAGAGCCACTCCCAAAGATGACCAGAACAAAGACAGCCCATTCCCAAGCACTGGCAGTAAGCATTGGAACCCCAACCGGAAATGGAGTTCAACCGGCATTTCTGCCTGGCCACACACTGGGGTTCCCAACGTGATGGTTGCCAAGCCAAGCCCCCAGGACACAGGAAGGCACCAATTGCCCCAGGGAGGGAAAGGGTCAGTAAGCTGTGGGTCTGGAATTGGGAAGGAAGGGACGTGAAATCTTACCTTCTTCTCTTGAGTGGGCCACAGTAACTTGGGAGAGCAAACGCAGGTAAGGATTCTTGCCCTTCTTTTTCCAGGATTCCCATCTGTAAGCTCTGGAGCAAGTGGGGTTCAAAGTACAGAGTGTAACTTGTGCATCTGCCAGAACTTGACAAGGGGTCCCTTTAATTTTAGTTTCCCCTTAGCTGCTC
Source organism: Lynx canadensis (assembly GCF_007474595.2). Lineage (NCBI taxonomy): Eukaryota > Metazoa > Chordata > Mammalia > Carnivora > Felidae > Lynx > Lynx canadensis. Next base: position 12,668,389 of record NC_044309.1, on the reverse strand, counting down.
CAGGAATGACTGGTAGTGGTTACAAGAGAATCCCTCAGAATCCCGTCAATCCTGTGAGAGGCCTGTATGGGGGCTCTCCTTTGACACATTGGTGTGAGTGTGGTCATGTAATCTCTTCCGGGTGGGAAGACCATTCAGACAGAGGATTAATACTATGAGTACTCGGGTATAGAGGAGGATAAAGGGGAGTTCCAGGAGTCCCAGCAGTCATATGGTCTCATTTTAGGTACCTCTTGGGTCTTTAACTTTTCATTACCCTTTTGCAATCAATCTTTCAATGAAGCAGTTTGGGGATCTTGAAGCCTTCTGGACGCTTCTGCATGCTGACTGAAATAGGTAACCCGTTCTGTCTGTTTCATTTGGGAACCCTTGCATTCAAGTGCACTTCTTAAATGAGGGAACTTGTCTAACTGGAACATTCCTTGTAATGACCACTGCAATTCCAAGTTGTCTTCAATACTGCCGGTCTGTGTGCTTGAGAGATCGTAACTTTTTTTTTTAGCATAAAACCACTGGAGTTTTGGGGTGAGGGTCACCCTTAGAGCATTGAGATGCCTGGGATCCCATTGTGAGAGTCTTCCCCAAGAGCACCGAATACTTAGGGTGCGGACTTGGGTTTTGTTTGACAGTGTGCCTTTCGTGGGAAACGTCCTCTTCACGGAGGACAGCCTTTGCCCTACTTGTCTGACCTATGACCTGGTGTCCCTTGTTGCACGGAATCGTCTCGTGGGTGGCAAGTGAGCTGCTGTGAAACTTGCTCGTCTGTCCGCGTCTTATCCTTACACAGTGGTCTTGTACTTTGGAGAAGGCGGTCTCTCCTGGCAGCGTCCGTGGTCCAACAGTAAGTTCACTGGCTTGAGGACAGGAGCCATTCCGGGCAGATGTTCACTATGCCGGAGAGAAGTCTCAGTCTCCGGTAAATCAGGCCCTTCCAGGAAATCGGTCCAGTTTTCAGTTCCCTTCTCCTGAGGACACAGGCATGAGCTTCTCCGTTTCATTTCTTCCGGTTCCATTTTAGGCTGAAATCCTTTCACACAACAGCCCTGGTGATTCTAGCTTGCTTTATGAACATCTTGCCGTCTTTGTAGTCACGTACAGCTTCTGGGACCTACTTCTTAGACATAAAAGCAGTTGTGCCGGAAGGGGGCACACTCAATTCTTTGGAACCGGAGGATCTCATTTCGTCGCCTAAGCCTTAGGTTTGTCAGAGACAAGTTGACAGTCAAGAGGGACGTGCCGCTGGGCTGGGAATCTTGCGGTGTTCCACCGTGTACCTCACTGGGTGGAAATTTTCTTGAGGTTGGCCGGTGACCTAGCGTCCATCTAGCCCATTCCGTAACCAGCTTATAACGGTCATCGAGTTGAGTGGCCACGCGCTCTAACAGCTTTTTGGTGCCCACCGACTTTCCAGCTCTGGTTTCTGAGCTGCCCATTAACAACAGATTTATTATTCCTTTACCTCGTGTGCACGCTCACAGACCCGCAGTGAGCAAGGAGAGGATACTGCGCACTGGCCGGGACAAGGCCTGACGTGCGCACCACCCGTGGTCCCCAGCACACAACTGTGGACTGAGCGAGCGCACGTCAACGGTGGGCGCCGCGGGCTAGCAGAGGGCTGGGGACTCAGGTTCCAGGTGGAACCAGCTACCAGCTCAGGCTGAGCGGCTAGGCCCTGGACTGGGGTCGCAGAGTGAGCAAGGGCTGAGGACTCGCCCGGCGCCTCCTGGGAGTCCAAACCGAATGTTACCGCTGGACTGGGCAGCCGATTCGATGGGGAGCTTAAGGCCAAGAGGGCAGAGCTCGAAACCGAGAGGTACTTACCCAGGGCCCCCAGAGATGGTGACAAAGAGAACTCAAGGGGTTTGCAGGTACCAGGTCTCTGTTTCTTGTCCCTGAAGCTGGCTGAAGTCCTCTTTGCATCCCACGGCCGCCACCAAACTGTCAAACAAAATTCAACTGAGTAAATTTTACATTTAAAATTTTAAAGCTTGTTGACTTTATTCAGTCAAGTTGCAACCACACTCCTTGAGGAACTAAAGACAAGCGTCCCCCGTCTTACAAACCCAGGCTCTACAGGAACAGTAACACAGCTCTGGAAGCAGTTCCCAGCCCACCCCATTTCTTACCAATCCCCAAACCCCCCTATTCATCTCCAAAAGCTTTGCAGATATTTTAAAAGATCAGGATTTAAGAAACAAAATCCTTCTTGGAGAAACTTGCCTTCTTCCCCTGTGTCTTTGAGATGGAAATGCTCTGTCTGGTCTCCTCCTGGAACTATCCCGAAGCCCAGTTCTTTGACGTGCAAACTTCAGGGAGGTCATTCCTGCCAGGAGCAAAAAGCTAGGGGGGAGGCTCCTTAGGATTAAGGCAAATGTCTTCTCTCTGGCTGGCTGAGCAGGTAACCTGAATTTATTCCGACTTCCAGAAACACAGTTTGGATCCAGCTGTTCTTCTAGAAACAGATGCATTTTACAGGCTCATGCCTGTCTCGTGCTTCTGGGCAACAGGGAGCTGGAGCTTTCTGGTTCTGTAGCTCCCCTTCTGTTTCCTGCTCCCACCAAGAATTGCCTTCTCAGGAGGAAACCCATCCTCCGGGTGTGAGGGCCACGTGGCCTGGCTTGGGCCTCTGCCCTGCTTTGAACCAGTGACACTGGTGGGTAGATTCGACTTGGCCCGCTTGCCCACCCTGGGGAGAGTGGAGGGCACCACCAGGACGAATGTTAGGGAGGGACCGTCCCCCAAAAACACTATATGCCCCCTGTGGGCCACCTTTTCCCAGAAACACTTTCTCAGTCCCTCAGGCACCATGGCAAGAGTCAGTGTTGTCAGCTTGGAGAGGGAGTTTGCAGGATGGGTGCGATCGAGTTAGCCCTTTACCGCTTAAATATCGGAACAGATCTCCGTGGCCGGCATCCTAAGGGCCTGGATGGCACTTTTGCTTCTGAAAGCGGCATTAACCCCACTGTATTTCAGGCTTTAAAGGCCACAGTGAGCCACAGATGCTTGGAGTTTTCCAACTTTCATGGTTTTGTGTTTTTTTTTTTTTAAGTTGGTTTCTTTTGAGAGAGAGCAGGGGAGGGGCAGAGAGAGGGAGGGAGAGAATCCCAAGCAGGCTCCCTACAGCCCTCCTCAGGACCCTGTCTCTCAAACCGTGAGGTCACGACCTGAGCCGAAATCAAGAGTCGAATGCTTAACCCACTGAGCCACCCAGGTGCCCCTTTCAGTGTTTCAAAAGCCCGATGAGAAACATTTACAAAATCCGCAATGCCTTCAGCTCTTTGTTCCTAGAGAGGTCAGCGAATTGAACAGAAAAACGGGTTCAACTGTTGATTCTTACAAACTGGCTCATGGGGCTGCTCTTTAAACTCACTGCTCCCTGCACCGTGTTGGATTAGGGTCTCTTCACACATCCCCGCCCATAAAGCAGCACCAGCAGCAGGGGAGGAAATCAGCTTCCGCCACATATGCAGAATCCTCGTGGTGTTTCCAAAGAGAGATTTCTACCCCAAGATGGGGTGTCAACCCCGAAGATCCAGCAGTAAAAACACAGAGCTACTAACCGGGCATCACAGACCAACATCATTCACAGGAATGTGGCTTCAGCAGCTGGAGGGTCAAGGCCCACAGTTCCATCCCTGTAGAAGTCCGTACAAACATCCCAGAAGGTACTACGAGTTACGCTAAGAAAAAGGAAAGAGCACACAGGCGACACCAGGCCCCTTTGTGCCGTTTCTGAACCGAGTAGAGTTGAGCCGTGCCAGCCAGCACTGGGTGGGTGGGCGGGGGGGGGGGTGGGGGGTGGGGGTTGAGTAGAGGCCTTCACCTTCTCAGGCTGCAGGGGCTGTTCCCAGTCGCTGAGCCAGCCTCTGGGCACCTGCCTAGCAATGCTACCCCTTGGCCATGTTCATGGACATGAAGTTTGACCTTTATCTTGCCCCGAAGGAGCCAGTTTGGGATGAGAGAGGGGCTATTTTTCCTAGAAATGATTGTCGGCTTTAGTCCATCTGTGTAACTATATGTAAAAATTACTTCTCAACCTACATGACAACTTTTTAAGAAGAGTTTTGTTTTCAGTTTAGTTGCCTATGTGTTTTCCATGCATTTTGATAATCAGAAAACAATGCATGTTACTTAAACAGCACCGATGGGGAACGCCTGGGTGGCTCAGTCGGTCAGGCGTCCAATGCTTGGTTTCAGCTCAGGTCATGATCTCCCCGTTGGTAGGACAGGATCGAGCCCAGCGTCGGGCCCTGCGCTGGCAGGACGGAGCCTGTTTGGGATTCTGTGTCTCTGCCCTTCCCCCGCTTGCATGGTCTCTCTCTGAAAATAAAAAGTAAAGAGCACTGATTCAAAGACTGTTTAAACCGCTTTCAAAATACCACGTGTTTCCCGATCGGGAAGCCTGACATTTTGAACGTGCTTCTCCGATAGAATAAAAACCCATGGTTACGCCTGAGGCCTCCTGGAGCAGAACCGAAGCAGCTGTGCTGCGGGAGGAAGAATCCCGTGGAATCCAGCTCTGGGGAGCTTTGGAAGCTAAACCGCTAAACCGGCATCTTGAGGGCAGGACCCGAACAGGAGTACCCTTGAGAGTTCCCAGGTGATGCTGGCACGCAGCCCAGTTTCAGAACCACTGCTCCGTTTTGCTCCATCACGGGCGTTCAAGGCTTCGGTCTCCTCGGTGTGCATTTTTTCCCCCATTTGTGAGCACCTCGTCCATACTCGGCACCGAATTAGGCCCAGTTCCTCATGCACAGGGAGGACTACCCATCAGGATCAGCCCCCGCCGAACTGAGCACGAACTCCTGAACTTCGCTCTCCCCTAACCACCCCCCTCTCCTTGCCTTCCCTGCAGGAGCTACGCTGATAGCTGTTTCCTGGATTCCTCCCTCTATCCAGAACTAGCCGACGTCCAGTGGTACGGGCAGGAAAAAGCCAAGCCCGGGACCCTCGTGTGAGCCAGCCGGCCTCAATCTGACCGCCTCAACGCCATTCAGAGATCACCTCACTGCCTCTCATTTGCCTTACCCAGACGCACTGTCACCCTGCACCAGCTTCGGCCCTCAGCACTTTTTTTCTCCCGTCTCCGCATTCCCTTCACCCTCAAAAACCTGACTGAGGAGACATTCTGGAAGGTTCCGGTCCCACTGTGTGTCCTCTGGCTCTCTCGCCCACGGAGAGCCAGGCGCCAATCCTCAACGGCACCTTGGTGGCTTCCCCCTGCCGTGACAGCCCCCAGGCCGGGAGCCATCAGGGAAGGTAACGGACATCAAACTCCTGTGGACAGGTGGCATTGGAAGAGAACAGGAAAGGGGACTCGAGTACAGGGTGATCCAGAAAGACGATGAAGCTATGGTCGGCCTGCACTCGGTGAAGAGGTTGCCTCGCTCACTCGCGCGGGGGAATATGGGACTCCGTTGACACTTGAGATAGTCCCGGGGGGGGGGGGGGGGGGGGGGGGAGGGGGGAGTGGCTGTCGGGGGAGGGGGAGAATGAAAAAGGAAGCTTAACATGTCAGAGATGCATCCGAGGATCACAATCAGTTCTATGCTGCCAAAGATTTAAAAAAAAAAAAATTAAAAATAAAAAAACAAAAAAGGGGCCAAGGGGAAGACATTCTTTCTGCAGTGAAACCTTTTAAATTCTCAACGGCTCCTACTCATCACAAGTGCAAGCCCACCACACGTAAATGGTTTCCCCCTCTCTGTCCCTCTCTCCCACCGTCCCACCCACTGTCTCAGGCCAGAGCCCGGAGAGCTAACCCAGCTGCGGCCCCAGATCCCTGGGAGTGTGGACGGGGAGGAGCAGGTCCGCCTGGTCTGTGCGGGAGCGGGGGAGGGGGGGCGGGGCTTCCCGTCCGACCCACCACACAAAGCTGCTTTTCTTTTGGGATCTGTAGGAAATGGAAGGTGGTGATCGCCAAGCGCTTCTCTCTCATTAAAACCACCAGTAAAAGCGTGTCCTGTTTTGCACAAGGTGTTACGTTTTTCTTTTTTACGGGAAACCAAGGGAAAAGCACATGGCCATCCATTCGAGTGTTCTGACCGTGTGGCTCATTTTCTGTTTGTTAGCACTTGTGTGACAAAGAGCTCAGACCCGACTTCGACTTCTCTCGGCACCCGGCTACCAATGTGTCACTTACTCAAAGAACCCAACTATGCCCTTAGATTTTTATCCCGTGTCTCTTAGGCGGAGCAGGGGTGGGGGGGGAGAAAGTCCCGGCTCCCAGAGGGCCCGTACGCCTACAGCCTCGTCGGCTACCTTGATGTACCCGCATTCGTCTGCAGACACCGAGAGAGGAAGAAAGAAGAGAGAGAAAAGGTGTGTGGGAGCTGCACGTTTACATGTGTTTTGAGCTCTGCTTAATACACAACCGGAAAGCCATCTATCTTCAAAGGCCTCAAAAATACTTTTATAATAATGAGCGCACACTCTTCGTTGGGTTATTCCAAATGGCACAAACACGGTCTCCACAGAGGGGGTACGCTGTGCTTACTGGCACAGGTGGGGGGGGGGGCGGGGGAGGGGGCGCTTTTTCTCACTTGTAATGACTTCCTATTGCAAAGGCATTTTGACAGCCAGGGACAGGAGCCGGGGTGGGGTAATTTTGTGGGCAAACAGAACCACAGCTTTAGCGTAAAAAGAAAAATCTTTGTTTTTTTTATGTATGTGTAATCCGAGAGTAACGAGAGACTCTACCAGACCAGGAGGGTAGGATGGACACTACAATGAATTCAGTGGTAGTGCTCTCCTTCTGCTGTAGCTTGGAAAGCACTGTGGGGTCCCACTGAGGCTGGGACCGCTCTGGGCAACTGAGGGCCCGGTGTCCCCTCTCCGTGCACACCAGCTCTGTGGTGATAACAGCTGGAGAAAGGGACATCCTCACAAAACCTCTGGGGAAACCCTGCAGGAGAAACAAAACTGGTTCCAATGCCATGAAGTGATCGTGGGGAGGGAGGGGATGGGGTTTTCGTTGTCCTTATTTTGATGATCAATCAGAGCTACAGCCGGCAGGTTTTCTTCCTTCCCCATTCAGAATATTCTGCACCGGGCCATCTTTCTTTCTCTCCAGTGACACACAGATAATCAAACTGAACTGTGTGCAGCAGGGCAAGTCAAGAGAGAAACCGAGGAGGTGACAAGGTTACGTGGCTGCGGGGTGACCAGCACGTACCGTAGTTTCAAATCTGGTCTGACGTCCATCGGATCACGCTTTGAGCCCAGTTGGGTTTACGAGGAATGAGAGACGAAAATTCTTCCTCAACGCTTGGGTTTTGGATTCAGGAGGCAGCGAGGAACGGGGTGGGAGGGAAATCCAGTTCAGACAAACACCATTACAGTCTGGTAGTAAAGACGGAGATTAAGTCAAACAGGTTTTACTGTTGAGCTGCGTTCAGTTACTACAAAATGTACATACTGTTAGTCCTTTGAGACCGACATGATTCATGACCAGTGTGGTGGGAAACAATAGCTGTTTTGTACAAGCACTTGCAAGCTCTTCCCAGATCCCGATTTCTTTAAAAACAAAGTAAGATGGAATATAAAGCCCCTGGTCTGATATAAGCCCCTACTGGATTCTTGGGATATGTGTAAGAAATTGCCTGTTTAGCCTGAAGACTGTTGGGAACACCTACATCAGACTTTGTTGTGAGACAGGTGGATTTTTTTGTTTTGTTTTGTTTTATTATATGCAGTGAGTGTTGAAACTGTTAAAATTCCGATTTGTTTTCATTCAGTGTTAGTTCTAAATATAGCAAACCCCCCTCCAGGTGCTATCAGATGACCAGTTACTGCTTAGTTAACTAGGTGTAAAGTTTTACATATACATTAATGTCAATAGTTTATTACACGTTGTGTAAAATGGACTCTAGTTTAATAATGGGGAGAAAGGATTAGGTTGCTCCTGAAACTGACTGTAGAGCATGTAAAATGATTTTACTGGATTCTGTTCAACTGTAATCAATGAAAAGGATGTATGTTGTAGACAAAGTTGCAGAATTAAAAAGAAATCTGCTTTTAATTTATTCTTTTTGTATTAAGAATTTGTATAGTACCTTTACATTTTGCAAAACAGTGTTGTCAACACTTATTAAAGCATTTTCAAAATGAAAAGATCTTGGCTGCCTCTCGGAGATTTTGTTTCTAAGCGGTCCGTGCTTCAACAGGCTCCGGAAGTCTGTAATTCAGGTGCCTTTGTCCTCCTCGGGTTTTTTTTTTTTTTTTTTTTAAGTCAATCTAAAGCTGATACCCTCACGGTCTTGCTAGATACAGAAGAGCTCAGTTTGTGTCGTAGAGGCTAAGTCTCCCTTTCTCTAATTGCCTTGTTAATTATACAAAGACGACGTATTCTCAATGATGTGCTCCTACCACCAAAAAGGATTAGACGTTAGATGTCAGTCTCTGGCTACATTAGCATGTGTCTCACTGTTCCTTCCAAGTAGTTACCCATACGCAGCATGTGCCGGGCCTGGGTCCTGTCCCCACAGAATGGCGGAACCAACGCTGAGGGAATCCGGGCTTTGGGCCATCCTTAGTCTCTCTGTGGTCCCTGGGTCTGTGGAGGAGGCACAGGACCCATCGGGGAGGCAGGCAGGATGCTCGGGCTCTTTACCAGCACTGCTGTTGGCCTTGCACTCACACCACAGCTCTCGCTCTGTCACCACCATCTACATCACGTCACCGAGGCAGCAGCCAGTTGGGCCCGCAGGCGCAAGGAGCCAGCCCCCTGCTGAAGGACAAAATGGCAACTGGCTGACTTTCGTAGAGACCGCACTGCCCTTGCATCCCTGGTCCCCTGACCCGATGTGCGTCTCTTCACCAGCAGGAGACGCTAAGCCCGGAGGCCAAGAACACCCCCTGGACGGAAAGCTCTTGCTGAAGCATTTGCCACCAGAGCGAGCTAACGCCTGCCAGAAATGAAAACAATCCCCAGAGGCGGTGAATGAAGCACGGCAGAGGCGAGCCCATGAGGACATTTTACACTTCCTAAGCCTTTCCTTGGGAAGGCAACCAGGGCCTCTGTATCTCAAGATAATCATCACTAACGTCAAACAAACAAACGGAGATATTCTGTAAGTCTTTTACATGTACACAGGTCACGGCTCAGGAAATAAATTCAGCATCTCGTCATTCAGCTCTGACCATCCCAAGAAAGCAACTGGCACGCAGGAAGACAGGACTTGAACATTTCTTTTCCTGCTTCTCCCCACCTTTTACACCACACGCGCGCACACTCCCCTTTCACAGTGCTAACAAAGCAATTCCAAACAGCTATTATGTTGGTTACTAGAACACAAACATCCACAAATCCCAGTAGAAAGCATTAAAAATAGCCAGGGCTGTGGCTGCTTCCTCCCAAAATGCCAGTTCAAAAAAGCTCACGCCTAAGATTCTCTCTAAAGCGAGCGTCGGAGAACCGCCGGTGAGGGCGAGCAGAGGCCCTTCACTGCACGTCGGGGAGGAATCCAGCTCTTCTCCAGCTCACACGCACACAGATGAGACACAGGCACACAAGCACTGCGCGAGGGGAAACGAGGTAGCCCAGCAGTAAGCAGACGGAAGGAAGAGGAGAAATCGAGGTATGTCTAACGGGATCTCCCTGCCGGCCTGGTCCGAGGGGCCGGCTGGCGGAAGACGCGGCAGAGAAGGGGGTAAACCCTGCTCCCCCTCTCGGCCTTGCGCGAAGCCTCCCCCAGCCCAGCCACTGCCTCTTCAGATAGGACCTGAAAGGCCTGGCTTGCAACGCAGGAGACTAACCAGTGAGTTGACAGAACTCATACATTTACAGTTGCACCAAGATCTTTTTTAATCAGAAACCCATTTTTCTCTCCATCAGCTATTATCCCTACAACCAAGTGAGTTCCTTTGGACTTTCATTCGTTCATCCGTTTTCTATGAAACCCGCTGCCATCAACCTTCTGTTTCCCCTACTCAACCAAAACCACTCCTGTCGAGGTCAAGGACGACTCCCTACAGTCCCAAATGCAACGGTTAATTCCTGCCGAGGTCAAGGACGGCTCCCACAGTGCCAAATACAACAGTTAATTCTCTGTTCTCATCTTACATGACTTACCGGCTACACGACACAGTGGGTCCCCTCGCGTCCTTCTCTGGAATGCCAGCACATGGCGTCCTCCCGGGTTTTCCCGCTCACGGCAGTCAGTCGGGGCTCCTGTTTCCAACCTCCTCGGTAGTTTTCATCTCCCTGGCGCCCCGGCATCGGCCCGTCCCGGCTCTGTTCTCTCCCCTTCACCGTCCCCCACTCTTCCGGTAGCTGGCCTCTGCTCTCACGGTTTTAAGTGTCGTGTAGGGGCTGACGACACCTGTGTTTATCCCCGTGTCCCCGAGCTTGGACGTCTTCCTGTCAACGTCTCCACCTGGAGATGATCTAACATGCTAGCATGGCCAGAACTCACGCTCCTACCTTCCCCCTCCAAACCTGCTCCACCGTCTCCTTCCTCGGCTCAGCCACAGGCAACCCCAACCGTCCAGGGCTCGGGCAAAAATCTTGGGATCATCCAAAAGTCTTGCAATCACCCCTGGAGGACCATCCGCTCATTCCTTCTCACCTCACGTCTGCAGCAAACCAGAGGTGTGGAATCCCTGGCCCTCAGAGATTTCTATTCTATGGTGAGTGGACGGAGGGAGAAAATAAAAAGTACATTCTAGAACACACTAGAAGGTGCTAAGGCTCGGTCAGTGGTAGCTACCACTCAGGGCAGGGAAACAAAGGCGGGGGAAGGTTAAGACCTAGAAGCATGAAGGAGGTGCCCTGTGGAGCAGGGAGTCAACCCTTCAAGGAGAGGACCCAGTGGGTGCCCCAGGCACCTGGTGGGACCCGCAGAGCCGGGATACAGGCCCCAGAAGAGGCGGCACAAGCCTACGATGCCGTGATCTCCGAGTGCTGGTTCTCCAAGCGTGGAAGACTGCCGAACGGAACCATTCCTCCTTCAGCAATTAGGTGGCCCTGCTCATGCTCTGTCTCTCTCAAAAATAAACATTAAAAAAAATTATTAAAAAACTGTATAAAGGACAAAAAGCCACAAGTACCTTTTAGGCCCACGTGGGCATAATGTGAGTCCCAGACTCATAATGGGAATCAAAGCTGATTTTGCCGCAAATAACGAAGTCACAAGCACATACCTTCTCAAGTATCTTTCACATCAGTAACAAGTATTTAGGACTTTTCCCTCTCAAAGCCGTTTGTTACTCTAACAAAGACCTGGGGATAAACACCAGAGAGAGACCAGAGCTAGATGCTTCCGTCTAATAAGCCGGGGGACAGAATTGCCCCTCCGGGCCAGAAGCACTCCTCTGGGTCTCCAGCACCCGGTGCTCTCTGAACTGCCTTTAACATCAGTTGGATGAAGGGCTTCTCTGCAGCTGAGATGACCGGGGGCCCACATCCACAGACTCACGCACAGGAACGCGGGTGCATTTCTGTCTTGGCAGGATGTGGCAAAGCCCCACCTTACTGCAGCTCAGACAGGCGCGCCCCTAGAGCACCGTCACATACCTGCCACAAGTCTTGATTTTGTAAGCCAAGAAATCTGAGTAACGTCTGTATTTCTTAGGGGCTGAATTCAGCAACATATGTGGGAACACCCTGAACCGGGGAATTACCCCATACTCCTCTCATAAAACAAGAGGCCACGAGGAAGACCGCTGTGATGCGTAACTGTGTCAACATAGCTGGTACACAGGGTGCCCAGATGTCTGGTTCAACATTATTCTGGATGCAGGCACCTGGGTGGCTCAGTCAGTTAAGTGTCTGACTCTTGGTTTCAGCTCAGGTCATTATCTCATGGTTTCGTGACTTTGAGCCCCTCCTCAGGCTCCACGCTCGCCTTGGGATTCTCTGTCTCCCTCTCTCTCTCCGCCCCTCTAGCACGCGCGCTGTCTCTCAAAATAAATAAACTTGGGGGGGAAAACCCACATTATTCTGGAGGAGATTAATGTCTGAATCACTGGACTGAGTAAAGCAGATGGCTCCTCGCAGTGTGGGTGGGCCTTGTCCAATCAGTTGAAGGCATGGGGAGCATGCTCACACATGCTCCCTCTCTCAGCCCCACTTGTTGAACTAGGGTATTGGTCTTCTCCTTTCGTCAGACTAGAACTTACACCATTGGCTTTCCAGGGTCTCAAGCATTTGGACTCAGGCTGGAATTTCTACCATCAGCTCTCCCAGGTCTCTAGCTGCAGACAGCAAATCATGGAACTTTTCAGCCTGCGTAAATATAAGTAGATCTCCATCTCCTATCGGTCTTTCTCTGGACAACCTAAGAAAGCAGCCCAAGGCTTATACATTGACCCCACGACACCACCCACGACCAACTCTGCTATCTTTAGCACCTATCTCTCATCGTCATGATTGCAGGACAGTGGCAAAGCCTCGGAGACTCAGGAGCACTTTCCAGAAAGGATTACAGGACGGGCAGAAGATGTCTGCCGGCTAAGTCTGTTCCTTTCTCTTAGAAAAGCAACAGCTTTCCTGGAATTCCCACCCAACAGACCTCTCCTACATGGGCTACTGGCAGAACATGTCACATAACCAACCCTAATTTCAAAGAGTCATAAATCAGCAAGTAGCTTTAATTATGCACACTGCAGCTCTGAACAAATGAAGCTTCTATTAGCAGAGAGAGGAGAATGAAAGCAGGGTAAGCAATCCGCAGTGTCTACACCACACGTAGACGCATCTTAACTTGCACAGCAAAGGAAAAGAAAATAGCCAAGTCTTAAGTAATAACCTAATAAAACTAAAGTTTAACAAAAATACAAAAACTCACTAGATTTCCTCTCTCTCAAATCCTATACTCTTCAGGCACACCAATATGATGACATCATCCATCAAGAGAAAAAAATTGCAAGAAGAATGACACATATGATTTATATAAAATCTGGCAAAGACAGCCAACAAAGATTATGTTAACATCTGAGCTAGTTATAAAATTATTTCCCCTTCGCATAAAAAGTAACCTAGCACAGAGGCAAGCCACAGAGTGGGAGAAGTATTTCTAACACATATATCTAGCAAAGGACTCATAGCCAGAACAAAGAAATGGAAATCAGTAAGAAAAAGGCAGGCAGTTCAATAGAAGAAATGGACAAAAGTAAAATCTTGAATGGAAACTTCACAAAAGAGAATATCCAAATGGCCAGTAAGCACGTAAAAATGATGCTCAGCTTTATCTGTCATCAGGGAAATGCAAATTAAAGCCACAATACAATACCATTTTCATCCACCAGAAGGGCTAAAACAAGAATGACAGGATATATCATGTGTAGCCAGGATGTGGAGGACCTGGAACTTTCAAATCCTGCTCGTGGGAGTGTCAAGGGTGCAAGTCCTTTGGAAAATTCCTTGACAGTATCCTGTACAACTGAGTATGTACATATGTCCCAGACATTTCACACCGTGGTGTATACCCATATTCACCAAAAGATGCATACCCAACATTCATACAATTAGAACCAACTCAAATGTCTAACAACAGTAAAATAGATAAATCACGGGATGCAGCAATGAGAATGAACAAACCAGAACCATACACAATGAGAATGAGGATTAGAAACTGTCACAAACAGGGGCACCTGGCTGGCTCAGTTGGTTAAGCATCCAACTCCTATTTCAATTTATTTTTGAGAGAGAGAGAGAGAGCGTGCGCGCACGAGAGAGGGAGACACGGAATCCAAAGCAGGCTCCAGGCTCTGAGCTGTCAGCACTGAACCCGACACAGGGCTCGAACCCACGAACCACAAAATCATGACCACTGAGCCACCCCAGCGCCCCAAGCATCAAACTCTTGATTTCAGCTCAGGTCCTGATCTCACGGTCTGTGGGATCGAGCCCCACATCGGGCTGAACACTGACATCACGGAGACTGCTTGGGATCCTCTCTCACCCTCTCTCTCTTCCCCTCCTCAGCTCACACACATGCTGCGTCTCTCAAATATTAAAAAAAAAAAAAAAAGAGAGAGAGAGAAATCAAACATAAAGTAAGTCAAATATACTGAGTCCATTTATAGATGAGCAAATTAACAAACAGACAAAACTAACCAATGTGGGGAGTGACTGCTAATGGGTATAGAGTTTCTTCTGGGGCTGACGGAGTGTTCTGAACTTAGATTAGTGATGGTCCCACACCTCTGAACATTCTAAATCCACCATATACTTTAAATTTTAAGGTATGTATATTATGTAGCAGTAGAGGGTTGTTTTGTTTTGTTTTGTTTTGCTGTAATGATGTGAGACGCTAGGACCATGGTTGGGACTAGAAGGGGGCATGATATTTCTAGGGTGTTAATAACATAATCTTTCCTGACTTAGGTGCTAATTACTTTGGGAGATGCTCACATTGAAAGACTTACCATGATATGGTACTCTCTTGATTTGTACCTTTTTCTCTGTGTTATACTTTGCTTAAAAATTTACATGAAAAGAAATGCAATCTAGCCCTGAGTCTAGGGAAATAATCTTTAAAGGGCTGAGCAGCAAAGGAAACAATCAATAAAACTAAAAGGCAACCAACAGATTAGGAGAAGATATTTGCAAATGACATATCAGATAAAGGGTTAGTATCCAAAATCTATCAAGAACTTATCAAACTCAACACCCAAAAAACAAATAATCCAGTGAAGAAAGGGACAGAAGATATGAACAGACACTTTTCCAAAGAAGACATCCAGACGGCCAACAGGCACATGAAAAGATGCTTAATGTCACTCCTCATCAGGGAAATACAAATCAAAACCACAGCGAGATACCACCTCACACCTGTCACAATGGCTAAAATTAACGATCGAGGAAACAACAGATATTGGTGGGGATGTGGAGAAAGGGGAACCCTTTTGCACTATCGGTGGGAATGCAAACTGGTGCAGCTGCTCTGGAGGTATGGAGGTTCCTCAAGAAGTTAAAAATACACCTACCCTACAACCCAGCAACAGCACTACTAGGAATTTATCCAAGGGATACAAAAATGCTAATTTGAAGGGGCACATGCAGCCAAATGTTTAGAGCAGTGCTATCAGCAATAGCCAAGGGGCACCTGGGTGGCTCAGTTAAGCGTCTGACTCTTGGTTTCAGCTCAGTTCATGATCCTACTTTCCTGAGTTCAAGCCCCAAGTCAGGCTCCATGCTGAGGTACAGAGCCTGCTGGAGATATTCTCTCTCTCTCTCTCTCTCTCTCTCTCTCTCTCTCTCTCTCTCTCTTCCCCTCCCCCACTCACACTGTCTCTCTCAAAATAAACCTGGGGCGCCTGGGTGGCGCAGTCGGTTGGGCGTCCGACTTCAGCCAGGTCACGATCTCGCGGTCCGTGAGTTCGAGCCCCGCGTCAGGCTCTGGGCTGATGGCTCAGAGCCTGGAGCCTGTTTCCGATTCTGTGTCTCCCTCTCTCTCTGCCCCTCCCCCGTTCATGCTCTGTCTCTCTCTGTCCCAAAAATAAATAAACGTTGAAAAAAAAAAATTCAAAATAAACTTAAATAAATAAAATAACCAAAATATGGAAAGAGCTCAAATGTCCATTGACTGGTGAATGGAAAAAGATGTGTTCTATACACACACACACACACACACACACACACACACACACAGGAATATTACTCAGTGATCAAAAAGAATGAAATCTCGCCATTTGCAATGTGGATGGAACTAGATGGTATTACACTAAGCGAAAGTAGTCAGAGAAAGACAAATCATCATATGATTTCACTCACATGTGGAATTTAAGAAACAAAACAGATAAACACAGGGGAAGGGAAGGAAAAATAAGATAAAAACAGAAGAGGGAGGCAAACCCTAAGAGACTCTTAAATACAGAGAACGACCTGAGGGTTGCTGGAGGGGAGATGGGTGGGAGGATGGGCTAAATGGGTGATGGGGATTAAGAGGAGGGCACTTGTCGGGATGAGCACTGGGTTTTATAGGTAAGTGATGAATCACTGGGTTCTCTTCCAGAAACCAATACTACACTGTACGTTAACTAACTTGAATTTCAATTAAAAATAAATAAAGGGCAAAAGCAAACCCTCAACAGATATTTGATGCATACTAGACTCTGCATCTTTCTCTACCCCAACCCCACCTCTGGGTTCTGTTATTTTATACCTTGTTTAACCTTGCTTTACACAACTGACAGCCAGCATAAGGTGGTCATCTATCCACACTGCAATCACACGCAGTGTTGTGGTTTTTCTCCCCTTGGTGGACAGACTCTTCATTTGAAATCTAAGAATTACCGCTTCAGAAGGATTTAGCATTTAAAAGGTTCTAAATTTTCTATGCTTCACATTAACCTCGAACGCAGAGTGTGATCTCTACACCTCCATATTTAAAAAACTTTTTAAAAATTTTCCTAAATATGTTTAATAATGTATTGTTATTATGTTAAACCAGCATAACTATGCTCTTAAATCCAAATTATCTGTACATGAGCAGTTCTGGGTTAAAACACTTTTTAAAATTAGAGTCCCTTTGCTCTGAATTCATCTGCCAGCTCATTTTCTTCCTTAACTGATACTTCCTTTTAATCGGTGGTTTTCAAAGTGCCAGTCACAAGGCATTATTCATGGGTTTGTCAACCAGTTTAGGGTCACCACCACCATGTTTTTAAAAGAAATACAAGAGAAGACTCTGTAAGTGCTTTTGTTTCAATTATATATGCATTTAGGTACCTATGTGCTTGTACGGTTTACTCTGAGTGGTGGTCGGGAAAGTTCCAAGTTTTAACTGTCCTACCTCACAGGACGACAGAAACTCTAAGACAGGCTCAGACTGCAACGCTAATGGTTGGCAATTTCTCCCAAGCGCTTAAGGAAGAGCAGTTGGAGAGGAAAGGCACTTTGGTTTGGGCGAGCTGTCAACCTGGGAGTTCAGAAAGGCACGGGGGCGGGAGGGGGGGGTGAGGGCGGGTGGGGGCGGGGGGGAGGGGGAGGCGGAGGGGGGCGGGCTGTGCGAATGACACTCGCCCACTGCCGGCAGAAGCTTGGTGAACGCTTCTGATCAGGGTCACTGACAATACTCAAAAAGAAGCTCCAAACTTCTTAGCTGCTCTCCACGGTGAAAGTTCGTGCCAAGCCTGAATGCTGTGAGGAAAAGCCGAGAAGGCTATTATTTCAAAGCTGGTGCCTGAAAGTGGGGAGGAGAGACTCCACAAAACCAAGTGGCCTGCTTCAATAGAGTAATCACGATGGATTATTAGTTCAAGCAAGCTGTACAAAGGACCCTGGAGTTCACAATGGGGAAAAATAAGTAAGTCATCAAAGCTTTTATAGTAGACTGTTTTGGTAAATGTAAAAAACATTTTTTTTTTTTTTTTTTTTTTAACGAGCATGGCTCCGAAATCTTGAATGGGTCAGCTCACACCGCATGGCTGCCGCCAGCCGCACTGCAGTCCCCCTGGATATTCTCCACCACCAGAACTTATTTTTAAATTTCAAAAGACTTTAAGGACACCGTTAACCATCGAAGTACTGGCGTGTGGTTATAATTCAGCCAATCGAGCTGCGGAGTCTGTGATGAAAACCAGTTGCCATAACAGTGTTCCCATAGCGACCCTCGGGGGACCGAAGCTGGCTCCTGACGCTCTGGACAGCTGGAAACTCTTACATAAATATGCCGTGAGAAAGTGCTTATAGTTCAAGACTCGCGGTATGATTCCATACCGTGCATTTCTAGTCCGCGAGGGGCTTCATGGGAGTATCCCCGGGGAGGCACATCTTCAAGATTCAAAGGAAACAGCCGCACTGAAACTTAACGCTCCCCTTTCACTCGAACTGCCCCCCGAAGTTCTCCCACCTTCCACCTTCTATGTTAAGCAGCATTAAGAGGGGTGACTGTGTGGCTGAAAAGGGGCCAGCGATAGGAATCCCCAAATTCGAATCTACCAAAGACTCCGAAACACTTTGCTGTGGTCTTTTCTAAGCTGCTTCCTCTCAGAATAAATTATTCCTTTCTTTCAAATAAAGAGACAGTTGTATTTCTAAAGTATTTACTGAGGTCAAAACCCAAGGCAACCTGAAGTGTGAGAGCAGGTCCAGAAGTCACCAGAAGGAAGCACTTAACGCTAAGAAGCCCTGCCATCAATCCTATTTCCTATTCCTCCAAATTCCCACTGACTTCAGAGCCTGCAGCAAATCCCTAAGCTCTGTGACCGGGGACAGCTGCCTTCGTCAGCCCTGGTCTCTTGGGGCGTCCCCCTCCTTCTCTGGAGATCTGGACCATCCTCATTCTCTCTCAATCATGTTTGGCCTCAACTTTATTTTCCTAACTTTCCCCAAAGACCGAAAGCAGAGCCCTGCCTTCCCAACTGCCACAGGCTCTGTGTTGCAATGCTGAAAAACACTGCTCGGTCTTTACAGTTGGCAAGAACATTCCCAAGAAACGCAGTAATACTTCTGAGAGAAAGCCAGCATTTTATTAAATTTGAATCCAGAGACACAGAACTCCTTTGACAGGAATCTAGGCTGGCAATAATGAGGAAAGGGAAAGAACAGTTACTTCAGGACTATGATTGATTTTTAAAGGATGCCTTTATCGTTTTAAAAACAGCTAAAACCAGAATATGTACTATCTGAACTAAAACTTTCATGATTTGGAGAATGCGGGAGGTCACTACTCTATAGAGCCACATGATTATTTGCACTTAACAGAAGACCTTTAATTTCAGGGAAATGGAAAACTTTTCTATGAACCTGCTTCCCTCTACCCAAGCCCAAAATGGTTAATATTCACGGGACTGTAGAATGTCACCATTTTTTTTTTTCAAGCCTTCTACCCATACTGATCAATTTTAGAAGGTACTGGTGTCACATAATACAGTTTCTTCCTTATGTGGAAATGTTAACAGCAAATGGGAAGACAACGTTAAATTAACGGACTACCGTGCTGTGTGTGGCCTGACGTGAATAAAGAAAAGTAATCTGGGGAGTGTTCATGCAACACTATTTATCAACAGGCCCTACCCAACACGATACAACTGAAGTCTAGACTAGCGTCCTATGTTTTGAGAGTCTGTCATCTGCTCTAGAGTAAGCTCCCGTAAGTTCTAATTAATTTGATCGTAAGAAATGGTTTCCAAAGTGGGGAGTGGGGTAGGGAGTAAGCCTGATTCAATCAGGGCAGTGGGCTTCAGCCCCCCTGTGCAAAAATACAGCAGACACGATCAGATAGGCACGGCTATACACCGGCGACCAGGAGTGGCTTTCAAGCCTTCCCAAAGGGGCCAGAGGAGGGGACCGCGCCTCTGTGTGCATCTACACGCTTCTACTGCTCCGCTGACCCTGGCTCCTACCGCATCCTCCCCCCCTTTCAACTGAGCACTCGCGGAAGGTGGGCGCGGTCCCGAGCCCGGACGGAGGCCTAAGCCACAGAGCCTTAACGAACGTGTCCGCTACGAAGGCTGCTGCTGCTACCACCACCGTTACTGCCGCCACCCTTCTGTGAGCACGCGCGGCCTCTCAACGCAGGCCTCGCCAAAGCTACTCTGGCTACACGCTAACGACCAGGACGCAACGACCAATATTCACGGAGGTCTCATTCGCCAGGCAGTGCGCTAAGCATTTTATTTCACTTTAACACAACGGCGCTCCAAGATGTATACTACGCTTAGTAACTACCACTGCAGACAGGGAAAATGAGGCTGAGGACATGAAGTTACTCGCCCACGGTGGCGCGCTCGGGGGGCGGAGCGCTGGAATCTCCAGCTTGGAAGTTGTGGCTTGGGAGCCCCCGCCTGGCTGCCGTCCGATGGCGCCACTCCACCAAGTCAGGTGTATTCCGCTCACCCACCTTCCTCCGGGAACGGAGTCCTCTCGACTTCCCGGGCATAGCCATTCGTCACCATGATCTGGGTAGGACACCGTGAGCTTCAGAAGTCCTCATCTGAGGAAAATCAGACCCGTGACCTAGGACTCGGGCAGTAACAAGGGTCCCGGAATCCCGCTCCTCTGCCGGGCAGCTGGCAGCTGGGAGCCGCAGTCCTCCGCGGGCCCGGGGACGGCGACACGGGCAGGCAGGCCTATTCTGGGAAGAACCAGTGGCATCAAAATGTCCCCATCCTTGGCTGGCTTGACAATCCATTTCCCCACCTTGAACCTTGATGCACTGGGTTTATGTAATTTAAACTCCTGTTGGGATACCATCTTTTTCAAACTTCTATTTCCTATTAATTCTATCTGTCCCAAGTGATGACGAACATTAAGATTTACACTCCTTACGAGGCAAAAGCCTTGAAATGCCAGAAAACAACACTCCACAGTGATAACATTTACATTCAAATTCTACTGCAAGATGGCAAAAGTTCAGCAACATTTAAGGACTATAAAGTTTCATTAAATGGTTCCATATTTTCATTGAAATATATAAAAATATCTTTTATAAATACTACATAAAAGACAATGTGAAAATTACCATATTTTACAGAAATAATTAAGTCCATCCTTAAATGTTCCTTCATAATCACCTGCCAACTCTCAGGTTTGAGGGAAAGAGTCATTTTAAACCCCCTTCTGTGACAGTTGTCTACACATTTAAATTACAAGGAAAAGTCTTCAGAACTTAATTTTTTGATTAAAGCAAATGACACAAAAATCAGTTTGCAGCCAGATGTGATATGAGAGCCAACGCTGTTTCTTAAAACCAAGAGGACTGCATTAGGTAGAACTCAAACTCAAGAAACTCCTTTTTTCTTCTCCCCTCATTCCTGTTGGTAATTCCAGAAGTCCGTCCCATGCTCGCTTCAGTTTCTCGTCACTTATACGCCACACACAGATTTCACAGCGCATTGTACTCCACACATTTTGATGGATCTGTAGGGAAGTGCTTCTGGCAGATGGTCATTAACCTCTTCAAACCCTAAGCAAATAAGGAAAATAAGGACTGGTTATGAACTAGCATTCTTAATTGCCCTTCTCAGTACTCGATGGTTTACCAGAGTCTCCACTCCAGTGTAGCAGCCCCCAGCAAGACCACTCAGATGCACACGCAGAGAAGTGTTTGCTCACGTGCACCCAAGAGAAGCACAACACCTTCACAACAGAGCACTGGAAACCCAAATGTCCGCAAGAGGAGAATGTGTGAATACGGTCTAGTGTGGCCACCAAAGGAACATGTGACAACAGTAAAAATGAACTAGCCAGAACTCCAGCAGGTTCCACCGCAGAGGTAAGCCCAGCTCAAGCACCCACTGTACGTACTGAGACAGCAGCTCTCCTTTGTATCTAACAAGTCCTGCGTATGTACATTCCTTGTGACAAATGAGAAGACAGTCACAAGTCACCTTCTGTGCTGCCTGAGGGAACTGTGTCGATGAGGGATTCTGGTTGAGAACAACTGATACACATACACCTTAGAAACAACGTTGAATATGAAAAGCAAGCGGCAAATCTACGTAAGTATAATGTCATTTTAATGAAACTGAAAAACTGTTAAACAAAAGGTACTGCTTATAAATATACACAGAGTGTGGTGGAATTACTTTTGAAAAAGCAAGGCAACAACAAACAAATTCAGGGTAACAATTACTTCTGGGGTAGAGGAGGGAAACAGAGTCAACGATCTAGTTCTTAAGCTAGGAATAAGGCCTTTAGATATTATTTATTTCATAACTTATGTATTACATGTATTCTTTTGTGTATACCAAATATTACATGATAAAAGCATTTAAGATTTTTTTTTTTAGAGAGAGAGTGAGAAGTGGGGGAGGAAGAGAGGGAGAGGGAGAAAGGGAGAGGGAGAGAGAACCTTAAGCAGTCTCCACACACAGCACGGAGCCCAACATGGGGTTCGATCTCATGACCCTGAGGTCATGACCCTAGCTGAAACCAAGAGTCAGACACTCAACCAACCGACCTATGCAGGCACGCCGATAAAAACATTCTAATATCATCGAAAAAACAGAATACAAATCCCACACGTGACTCGGCCGATCCTTCGGAATTCAGCAGAGGTACTCCTGCACTGACCCTGTTCTGGCATCGGCTATCATGCTTTGATTCTCTTCAGGCAACTACGATACACAGAATTGCCAGGACCTCACAAATTTCAAGTGCCTTCTATCTCTTCTGCAGTTAGGCCAGTTCTCAACCAGCCAGTAACTCTGCAGTGACTTTAAATGGATGACAAGAACTGTCACTATTAAAACTGATTTGGTCTCTTTCAGCTCATCCTTCAATCTGTGATCTTTCAACATCCTTGGCTGGCAACTGGTTTTTAGTCATTCCTCTTAGCTTTCTCATCCACCACTGAGCAATCACTAAGTCATGACCCAAGTTCACACACAGCAGAGGGACAAGAACAGAAACCTGCAACATGCCACGATAGACCTCTCCAGTGTCCGGAACAATTCCGGGAAGAGCTCTGCAAACCAGCGATGAATCCTATTAACTCTTTCACCTACCAGTCTATAAACTTCCTTGCTTACAAGGAGGTGATCTGTCCAATGTTTTATTGAGTTCTATATATAAACCACCACCACCAAGAATAGCAGTGCTTAATTTTAATGACTCACAAGGCAACTTTTGGCACAAATTATGTTAAGGTTTCTCACCCTAGGTTCACAAGAACTGAAACCACCCAGTTCCTACCACACTAACAAGAACGGTGAGATCCTATCACAGGCCATAGGCAGACTATGGTCAGAGCTCTATCGATACTGAATATGGAAGTGTATACAGCACACTGCCTGATACTTAACTAGTGTTCTCTCAGGATTCATTTTCTTTCCTCAAAATGACATGATGAAATATCATCAGCTCTCACAACGAGACAGGGCTTCATGGCTAGCAGGAAAAGCAATGTGTGGCTATCATTACACAACACAATCACAACAGGGCGTCCCTGGCAGTCTGAGGAGAAAGGGCAAAACAGTGCCTAGAAACGTACGGTGATGTAAGAGGGCTCTAAAACATCAAGCATTTAGAACTCCTACTCTGTAATCACGTAAGTATGCAAACAAAGTTCAAGCTCAGGGACATCACCAAAAGCAAAGCGAAACAAGCAGTAACAACAAAAAGTCCCTGCAAAATCTCTTCAGGGCCACAGTAACTAGACAACACCAATCAATGTAACTCCCTTCTATGAACTGAACTATAATCGATCAGATGCAACATCAGAGAATCATGATTTTCAAACATTTTACTCAAGGTCCTTCTGTAGATTCAAAGAGCGTCCACATTCTGGGACTTAAAAACCAGGAGTCTGGAAGGTATCTTTCAGCCAATATCCAAGACGGCACCTGCAGGCGGTGCACAGACAGACCATGTGATTCGCTCTGCTCCGCGTTTACGTCTTCTCATCGTTGTCCCCTGTGCTAACCAGGTATTTGCTTTAGGATAAAGACCATTCCCTCTCACAGTCCAGCTTCTCCTGCTGGGAATTCTCATCATGTGTATGCAGAATTGTGATTTGTAGCCATGGAAATAGATGTGATAGCACTAATCTGGCATCTTAACTTTTCCGAACAAATAGGTGAGAAGAGAGAAGGCTAAGAAAGAACACCCTGATGAAATCCAAATAGTCTCAGTCAGCCACGAAACATGGCAAGAATTATTACGAGCAAATGAAAGGCAGACTGGTGTTAGGACTGCTGGAGGTAGTTTTTCTTGTCAGAAATGGAAACTTGGCTGTTTGCTCCTTACAGAAGATATTTGTGATGCTTATTTAACCCCACTAAACAGATTCTAGGACTTAAAAATAAATACCAGTATCCTGTCTGAAATCTTAGCTGCCACAAGGTTGTGAAATTCAACACTGTGAGTCATAAATAGTTACCACGAAACATTACAATACATTTTTGCAATAAGGATTGATAGGATGCGGCACAGATTTTTAAAGGGGTGTAATGTCAGGACAGCATATGGTTATTTTCCAAATGGAAACAAATCATTTCAACCAGATCCCTCAGGATTTCGGTTTCAAATTACCTGAGGATGCTTAAGCCAGTAAGACAATGAGCTGCTTACTTTAGCTTACTGCAAAGAGCTTCTTAAAAACTGGTGCTATTATGGGGCGCCTGAGTGGCGCAGTCGGTTAAGCGTCCGACTTCAGCCAGGTCACGATCTCGCGGTCCGTGAGTTCGAGCCCCGCGTCAGGCTCTGGGCTGATGGCTCGGAGCCTGGATCCTGTTTCCGATTCTGTGTCTCCCTCTCTCTTTGCCCCTCCCCCGTTCATGCTCTGTCTCTCTCTGTCCCAAAAATAAATTAAAAAACCTTGAAAAAAAAAATTAAAAAAAAAAAAACAAACTGGTGCTATTAAATATCATTTTTATTTCCATGTAAGCAATACATATATTTAATAAATCTTTTTTCAGTACCGACAGGGTGCCAACCACTGTTCCAGGCTGAGAGAACACAGGGAACAAAGCAGAAAAAAATCCCACACATTGAGATTATATTCCAATGAGGGAACGCAGACAAGAAACAAAACGAATATGTAAACCACCTCATGTGAGATTATGATAAATGCTCTGGAGAAAAACAAAGCAGGGAAGAGGCGTGTGTGCATATGGGGTGTGGCCAGAAGGACTCTGGCTTTAACTCCACATGAACCGGGGAACCACTGCAGAGCTATGGGCAAGACAGCACCATAATCCGATTCATACTTTAATGGATCACTCTGGGTGCTGTGCAGATACTGAAGAGGGGCAAAGATACGGGGCGCCTCGCTGGCTCAGTCAGTGGAGCACGCAGCTCTTGATCTCAGGGTCGTGAGTTCGAGCCTTGTGTTCGGTGTAGAGGTTACTTAAAAATAAAATCTTAAAAGGAAAAAAAGGGGAAGGGCAAGGGTAGGAGCTCCGAGCCCAGGCAGGAGACGCTGCAATAATCCAAACAAGAGACGTCGGTGGCCGACCCCAGGTGGCAGCAGTGACGGTGGTGAGAAGGGAACAGACTGCAGATACACTGTGAATGTAGAACCATCAAGGTTTGCCAACACACAGGATATGGACTAAGCAATAACTCCTTGTTTTGTATATATATCATTATTTTCTTAAAGTCACATATTACTTAAATAATGGCAGTCCTCTGCCTCACCCTTTCCAATCCCCCATTCCAGCACCCCAGAGATAATCATTTCAAATCTCTTAAGTGTTTCTTTCGGTATTTACTGCCATCTTTCTAAACACTATACTGACAGTGCTTGACTTTTTCTGTCTGGACGGTTAATCCTTAAACCACACCCACTGGCCCCTCACAGACAGACAGACAGACACACACACACACACACACACACACACACACACACACACACACAATTTCTCTTTCCTATCTTCCCCAAATACAATTACTAGTGAATGCAATATTCAGGATTTACTGCAGATGTCTACCCAAATGTTGTTCAAAGCAGAGCCACAGAGTATACTATGACAGTACGTCCTTTCATATCTTTCCCTATCTTTTTGCTTGTTTATGTAGGTATCACCATTTCACTCTTCCACAGTGAAACTACACTCAAAATGACTGAACACAACAGGTAATGCATCTGTTCCATTTTTCTCCTGGAGCCCTCTAGGTGTTCCAACCTAGAACAAATGAATTCCAGATCTCTTTGCACTGTGACTATCCTAGAGCATGCCTTCCCCTTCACCCGGGCAGTTCCTTCCAACCCCAATCCTGTGCTGGATCTGGTTTCCTGGATCTTTTTTATCTCCCTCCCTCATCTTGGTGGAGCACATCCTCAAGTAGAGGCAATCCAACACAGTGGAGTGAGGATTACCCACGTTCAAACCCGAACTCCAACACTTACTAGCTGTGTGGCCTTGGGAACTAACTTCTCCATGGCCCCGTTTCCCCACTTGTAAAACAGAAATTATCCCATCAACCTCATATTATTGCTCTCAAGTGAAGTGAAGCACACAGTAGGTACTAAATAAATGTTAGTTATAATGATTCCAAGGAAGAGTATTTGAGAGGTCACATTTTTAAAACATTCTGAGACTCGTCTGAAAATTTCTTTAGCCTATCTTCACACTTAATTGCCAGTTTAGACAGGAATATGACTGAGTTGAAAATTATTTTCCTTCTGTTACCCAGGTATTGTTTCATGGTCTCGCAGCTTCCAGTACTGCTAATGAGAAGGGCAACAGCTTTTTAATTCCCGAATCTTTGTAAACCACCTGTTTCTTTTCTCCAGAAGCATTTAAAGTCTTTTCATTATCGTTAGCCTTCCAGGGTTTTACTGTGTTAGGCCTTGATGGGAGATCTTTCCTATTCATTTGCTATTACTCAGATTTCTCTGAATTTCTCTGTTCACTTTTTCCTGGAATCTGAATAGTGTGATCCTCTAGACTGATTCCCTCGTTCTCTTATCCTTCTCTTTTAACTTTTACATTTCTGCTGTAATGTTTGATTTCTAAGAGGTCATTCTGATTCTGACTTTTCTTTGTGGCATAATCTTACTTCATGGTTACAGCCTTACCTAAAGATATTAATTAAGCTTTTAATTGAAGGGTTTTTGTTTTTTCCTGTTCTTTATACTACAGCTCTATCTCTGAATTCCTTTTTTTCTATGTGTTTCTATGTGTTTTCTAATTTGGTCTCTTTCACACTGTAAACTTTCTCTAAAGGTCTGAAGGTCCTTGGTAAACATTTGTATTTATGAACAAGGCACTGGAGAGCTAAGGGAAAGTCCCTGAATGGGCAGGGCTGGTCAAGAACAGAACTTCATGTGGGTACAATACGGCAGCAATCTCGTTTTGTCACTGGAGAAATACTAAATGTTAGTATTTTCTCTGTTCTCTTGAGTCAGTTCACAGAGAAGAATCCTCTAAATTCCTGAGCAGGCTTCCAGCATCACAGGAACCCAGGGAGAGGAGGAACTACAGGTCTCATCTGTTAATACAGAGGCTTTCACTTCAGCATCCTGTTTTCACCATGGCAGGTCAACCTTCCTGAATAGTACAAATCCCTCACAAGGTTAACTTGTCTTCTGCTAGAGGAGAAGGGCAGTAGGGCCCACGTGGGTAAGGCAGAAGGAACCTCTGGATTACATATCCTAATTCTCAGCCACTATTCCTCGTTTTTAGCCCCATCCCATAGACTGGACTTTTAGAAGTGCCAAACAGCCCCACATCTTGACCTTTCCAGATTCTACAGAGTTTGTATTAATGGCTCCTTAATAACTCCCCCCCAAACAAATTCAACCAAACTGGTTTTTTTTAAATCAGTATGTTTCTAGAAAAATATCTACACAAATTAATGGACTGTACACTTATAAGTGATTAATATGGTAAATTTTATGTATATTTCACAATGTTTAAAAAATCTAATTAAAGCATTATAGAATATTATAGATAAAGTATAAAAATATCAAATATAGAGGCATCTGGGAGGCTCAGTCTGTTGTGGGTCCAACTCCAGCTGGGGTCAAGATCTCACAGTTTGTGAGTTCGAGCCCCATATCAGGCTTGCTGCTGTCAACACAGAGCCTGCTTCAGATTCTCTGTCCCCTCTCTCTCTGCCCCTCCCCCGCTCATTCATACTCTCTCTCAAAACGAAATAAAACATTAAATATATATATATACACACACACACACACACACACCCAATATAGGTACAGTGTGGAGTACCTGCATGTGATACAGGATATGAATCCTGCAAAATGAAAGTTTACACCCAGACAAATCAATGAACGATTATTATATCAATGTGCATCCACTAAAAAATTAGCAATTTTTTTATTGCAGAAAATAATAATTTTCTAAAACCAAACCAAACTACAATCACAATTCTTTAGCTGGATTTGCCTTTTCTTTTACAAACTCTCATTAGTTACTAGGACTTAATGTCGTTGCTTTTAAGTAATCTTTGTACAATGTGCAGAGAAGACACTTCATGAAATTATTTCTGTCCCTGTCACTATTCTACACTATAAGAACAAAGCCTTGAAAATGAAAGCACAGATCCATTTAGTGATACAGCCCGAGAATGTCAAGAGTAAGGGATGAGTGCCATTTTCCACCTAGCTACTTAAAATTCTAGCAACGAACTGCCCAAGTTCTAATAAAGGAATGAATTTACATGAGAAAATTAAGTTAAAAACGAATCCTGACTTCGGACTGAAGGAATACTCATTTGACCTCAAGTGTGATGTTCAAAAAAATGTGTACTTAATGATTAAAAGTTAATCTCTACAGTTTCAAGTAACACCCACAGTTAAGCATGAAAAAACCAATCCTTCAAAAACTGTTTACCGGAATTCTTTTCACACAAGAACACCATTAAAATTGCATTCATCTAAATAACTCATGCTAGCCTTTTAAGTAACTCATCTGGATCTCACTACTTGGGATGATGAAAAGTCCCACTGCAAGTGCTAAAAGTATAAAAATTTCCAGTATCTGCAGAACTCAATGGAACTTTAGAGACAAGTGGTAACCTGGGACTGACTCACTGTGCCTTTATAGTTTACAGTAAGAACAGAGCTGCTCTCTTTCTCACCTGTCTGGATGCTTCTTTTCTGGAAGAGAACGTATTTCCAGTTCACAGGCTCATTCATTATTTCACAGAAAGTAACAACAAAGTACAATGACCAGTGATAATCCCATTCTGAAAACAGCATTTGCCCGCTTAGCTAAGTTAGGTGAAAATTTATACCAAAGGACCGATTTGGGCAAAGATTTCCTTTATTTGATTACCACGCTTTCAGGGGACGAGGCAATCTGACTTTTTTTCATGCATGTAGTTAAGAAACAGATGATGTAATACCCCAAGTTAAATATTTGTTATCAGTGAAGCTGCCAGTTGAAACGAAACACACACAGCTTAGATCAGCATTCCCCAAAATGTGTTTCTACCGAACACTGGCATTCCATGATATTAAAAGGTGATGTGTATGATTGATAAATGCTAGCCGTATTTTTCTCTAAAAATGTAATATAGCAGAGAGTACTACATGGTAAACAGTTTGTTATCATGAGATAACTTGCCTTTAAGAAACGGTGTAGCACAGCCAAGAACACCAGGAGGTAGCATGAAGCCACACGGCCCACAAGTGTGACGTATAATTTGCATAGGGACGCATAGGGAATGTTTAGCAGCTAACCGTGATACTGTATATTCGACATACAGATCAAGTTGTGCCACTCAGTGCAGTAATGCAAGTTTCTGCTATACCATTTTCGGCAACACATGATTATAAATTCACAAATATTCCATGAACAAGTAAATCTGGCAAATCCTAGTGTAGGCGAAACATACCCAGAACCTGAAATATAGATTGAACTAATCGACAGAAAATGTTGACATGATGTCTTTACTAGGGAATTTACTAATCTGGCTTACTGACAACAACTCACCAGAGAAGATTACAGGACATTTGCCTTTCATAACAGTGAAACCTCATGAAAAGTATTTGGAAGGAGTATTATTCCTTCATCATCTAATCACCAAAGAAATCTGTGTTATAATACAGTACACAGATCAATTAATCTACATGTATTCAGGACACTATCATCAGGAAACAAAGAGCATGATCAAACTTGAACATGTGATGGCAGTAATTCCAACAATTTTGCAAAGGCATGGGCAGGACTTGGGCCCAACAAGAGACAGCAGAGTGTCCCCGAACTAGCACTACTGGGAAGCTGTAGCCAGCCTGTGCTCTGAAGGGGCAAGAAGGACTGTAGTTACCGAAACCCAGAAGTAACTGTATGGAGATGGCCTCCTGAGAGAAGACAAGGCCTTGGGGAGGGGATGCCATCAGCCCTCACTGACCCCACAGGGAGGAAGCCAGGGACATCAATACTTCTGACCTGTTCTTCTCCCACCTACAAAATGCCTTCGAGCCTCTCTCACTACCAATCCAACGGAAGCCAAAAAGCAAGGGAGACTGTCAATGTCACTGACAAAAGCCAGGTTTCCGGGCCACAGGCCAAGGCGAAGAAACACGGCAAGTGAGCCTGCAGAGCAGAGCCGCCTGATGACAATTTCAGCCTTTCTTCCTTCTCTTCTTTACGGACAAGCATGCCCAAGATATGAACCTTTTCAAGAGAGGTCTTTAAATTACTGAATTATAAGGTCTCTAAATAACCAAGAGCCTCCTATAATCTGTATACAAGAAGCTTTACTCAAATCTGGGCCAAAGGTTACATCTGCATTTGGCAGAACAAACAAAGTTCTTAAAGTTACTACCACCAATTTGAATCTAACCTCAGATTTGAGACCAGATAATAAACTATACAACTTTTCTTTGATCTGCACGGTGAAAACATCCTCCCTGTGGTGTGTGTAATTTTTGTGAGCAAGAGAACACTTCAAACAACTTTCGCAGTTTAAATTCTATAGAGGTTTGCAGAAAACCCAAAGATGAAATCCCAGTACTATAAAATAGCCTCCTGAATTGTTTTCAACCATACTTCCTAACACACATATTTCTCACCGGGATGTCTAAATACAAAAATAATTTTTCCACACATCCAAGATTCCATTACATGATGTCCAAAAACAGGCAAAGTTAACCAATAGTAACACAAGTCCGAAAAATGGTCACTTCTGATGGGAAGAGAATTTGGGCTGGGAAAAGGCATGAACAAACTTTTGGGGTCCCACTAGAAACATTCTGTATCTCCACCTTGTTCTCCTATGTAGATAAAAAAAATTACATATATCAGGAATCACTGGACTGTACAATTAAGTTTGATACACCTCACGCATTTAGGTTTATCATAGCTCAGTTTAAAAAGAAATACTGACCCTATTAAATGACTTCCACAATTACCTACTCAGCAAATACCTTAACATAGAATAGTCTGGGCTAGGTAGTCACCAGAGGTCAGCAAACTACGGTCCGCAGGCCACCCGTTTCTTTCCCACTATAGCCTGCAGGGTTCAACAGTTCCAATGGAGACCTAGGAAATGCAAAGCCTAAAATATTTATTATCTTTTAAGATGAAGTTTGTCAACCCCTGACTTTCATATACTTAATGTATCCCTTTTTTAAGGATAGTCCATTAAAAAAAAAAAAAAAGATATTCTAAATCAACCCCACCTCAACACCAAAGTAACAAGGAGGGAGATTCAAAAGACAGCTTAGCAAACCACTCAGCTCATCACAATCAAGAATTTCATAAAACTCCGCCACTGGGGGTTGGGGGGACGGGCAGCATTCTTTGGCCTCGAGCTGTTTACCACCATAGGTTTATTTTAAGACATCAAAAATCAGCATTTTTGTTTGTCCAAACACAATGCTAACTTTTTAAATTTGGTGCCAATATTTTAAAAAATAGAAGCACACAATATCTTGGAAAAAAATAAGATCTTTGGCACATATAAAAAATTAATTAAAAAGAGAGGAAGATGGAACACTGACCCATATTCCTACAAGGGAACCGTGAGTTGAAGGGACTCCAGCGGCACCGGGGGCGAGCATCGGCTGACACCTCACACTAGCTTGCACTGTCCCCTGTCATGTCAGAGTCGAGACAAAATGAAACAATGCTTCTATCTGTGTCCATATGAAAAGTAGGAGAACAAATGTCAGAGGGTCAGGTGTTTAACACTCAGCTCACTTACTACCTGTCATGAGCATAAGGGTTTGCAACCTTAGGTTTAAGCAGTGGCCTCAAGGGAAATGACAGAGAAGAATCAAAGACATCAAAGGGCCAACAAGGGCAAGAGCTGGGGTGCCTGGGTGGCTCAGTCGAGTGACCAACGTCAGCTCAGGTCACAACCTCATGGTCTGTGAATTCAAGCCCCGCATTGGGCTCACTGCTATCAGGGCAGAGCCCGCGTCGAATGCTCTATCCCCCTCTCTCTTTGCCCCTCCCCCAGTTATTCTCTCTCTCAAAAATAAACATTTGGGGCACCTGGGTGGCTCAGTCCATTAAGCATCTGACTCCTGGTTTCAGCTCAGGTCATGACCTCAGGGTTCATGGACCCAAGCCCCACACTGGGCTCCGCACTGACAGTGTGGAGCCTGCTTGGGATTCTCTCTCTCTCTCTCTCTCTCTCTCTCTCTCTCTCTCTCTGCTCCTCCCCTGCTTGCTCGCTCTCTCTTAAAGTAAATAAACTTTAAAAAAATGAATAAACATTAGGGAAAAAAGAGCAAGAGTTAACTTGATGCTTGCAAACATCAAGTGGTAGGGATCTCCCTCACATCTCCCCAGTGGCCCTACTCCTGTCTCAGGGCAATTGTGCCTGTTAAAAAGCTTCTCTGTACTATTTTTTGCAACTTCTTGTGAGTCTATCTGTAATTATTTCAAAATAAAAGTTCAATAAAAAGAGAACTATTGTTTCCTTACACTCATTAGAAAGCTCCTCCTTCCTTCCTATACCTTTCCCGGTCCTAAACTACAGGCCAAGTTTACTCCCCATCCCACCAGAGAGCTCCTCTATTATCCACAGCTCTTGTGCTCAGATCCCCTCCAACGGTCTCCTTCAAGGAGTAAAAAAGGAACATTTTCACATCTCTTGTCCCATATGGTATTCATTCAGCAAATATTTATTGAGCACCCACGAGTGAGGTACTGTTCTAGATCGGGTATATAACAGAGAACTATGTTCTTGACTTCTGGAACCTACGCTACATTATGTCTAATGATGAAATACAAGCTATCATTACACTTTGTAGCAGTCATATTATACTACTCGTTCAATTGCACGTACAGCCTACTAAATTCCCCAATCCTTTCTCGTATACATTGCTCAGATTGTATACTCAAGCAACTAGGTCATTGGATCCAGATTTTTTTATGGTCATCCTTTTTAAATATTATTTTTTTAGAATCTGTTCTTTTCTTCAGTCTTTCAAGAACTTCTGGAATGCCAACATCTTCTCCACCTTAACACACACCCTACTCTTTCTTGTTTCTTGCTGTCCATAAATCCAATAAATAAACCTCTCAGTATAGTCAACCAAACCAGTCATTAAAATGTTTAACAGGACAGTTTGAGGTGACTAAGACCCAATGACATCTCACCAGCATCCACCCAACAGACATGGATCTATTCAGTACTCCACGGCTTCCCACACTCAACCAGCTAGGTAGGAATGCACCTGACTGTATTACCATATTTACATCTGTCCACAACAATATTATTGGGTTTAAGTCAGATACCTTCCTGAAGTTCTCAGTATGTTTACCAATTTTCCCTAATCATCTTGGGGAAAAAAAGGAGTATTTTTTAAATGGGAATGGAACAATTAAAAACGAAGACCAAAGGAAGGGAAAAAGGTCATTATATAGCTTCCAAAAATAAATCAGAAATCTTAAAAACTACTAGATGGATTTTAGGGAGAAAATCAGTTTGTGGGGAAGTAGAAATGACACCACTGCTGAGAAAGAAAATACTGCCTTTGAGACAATTTATGTAGTTATACACACTATGGCTCTGGCTATGGTACAGTTGAACACAACACATTTAACAACTGGAAATTTTTTTATTGTTAAAGCCAAATGACTTTTTCCCCCCCCAAATAAAAGCTTTTTGCCTTCAATACAGTCACTGGTTATTATTAAAAAATGGAAAGGTCTTTGAATTTCAACAAGTTATTTTTGGACTCTATAAATTCTACAATTCATATTAGGGAGTGAGTTGAACTCCTATTTGAAAATGCTAATATGTATGAATAAGGCATAAAGCATGACACACAAGTTAATCTTTAGCACTTGGAACTGAAATCACATAGCAAGATAATTCATGAATATGGTAATAATTGTTCCCTGGCACAAAATCTGAAAGCACGTTATGCATTTTAAGTGGATTTTACATTTTAAGTGAACTTCCCCAGTATCATCTTCAAGCTTCAAAAGTAACATCCGGCATAAGTCATTATACAGACACAATCTGGGACTTTTGACAATTTGGCAAAAGCTGCGTAACAGTTGACTTTTTTCCCCACTAAGAAAAAAAGTTTTGCCCAACAATAATGCAAACAAGTTTATATGAGGCATATAGGACTGTACGAAAATAAACTATCAACATTTGAGACCTGTTTCTGTCTAAATGTTACTGACAAATAATTACATTCATTAAGCCCAAATTTTTACTATTCATTCCTTCTTTTTAACCCTGTAGATGTTAAATCTAGCTGGGAAGTGACAAAGTGAGATTTACTGCTAAACAGTCTAAATTTGTCCTTCTTCACTGAACTCCCAAAACCAAATGAAGTAGCATTATTTCAGTGCTATGGTAATTAAAGTACAACCCCTCACCCTGCCTTGCATTATGTATGAAACTTACAAGGGCTCCATTTTATGCAGTGAAGAGGTCTTAAATACAAGTACTCAGGAAAAGCGGACTTGTGTCCTATCGTGCTATGTCCAATTTGCTAGAATTCTTCTCCTGCTCTCAAAATTTACGATTTGGGAATCGGAGCATGTTAACCTCCAGAGCAATTTCATTCCCTCCCAACTGCTTACCTGAATATATTTCCGCTGTGTTTCATCGTTTAAAACATGTGCAACATGCTTAGAAAAGATCTTTTCTCTACCAGTTCTGGCATGGATACCAACCATAGTGACCCCTATGGGCCAAGGGGCATTTCCAATGGCCATCTGAAGATAAGCATCATTAGCCTAAAAAGAAAGAGATCAGAAAAGCAAAAATACTGGGTTGGTCCATATTTTTAAAGTATTTCACAGCCCTTTATGACATAATCTTCATCCATGTCCTGAGCATGTTGAAAGTATTACCATTCCCATTATTCAAACAAAAGAAATTCAAATATGAGGTGACCGATTGCCCTTCCCAGGGCCACAAATGTCCTGGAAAAACAGAAACCAAAGCTAATCCTGTGAGTAAAAAGACAAACATGCCTTTGCAACCTTTGTGCACTGGAAATTAATACATTTCAGATCTGGAATTACCAGGTAGGTTTTTTGATGCACTGACACCAACTCCAGTTTGAGTCACCTTTAGACCCAGTCTTCTCCACAGGTGGTCACAAAGAAGATGGAGGTTAAGTGGTTTTTCATAATCCAACCCGCAACTGTATCCACTCCCTGCACAGCAGCACAGACCTCTGAAAGCAGCGGGGGCTCCGTGAGCTGGGACTATCACACAGGGTCCACAGCAGATGTATAAACAGAGATTAAATACTAACCCTCGAGTCGAATAGTTTAAGGATGAGATCGTTTCACTTTGGCCCCTCAGAACCTCCCACCTGCTAAAAACCTTAAAATAAAAGCTACAAAACGTAAAGACAGAAACCAACGAAGACAAATGGCTCTTTTTCTAAACCAAGCCCAGCTACCTGTGAGGGGAAAAAAAGGAGAAAACCAAAAGAGAAATCAAGTAAATTCTACAAGACCCCGAGGGTTTCAGAGACGCTTACCAGTCAGGTCTCAAAGATATTCTAATTTTAAAAATCCAATACCTATGTGTATGATATGTAGAGCTGATTTAAAAAAAAAAAAATTAGCCTACCAACAGACTAACTAGAAGTTCATTTTCTACCCTAAATTTGAATTTGCTCTACTCAGTAGTTTTAGAAAGCTTAATTTTTAAAAGCCCATTACATACTTATATCACTGATTCTGAATTGTACAAATTTTAACACTGGGTATTAACTGATAGAATTTCCAGTATTTAGTTACCCCAAATTTCTAAAGAAAATTGTCCAAATAGGTTATTCAAGTTTCTTGGTTCTTCTGCACTGTACGCAAAATGAACTTTCACCTGATTCTCAAATATGCAAATGCAAAAAGTAACCAGAGGGAAGGCACGCTCACTAGTAGACAAGTGGTTTCTTCCCGCAGTGATGGTGACCTCATCTACCCATTCCAAGGCAACTGTCCTTAGTAAGCACCATGCAACTAACAGAAACTATCCAAGAATAAAATTGATAGACATAAAACCCAAAAACATTTCCTTCGATAAAACCAGCTGGCTCTCCAACAGAAGGAGTAAAATCACTACTGGAGCCTCATCAGCATGAGGCTGCAGCACCCACAGGTGCCAGCCGGCCCTGTGTTTGGGAAGAGATGGTCAGAGCACGGGGGTAAGCCCGGTCGTTCCCACTTCTCTGGCAGAGCCCCACCTACTGCTCTGGAACAGCCGCTGGAACCGTCACGCTGAAATTCCCTACTCCCACACTCAGGAGGCACCGCCACGAGAAGCTTCCGCTTCAGACTCTGCTTATGGCCCAGATGCGGGGGCACTCATCCAATCCCCGCTACTGGTACAGCAGGCCGCTCTCTTTGTGCTCCCCTCCGCCAGCTGACGGCCTTCCACTTGCCTTTCTGAAGTCGGCTCCAGGAACTCCGGGCCACAAGAGCGCTTTCTCCCTGTCGCCACCTCCTAGAGCCCATTCAGGAGGAAAGACACCGGGACAAGGGGTAAAGTCGTCCCTAACAAGGGGTCTGCTATTGTTGCTGTTCTGAAATGGGAGAGATGAATTCTGGCGGCCTTACTTGGAACATTTTCTCATAGAAGTATAAAGGGTGGTTAAATTCCATTGTATCATTAGTACAATACTTTAGCTATATTACGGATTAAGTAGGCTTTTATAGCTGGCCTGGGAAACTAATCTACATAACATTGTTTCTATGGGAAAATTTGTTCCAAGCCATAATCTTGAACAATCTTTGAAATCCAATCCCATTCATGAAATGAACACTGCCTATATCCAGTTCATGCTCCGAAGAATCTTTACACCTACCTTAAAAATGACTAAAAAACCAGTGTAGTCAGAAAGTTTATTATCAATGTCTAAAAATAAAGCTGACAATACATTAGAGAATAAAAGATTTTGTCACTACTAATTCATTTCACGTTTACTCACATTTACTCTTAAAGCTCCTTTGTAAAATACTCCCACGCTAAATAAACATAATCCACACACACAACCTAGACAGGCTCATACCGTGATTTTGATGCACAGCATGGTAACGTACCTTTACATATTCTCTCTGCAACATGAACTTAATAATATCTGTTATGGATTCTTTAATATCAGCAGGAAGATTCTGGAAAAGAAAAAACATCATCACTATTTTTGGAAGCTACTGTGTATAGTTCAAGATTGCATTTACTCTTTACAGATTATTTTTTAAAAATCAGTTAATAGAAGCATCTTCCAAGGAACCTTACCCTTTTCCGAAGCTTTCTGAAAAGGGGTCTGAGATAGGACTCAGTCTGTTTTTGAGTGGCACTGTTCAGTTTACCCTGCACACTGCGCTTCACGTAATCTTCTCTGGCATTCAGTTCTTTAGCCCAAACACCAAGGAGAAACTGTCGAAAGAATGGGCAAATTTAGACTACGATGCCACCCAGTGGTTCAAAAAGTTTAAATGTTCTCTAAAATACGGAACAACATATTACCATCTTTAGAGTATATTTCTTGACTAATTAAAATATCATCAATTACCGTTTAATTAATGAATTATTCTGTTTATTGTGTCACGTATGTTTTGCAGTGCCTCTGGCAAGTCACAAACTTCCCTGTTCTCTGTGTGTGTGTGTGTGTGTGTGTGTGTGTGTATTATATATATTCCTAGTTCAACAATAATTTCTCTCAAAAAAAAAAAAAACTATCGTATCTCACAGAAATATTTCGACAGAAATAAACTTTTACTCGTATTTCTATTACATAAAATTGAACCCACCGAGACTTATTTGCCATAATGGCATATGTGCTATGATACTTAATCAATCTTTCAAATATGTTGGTGCAGCACAGGCACATCCCAGAGATACCGCGGGTTTGGTTGCAGACCATCGCATTAATAAAGCAGATATCGCAAGAGCCCAAAGAATTTTTTTAGTTTTCTAGTGCATATAGAAGTTCTGTTTACACTATAATGTAGTCTCTTAAGTGTACAACAGCATTATGTCTAAAAAACAATGTATGTAGCTTCATTTAAACATACTTTATTGCTAAAACATGCTAACCATCATCTGTGCTTTCACATCCTAATCACTGATCACGATTCACCATCACAAATGTAATAATGAAAAAGTTTGAAAGATTGCAAGCATCACCAAAATGTGACACAGAGACACAAAGTAAACAAACGCTCCTGGGAAAAAACGATGCCAGTACACTGGCTCGAAGCACAGCTGTCACAGACCCATCAATTTGTAAAATAAATCAACAAGCCAAAACGCATTATCTGCAAAGCCCAATAAAGCCAAGCACTATAACATGGGGTATGCCTCTGTTTGGACTTTCTACTTTTGCAGGAAAGAGGAGATTCAATTAGATATTCCCACTAAATCACCTGACTGAAGGAGAAGGAAGGAAAAAGAAAACAAATCAACTATGACTCATCCCCCCTCCCCTCTCCCAGCCCTGGAAAGTAGACCTAGTGCCCCTTGGGTTTAAATGCAAACAGCATCCTTTCTAGAGGCAGATAACCAGGGAAGGTGGAGGAAGACCTACCACCCCAGGGGCATCACCTATGCTCATCCTCTGTCCGGAGAGGAGAGGTGGTCACTCCAAGAGGAAATTCCAGCTCACGCCAGCTCCCAAGCCCTATCTAATTCCATGCCATCTCAACAGACTGAGAATCCTGATGACTAATACACTGTGTTTAAACAGTAAACACAAGTAAAAGCACTTCTCGTGTTTAAATCTCTTGGCATGAACATAGTTTGTGAATAAGTGCTAAAATGAATCTGACATTCGCACACACTCTACCTACCCCAGGAAAGCAAGAAATCCCACGGCCAGAGACGGATGGAGCTAACCATAGCGGGAATACGCAGCTATCTGCAGAACTGAGAAAACGAGCAGTCTCTGAAAGGCTGCTGATGTGTTTGCTTTTTTTTCCACTGCCAAGGTCTTCCCACCTCCTTCCTCTCCTTACTGCCATCACCACTCTAAGAGCTTCTGGAACAAGCCCCTCACTGCACTCCCTCCTGGAGTGTTTGAAAAAATTTTAAACTCCCCGGACTTCTCGTTCGTTCCACCGCTGTGATTCTTTTCTGTGCGTTTACGATAAGTCAGTTTTAAAGTGCCACAGTGAAAGTACACGTACATCCCCTCAGACTAACCTCTCTACCCAAGTGCACGGCAGTGTTGGAAACCAGGTACATACAAAACACGTTTAACGAGGGATTCCCTCTCCAGTCCTTGACCCTTAAATATGGTCCAAAAATTAAAGAACAGTTCGTAACCAACCCACACGTCCTTCCTTCGTAGCCCAAAAACACGTACCTTAAGGAATTTGGTAATGATGTCCATGTCTTTATGATCATCCCCTTTTCCTAAAGACTCTCCCAATGCCTGCAGAAAACAGAATGCTTCCGGTCATTCGTAAAGAGCAACGACGGAATATGTTATCAACGTGAGTTGAACACGGATCTTTATTACAGAAACTACCTGCTGTTTAAAAAAAAAAAAAAAACAACTAAGGAATTTCTAGATAAAAAACAAAACTTGCTTTCGGCTCAGATCATGATCTCATGGTTCGTGAGATCGAGCCCTGTGTCAGGTTCTGTGCCGCTTGGGATTCTCTCTCTCCGCCCCTCTGGTGCACACACACACACACTCAAAATAAACTTAAAAAAACGAAAAAGAAAATACACCTTGCCATTTAAATTTAGAGAGAGTAGGTCATCTCTTATGAACCAAAAGCCCCATCTCTTATGGGGCTTTGAGGACTGACTACTAATGGAACGGAGATTTCTTTTTAGGAAAGCAATGTTCTAGAATTAGATTGTGATGATGGTTCCATCAACCTGCGAATATACTAAAAATCAGTGAACCGAACATTTTAGATGGGTAAGCTGTATAATAAGTGATTATCATAATAAAGCTATTTCAGAAAAAAAAACAAGCTCAGAACTGGTTACTCACACTAATTTTTTCTGTCAGATTTAGGGTGCATAGATAAGTGAGGGGGAGAAAGACAGGGCACAATTACCAGAACTATGATCTTACTCATGCAGAGTGCAGCCAAGAGTGAAAGGAAACAGAAAAATAACAGTTTGTGTTTTATTAAGCAGTTAAAGCTTTAAACTAAGCCATAATTTTAGCTTGAGCTAGATATTTAGATAGTACAACACTGCTTTTTAATTAAGACTACACGTATCACACCATATTCATCACAGTGGCAAAAAATGAGAAAGCAAGATACTGCCAAGTGCTGGCAGGGATGTGGGAACAAAGGGCACGCACACACTGCTGATGCGGGTATAGACCGGTACGGGCGTTCTAGGGAGCAGCCCGACAGTACTGGACAAGTGAAACATTTCTAACCCAGCAACCCTGCCTCTGAGTCCACAGGGGTATGTCCAAGACTGCTCCTCACAAAGCTGTCTGTGGTACTAGGGAGCCGGAGCAAGCCAGCTCTCAGGAGGAAGCAAAAAGTACAAGGCAGTGAATGCCACCGAGTACGAAATGCTACGCAGCAGTTAATTCAAAGGTTTAGATATACGTGCAACATCAAGGGTGGATCTTAAAAACAGTTCTAAGTGGAAAAAGAAGAGTAAAAAAAAATTAGTTTCACAGTATAGTATCATTTATGAGTATTCAAAACACAAGCATACAAAACACTACTGGCTTTACAAGACCACGGACAGATACAAGGATGCGTGTCAAACATAGCCAAATGATTACTTTTGAAGGCAGCAAGTAGGATAATGTGAGCGGACATTGAGGAAAAAGGGAGTGATAAGTAAAAGCATGAAATTTCAAACGGGCCTTTGTGCTCCGAAGTGAGGAACCCGACGACCTCAGGAATCTTCTCCAGGGAATGGAAGGTATGCCAGGGAATGAAGACAGGTGGGCGTAGAGATTACCTCTAACTCCTCGATTGTGGTGTTTTCTTCATGAACTTTCAAGTCATTCTGTGTGTCTTCCTCTCCAGGTTCCTGGCCACCAACAAGCTCATTGAGGTATTGCTGGTCGATCTTATCCAAAGCTGCTTTCAGATCATTTCTCAATCCCTGAGAAGGGTGAAAAATTACACCTCCTATGAAATCTGATATTTCACTTTTGATTTTTCACTAGGTCCAAGTCATTTTCTTCCTCCACAAGTAGTTAAGAGCTTAGTAAAATTAGGGACTCAAGTAAGATTTCAATTTATTACACAGCTATCATCGGTGTCCGAAGTTAATTATCATGAACATATTTAAATTTGAAAGAATGTATGTACAACAGCTCCTCTGGTCAGAAAAATAAAGTGTATGTGTGACAAATGCAAATGAGAATACTCACAAATGCTTTAATTTTCTAGTGAAGTCTAATGAAAGTGAGTCCTCAACCCATTTTTCCAGTTGACTTAAAATGTCTAGCCTTACCACAACTATTCTGAATTCCTGTAACATTCAGCAATGTCAACTAGTATCTCATCTATATCCTGGGCTTTTACTAGGTTTCTAATAAATCAGCAAATTCCACATTCTATTCACATCCAGTTTGTGACCACTTGATAAAAACAGAAGCCTTAAAGCTGGACCCAATACCTTACACCACACATCAAAATTCAAAAAAGGAGAGCCCGGGGTGTCTCAGTAAGTTAAGCATCTCACTTCAGCTCAGGTCACAATCCCATGGTTCGTGAGTTCGAGCCCTGTGTTGGGCTCTGTGCTGACAGCGCAGAGCCTGGAGCCTGCTTCAGATTCTGTGTCTCCTTTTCTCTCTGTCCTCCCCCATTCACACTCTGTCTCTCTCAAAAGTAAACATTAAAAAAAAATTAACTCAAAACGGATCAAAGATGGGAATGCAAGCTGGTGCAGCCACTCTGGAAAACAGTATGGAGGTTCCTCAGAAAACTAAAAATAGAACTACCCTACGACCCAGCAATTGCACTATTAGGCATTTATCCAAGGGATACAGGTGTGCTGTTTCAAAGGGATACATGCACCCCAATTTTATAGTAGCACTATCGACAACAGCCAAAGTATGGAAAGAGCCCAATGTCCATCGATGGATGAATGGATAAAGATGTGGGGTGTGTGGGTGTGTGTGTTTACATATATGTACAATGGAATATTACTCGGCAACCAAAAAGAATGAAATCTTGCCATTTACAACTACATGGATGGAACTGGAGGGTATTATACTAAGTGATATTAGAGAAAGACAAAAATCATGACTTCACTCCTATGAG
This sequence comes from Lynx canadensis, assembly GCF_007474595.2. Classification (NCBI taxonomy): domain Eukaryota; kingdom Metazoa; phylum Chordata; class Mammalia; order Carnivora; family Felidae; genus Lynx; species Lynx canadensis. Next base: position 12,626,395 of record NC_044309.1, on the reverse strand, counting down.
GACTTTAAGAGACAAAACAGAGGAACATAAGGGAAGGGAAACAAAAATAATATAAAAACAGGGAGGGGAACAAAACAGAAGAGATTCATAAATATGGAGAACTAAGGGTTATGGGGGGGGGGGGGGGGAAACAGGTAAGGGGCACTAAGGAATCTACTCCTGAAATCATTGTTGCACTATATGCTAACTAATTTGGATGCAAATTTTAAAAAATAAAACAAGTTAAAATTTAAAAAAAAATGATAAAACTCTTAAAACACACACACACAAATGGATCCAAGACATAAACATAATAGTTAAAACTGTAAAACTCTTATAAGACAACACATGGGAAAAGCTTCATGATACTGGATTTGGCAATCATCCCTTGGATACAACACCAAAAGCACAGGCCAAAAAAAAAAAAAAAATAGGTACACTGGACTTCATCAAACATGAAAACTTTTCTGCAAAGATACTATCACCAGAGTGAAAAGATAACCCATAGAACGGGAGAAGTACTTGTAAATTACTAATATGATAATGACTAATATCCAAAATATATCAAGAACTCATACAATTTAACAACAACAAACCCTACCTCATTAAAAATGGGCAAAGGTCTTAAATAGAAGACTACATCCAAAAAAATAAAAATAAATTAAAAAAGAAGACCACACACAGAAGGCCAATAAGCAAACAAAAAGATGTTTAACATTGCTACTCATTAGGGAAATGCGAATCAAAACCACAGTAAAATAACACTTCAACCCGACAGAATGGCTATGATCAAAAGTAACAGTAAGTATTAAGTACTGGCCAGGATGTAGAACGACGGAACCCTTCGTGGCTGGAAATGTAAAACGGTGCAGCTGCTGTGGAAAATGGTATGGCGAGAACCTCAGAAAGTGACACGTACCCACGCCAAGACACATTCTAATTAAAATGTCAAAAGGTAAAGAAAGGCAAGGAGAGAATGTTAAAAGCAGCAAAAGAAAAACCACCTGTTGTGTATAAAGGAACCCCCATAAGACTATCGGCAGATTTTTTAGCAGGTTTGCAGAACAAAGGGGACGGCACGATATATTCGAAGTGCCAGAAGGAAAAACTTCCAAACAAGAATACTCTACCAGGAAGTTATCATTCAGAATTGCAGAAAGAGTCTTGCAGACAAGCAAAACTAAAGAAGTTCATCACCTCTGGACCAGCCCTACAAGGAATGTTAAGGGGCCTTCTTTAAGCAGTAAAGAGTGCTAATTAGTAACACCAAACGAAAGTATAAATCTCACTGAAATAGGTAAATATATGTATTATAAAGGTAGTAGATCACTTTACAAAGCTAGTAGGAAGATTTCAAGACAAAAGCAGTAAAAACTGTAACTACAAGAATTAAAGGATTTACAAGGTAAGAACATGTAAAATATGACATCAAAAAACCTAACGTGGCAGACAGTAGTAAAAATGTAAAGCTTTAAAATTCAATCACACTTAAGTTGTTATCAGCTTAAAATAGTCTTCCAGTTAGTGCACGAGGATGTGGTGCCACAGCACAGGGACTACAGTTAATACCACACTGCATATTTAAATGGTTTACTTATGTTTGAGAGAGAAAGAGCAGGAGCAGGAGAAGGGCAGAGAGAAAGGAAGACAGAGGATCCAAAGTAGGCTCCGAGATGTCAGCACAGAGTCCGATATGGGTATCGAACTCAAGAACTGTGAGCCCATGACCTGAGCCAAAGTCAGACGCTTAACCGACTGAGCCACCCAGGGGCCCCTGGTATTGCGTATTTAAAAGTTGTCAAGAGTAGAGCTTAAAAGTCCTCAACACAAGAAAAACATTTTTAACTATGTATGGTGACAGATATTAACCAGACTCACTGCGGTGATCATTTTACAATATACACAAATATCAAATCACTAAGCTGTATACCTGAAACTAATACATCCATCATACCTCAATTTGTTTTAAAAAATGTACTGATAAACTCTGTAGCATCTGGGACAAGCTTGAGCAAGATTAAAATACAACAGGTTGGGGACACCCTGCGTGGCTCAGAGAGTTAAGGGTCCAACTCTTGTTTTCAGCTCAGGTCATAATCTCATGGTTTGTGAATTCAAGCCCCGCCATCATCACAGAGCATGCTTGGGATTCTCTCTCTCTTCCTCTCTCTCTCTCTGCCCCTCCCCTCCCCTGCTCGTGCTCACTCTCTCAGAATAAACATTTAAAAAAAAAACTTTAAAAAAAAATTTTTTTTTTCAACGTTTATTTATTTTGGGGACAGAGAGACAGAGCATGAACGGGGGAGGGGCAGAGAGAGAGGGAGACACAGAATCGGAAACAGGCTCCAGGCTCCGAGCCATCAGCCCAGAGCCCGACGCGGGGCTCGAACTCGCGGACCGCGACATCGTGACCTGGCTGAAGTCGGACGCTCAACCGACTGCGCCACCCAGGCGCCCCTAAAAAAAAAAACTTTTTAATACGGCAGGTTGTAATAAATACTAATAACTAGAAAAATTTTCAAGTAATTAAGTATGACTAGTAGAAAAATTAAATCACATAATAATTTCATACTTCACATTAATATTTTAATACTATCTTCAAACAAGGAAGGAGACTCTGGATATAGAAGAGAAATAAATATTGGTGAAATGAAGCATCACAAAAACCAGTCTAAGACTTTAAGCTTTTGTTTTAGAGACAGAAGGTGCACATACAGACAAGAAGAGGGGAGAGGGACAGAGGGACAGAGAATGTCAAGCCAGCTCCACACTCAGCATGGAGCCTGATGCGGGGCTCGATCCCACGACCCTGGGATCAGGACCTGAGCCAGAATCAAGAGTTGGATGCTCAGCCAACTGAGTCACCCAGGTGCCCCTAAGTTAAGGTTTTCAAAAGGACTGAAAATTTTAAAAAGATTGTTGTGAACATTAAACACAACTGAAGAAAATTTTTTAAATTCATTTATGCTTGAAAAGAAAAAAGTTAAACACAGAATCGCTACATAATCCACCAATCCCACATCTGGGTATGTACACAGAAGTGAAAGCAGGAACCTGAACAGGTATTTGTAAACCTATGTTCAAAGCCAGCAGCAGTATTCACTGCCAAAAGTGAGAAACTCAAAAGGTAGAAACAACTCAAATGTCCACTGTAGCCGAATGGATAAAAACAATGGGATCCATACACGCAACACAGTATTACTCAGCCTTAAAAAGGAAAGAAATTTGGACACATCCTACCACATGGAAGGACCTTTAAGATACCATGTAGTTGGGAGGTCAGTCCAGGGGATCCTTCACATGACCACAGTCGGCCCTCATCTGACTGCAACCCTATGCAAGAACACAAGCAAATAACTGCCCAGTGTACCCCCAAACTACAGAATTGTGAGATATCATTAATTAAGTTACTAAGTTTCAGGATGGTTTGTTAGTCATATAGGACCGAGAAAGATTTTACAATAATAAACTGTTGGAAGCTACTAAGTTTTGGGGTGATCTGTTACATAGCCATAGGTCACCCCAGCTATCCCTCAGTAACTGACAGAGCAGATTAGTTAGTAAGGCCACAGAAGAGCTGAACAATACTACCATTGGGTAACTGACATTTACCCAGCGTATAAAATGCACTCTTTTCAAAAGTCCATGGAATATTCACCAAGACAAACCATATGCTTATCAGAGCCCTATGTGTAAAAGCTAACACTATTAACCTTTTAGACAAAATACAGAAGCACATCTCTCCAAAACCGTGGGATAGGCAAATATTTCTTAAGCAAAACACCAAAAGCAGCAACCATAAAAAAGAAGTGGATTCCATCAAAATTTGAAACTTCTGCCCATCAAAAGACACCATGAAGAGAATAGGTAAGCCAAAAACTAGCAGAAAATAGTCATAAAACATGTATCTGTATATCTGACAAAGGACTTGTATTCAGGAATATATAAAGAACTCCTAGAATTCAAAAATAAGAAGGCCAGCAACCTAATTAAAACATGAACAAAAGATTTTTACACATACTGCACAGAGAAATATACGGGCTGTAAGTCTATGAAAAGATGTTCATTACCTTTAGTTACCAGGGAGCTATAAATAGAACCACAATTAAATACTGAAATACTACTACACCTACAAGAGAATGGTTACAATTTAAAACACTTACAATAAAAAAGGCTTGAGGACATTTGGAAATACTTGGCATTTCTAAAGAACTTAATCATACATTTACTCTTACTATTCAGCCCTTCTACTTCAGGTATTTACCAAGAGATGTAACCTTTATTTACTCAGGAGAAATAACACAGACCCAAAAAAGACTTGTGCAGGTGCCTGGGTGGCTCAGTTGAGTAAGTGTCCGACTTTTGATCTCGGCTCAGGTCATGATGTCAGTTCATGGGATTGAGCCCCACACTGCTCAGCGCTGAGCCTGCCTGGGATGCTCTCTTTTTCTGTCTATGCCCCTCCCCCACTTGGGCGCGCAAGCGTGGTTTCTCTCAAAAAAAAAAAGACGAGTCAGAGCAGTTTTATTCTTAATAGCCCGAATTTGGACACAAATGGTGGTATATTCAGACAAATGAAGATCATCACCAATGACAAACTACTGATTTCTGCAGTAACAACGACGAATCTAAAAACTATCCTCAGCGTAAGAAGCTAGACATGCTCTCATGACTCCATCTACATGACATACTCGAACAAGCAAAATTAACCTACTGTGATAGAATTTTCAAAGGTGGTTGTGCGCACATGGAGGAGATGGAATAGGAGGACTGGCTAAGAAGGGGCACTAGGTGACTTTCCTGTGTGAGAAAAACACTGTGCATCTTCATAAGGGTGGTGGTTACATGCTTAAAAGAATTCGTCAAAATGCACTGAACTGTATGCTTAAGATAGGTGCCGTTAATTGAGATAGGTGCTTATAATTAAATTAGATGGGTGCTTTTTTAAAAATTAAACGTTAAAGATTTACTTCAGCAGCAGTAATCTGGCAACTTCATTGTTCCATTTTTGCCTAGAACAACGCAAGTGCTCAAACCCCGTACTATTCTAGTTTATGTGGTACAGTGATATTCTCCGAGTTTTGTCCTGACTTCTTACCTTGTTAACTTCTGGTGTGAGGATCTCTATTTTTCTTAAACGCTGAAATGCATCATAATCAGTTTCTCCAAATAGTCTGATTGGTTCTCCTCTTTCTCTCAATCTTCTGATAACCTAGTAAAAAAAATCAGTAATAATAGTAATCCCTATGTTTTTAGTAATAATAATTCCTCCTTTAGGTTACCAAATACATTAAAGTCAGTTGTCCTTATTTTTTCTTCAATTTTCCATGAACAGATCTAGTGAGTTACTGTCACATCTGAAAATCTCTAACGTGTTTTGCGTACTTTGGCTGTTTCGGCAAAGGCTCCATCTGGATAACAGAATACATGAGAAAAGCATGAAGATGGGAGGGAGTGGTAACTTTTAACTACAGAAGGAAAATAAAGTCTAGAGTCATCCAAGAACTCACTGACCAGAGCCTGGACTCAGCACTGTAATGCCACATTAAAAACCAAAAACTTACCCTCAGAAGAGATGGGAGTTAGGATCAGGGCGGGGCACCAGTAAGGCTTTTGAGGGGCTGGAAATACTGTTTCTTGACCTGGGTGACCGTTACCTGGGTTTTGTTTTGTCATCACCCATTATATTGCACACTCATGTTTTATACACTTTTGGATCCATGTTGCATCTCATAAGAAAAAAATAAATTTTAATTGTGAAAAATAAAGGTTGATCCAAAATTGTTCCCAAGTAACAAGAAAGAATTTTATCTGGAAACATAAATAGTGGCACAGAAACCATTGGTAGGGCTCCCACTGAATTAACCAAAGCTTCGTATTAAAAAGATGCTTAAGAGGCCATCCAACGCTATCTCCAATCAAGGCAGACATGACTTCCAAAACACCTCTGCCAGGCCCGTCGGACAAATGCCAGGGATCACACCTCGTCATGAAACAGGCCGTCCCAATTTTGGACACATACTTTCACATATGTTTTACTTCTCAAAATAAACTAAAACCTCCCTCCCTCAGAATTCTACCAATATGCCTTAGTTCTACTTTATGCAACCACAAGAACACTAAATTCTTTTCCAAAATTACAGCTACTGTCAATGGATTTTTTTTCTTTTATGTCCCCAATGTTCTTCTCTTGGGGCTAGGTATTCCAAGTTCCTTTCACCTAATTTTCACATGACAGCTTTTAGAGTCAGATCATCCTTTCCTCTGTAAGTTTCCTTTTGTTCATAGTTCATTTTTGTTTTGTATCGCTCTATATAGTTTGAATTCTTTATGTCACATGACTTTCTTGAGATTTTTTTTGTTGTTGTTTTTGGCTTTTTAAGAAAAAGAACAGTTGGTTCTGACTAGAGTCTAAAAAGCACAGTAGCTGAGAGCACAAAGTTGCATAACCTGTCTACAGAGCCTGGCGGTCCTATGTACCCCAAGTCGTAGAAACGTTCAGTCTTTACTCAACAGACTGCAGAAACCATGCTTCTCACAAATCTTCCAAAAGAAATAACCATACGTTAGCATGCACGCAATGCCATCTGTAGAAGGATGCTCATCTTAGTATGATTTCTAAGAGGGATGTGCTAAAGCAATCTAAAGGACCATTACTATTTGGTTTTTAAAAGAATAATTGGCTTTAAAAATATTGTGGGAAATTATGTAGTCATAAAAAATTATACAGATCTCTGTGTTTTGACCTATTAAGACATATTCAGAGAAAGTTATAAAACAGTATTTTTAAAACAATTTAGGGGTGCCTGGGTGGCTCAGTCAGTTAAGTGCCTGACTCCTGATTTCGGCTTAGGTCATGATCTCATGGTTCATGAGATCGAGCCCCACGTCAGGCTCTGCACCATTAGCGCACGCTGGTAGTCTCTCTCTCCCTTTCTCTCTGTTCCTCTCCTGCTTGCACTCTCCTCCCCTCTCTCCAAATAAATAAACATTTAAAAAACTAAAAATAAATAAAGTAAAATAATTTAGACAAGTGACTTAAGTATAGTTACTTAGAATGTATACACTTATTTAGAACAAGGTGTTTAGTTTCTAAAGTTTAGAAACATATATTCTTTTAAAAGTTCAAGAATAACAAGAAAAGCAAAGATTTAGAACTTCATGAATACTGCACAGTATTTTAATCCAGTAGGTCACGTTATGTAGGCAATAATGACATAAAACTTACTGGAAAGAAATGGAAATAAATGCAAATGCTCTGGAGGTTTTTCTTTTTTTCATGAAACACTCATACATAAACTTACCTCTTGCCTAGAAAGAGTCATGGGTAACTTTTCCTCTGCAAGTTCAAGTTCTAACACAGGATTCGAAGAAGTTAATGGTTTCTGGTTCTCCTCTTTTGGCTGTATCTATATTAATAGCCAAAAGAAATCAAATTCAGCTTTTACAGTATAATACAGCTAGTACTGATCATTCTATGCATTAACTGCTCATGGAAATAAACAGGTTTTAAATATTGGAGGTTTTCTAAATGTTCCACTGAGGAACTCCTAATAAATGTGCCTGCATTTGAGAACTCATCAAACTTCGCCGTCTCAGGGACACAGCCAGCAAGCACACACACAAGGAGACAGCACTCTTGCTACTGAAAAGCGACAGATGTATAATGATTTCCAAAATCTAAAACTTACAAGGGCTGAAATTTAGGCTCGTTTCTCCCTAGACTCGAAACAAGTTAAACTCTTTTCTTAAAAACCATCAACTTGCTTCTCCTCTTTGAGAAAACCACCTCATAGGGTTGTTTGATCCTTGTTCTGGGTTTTAATGAAATAAACAAACAAACAAAAAAGTGTTTTCTAAGAAATCTGTGAAGCCTCAAGCTCCTGCTTTTTCCTACCCTCCTTTTTGAAAGGGAGGATTCCAAGAGCACCGAGACCACTGCTGGACGTGTGGAAATACTCCCAAAGCTACACACAATTTGCCAACAGACCGAGCTCTGAACCTTGGGGGGAAATAACAGCACAACAGCACCTTTCTACTCATACCCCACCCCCGCACCCCCGCTCCCAAGAATGGACATTCTTGTATGTATGAACCTGCGGGGTGGGGAGGGAGGGATCTTTTCACGTATTGAGTCTGCTGTCCAGCTCACAGTTTAGGAAAATTAAGTTCAACAATTCGTAAGCCCCAAGGTGTAGTCTGTAAAAAGATACTGGAACATGGTTTCCCACCTGATCATAGGACTAATTTCAAATGCCAAAAGATTAAAAAAAATAAATAAAAAATAGAAGGCCAACATTAAAGAAATACATTCCATTAAGAAGGCTATAATGGTTAAAAATGATATCATTTCTGATTCTATAGTTCATGGCTAACTGTTATGTTAATGTTAACAGTGCTGACAGAAAACTGAGGTACAAAAATCAACTCCTGTATTTTCACAAACGAAATCGGCATCAAGCCTTAAAAATGGAACCTAGTTTTCATAAGAGAATGGAAGTGATACATGCTGCATTTTCATTACTACCAAAAAGGAAATATTAAACACGATTTAGAAAGAAAAGCCTGTGCTTTCATAAAAACAGGCATTTCTCCAAAACTCTCGGGATGACAAGCACTCTTAATTACAGAATGCCAGTTACATTCTGTCCGCTGGACCCAATGCCACCAGCAGTGTCTCTACGGTAGTTCCTCTGCTTTAGTGCTTTTCTCTACAGAAGCAAAAAAGTACTGACCTATAACTGAAGCAATGTAAACAAAGCAAAACCGCCTGGTTTTAATTCTTTTCCTACTTGACCAAAACGTTGAAAAGGTTCAAATTTAGGCATCTGGGAAAGCAACAAGTCAGCAGACTAAATCCATGGTAAACGATTCGCATTCCAGACCAAGTGTGAGTTAGACAACAATGGACAAGAAAAGATGAGAATTCTTCTGTCCTGGTATCCATTCGCTGGCTATTTACATAAAATGTATTTTATTTTTCCTAAGCTAAAAGCGAATGAAATCAATACATTTATGGAAAATATCAAAATAAAAATGCAAACTTTTGTATTTTAGACATCCATCAGAAACATAAAACTACATTTCCAATACCTGCCCCCTGCCCACACTACGAAATAAAACCAAATGCATATACATACCATTCGCATTCCTCATGCTTCCTTTTAGAAATGCTATGCCAGATCAATTGATCTCCAGACTTTCCCCATTACATGCACAAGAGTATTATATTATACACATGGTTCACAAGCAAAAAGTTACTGTCAAATTTAGGATTTGGCACAAGTATTTCAACACAATTTCTCGGTCTTGTTTAAGAAAGTATTAAACTAGATACAGTCTTCTTTTAAAACGATTTAAACATCAACTTCACCTCATAACATTTAACCCCTCCCAATAAAAACCCCAATATGTTGTTCAACTAGGAGAAGAGTTGGATAGGATAATAAAGGGTAACCTCAAGGACACTTTGAGTCATGCCTCTAAAATAGTCTTCCAGGCCACTCATTCGTTTCTAATATTTCTATACATTCTCTACACACTAGACCTTATCACACAAAAGCACAGTGTTACATGGCATTCTGCCTCAGGCAGAGGTACTTGGGGCCAAAAGGAACTATTAACAATGCAAACATAAAAACAATGGCTTAAAATATTCCAGTGAAAGTGGGGAAATACCACAAGGTGCTACCACCTCGGTTGTGGTCGAATGAGTAAAATGTTTTGAAACCCTTTAAAATGGACTTTTATTGGGAGAGGTGGGGGGAGGAGCTGGTGGTTGGTGGAGATGAAGATGAGGCAGAATCAGACCCAAAAAATTCAAAGAAACAAAATTCAAGCTTTGAAATCAAGCCACTTCATGCTGTCCACAAAAGCCAAACCATTCCAAGCCAGAAGGCATGCATGTATTTGCCTGAATTCAAGATTTAAAAAAAAAAGAAAGAAAAAAGAAAAAAGCTCCTACCTCTCCCGATGGCTTCTCATTTATAGGCTAACGTATAACATTGATAAATTGAACAGAGATCAATAATTTTGTCACTTTAACAACAGCTATACAAATTTAAACTCAGAAATATACGACTTAACACAAAAGAGAGAGCCCTACCTTGTAGCCACATCTTTCAAAATACGCTTCCTCTTCTTTTTTGGCAAGTTCACTACGCTTGAAATACTTTTTATTTTCCTATTGAAGAGAGAAGTACGTTAATAGGTCCCTGGGTAAAATTTCATGTTCCGTAGACAACCTACCAACACTTGAGTTTATCAAGAGCACGGTAAAGCCGGGTATATTATACTGAATCCCTCGACATGCCATCTGTCTTCTATCTGCTCTAAATATGAAGTCTTTTTCTTGCAGTATCATTTTAACAGGCATATCCAGCAAAGAGAAGAAACGAACAATATTTTCCAAATGTTCACGTTGTTTTCATTTAATTCCCCAATGTTTAGGTTCAATGATAATTTCTACAAATGAATTCATTAGGAACTACAAAAAACAGGATGCTTTAATTATTTTCTTCCAACAGAAACAATCAAAGATTATGGTTAACTGTTATCTGACATCTTAACTGCCATTACCCAGAGAGCTCCTAGGGTGTGTCCAAAATCTTTTTGTCACTTGGAATCTTTCTGTACCAATTAATTATATTTGTACTGATCAATTCTTAAAATCATATTAATTCTTAATCTAGACATAAAATGGTGTGAGAGTCTTTATTAGCAATTAGCAAGATCGTTTAAAGTTATTTGTTTTATATGATTCAATGTTATGAGACCAGCTCTAAGTCTGTAGGAGAAAAAAAAAAGTTCTTTCTATACTATATACAAAATCATTCTTGCTGTTAAATCTACATTCCCTAATTTGGACGTTGTTCCGTCTACAGTTGTGCCATTTGGATATTATTCCAGTAATGACTTAGCTCAAATAAAGATACTGCCCTACTTTATTAGTAGTAATTATAAGGGTACCTCAATGGTACCTCCATACATGTATTTCAGTACCTCATAGTTCCCAAGCTCATTCACTCCGGCCATGATCATGGATGCCAGGACCATGACAAGAAAGGTTCATGGTGAACAACGGGCAGATTAGACTGCTACACTTGAATGCCCTGATCAAGCCTGGCATCAGGAAAACATTGTCCGTCTCCCCTGTGATACACACAGGAAATATACAGCACATCTACTAAGTATTCTTGCCAAAAAGCTGCAAGTGAATCTAACCATTTAGGTCTAATTTCCAGTTTATTACAAACGTAGGGAATAGGGAAATAAGCGAAACACCATCACTGGGAAGCAAATACTGGGACGTTTATCAAGGTAGCCAGTTTTTCTAACAAGTTACTGGCATAAAAAATGGGGGAGAATGAAAATGTTCTTGATTAAAAGAAACCAAGAGTCGTAGTTAACAAAGTTAACAAGCAAGTGGATTCTGTGTGGATCTGATTTGAACAAACCAACTGTAAAAATGTCTATGTACATATTTTAATTGAACTGGGAACATCTGAACGTGAGAGGATATTAATGGTATTAAGGACCCAAATGTAATTTTGTTGGGTGTGATCCTATCTTGTTTATAAAAGAGCACGAGACAAGGATAGATGGAGGTTCATCCTATAATTCCATTTTTGTGTATGTTTAGAATCCTCAGGATCAACAGTTTTGTTAAAGTTCATTAACTCAACGAACATTTACTGACTCATCCACCACAAACGAACAGCTTTACAGATGCAAAGCTGAAGGTTATGACCTGGGGTAAGGAACTGATTGCATCATCCAAACATCAAAGCTACCCTGAGAAAGGTGGGAGCAAAATAATACCAATCCCAGTTTAGAGGTGAGAGAACAGAGAGTTGGAAAGGGCAGGTGACATCCCCACAACTTACTGAGCCTTGTAAGTAACACGCACAACTAGAACTCAGTCCTTAAAGTCTTTGAACGGATCTAGTATTGCAAGCTACAGTTCTTCACTCCCCAAATCTTATCTCAGCATCAATTGTTTCTTATGACCACGTAGCATTAACTGTCATATGTCACGTAAACAAGTTGACAAGCACATACTCGTATCCTCTCAGAAGAAGTAAAGGACTCTCCAAGCCTGTCTGTGGTCCGATCTTTACAGTATCTTTTACTACCACATCTCAATTCCATTGACTATACCCAACGAAATCTTAGCCTAGAGTATCAATTGTCCAAAGGTAGTTCATGGACCTCTAGGGGTCCTAAAGACCTTGTCAGGGGTTCTAAAAGGTCAAACACATTATCGTAATAATACTAAGAGGTTATGTGCTCCATTTTCACTGTGCTCACACTTTCACTTTCACTGATGGTACAAAAGCCAAGGTGAGGAAAGCCACTGGAACCTCAGCACAAATAAAAGTTATTTTTATTTACATCTCAGAGTTCACCGTCTTCTTCCCAGCAAGCACGTACAGAAAAAATAAAAACACCAGTGTCGATTCAGAAACTTTTTTAAAAAAAGATTTTATTTTTAAGTAAGCTCTCCACCCAACATGGGGCTCGAACTCACAACGCCAAGAGTTCCATGCTCCACCAACTGAGCCAGCCAGGCACTCCTCTTCAGTATCACGATACAGTACAATTCCACTAAAGCTCAACCCCTGAGTATTATTATCTTTTTATATTTGGTAGGATGAAATCAAACATACAAGCAGTTCTGCTACATAATGAACTATGATAGCTGTCTCCTATTTGGCAGACATTTTCTCAAAACCGAAGAAAGCAAGCCCATTACTGAAAGGAAAAGAATAATATTTGTTGCCAATGATAAAATTCCATCCTTCAAGCAAAGATGAGAATGGTGGTAAACTTGCAGCCATCACTGTGAACTTGATGGTTTCCCAATGCTAAAAGGCTTTTCTGGTCAATCAGCGGTGATATGTATCATTTCAAGAACATAACATGTAGAAGACCTATGTAGCTCAGCAAACCATGACAGTACAAAATCAACAAGTTTCAAGATTATGCATAGGAAAAAGATCTACAAGCAGAATAGTTCAGAAAAGATCTGGAAAATAGATCAATAGATTGTAATATACAAAAAAGTTCATTGATGGGCACCTGGCTGGCTCATTAGTGGAGTGTGCAACTCTTGATCTCAGGGTTCTAACTTCAAGCCCCAACTTGGGTGTAGAGATTATTTAAAAATAAAATCTTAAAAAAAGAAAAAAGTTCACTGATATGGATCAGAATCCAAACTCTAATCTTTAAGAAACTTACCATTTGTGTAGTTTTGGTACAGCATCAAAGAATATCCACAATTATCTGAAAGGCTATTAAAATACTACACCTTTTCCAAATACCTGTTTGAGGATGAAGTTTCTTCATATACTTGAACAAAAACAACACGTCACAACAGGCTGAATGGAGAAACGGGACAACTCAACTGCCTTCTAATATGCCAGGGATTAAACAGAATTGCAAAACTTTAAAATAACGTCAATCTTCTCGTTAAATTTCTTTGTTTCGCAATACAGTTTTCACACAAACATTTATGTTAACACACATGGGCTAATCATCGTATGAAATACAAGTAAACAGAATATATTTTTAAATTACCCAGTTTTAATTTCTAAGAGAGTAATTATCAATAAACATATCCTACGTAAACAAAAAGCTCTCCGGAGCCAACAGTTAAGTACACAAAGGGGTCCTGATATCAAGAAGTGACAATCCGGGGCCTAGGAGAACCCCCTTGCTGGCCTTCTCCATGCCTGCACCCAGGGTGCTGGGCAATATTGGGAAACCACTTGGGCCTCAATGCCACCCACCGATCTATTTAGTTTTTTTCTCCAATATATTCTCTACACTGACCAGTACATATTCTCCCCTCGCTTAAACCTCTTCTCCCATCCTCTCTCCCCTTATTTTCAGCAAATGACTAAGCCACTCTGTTACAGAGAAGACGGAAGCCATGGAACAGGAAGTCCGCCCAGCACCAAGCCTTTCTTCCCTAAGGAGGCAAAGAGGAAGTCTTCCTCCTGCCTAAGGCCAGTCCCTTCCAGCTGCACCCCACTTCTCAATTCCTCCCACCTTCCTCAGGGACTTCTCATCACCCATTACTATTTTCTCTTCAGCATCTGCACCTTTTCCCTCTGTACCAGGCTCCTGGCCATTACCACTTAAATACGCTCAAGACTCCAACTGTAAATATTCCTTGCTCTGCACGAGGTAGGATGCTAAGCGTCATTTACAACAGAACTACACGAACATGTTTTCTCTCCTCTGTACCCACGTCCTCACTTCCAGTTCTCTTTGCAGCCCTGCCACAACTTGGCCTCCGTTCTTACTGCTCCAGTGAAAAATCCTGAGGTCATCAACAATGTCCACAGTGCAAATGCAAAGAATCTTCTGCGACTGATCTTAGGCAGTCTTCAGTTCAACTGCTAACTCCTCCTTCAATAGCTACCCTCTTGGCTGTCAGATGACTTTGCTTATTTCTTCCTCATTTACTCGTTTGTTCAGATTTTCTAATTCTTGTATTTTTAATATTATCTTTTAGTCACTTCACTTAGATTTTTCAATTTATTAAAACATATTAAGGCATTACTGTCCCTAATGATTTTATTTCCAGCATCTTCCATTTTAGTAACGGCAGTTTCTCCCTTTACTATTTCAAAATTTTGTCAAGTTCTGTTAAACAAGTTTTAAACATTAAGTTGATTTTATATTGTGATAAATGACAAAAATCAAGTGCAGAAGAGTAGATCTACTATGCTACATTATATTTAAGAAGAGGAAGAAAGACTATACACCCACTTGGATCCTTTTCCACGTGTGTTTCACATGCATTAACTGTTAGCTGCTGCGGAGGAGGGGAATTGGGCGGCCTGGAGACACGGGTTAGAAGGAAACTTTATTGTACTCTTCAGTAGGTTTGGAATTTTGAATCATTTGAATGAATTATTAATGATTAAATTGTTAAATTTGCTTTGCATTTTAGAATTATAATGAGAAAAATAAAAATATTTTGCTTTGTACTACATGACCCTTTATTTCATGACATCAAAGGGTGTCTAAAACAAAAGGTTCCCTACCATGTTTCAAATGTCATCTTTATATACCTTGTATTTAGTAAAACAGAAGAGTTTAAAAGAGCAACTAAAACTTCTCTAACTGTAAAACACTGTTTTATAAAACACACTGAAAACGCACTTTGAAATACAAAGTGCTGGGGACACACTGATGACAATTAAAATTGTACAGCATTAAAACTTGAGAATCAGTGATTCAGCCCCTTTACAGGTAACTCAGGCGGGTTAGACGACTTGCCCAAAGTTACAGAGCTATCGAGAAACGCGGCCACGATCAGATTTTAGGGCTTGTTCGTTCATTTCACAAATCCGCTTTCCTTTCTAACTGTATCCACAATTCTCAAGCTCTAAGTTTGTTGAATTCATTACAGAATGAATAAAGACCTACAAACACAAAAGTCTAAATACAAGTGGGTGGTACACATTTTAAGACAGCATATGGACTGATGGTTAAATTTCTTTAGATTCTCTCCTAAAGCACCTTTTTTTTTTTCCAGCACCTAACCTTTCTCCCTGATTTTAAAGACAATCTGCAAAGGGTATACAAAAGTACTTCTCCTTTTTAAGTCAGAACCTAATTCCTACATGCTGCTTTACAAATGTTATTCTTGGACTCTAAGTTGTACTTTCTGTAAGATAAAACTGAGGTCCATAGGTCTAAAGTGCAGAAACGTATCTACTGTACCACCTGAAATGTCTGCCAACACTAATAAAGGAAAATCAAAATTTAAAACATTCACCCATGACTGTCAGCATTTAATTTAGAATCATCATTCCTCAATCATGTTAAGGTCTTTAGTGTTTAGATAAATGAGACAGAAACATCATCAAGAGTTGTAAAAAAAAACACACTGGAAAGCCAACAAATATAAATATACAGCCTGAATATGCAAAGATACTATACATGAGATCAAAGTATGTGGCAAGGTTAACACCTTGGTGAATTATGAAAATAAGCCTTAAAATCCCTCAAGTAATATACCATATGGGAGGATACACACACACACACAATTTAAAGAGACACAATGCTACATCAACGGATAGATCATCCAGATAGAAAAAAATAATAAGGAAACAATGCCTTAAATGACATGTTAGAATAGACAGACTTAACAGATGTATGCAGAATATTCCATCCAAAGGCAGCAGAAGGGGGTTGCTTGGGTGGCTCAGTTGGGTTAAGTGTCAGACTTAGGCGCAGGTCAGGATCTCACAGTTTGTGGGTTCAAGCCCCACGTCGGGCTCTGTGCTGACAGCCCAGAGCCTGGAGCCTGCTTGGGATGCTGTGTCTCCCTCTCTCTGCCCCTCCCCTGCTCATGCTCTGTCTCTCTCTCTCTCTTTTTCACCTTCAAAAATATATAAACATTAAAAAAGGAAAGAAAAAAGCAGAACAGACATTCTTCTCAAGTGCACATGGAACATTCTCCAGGACAAAGCATGAATGAGGCCACAAATCAAGTCTTGATAAATTTAAGAATGAAATCGCATCAACCATCTCTTCCAACCACTATGATATGAAACTAGACATCAATTACAAAAAGAAAACATGTTACTGAACAAACAATGAGTCAATGAAACCAAAGGAGAAATCAAAAAACACCTTCAAATAAATAAAAATCGAAGCACAACTTACCAAAATGTATGGGACGCAGCAAAAGTAGTTCTAAGAGGGGAACTCCTACCAATAAATGTTTACCTCAGAAAACAAGAAAAATCTCAAAACAACCTAACTTCACACCTCAAGGACTGAGAAAAAGAACAAATGAAGCCCAAAGTTTGTAGAGGGAAGGAATTAACAAATACCAGAGCAAAAATAAATGAAACTGAGATTAAAAAGAGATCAATTAAACTAAGAGCTGTTTTGGGTTTTGGGTTTTTGTTTTGTTTTGTTTTTTTCCCGAAAATTGACAAACCTTCAACCTACATTTATCAAGTAAAAAAAAAAAAAAGTGCACAAATAAAATCATAAATGAAAGAAGAGACATTACAATGATACCACAGAAACACAAAATATCCTAAGAGACTACTAGGAATAATTATACACCAACAAACTGGACAACCTAGAAGAAATGGGTAAATTCCTAGAAATCTACAACTTTCCAAGTCTGAATTATGAAGGAATAGAAAATTTCAAATTACTAGTAAGGAGACTGAATCAGTAATCCAAGTCCTCCCAAAAAACAAAACTCCAGGACAAGATGGCTTCACTGGTGAATCCTACCAAACAGTCAAAGAACTGAACTCATCCTTCACAAACACTTCCAAAAAAAAAAAAAAAAAAAGAATAGAGCAGGAAAACATTTCCAAACTCATTTTAAGGCCAACATTACCCTGATACCAAAACCACACAATGATCCCACAAGGAAAGAAAACTACTGGCTAATATTCCTGATGCATATAGATGAAAAAAATCTCAACAAAGTATTAATGAACTGAATTCAACAATTTATTAAAAGAATCATACACCATGACAAGTGGGATTTATTTCAGGGATGCAAGGCTCATTCAATGCCCACAAATCAATGTGATACACCACATTAACAAAATGGAGGGAAAAAATCTTATGACCATCTCAAAAGATGCAGAAAAAGCATCTGACAAAACTCAACATCCATTTATGATAAAAACTGTCCAAGTGGTATAGAGGGAACATACCAACATAAAAAGGGCAAATATGACAAGCCCACACATAACATCATATTCAGTGGTGAAAAGTTGAAAGCTTTTCCTTTAAGGTCAGGAACAAGACAAGGATGTCAACTCTCACCATTTTTATTCAACATAGTATTAGAAGTCGTAGCCACAGCAACCCATCCAAGAAAATTCCAAAATGAAGAGGTAAAACCGTCAATATTTGCTGATGACATATTATTCATAGAAAACCCTAAAGACTGCACCAAAAAGATGTCAGAAATGAATTCAGTATAAATTCAGTAAACCTGCAGGATACAAAAATCAATGTACAAAAATTGCCGTTTCTATGCACTAATAACAAAGTATGAGAAAGAGGAATTAAGAAAACAATCCCATTTACAACAACATCAAAATGAATAAACTACCTAAGAATAAATTTAACCAAGGAGGTAAATAAAAGAGCTGTACACTGAAAACTCTTAAGACAGTGATGAAAGAAACTGAAGACACAAATAAATGCAAAGATGGTCCGTGCCCCTGGACTGCAGGAACTAGTTACAGGTATATGTCGTTTCACTGACCTTCACTTTATTGCACTTCACGAATACTCCATCTTTTACAAACTGAAGATCTGTGGCAACCCTCCATTGAGCAAGTCTACTGGCACCATTTGTTCAACGGCATTTGTGTACTTTGTTTCTGTGCCCTATTTTGCTAATTCTAGCAATATTTCAAACGTTTTCATTTTTATTATTTTTGCTATGGTATCTGAGATCAGTGATTACAACTCACCAAAAGTGTAGATGCTGGTTAGCATATTTTACCAATAAAATATTTTTAAGTTGTTTTATTTTCATAGACCTAATGCTACTGCACACTTAATAGTACAGTGCAAACATAATTTTGATATGCACTGGGAAACCAAAAACCTCATCTGACTCACTTTATTCCAATATTTGCTTTATTGCAGTGGTCCGGAACAAAACCCGCAAAAGCTCCAAGTATGCCTGTACTGTGAAAATGTCCCTACTATTCAAAGCAATCTATAAATTGAATCCAATCCCTATCAAAATTCCAACGGCATTTTTCACAAAAATAGAACAATCCTAAACTTTGTATGGAACCCCAAAAGACCCCAACAGCTAACATAATTTTGATAAAGAACAAAGCAGGAGGCATCAAGCACCTGCATCTAGAACTATGATACAAAGCTATAGTAATCCAGACAGTATGGGAGTAGTATAAAAACAGACACACAGATGAATGCAAAATAGAGAGCCCTGAAATAAATCCATGCATGTAAAACCCATTAATGTACAAGGGAGCCAAACATTTACAGGAAAAGGTTGTCTGTTCAAAAAATGGTGCTGGGAAAACTGGAGTGCCACATGTGAAAGAATTTACACTACAATCTTAAACCATACACAAAAAGTAATTCAAAACAGATTAAAGAGTTGAATTTAAGACCTAGAAAACTCCTAGAAGAAAACACCGGCCTTGACGAGTTTTTCGGTCCGACTCCAAAACCAAAGGCAACAAAAGCGAAACTAGCAAGTGAGACTACATCAAACGACAAAGCTTCTGCCAAGTAACAAAACCATCAACAAAAAGACAATCCACAAAATAAAAGATATTTGCAAATCACATACATGATAAAGGGTTAATATCCAAAATATACAACGAACCCATACAACTAAACAGCATAAAAAGAAATAATCCAACTTTAAAATGAGCAGAGGGTCTGAATAGACATTCTTCCAAAGAAGATGTACAGATGGCCAACAGATACATGAAAAAATGCTAATCAACATCACTCATCATCAGGGAAATGCAAACCAAAACCAGGAGATAGCACCTCACACCTGTCAGAATGCTATTATCAAAAAAAGACAAGAAATAACAAGTGCTGGTGAGGATGTGGGGAAAAAGGAACCCTTGTGCACTGTTGGCGGGAACGTATACTGGTACAGCCACTGTGGAAAATGGTGTGGAGGCTCCTCCAAAACTTACAAAGAGAAGCACCATATCATTCAGCAACTGCACTTCTGGGTATTTATCCCAAGAAAATTAAAACACTGTTTTGAAAAGATATATGCACCCTCATACTCATTTTAGCAATATTTTCAATAGCCAAGGTATGGAAAAAACTTGTCCATCGATAAATGAATAGATTAAAAAATCTCTCTCTCTCTCTCTCACACACACACACACACACACACACACAATGGAGTATTATTCAGCCATAAAAAATAAAATCTTGACTTTTACAACAACATGGATGGATCCCAAGGGTATTACACTAAGTGAAGTTAGAAGAAAGATAATGTATGATCTCATTTATATGAGGAATTTTAACAATAAACCAAACTCATAGGCACACAGAGGCAGAGGCTGAGGGGTTAGGGGGCTTGGGTGACGATCAAAAGGTACAAACTTCCAGTTATAAAATAATCAACTCCAAGAGATATAATGTACAGCAGAGTGACTATAGTTAATAATACTGTATTATAGGGGTGCCTGGGTGGCTCCGTCAGTTAAGCACCCGACACTTGATTTTGGCTTAGGTCATGATCTCACAGTTCGTGGGTTCAAGCCTGCATCAGGCTCCACATCAGTGGCATGGAGCTTGCTTGGGATTCTCTCCCTCTCTCGCTGGCCCTCCCCCACTTGTACACTCACACACTCTCACTCTCTCTCTCTCTCTCTCTCTCAAAATAAACAAATAAAAATACTGTATTATATATTTGAAAATTGATGAAAGTAAATCTTAGAAGTCCTCATCAAAAGGGGAAAAAAAAAAAGACAACGCTTTTCAAAATGAAAGAACTATGAAGTGGTAACGAATCCCTGTTGGCTGTATTTTACCACTGATAACATCCCAAGCAGAAATCTACACAAAAATATGCTTTGCACAGATGAAATGTTTCATAATTATATATACTATAAAACATTAAATTTATAAAACTGTATGCAAGAAATAACACCCAATCTAACAGAACCTCTATAAAAAAAAAAAAAACAGTTAAACATCCTACTCCATGACCCAACCATCCCACTCCTTGGCCTTTTCTTAAGAGAAATGAAAGCTTACGTCCATATAGAAGCCCATACACCAGTGTTCATAGTAGCTCTATTTTAACAGCCCAAAACTGCCAACAACCCTAAGGTCTTCCAATAGTTTAATGAATAAACAAACCGGGTATACCCATTCAATGGTGGAATGTTGTTCAGTGTAAAAAATAATTCAGTACCAATACACAGAACCACAAGAATGAATCTCAAGATTAGGCTGAATGAAAGAAGATAAAGAAGACCGAAAACATACTGAATGATTCCATTCACACAAGACTCTAGAAAATGGCAACTAATTTAAAGTAAGAGAAAGCAGATCAGTGGGTGCCTGTGAGCAGGGTGGTTTTGGGGTGCAGGGAGGGGCAGGAAGGCAGGATGACCAGAAGGCAAAAAGAAACTCTGGGGTGAGATGGGCATGTTTACTATCTTCACTGGGGTGAAAGTTTCACAGGTGTATACTCATGTCAAAATGCACCCAACTGTATACTCTGGTTTACTGTATGTCAATTACACCTCAATAAAGCTGCTCCAAAATAAAGTATCACAGCCAGAGACTAAGAAGAGGAGGAGGAAAAAAGGAAAAAGAAAAACTAGTAGTATTGATGGTAGTTTTTACTTTGCCAGACCTTAAAACGCACCATAAAGCTATAGGAATCAAAAGACTGTGGGGGCGCCTGGGTGGCTCGGTCGGTTGAGCGTCCGACTTCAGCTCAGGTCATGATCTCACAGTCCTCGAGTTGGAGCCCTGCATCAGGCTCTTGAAGACAGCTCAGTGCCTGGAACCTGCTTCGCATTCTGTGTCTCCCCCTCTCTCTGCCCCTTCCCTGCTCATGCTCAGTGTCTCTCTCTCAATAATAAATAAATGTTAAAAAAAAAAAAGACTGTGTGGCACTGGCCTAAGGATCAACAGAGAGTTTACATGAACAGAAGTGAGCACCCACAATGGAGCCACACAACACAATTATTTGATTTCTGAAGACACTACAACCATCCAAAGGGAAACTTATTTTCAGTAAATGGTGTGGGACTGGATACCCACCGGGAATGCAGCAAACCACACCTCTATCTCACACACAAAAAAATGGATTCAGAATTGTTTAGAACTCTGTGTATTAAATAAAATTAAATTACTCTACGACCTAGCCATCCCACTCCCCAGCATCTTCCTAAGAGGAACGAAAACCCATGACTTCTACATGAAGTTTCGCAGCTGCTTTCATCTTAAGAGCAAAATCGTGGAAACAGCTCCAGTGCCAACATCAGAGGAACTGGGTCTATTTATACAACGGAATACTATTCAGCAGAAAGAGGCAAACAACTCAAAACGTTATGATTAAAGACAGTGGAACACAGAAGAGCACACAGTATGATTCCACTTACGTGAAGTTCTAAAGCAGGAAGGACTACCCAATGGTGGAAAGAAATCTGAATGGTGGTGGCTTCTGTGGGCCCAGGGCATGACTGGAAGATGGAACGAGGTAATATTCTGTGTCTTGATACAGATGGCATTACATAGGCATGGGCACGTGTCAAAATGCATTGATTCATGTATTTCTTAATATATGAATTTGTGCATACACACAAAAAGAATAAATAATGAACTCTGGTTAATGATAAGCACACCAAATTGTTTAGGGGTAAAGTGTACCAATGTCTGCAACTTAACGTGAAATATATTAAGATCATTAAATTGTTTTCATTACCCCATCTGCAGCTGAAAAACGCTTGTCTATATAGTTCCAGAAGAGCTACCTCATCTTTGGTCGCTTCATGCGGTGTCCCAACTTTTCAGGGTTAATCTGTGATGGCTGAAATAATAAATACTTAGCTTCTGAGTGCCCCTTCATCAAACTGTGGAGAAACTACTAAAATAGCCTATCACTGAATCTAAAAAGCTGACTGCTACAAGCCCTCTAAAGTAGTTTCTGCAATGTCAGATGAATGAATGGACAATTACATGATAAAGCAAATACAGTAACATGTTAATGCAGGTTTCACTGTGGAATCTAGTGGTAGCCATGAGTGTTTACTGTGCAATTATTTTTGAGTTTTCTGTACATTTGAAAATTTTCATAGTAAAATGTTGGAAAAAGAATCTAAAGATGTCAAAATATGGATGCTATCAACGTGACAGCAAAACCCCTACCGCACTGTTTTTGAGCTACACTTTAAATAAAAAAAAAAAAACAAAAAACAAAAAAAAACACCTTCAAAGGCTACTCACTGACCATTAAATAGAAGCTGAAGAGAATTATAGAAAACTACTACAAAGAAAAGGATAAGTAACCATAAAGCCAAGTTCAAAGCAGTGAAAAAATGCAAAAAGGTTCAGTAGGGCCGAAACGACCTGGGGCTGGGGTGTAATGGGCACAGATTTTCACCAGCACAGAAATTACTAGTTTTTTTTTTGGGAGGGGGGGGTTGTTTGTTTTTTAAGATTTTATTGTTAAGTAATCTCTACACCCAACCTAAGACTCAAATCCACATCCCCGAGACCAAGATCTGCACGCCTCACCCACCAAGCCAGCCGGGCGCCCCACTAATTCGTAACCTTTTTAAGTCCAAGATCCTTCGAGTACTATCATCAACAGGAGGAGAGGCAGAGGGGCTTATGTAGAAAGGAGCCGGGTCAAAAGTGTCACGTGCTGCTGAGGTCAGGAAAACGTGGAGGGCACTACCATCCCTGATTAGAATAGATTCAGTATAGTTGTGGGGGCAGGAACCAGTCTGCATCATGTCAAGGAAGAGTGTAGGAATTACAATTCATTTTAAGAAGCTTGGTTATAAAAAAAAAACAAACCCAAAAACAAAAAAACCTTTTTCTTAAAGATGGAAGAGACATCAGGATGTTTCAGTGCTGGTGGGAATAAGTCAGCAGACTAAAGGCACAGGAAGAAACGGGACGTGACATTAAGGTCCATGATACTAAAAAACAGGACCTGGGATCCAGTGTGCAGGTGGGAGGTCAGACCCAAGTCTTAACTGGTGCTGCATCCATTTTAACAGGAGAAAAGGTGAGGAATATCTTGCCTGGTGGCTTATTTTCTGTGAAACTGAATGTATGTTCCTTACAGAATCAAGCATTACTTTTTCTTTAATTCTCTGTGGCAGAGTATAATGTCACACATAGAGAAAACATTCAATAATATATTGGGGGGGGGGGGGAACAAAGCCAGAAGTCTACACAAAGCCCATGTTCATAACTACAACTAAAACTGCTGCAAAGTGTTTTCCACATAAACGAAGCTCTGTGTTAAATCAAGATTCACCAGAGGCACCTGGGACAGTTAAGCATCCACCTTCAGCTCAGGTCATGATGTCGCGGTTCAGGAGTTCAAGCCCTGAGTCAGGCTCTGTGCTGACAGCTCAGAGCCTGGAGCCTGTTTCGGATTCTTTGTCTTCCTCTCTCTCTCTGCACTACGCCTCCCCTGCTCACACTCTGTCTCCCTCAAAAGTAAATAAATACTAAAAAAAAAAAAAAAAAAAAAAATTAATCAAGACTCACCAACACCAGGACTCCAAAGCACGGGTATTAGAGCCACGCAGGGCCTACGCTTACCTCTGAGTAGTCACAGCAGGCAGGACATGTAGGACAGGTGATAGGAGGCTGTTTTTTGGAGTTTCTCTAATCTAACAAAGAGGCACTCACAGGAAGCATTTACTATTTCAACTATCAGACTAACAATAAAAACCTGCAACATCACTTGAAATGACCAAACTGAGACGCCTCTTCTGGAAGAACAATGTAGCACAGACAAGTGTTTTCCAGCAACAGATAAGGTAATGGAAACAATTCACTGATCCCCAACCAGTATTTTTTTTTAATCAAACAACGAATTAAAATAAAACACATGATAGAATCACACCTAGGGGCACCTGGGTGGCTCAGTCAGTTAAGCGTCCGACTCTCGGTTTTGGCTCAAGTCATGATCTCATGGTTTGTGAGTTTGAGCCCCACATTGGGCTCTGTGCGGACAGCCTGGCGCCTGCTTGGGATTTTCTCTCTCTCAAAACAAAAAAGTAAACTTTAAAAAAAATTTAAAAAATAAATCACATGTAGTTAAGGTAAGAAGCGTTTTCATGAAACTTTTTCCAAACACGTATCACAGCAAAATACAAAAATTTCTTACTGTGACTGGGGCTGTGAAAAATGTGAAAACTACTGTGGGACACTAGGATGCAGAAAGATAAGGACTATAAATCAACAGATTCTATATAAAATTATACAGCTGCATATCAAAAAAGAATGCAATCTTGCCATTTGTGACAACATGGGTAGATCTAGAAGGTACTACACTAGTTGAAGTTAGAGAAAGACAAATACCATATGATCTCACTTGTATGTGGAACCTAAAAAAATAAAAGGAACAGACAAAATAGAGACTAATAAATACAGAGAACTGGTGATTGCGGAGGCGGTGAGGATGCGCAGAGAAGGAGACTGACTAAGAGATACAAACGTCCGGTTATAAGACTGATTAGAAATGGAGATAAAAAGTACAGCACTGGGAATATAGTCAATCGTATTTTCTACTGTATATTTTTGAGAGAGAGAGAGATAAAACAACATCGGGGAAGGGGCAGAGAGGGAGACAGAGAATGCGAAGCAGGGTCCAGGCTGTCCGCACAGAGCGGGATGTGGGGCTTGAACTCACGAACTGTGAGATCATAACCTGAGCCAAGGTCAGAGGCTCAACCGACTGAGCCACCCAGGCGCCCCTGATCAATATTTGAATACCTTTTTATGGTGACAGATGTTAACTACACTTACTGCGATGGCATTTCCTAACGTTTGTAATTGCCGAATCTGTTATACACCTGAAACTAATATAATTTTGTACGTCAACTACAGTAAAAAAGAAAAACTTCTCAGCTTTGACTCCTAATGCGGTAAACATCGATAAACACGTAATCAAAAGCCCTTCGTGATCCTCAACAATTTGGAAACGTGTAAAGGGTCTCGAGGCCCACGGCTTTGAGAACAGCTGGTCTAGTCAGTTACGCAACAAAGCAACGAAGATCAAATTAAGGAAGTAATTTTCCTCGTTCTCCCTTTATTCCACTGTCTCGCCCACATCGCTTTTAACCGTCCCATCGGCGAAGAGCTGGCCACCAGACTTTTGTTATGCGTTGGGAGAAGGAGGCTGGGGAAGGTAATAAAAACCCAGGTTTTAGTAGCAAGACGAAGTCAAAGATTTTTTTTTTTTTAATTTTTTTTTTCAACGTTTTTTTTATTTATTTTGGGACAGAGAGAGACAGAGCATGAACGGGGGAGGGGCAGAGAGAGAGGGAGACACAGAATCGGAAACAGGCTCCAGGCTCCGAGCCATCAGCCCAGAGCCTGACGCGGGGCTCGAACTCACGGACCGCGAGATCGTGACCTGGCTGAAGTCGGACGCTTAACCGACTGCGCCACCCAGGCGCCCCCAAAGATTTTTATTAAATAATTCTGGACCTGCCCTTTCTCTGTTCCAGCTGGGCACAAGAACTGGGGCACGTTCGCAGAACTCGGACAGATCAGAGTGGACAGAAGGGGCAGATACGGAAGCTTTGAGGAATAAGGGGCAGCTGGGGGGAAATTTGCCAAAATGTGGGGGGTCTGCTGCAACTCCCCACTTCCTCAGTCACCCCAGGGAGGTGTCGAGGGGTGGGTCTAAAGGGGCCGCTCCGGGGTACTGGCGGGCTCTCGTTAAGCTCCATCCCCACCAGGACCCCTTTACCGCCCGCACCCCCCCACACACACACACGCGTCTTCGATCGCCAAAGCCCCACGACCCCCGAGGATCCTCACCACCAGCAGGTTCCTGTCCTCCACCAGCTGCCGCTTCCGGAGGATCTCCGATTTCAGAACGTCCATCTCGCCGCCCGGGTTTACGCTCGAGCTTCCCTCTCCAGCTCCTCCGTCCGAGCCTCACTCGGCCAGGCGCCGCGAACCAACACAAACAAGCTCAAACGCCGGAGGACGACTGACAGGAACCGCTTCCGGCGGAAGCTGAGGTGAGCGAGAGGACGGAAGGAAGCGCTCCAGGGCCCCTGTTGTTGACGAAGCCGCTTGGATTTGCACCCCCTGGCGGCGCCCTCCGGAAGCGCGCCTGCCGTTTATGCTAGTAGGTGGAATTGAAAGCGGGCTGAAACCCGAGTCGTGGCGCATTTTTAATGAGAAGTTATCACACCTGCTTGTACCTGCTAGTTCAGGTGCAAAAGCCTCCTCGTAGAACACTTCAATTAAGTTAACTAGGGCCAGATCTTCACTCATTATACCAGAAGTACACATCAGAGTTCCAAGTTACCTGCTCACCAATATGAATGCACTAGGGTGGGAAAAACCTGAACAATACAATTAGCTCATAAGTACAGAATAAAGGGGCAGGGTTCATTGCCAGACCGTTAAATTTCCTGTAAAGTTAAGCAACTACATCCATTTAAGTCGTTTTGGAAGTAAATGTCTCTTCTTCCTCAGTTCTAGATTGCTTACATACCTTGGTCATAATTGAACATTTACCCTAAGCTAACTCAGATCATTTTTATGGTCATGTGTTCAGCAATCAAGATTTTCAGTGATATGATTGGAGATGTAATCAGAAATAGTTGCGTGTTTTTTAAGTCCAACCCAAGAAGAAAAATTAAATTGTGGAGAAAAATTATACCTAAGATTTTAATTTTATGTTTATAATTTTTTGATGTTTTATTTTTATTTTTGAGAAAGAGAGACAGAGCGTGAGCGGAGGAGGAGCAGAGAGAGAGAGGGAGACCCAGAATCCGAAGCAGGCTCCAGGCTCTGAGCTGTCAGCACAGAGCCCGACGCGGGGCTCAAACCCACGAACTGTGAGATCATGACCTGAACCAAAGTTGGATGCTTAACCGACTTCACCACCCAGGCACCCATAAGGTTTTAATTTGAAAAGACCCTAAGAATTGTTTACAAAGCATTTATCTTTGGTTCTATGCCATTGAAGTTGTTTTTGAAATTCTAGTTAAGTCATAACTGAAAATATTTGACATGTTAGTTTTTCCTACTCAAAAAGGAAAGAAATATCATTCAGTTCCATCAATCGACACTAGGTAAGATGATTTATAAAAATAAAGATAGTAGAGAATTGCTCAGTTTACAAAGGTTTGTATACATGTGTATGTTGGTTTTACCAGAAATAGATCAACAATAGGAAGTTAACTGACTCTCTGACCTAAGAGGCTTGGCTAATTTTTAGGGCTTTTAAAAGCTTAAAATATTTTACAGAAAAAGGGTCCTTGAACTAATAAACATGACAACACTCTTATATGGATATCTATTTCCTGAGTCACTTTTAATTCACTAAGCAAATAATTTGTTAGCACTTTCCTGTTTTAGGGATTATTATACAAAAATCTGAATGAAGGACAGACAGAGATGACCGTAACAGTAACGGAAGTTGACAGCAAAGGGTTAGCTGGCCAATAGGAGACAGTTAAGTGTTAAACCAGAGAAAAAACTAGCTACCATAAACAGGCTTTTACATTTCAGACTTTCACTGATTTTGATGTTTCTGTAAACATGTGCACTACATCCTGATAAAAGCTTGAGATGGAACAGTGAGAGATGTGTACTTGAACAAGCAAACTGACAAGTAAGCTTTTTGGGGCGCCCTGTTGGCTCAGTCAGTCAAGTGTCTGACTTTGGCTCAGCTCATGATCGCACAGCTTGTGGGTTCGAGCCCCACAGGGGGCTCTGTGCTGACAGCTCAGAGCCTGGAGCCTGCTTCAGATTCTGTGTCTCCCTCTCTCTCTGCCCTGCCCCTGCTAATGCTCTGTCTCTCTTTCTCTCAACAATAAATAAATAAACATGAAAAAAATTAAAAACCTGACAAGTAAGATTTTCAATAGAGAAGGGAAAAAAAGACTCTAAGGGAGAACATGTCCATTTTCAGAATATGCATCCCATTCCATAACGGCAGTTATTTAAAAAGTGAAATATTAGAAGCAACCCAAATATCTTAAACAGGGGAATGGTTAAATAAGTTGTAGTTCACACATACAATGCAATAATATGGAACATTAAAAACCAGGTTTCACAAAACATTCATTTATATGAGAATGCTTGTGATATAATACTTTGTAAAAAAAAAAAGTAAACTAATAAAACTAGAAATATAGCATATGGTCTCTTTTTGGATAGAAAAGCATATAAACCTAGAAAAAAAATGACTGGCAGGAAACATATCAAAATGTCAGGTTGTTATCAGTCAAGAGTAACCACTGGTGATTCTTCTTTTCTTCTTCATGCCATAATTTGACACAAATTCCATAATGTGGAGAAAATATCCAGAGAGCAGTCATATTTTAATTATTGACATTCATTGCACATTTTTCTAGCGTATCTACTTTAGAAATTATGTATGATAAATTGTAAATAATGCCATTAAAAGAAAGCAAAGGACTGGACAAAAAAACATTTGTGTAAATCTTCATAAATCTTCATAAGTGTCTTCTGTGAGCTCTGCACTGCGACCTCGAGGTCGTGAATTCAAGCCCTACGTTGTGTGTAGGTATTACTAAAAAAATAAATTAAATAAAACTTAGAAAAGGAAGAAAGGAAACACTGGTCATTGTCTATGGGAAGAGATAGTCAAAACCAACATAAGATGGCTGAGACTATTGCTCTGGTGGAGTAACTCTTCCAAAAAAAAGATTATTTGTCATTTCTGAAGGGTGGAAGAAATACCAAAGTAATCAGAATGACCTGGGGTTTTTTGTTGCTGTCCTAATGGATAGAATGTAACTTTTTAAAAAGCTACCTAATCTAGGGGTGCCTGGGTGGCTCAGTTGGTTGGGCATCCAACTTTGGCCCAGGTCATGATCTCACGGTTTGTGGGTTCGAGCCCTGCATCGGGCTCTGTGCTGACAGCTCAGAGCCCGGGGCCTGCTTCGGGTTCTGGGTCTCCCTCTCTCTCTGCCCCTTCCCTGCTCATGCTCTGTCCTCTGTCACTCAGAAACAAAAAACAAACAACAACAAAAAAGCATTAAAATATTTAAAAATAAATAAATAAGATATCAACCAGCATTCATGTCAGAGCTAGACTCGCTCATCCTTCATACCCACAGACTGGCTGGGGAGACAAGAGTTCTACAGAAATCAATGAAAGCATTCGCGGAGATTCAACGGGTTATATGGGCTTTACAATAAGAGTGCTGTATAGCTCATCATTACCTAAAACTGTGTCCTCTGCATCCCCTAGATCAGTAAAAATTACATGAAATACATGTGCACACTTCTTTTCCTCCAGAGAGACAATTTTGAAGCATTCACCAGCACAGTACGGGCCATCATCCACGTCCTACAGGGGCGTGGCTAAACGGTTTAGCAAAGAAAGCTGTGCTATCAAGAAGGAAGAGTAAAATAGATTTGCAAAAAGACCCGTGAATTACAGATAGTGGAAAACAGTCCCTGAGACCCTCTGGAGTTCCAATTCTCTACGAGAATTCTTCCACAAGTCCAGCTTGCTCCTCCATACCAAAACAAACAAACAAACACTACTGAATCCTTATACGGTATTTCTACCCTGCAAAGGTGCACTTTCTTCACATTTCACGTTTCTGAATTCAGGATGTATCTTACAAGCAATGTGTTTGTAGTGAGTGCTGTGGTGCTCTACCCAGAAACTCTCTTCAGGGCCAAGGCACCTGTCGCCCATCTGCTGGAAATAGGGGGCGCACAGCTACAGCCCACCCCCGGGCACAGCCCGGGGCTATGGGGCTCAGCCAAGGCTCCAGGCCCTCTCAGCAGGGCGTCCATACCCAAAGACCGAGCAACCCACGGACACGGGAGATTCCAAAGCTCGGTTGTCTCGATTTAGAGTATCTCAAAGGGTCCTTCTCACTGCAGAGCTCTCGATGGGGTCACAGGAGATCTGCCAAACGCTGCTCGTTCCCTCCCAGCTGCATCTCCAAGAACAGTCTCTAGGAAACCACGAACACTTGTATGCGGAAGAAAGAAATGCGTTGATCCGTAGGCACAGGTATTTTGGTTCATTTGTTAGGAGACTATTAACCCGGCATTCCAGTTTTTACAGGAGTCATTTTCATAAATATGGTTAGCCAGTCACTCCAGAGCCTGACCCAAACCTGGCAACACAAGCAAACCTGAATTTCAGGATGCTAAAGTTTAGGAGGAAGGGCTGAGATCCTGACTGAGCTACGAATACCCACGGCGCTGCGAAGCCCAGGCTGGGAGACCCACTGGCAATGCCCACGGATGTCTCTGTCTCGAATTTGTGCCGAGATCACACGAGAGGGCACAGTCCATACACCCCGTCAGCCCCCTTCCCTTCCCGGTTGCTTCTTGTCCGCTGTGCTCTCCCGGCGTATTCTCTTTGTACTGTTTCCTTAGTGGGGTGCGGGCAACAAATGAAATAGAGGGCTGAGGAGAAAAAAAATTCAAGACCAGGAATAAGAAAGGAGAATTAACCTAGGATACAAAAAGCACTGAAGGAAATATGAGAAATTCCACCTGCGACACAATGGTAATAAATCCAAAAACCCAAAAGATACGATTTCTCAACAAAAACTTAAGCTACCAAATTTGTTCTGCCCAAAGTAGAAAACAGAAATAAGGAATTGCAGCGGAGAGAAAGAAAAGGGGATTATAGATTCCCCATTCAAAAAGCACTAGGACCAGGGCGCCGGGGCGGCTCAGTCGGTTAAGCGTCCGACTTTGGCTCAGGTCATGATCTCACATTCGTGGGTTCGAGCCCCGCATCGGGCTCTGTGCTGACAGCTCGGGGCCCGGAGCCCGTTTCAGATTCTGTGTCTCCCTTTCTCTCTGCCCCTCCCCCACTCATGCTCTGTCTCTCTCTCTCTCTCTCTCTCTCTCTCTCTCTCAAAAATAAAAACATTTTGAGGAGGGCACTTGTTGGGATGAGCCCTGGGTGTTGTATGTAAGGGATGAACCACAGGAATCTACACCCAAAACCAAGAGCACACTGTATACACTGTATGTTAGCCGATTTGACAATAAATTATATTAAAAAAATAAAACATTTAAAAATTTTTTTAATTTTAACTTCTTTAATTAAAAATTTTTTTTAATTTAAAAAGCACCAGATCCTGATGTGTCCGTTGCATGTGATCTTTAAAGAACAGAAATTCAAACTTTCTGGCTCAGAGCCCCTCTCTATTCTTAAAAATTCTTGAGGACCTCAGAAAGGTTTTGTTTACATAAGTTAGAACTATCAATACCATACTAGAGATTAAAACAGGAAAAAAAACTCATTGAAAAAGATGACATATTCATATAAATCATTTTGTGAAAAATATTTTCAAAAAATTTAAAGTGAAGAATGGTATCTTTTACATTATTGTACATCCCTTTTTTTTTTTTTTACAGACAGAGAGAGCAG
Organism: Lynx canadensis; assembly: GCF_007474595.2. Lineage (NCBI taxonomy): Eukaryota > Metazoa > Chordata > Mammalia > Carnivora > Felidae > Lynx > Lynx canadensis. Next base: position 12,594,285 of record NC_044309.1, on the reverse strand, counting down.
GGGAGAGGCAGCGGGAGAGAGAGAGAGAGAGAGAGAGAGAGAATCCCAAGCAGGCTCCACACCGGCATGGAGCCCGCCAGGGAGGAGCCCAAAGCAGGGCATGATCCCACGACCATGACATCACAACCTGAGCCAAAAACCAAGAGTCAGACTGTCAATCAACTGAGCCACGTGGCGCCCCTCCTTTTTTTTTTTTTTAGTGTCAGCCTCTTTGATCTCTGTCCTAAGTAAAAAAAGAAATCCAGATTCTCATATCTGCTTCTGCATTCAATCTGTTATAATATCTTATTTTATTCGAACTACATGAAGAAAGTCTGTTCTCACACAGATATGTAGGTGGAAACGTGAATATCTTTATTATTTTTTTTAAGTAAGCTCTACACCCAATGTGGGGTTTGAACTCATGACCTCCGGATCAAGAGACACATGCTCTACTGACTGAGCCAGCCAGGTGCCCCAAGAAGAGTGTCTTTATCAGACAATTGTGGACATTCTTCTTTGATGGTACACCCAAACACGACAAGTGGTAGTTTTCTTTTTTTTTTGTTTTAATGTTTATCCATTTTTGTGACAGAGAGAGAGAGACAGCACAAGCAGGGGAGGGGCGGAGAGAGGGAGAGGGAGACACAGAATGTGAAGCAGGCTCCAGGCTCTGAGCCGTGGGTACAGAGTGTGCTCACGAACCCCGAGTCATGACCTGAGCCAAAATCAGATGCTTAACCGACTGAGCCACCCAGACACCCCGACAGGTGGTAGTTTTCCAAAAGTTAGTTGCAGTGTGGAATTCATCAAAAACCATATTGATAAACTTTTCATACTCCTTTACATTAAAATCCATTGGCCCATCTTGAAGTTTGAATGTATCTTTTAGTTGTACATAATTTTGTAACATCATGCATTGGTCATTTGGAAAATATTAGTTCACTGATTCATGTGAATCTTCCAAATGTTGACACTCTTTACTACACAATATTTTTTAAACCATATCCATTAATATCACCCCTCCATCTCATCAGAAAAGCCTTTTAATTATTGGGAAGCTATTAAGCTCATGGTGGCAGACACAATTTACTAATTGTAAAATGCTAATTTTTACTGAAAGCTCATATTTTATCACTAGCAACAAATATTGCCCTTTGTTTTCTCTAGGCGACAGGCTCACTTTGTTGATTTGCAAGAAAACATCTGCCAAATATCCAAATCTGAATACCCAAATCTGAATAACTGTATTTGACCATTGGTTATTCTTTTTTTTTTTTTAATTTTTTCAATCTTTATTTATTTTTGAGAGAGAGAGACAGAGTGAGAGTGGGGGAGGGGCAGAGAGAGAAAGGGAGACACAGAATCTGAAGCAGACTCCAGGCTCTGAGCTGTTAGCATAGAGCCTGATGCGGGCCTCGAACCCACAAACGGTGAGATCATGACCTGAGCTGAAATCAAGTCAGACACTTAACCAACTGAGCCACCCAGGTGCCCCTTTTTAAGAACATTTTTAAGTGAAACTGACTTCTGTGTGTGTGACCACATGGGGATGTAGAATATGACTCCCTGTGCAATTTAATGACCTCGTTCGATTCCTACCAACACACCAGCAAACTCGCTATTGCCTTTGTAAATTCAGCGCCAATGTCAACTTTTGAAAGGTAATATATAAATTCCATGTTTCACTTACAATTTTCACAGAGCAGGGTTTCATAATGGGAGATAATTATCTTAAAGATCACATGGAAATAGACGTATCCAATAATGGTAACGAAAATGGTGAAAAAGAGTAGGAGATCGTTGCTTTGGGCCTGAAGAACTTACTGCTCTAGGGACTGCTGTCCCACCATAAACAACTAGAAAAGCAGTTGTAAACTAAACTGTTTTTCAGACATTGGACAACAGACTACAATCAGGCTCTGATTCCTAAGAGAAGGAAAACAAATGAGGTGAGCCCTAGCCCTGGATTATTACCTGGAGACAGTTTCCAGGATACAGCACAGGTACAGGAAACCTAAACAGGGCCAAGTTGTCTCACTGAGATCAGGAAAAAGTGCTGCCAGATTGAGGAAGCTACATTTGTGGGGCAGAGCACCAGAGACGAGAGAAATGTCCAGGGGGAGAGCTCGAGAGATCTGCAGAGGGGACCCTTCAAATCATTGGCAGATCAAATCCTGATCTGCATATGTTTGGATTTAAAAAAAAAATTTTTTTTTTTAATTTTTTTTTTCAACGTTTATTTATTTTTGGGACAGAGAGAGACAGAGCACGAACGGGGGAGGGGCAGAGAGAGAGGGAGACACAGAATGGGAAACAGGCTCCAGGCTCTGAGCCATCAGCCCAGAGCCCGAAGTGGGGCTCGAACTCACGCACCGCGAGATCGTGACCTGGCTGAAGTCGGACGCTTAACCGACTGCGCCACCCAGGCGCCCCCAAAAAAATTTTTTTTTTAATGTTTCCTTTTAGAGAGAGAGTATGTGTGAGTGGGGGAGGGGCCGAGAGAGAGGGAGACACAGAATCCGAAGCAGGCTCCATGCTCTGAGCTGTCAGCCCCAATCCCAATGTGGGGCTTGAACTCACAGAGTAGGAGATCATGACCTAATCCGCAGTCAGACGCTTAACCAACTGAGCCACCCAGGTGCCCCTGCTCTGCATATGTTTGGATGAAACTCCCAAGACTGAGTAAGAACCACCATAAAGCAGTGGGCCATGCAATGCCCAGAGTCTACACAGGAATGGACATTTTCCAGACACAGAATAAAATCTTCAGAAAGGAATCACCCAAGTTGTGTGCCTAAATTATCCTAGACTGAAGACTGCTTTGATTCACCCTAACACAGCAGAAAAGCAAGCCTCAAAAGGATCACACTAATTCTAAGTAACTTAACTGCCCGTCAGATCAAAGGCTTGTATTTTTGAAGGAATACAACAAAATCCCACACCCAACAGCATAAAAATCCAGCGTCCTGAGATCCAAACACAATTGCCAGACATGCAGAAAACATAATCCATATCCAGGAGAAAAACCAATCAATATAAGATCACCTAGAAATGACAGAGATGATGAAATGGGAGAGCTTCTAAACCAGCAGTTATAAATATCTTCTAGATACTCAAGAATCCAGAGGAAAACATAAACATAATAAAAAGAGAAATGGAAGAAAACAAGACCCAAATGGAACTTCTAGAGATGAAAAACACAATATCTTAAATTAACAAAAAAGTATACACAGCATGAGTGACCAGTAGAACAATATCAAGCAGTCTAGCGTATCTGTAATTGGGGCCTCAGGAAGTCATGGTGGGCGGGGGGTGGATATTTCAAGAAACAATGGGCAGAATGTTTCTAAATTTGACGAAGACTAGAAATCACACAGATCCAAGAAGCTCATGAACCCAGGAGAAAACCACACCAAAGCCCAACATAATCAAGTGAGACACAGTGATAAAGGAATATTTTAAAGCTGCCCTCCCAGAAGTCATTACATAAAGAACAAAGAAAAGAATGACTGCAGAGTTCCTGTTAGAAATCACACAAGCTAGAAGACAAAGGAACAACATTTTTAAAGTATTGAAGGAAAAAACTGCCAGCCTAGAATTCTACACTCAGCAACAGTATCTATTAAAAATGGAAATGAACTAAAGATTATTTTTCGACAAAAAAAAATGTTGAAAAGATTTATCAGCAAGCCTGCACTACAAGAAATGCTGAAGTTCTTCAAATGGAAGAAAAATAAAGCAAAAGAACTAAGAATAGTACAGAAATGCTGAACATGTGGATAAAATATAAAAGATGTTTCCTAATTTTTTAACATCTCTTTAAAAAAAGGCAACAGAGAAACAAAAGCAAAAATGAACTACGGGGACCTCATCAAGATAAAAAAAGCTTCTGTACAGTGAAGGAAACAATCAACAAACCTAAAAGGCAACTGACGGAATGGGAGAAGATATTTGCAAATGACACATCTGATAAAGGATTAGTATCCAAAATCTATAAAGAACTCATCAAACTCAACACCCCAAAAATAAATTATCCAGTTAAGAAATGGGCAGAAGACATGAATAGACATTTTTCCAAAGCAGACATCCCGAAGGCTAACAGACACATGAAAAGATGCTCAACTCATCATCAGGAAAATATAAATCAAAACCATGTTGAGATACCACCTCCCACCTGTCAGAATGGCTAAAATGAACAACACAATAAACAGCAAGTGTTGGCGAGGATGCAGAGAAAGGGGAACCTTCTTGCTCTGTTGGTGGGAATGCAAACTGGTGCAGCCACTCTGGAGAACAGTATGGAAGTTTGTCAGAAACTTAAAAATAGAGCTACCCTACGATCCAGCAATTGCACTACTAGGTACTTATCCAACGGATACAAAAATGCTGATTCGAAGAGGTACCTGCACCCCAATGTTTACAGTAGCATTATCAACAATGGCCAAACTATGGAAAGAACCCAAATGTCCATTGACTGATGAATGGATAAGGAAGATGTGGTATATATATATATATATATATATATACACACACAATGAAATATTACTCAGCCACCAAAAAGAATGAACGCTTGCCATTTGCAATGACATGGATGGAGCTAGAGTGTACTATGCTAAACAAAACAAGTCAGTCAGAGAAAGACAAATACCATACGATTTCACTCATACGCGGAATTTAAGAAACAAAACAGATGAACATATGGGAGGGGGGGAAAGAAAAAGAAAAAAGAAAGAGGGAAACAAACCACAAGAGACTCTTAAAGGTAGAGAACAAACGGAGGGTTGCTGGAGGGAGGGAGGTGGGGAATGGTCTAGGTGGGTGATGGGTATTAGGAGGACACTTGTTATCATGAGCACTGGGTACTGTATGTAAGTGATGAATCACTGAATTCTACTCCAGAAACCAACGTTGCATTGTATGTTATCTACCTAGAATATAAATGAAAATCTGAAAAGAAAATAAATAAGTAAAAGGAAGGCAACAGACTATTTACATCAATAATTGCATTAAATATAAATTGCCTAAACAGCATACTTGAAAAGTAGAGATTATCAGGTGGACTTAAAAAAAAACCCAAGGCCCAATTATATGATGTCCACAAGAATCCTAGTTTAAGTATAAAAACACAAATAAGTTAAAGGTGAAAGGATACGTGCATGCCACCACTAATGAAAAGAAATTGGGAATGGCTATATTAACATCAGACAAAGTAAACTTTGGAATAGGGAATATTATTAAGGAGAAAGAGGGATATTTTATAATGATAAAGATGTTGAAGTATTGAGACGACATACAATCCTAAATGTACATGTATCTAATAACATAGCATCAAAATACATAAGCAAAAACTGTTAGAATTGAAAAGTAAACAAGTCAACAATTATAGGTAGAGATTTCCCTATATTACTATCAGTAATTGATAGAATAAGTGGACAGAAAATCAGTACAAATACAAGAGGCTTGAACATTACCCAACTAACATGAGCCAATCAAAATTTAGAGAATGCTGTAGCCTGAACTTGAGAATGCATACATGCTCTTTTATTTAATTTTTCACGTGAGCTCTACACCCAACATGGGGCTTGAACTCATGGCCCTGAGATCAAGAGTCACATGCTCTACCAAGAGAGCCAGATAGATACCCCTATACACGTGCTCTTTTAAAGTCCATTTGGAATATGCGCTAAGACAGATCATATTCTGGGACATTAAACATGTCTCAATAAATTCAAAACAATTAAAACCATACAATGTATATTTTCTGATAACAAACTAAAGTAGGAGTCAGTAACAGAAAAATAACTAGCAAAATCCCCAAATACCGGAAATTAAACACACTTATAAATAACTCATAGAGTCAGAGAAGAAATCACAAGGGAAATTAGAAAGTATTTCAGGGGCACTGGGGAGGCTCAGTTGGTTAAGCATCCGACTTCGCCTCAGGTCACAATCTCACAGTCTGTGAGCTCGAGCCCCACATCAGGCTCCGCGCCGACAGCTCAGAGCCTGGAGCCCACTTCAGATTCTATGTCTCCCTCTCTCTCTGCCCCTCCCCATTCACTCTCTGTCTCTCTCTCAAAAATAAAATGAAAACATAAAAAAAATGTTTTAAAGTATTTCAAACTGAATGAAAATTAAAACACAAGACATAAAAATGCAGAAATCTGCAGGCCTTGATAGATTCACCGGAGAAGTTACCAAATATTTAAAGAAGCATTATCACAAATTTGGGACAGTGTCTGCCAGAAATGGAAAAGGAAGGAATGCTTCCCACCTCATTTTATGAGGCCAGCATCCCCCTGATACCAAAACCAAAGACAGTACAGAAAAAGAAAATAATAAACCAGTATCTCTCATAAACTTCAGACACAAAATTCCTTAACAAAATGTTGGTAAATGGAACTCAACAATGTGTAAACAGAATCACGTACCTTAATGAAGTGCTATGTAAGGCTGTGTTTCAACATCCAGGAATCAATCAATATAATCCACCATACCAATCAGCTAAAGAAGAAAAAGCACGTGACTTAATTGACAAAGAGAAAAAAAGCATTTGACAAAATCCAACACCCAAAGCCAAAAGACAGCAAACTTGGAAAAAGAGCATTTACAAAAAACTACAGCTAATATCATATTAAATGGTGGAAGACTAAGTGGTTCCCCATTCGGTTGGAGAAAGAACCCAAATGTATACCAACTAATAAACGGATAAATAAATTGTGGTACAATCCATTCAAAGGAGTACTATTCTGCAATAAAAAAGGAACAAATAGCGAAGACAAGCAACAACACGCAAAAGTTATAAAACATTGTGCTAGATGAAATATCCTGGACACAAAATACCATAATACTGCATGATTCCATCCACATGAATTTTAAAAAATTTTTTTTAATGTTTCCTTATTTTTGAGAGGGAGAGAGAGCATGAGTGTGGGAGGGGCAGAGAGAGAGGGAGACACAGAATCGGAAGCAGGCTCCAGGCTCTGACTCCAGGCTCTGAGCTGTCAACACAGAGCTGGATGCGGGGCTCAAACTCACCAACTGTGAGATCATGACCTGAGCCGAAGTTGGACGCTTAACAGACTGAGCCACCCAGGTGCCCATGCACATGAATTCTTAAACAGTTAAAACAATAGCGATAGAAAGCAGATCAGTGATTGCCAGGAGCTGGGGTTTGGGCTGACAATTGAACACAAAGGGGCAGGAAGAAATTTCTGGAGGCAGGGGGGTGGGGGGTCAGATGGAAATACTACATATCATGAAAAGGTAGAAGACACACTTCTAGAACCTCCCTAAACTCCCTATCATCTGATATATTCCACACTCCGACCGCACTTAACATGCATTACCATTCCTTTCTCTTGTCTGAATCACCACACCCAAAAGTATACACACTTCACCAGTATTTGGAGGAAGGCCCTATTTGTGACAATAGCTGCTACAGTCCACAGCACCCAAAAGGAGGGACAAACATTGCGAGTTGGCAATGGCAGTGGTCACGAGGAAAGCTGGCTACAAACAGCCCCCAAGTGTTAGAAAAATCTATCAAGACACATTTATATGCTGTATTTCATCAATTTTAAGATGCTCTTTTTTTAATATATATACACATTTTAACTTCTCTGAAACAGGGACGCATCACCTTTCAGTTGCTGACACCATGCCATTAAAATTGGGTGTGTTTCTTTTTCTTAGTGGTAAATTTCTTGTAATGGTGAACCTCAGAATCAGTGGCTTCCACAGAGTCCATAAACTGCAGAATGGCTGGGCAGCGGACGCCCAGGGTTCTGCTGTGGCTGACAAGGGTAAGACAGCAGAGATGGGAGCCACGGCAGAATCAAGACTGGAAGCCACGTCCTGGGCCGGAGTCTCCATGTCACGTATGGAATCATCAGCCCTGTCGCCGCCTATTTCTGTCCCCGGTTAAGGCCAAGGGGGATACCCTGGCAAACGGTGCCAACAGACTTCGGAACAGGAAGTCACTACTAGGAGTGGCTGGAAGAGATAGTGGTCGGGCAAGGTAACAAGAGCAGGTCGCCTCTCCAGCAGGTGGCATCACAAACAGAAAAGACAGATATAATGGACTTGGGCCTGGCTTACTGAAGGAAGAGCGGGGTCAGCTAAGTGCACTGTGAAATTCAGTAACTAAGGACCTTGTTACTGTGCTGCTAGTGGGCTAGGGAACAGAGGCTCAGTACTTTAATTACTTAATCCTTCTGGACTTCAATTTCTTCATCTGGAAAATGGGGAATAATAGTAATACCTACCTGAAAGAATTGGTGTGTTGGTTCAAAAGAATTAAAGGCTAAAAACAGGGCCAGGCATATGTAAGTACTCAATGCTTTTACGTTACCATTATGGTCATTTTCGTAAATATTTTATTTTTTTTGAAAGAGAGAGAGAGAGTGAGGTAGGGGCAGAAAGAGAAGGAGAGAGAGAATCCCAAGCAGGCTCCTCACTGCCAACGCAGTGCCCGATGTGGGACTTGAACTCACAAACTGTGAAATCATGACCTGAGCTGAAATCAAGAGTCAGATACTTAACTGATTGAGGCACCCCTCCGTACCTATCTGATAATGCATACCTATTCGCTTATTCATTCTTTCAACATTTGTTTAGCAGTTATGATGCTAAAATCTGAATAGTGTCTTGTTCGCTACTGTTCGTTACGTCTTATTAATTCGTTTAGCGATGGCCAGTAGCAAATGCCAATTCCTCCTGATTCTTACTGATCTTCCTCAATATATTTATTTCTGTTTCGTCCTCCTGCCAGTTAGGCAATTGATCGAACACAGGGCCAGAGGTTTTTACTCTTTACATTAAAACCAATACTACTGACTCATCATAAAATATACAATGTCAACAATGACTTAAAAAGATACTTAAGACTGAAGAAAGAAAAATCGAAAATGGCTTTGTCACATAAGGAGGTGTGCCTGTAGGTCAGTCAGTTGCAAAATAAAAATAATACTTCACTGGCAAAGATTTGGAGAGAAACAAATGAGATGATGATGTCAAAATGCATAAATTTATTATGATGAATAGACTCTGAATCATAATAGGTTTTTGTTATCCAAAGTAACATACTCCTGAAACTGATGTTATTTGTCAATTATATCTCATTTTTAATTTCTATTTATTTATGCAAATTTAAATCCAAGTTAGTTAACATATAGTATAACACTGATTTCAGGAATAGAAATCATTTAGTGATTCATTACTTACATATAACACCCAATGCTCACCTCCTTAATGCCTCTCACCCATTTAGCTCATCTCCCTGGATAAAATGTAGTGATTAAACGTATTTACTTAGTAACTTCCTACTAAAAAGTCCCCATGTTTAATTTTCCAAATTCCTGAGAGAAACAAGGGACAGAAATGATGTATTACCCTGAGTTTATATACGAGTTGTTACTGTATTGATGACATTGTCCAAGATGTATAAATGGGCACTCATGCTAAATCTAGAATCTGTACTTCCTATTTCCCAAATTTGTGTTTCTCCCCTTGGATACTATGCCTCTCAACCTTTCAAAAGAAAAATACATACACAAATACTAGAGGTTTCTCAATCCTGGCTGCTCATTAGAATCATCTGGAAGCTTCAGAAAAACACTAATGCCCAGGCTTGACCCTAGACCCATGACATCAGAATCTCTGAATGTGGGGTCCAGACATTGGTCATTCTAAGAGTTTCCCAAGGGATTCTTACGTGTATCCAATGTTGAGAATCACTAGTAAAGAATTAAATACCAGCTATGCAATTTGAAAGGCACATGTGTACCCTTTCCAATGTCAGCTTTTCTCCTGCAACGGTTCTGTTGAGTACGTACTCCATACAAGGCATAGCACTAAGTGTTGACTGTCACGGCATCCTTTTTTCTGGATCCCCATACCCTTTATTTGTACTTTTCTTGTGGCTAATAGTCCGCCTTGTTGTAGTTATTTTTGTACTTATTTAAACCATCTTTTAGAATATCCCTTTCTTGGGGTGCCTGCCTGGTTCTGTTGGAAGAGCATGTGGCTCTTGATCTTGGGGTCATGAGTTCGAGCCCCACGTTGGGTATAGAGATTACTAAAAAAACTAACTTTAGAATATCCCTTTCTTGAAGAGAAGAACTATGACAGTGCCCTTTAATGGGAGTCCTCTGCTAGGTGTTTTAGTTGCCCACTCTTATCATTTCACCTTGGAATGGCCCTGTATCTCACCATCGCAGCCCTCACTCCTGCCATGTACCTCCTCTCTATCACACCTATTTTCTTTTCCTGTATTCGGCTCTCACCTCTACATACTTTACTTTTGTTCTCATGGAATTCCAGTTTATGTATTTATTTTGAGAGAGAACACAAGCGGACAGGGGCAGAGAGAGAGAGAGAGAGAGAGAGAGAGAGAGAACCCCAAGCAGGCTCCATGCTGTCAGCACAGAGGCTAACACAGGGCTCGATCCCACAAACGATGAGATCATGACCTGAACTGAAATCAAGAGTTGGACGCTTAAGCAACTGAGCCACCCAGGAACCCCCATTTGTCTTCATTCTTTCAAATGTTTTATCCCCCAAATGTTACTTGAACAGCCCTACTATTCTTCCTCTCCCTCCATAGTTCTTCCCTGGCATTTTTACCCTTTCCCACTTCCTCATCCCCTCTCCCTATCACTTAACCACCTGTCTTCTAAATTCCCTCTGGGGGTATTAACCCTATTCAAAGGTATCTGATGTCCATGGGATGGATTTGGGGTGCTCAGGAGCATTGCTTCTGGTCAGTTCTGGTGAGGTGCTCAATTAACACTAGACCCCAAAACAATGAAAAATATAGCAGCTGGCGGAGGAGAACCTAATCATTCCATACTGGGCAGGCGGGGTGGAGGACAGGTGGAATGTTAAGTAGAAGAGGTAAGCCAAGAGCTTATTCATGGATCCAGCAAATTCATGGATCCAGCCAAGAGGAAACAGGTTAGAGTCAGGGACAGATAGAGAAGTAACATAGGTAACAAAGTGCAGAGATCAGAGTCCATGAGCAAGACAGTCAGATGAATATATTATTTACAGCTTCCTAGTTGCTCTTCACACTTCTTTTTGCTGTACTCTGTCTTAAAGTGTTCACACTTGACTGGTTTCTGACTCTGCTCTCTATAAATCTTGCCCCTGAGGGTTACTAGATTGGGGCTTTGCAGGGTAAAAGGGGTGAAAATGGCTATAAAACTATACTCCTTACAGTAGGGCGGTAGGCTGATATGTTGATTTCTTATGTGCGGTTCCTATTAACAGGGCTAGGGTGAAAATACCTGCCATGAGACGGTAATGTCAGGTGTTATGGGGGGAGGACTGAGCCAGGCAAAGTGTTGACTCAGAGAGGTAGAAGCAGAGGTAATCCTAAGGGTAAGTGAAAGTTGTTGTAAAGAGAAACAAGAAGTTCATGCCCATAAGCCAAGCATGAGATCAGAGGGACAAGTATATGCCTATAAACAGGAGGTAGGGCAAGGGACCAAGAGCCAAAGGCATTAGAAATATTTTCCTCAAGCAGACTGCAATCATGAAATAATATTTGGCATTCTAAGCTGTGCACAATGCGTCAGAGTAGGAATTCATTTACATTGAGAATTGGACTCATGTGTTAGGGGTGCCTGGCCAGTTTAAGGACACAAAGTCAGGTTAATCTCTTCCAAAAGGTCCCTCCTATCAAACAGGATAGGCCCAGAGTTGCCCATCTGGGTATTCTTGATGGAAATGGAGTTGCTCTCTGGGGTGTGTAGGAATATCCTTTGAGCATCCTTCAATCTGAGCCCTTCCTACTGGGCCAAAGTTGAAACTACTCTTGGAATAGTTCTTGAACTGTTCTACATCATCCTCACTAATCACTTCTTTGGGGGCCCATGTACGATTGCTGGGATGAATCTTTCAGACTATGGAATAGAGAACAGGTGTTAAAATTGGAGGTAGAATTGTATAAATAGGGGAACTGAATATGGGAGGCAACCAGAGTTATGAACTTTGTCATTACAAAGGGGTCCAGACTCTATGACAAGGACAGATGAGGAGGGCAGTAGAAGGACAGGCAGGACATCTCCCATCTGAATCACTCACCTTGCTATTTGGTAGTTATTGACTATGGCCTTTATTATAATGTCCCTTGTGATGCTAGAGGGTGTCCTGTAGGCTGAGCAGCCTGAGCTACGACATAGATTTGACCAGTAGCTGGGCTCACAGAGATTCAGGATAATAGCCGGAAGAGGTGGTGGTAAAGCAATAAATACCACCAAAGGGGGCATTCAGGGGAGATGTGTTCAGAGAGCTATTATATATAAATTCAGAGGTTATTTGTGGACTACTCACTTATCTGTTCATCTTTGCGACCATTAAGGTGTACAAAGAGTGCCACCTCCACAGCCTCCTCTGGAAATTATTATCCTCAATAAATTCTGTAGCCACCTAAGAATATCTGGGCACTAGAGCATGGTGACTTCCAAACAGTCCCAGGAGAGTCATTAGTGCAGATGGTATTTTAGAGCCCATTGTGTCAAAAGACATAAGGTTTTTGAGCACAGTCCTGCCCTGACCTCCCCTGAATGGAGGATGTGAGGGTTACAGGATCCATTCAGGGGCCAAGGCCCTTCTCCCTCAGCAGCAACTTGGTAAAATTGAGTGATGGCTCAACTTGGCCTTGCTTCAACAACCCTCCCATCTCCAAAGGTCAGTAACATCACCCTCTGAGCAAACGAAGACATGGCACGATTATGTAACTTGCCCACAGTCCCACAGCTATGAGCAGAGGACCTAGAATTTGAACCCATTTCTGCCTTACTTCAAAGTGCATGATCTTACCAACTAAGTTAGCACCGCCTCAAGGTAGAAAGCCCAGCTATGCTAGACATCAATATAAATCCAATTATTTCCAGTAAACAGGTATTTCTTGAAGTGCCTGGAAAAAGATGTTTTTGTTGTTGTTGCTTCTTTGTTTTTATTTTTCATCAATGGCCAAACCTGCTTTTGGTAACGAAATGATGACTTTTTCAAAGTGGCTGGCTTTATCCTCACTCAAGGCTCATTCCAGGACATAGGAGACATGAGAACACCAATAAATGTGTCAAAAGAATCATTTAAATCAGAGAAAGAATTAGTCTCAGTAGGAAGCTGGAATCCCAGAATCTTTAAAATTAATATAACCATGTTATAGAAATTTGGAAAACAGAGAAAATGAAAGCATACATAAATCCACCTCTGCCACAATCATTGTTACCATTTCATACAACTTTTACACATATTTTATATGCATATTCAGATTTTGTAATAATTGTGTGCATATTTTATACCCTGCATAATTAACATACAACGTTATATTAGTTTCAGGTGTACGATAGACTGATTCAACAATTCTATACATTACTCAGTCCTCATAAAGGGAGCTCTTTTTTTTTCTTTTTTTTTTTTAAATTTTTTTTTCAACATTTATTTATTTTTGGGACAGAGAGAGACAGAGCATGAACGGGGGAGGGGCAGAGAGAGAGGGAGACACAGAATCAGAAACAGGCTCCAGGCTCCGAGCCAACAGCCCAGAGCCTGACGCGGGGCTCGAACTCACGGACCGCGAGATCGTGACCTGGCTGAAGTTGGACGCTTAACCGACTGCGCCACCCAGGCGCCCCATCATAAAGGGAGCTCTTAACCCCCTTCACTTTTTTCATCCATCCCTCCACCCACCTCCCCTCTGGAAACCCTCAGTTTGTTCTACTACATTCTCTGGTTTGTCTCTTTTTTGTTGTTCATTTGTTTTGTTTCTTAGATTCCACGTGAGTGGAATCATATGGTATTTGTCTTTCTCGGACTGACTTCTTTCACTTAGCATCATACCTTCTAGCTCCATCCATGCTGCTGCAAATGGCAAGATCTCATTCTTTTTTATAGCTGAGTAGTATTTATTGTGTATACGTACCACATCTTCTTTATCCATTCACCTATTGATGGACGCGTAGGCTGCTTCTATAATTTGGCTATTGTAAACAATGCAATAAACATAGAGGTACAAATACCTTTTCAAATTAGTGTTTTGTGACTCTTAGGGGAAGTACCTAGTAGTGGAATTGCTGGATCACGTGGTAATTTTCTTTTTTTCTTTTTTTATATTTTAGTTGTTTTTTTTTTTAATTTTTTTTTCAACGTTTTTATTTATTTTTGGGACAGAGAGAGACAGAGCATGAACGGGGGAGGGGCAGAGAGAGAGGGAGACACAGAATCGGAAACAGGCTCCAGGCTCTGAGCCATCAGCCCAGAGCCTGACGCGGGGCTCGAACTCACGGACTGCGAGATCGTGACCTGGCTGAAGTCGGACGCTTAACCGACTGCGCCACCCAGGCGCCCCAATATTTTATTTGTTTTTGAGAGAGAGAGAGCATGAGCAGGGGAGGGGCAGAGAGAGAGAGAAGGGGAGAGAGAGTCTAAAGTGGGCTCTGTGCTGACAGCAGTGAGCCTGATGGAGGGCTCGAACTTATGAACCATGAGATCATGACCTGAGCCAAAGTCAGATAGATGCTCAACCAACTGAGCCACCCAGGTGCCCTGGTAATTCTATTTTTCATTTTTTGAGGAACCTCCATATTGTTTTTCACAGTGGCTCTACCCTGCATTTCCAGGATCCTGCCTTTTTTTCTTTAATATTTCATCATATGCACTTTTCCATTTTGATTAATAACCTTCCTAACAATTTATTTAGTTAGCTTTGTAACATTTCATGAAGCGGTCTATAACAAAATTTGCCCAAATCATTTCCTGCTGTTGGATATTTAGGTCATTGCAAGTTTTTGCTATTATAAATTATTCTGCAGTGAACATCTTTATGCAAATAAAATTTTATTGGCATAGAGTGTTTAGATTCTTTACTCCTTCTTATATTCACTATCACTCTATGCCACTTAAGCATCACATTCCTCAATTAATAGGTTAACATGTTAGCCAGTCTTCCCTTCTTCCAATCTATCCCGAGTAATGCTAAGAGATTAAATTCCCTAAAATACCATTTTCATCATGTCACTTTCTTACTTAAGAATCTGTATTTGCCTGTCTTCCATGTGGTGTGATTGGATTACTGTATTATAACCCTTTACAGACCAAAATGTGAAGCGTGTTGGGCCCCCAAAGGCTAACCAGAAGAAACCAGGAAATTAACTGGAGACGATGGGACTAGATTCACGATGTACCAACACAGGAACAATACTGGGTCCCTAAACGCATGTCAGTGTCCACTGCGGCGAGGAAAACTTGGGTCCAGTTAAAGTTGGACCCACTCAGAAGATCTTCCTCAGTAAGGACACGGCACTGGTCACCAAGGGGTGGTAACACACACAGTCAAGTGGAACCAGAAATCAAAGTTCAAGAGAAGTTTATCCAGGTTGAACAAGACTTAGTGGAGTGAGCAGCGTCAGACACCCTGGGGCATAGGAACCAGCATACATTGGGCAGGGGATCAGAGCCCAGCCAAATAGGTCTTGGTTTGTGGCATGGTTCCAGAAGTACCAGATTACTAGAGTGCAAGCAAGGAACCAGGGGAGAATCTCAGTTGTATAAACCGGGCCCTTGTAAGGGAAGGTAGGGAAGGCTGTGTCTGCAAGAAGCAGGCAGGCTTGTAGGCAATCAGGTTTGGGGGGGCGGGGGGAATCACCGCATTAGATGTCTGGTTGACAGCAGCAGACTGCGTCTGGAACTAGGGGACCTGGGTTCTTAATGTACCACCCGTGGACTGAGAAAATCTATTACCAGACTGTGAAGACTTAGCCTGCCGTTGCAAGTGCCGACCATCCACAGCTGGCAGAGACTGACCTCCAGAAAGCGACTCCAACCAAAACCCAAATTAGTAAAAACACATACCTGTGTACAGATAACCGATGCATATGTATGGTACAACCCGCTAACCTTTTAGCACTCCTCTCTTTTGGCCTGAAGGCATTATCGTTGTTTAAGAGGCACTACGATGCCCTATCCACTTCACGTCAACAACACCTTAACATAAACTGCCTATTTTTCCACACATGAAGAATTAGCTAGAAGCCGATTTGGGTTGAGGGCAAGGAGGCAAGAGGAATTCAGAGCTGGAACTGGACTATTAGCCATCGTATTGGCCAGAGCGGTTCTCCAAAGAAGAAGAACAGCAGCCTAAATAAATACACAGAGAGATTTATTTTCAGGAAATGGCTCATGGAGGCTGGCAGGTGCAAAAGCTGCAGGCAGGCCAACAGGCTGGACCCCGGGAAGAGCTGATGCTGCAGCCGATGCAAAGGCAGCCTGGAGGTAGAATTTGGGGAACCACAGCCAGTCTCTCTTAAGGCCCTCATCTGATTGCATGAGGCCCAAACATTACAGAGGGTACCTGCTTTACCCAAAACTCTGCTGACTTAAATGCTAATCTCACGGAAAAAACCACCTCTAAACTGGTGCTGGACCAAACGACTGGGTGCCATGGCCCGGCCGATCTAAAATGAATTGTTACAGCCCCTGAAACAAATCCAGGCCACTCAACTCCTGAGTACGGGAGAAAGATAAATGCATCTTCTCCCAATTATTCCAAGATTATGTGACCAGCCCCCAATTTCTCATTCTTATGTTTAAGTACTTATTTCTCATGGATCCTAAATACAACCCTCCTCTTGCGGAGTCCGGTCAGCTCTGCCTCTTTCTTGCTCGCTAGCACTCATCCCTGGATCATGGCCACTCCTGCTGCCACGAATCCCAATTTCTCGGCCTATGCAGACCCCTCACTTCCTTCAAGAACAAGTTCACGACGGTGCTTCTCTCCCAGGATTTCTGTCATATGTGCGCTCAGACCTCAGGTGGCATTTCCCCTCGGACTAAATCTGAAAGAAAAGATAATCAGGCATCAAAAAAAAAAAAAGCCATGGAAGAATGAAATATGGAGCTAGGATTGTTCCCTCTACATATTAGCTAATCTGAAAGGCTAGCTGCGCAAGGAAATGCATTTGAGAGAGCCATTCTCCACCTCTTCATGACACGGCAGCATCTTTCCAAGGTCAACAACACTTACGTACAGCTGAGTCCTGCTTCCTTTAAACTCTTCAGTGTTGTATCAGCCAAATTAAGAACAGGTAATAACATAGAATTGATTTTTTTACCGAGGTAAAATTTACTTGCCGTTGAACATATAGAACTTAAGTGCGTGATGAAATGAGCTCCCATGAATCCACACACATGTGTAGACACCCCTTCTGTCACTACAGCTCTTTCCTCACGGACTTGGCTTTTTAAATATCCTCTCTTTTCTTTCTCTTTCTTTTTTGTAAATAATAGACTGGGGCGCCTGGCTGGTTCATGAAGTAGAGCATGTACCTCTTGATCTGGCAGTCAGGACTCCATGTTGGGTGTAGTTTACTTAAAAAAAAACAAAACTCTCTCTCTCTCTCTCTCTCTCTCTCTCTCTCTCTCTATATATATATATATATATATGAGACATTCTTTCTTGGAGCAGTTTTAGGTTTACAGAAAAATGAGCGGAAAGCACACAATTCCTAGATACCCTCTCTTCCCCACCCGGTTTCCCCCCATTATTAACATCCTGCATTGGTAGAGTGCATTTGCCAGAACTGATGAGCCAATATTGATACATTATGATTATCTGAAGTCCAAATGTACAGTCGGGCTCACACTTTGTGTTGTATATTCTGTGGGTTTTGACAGATGTATGATGGCATGTATCCACCGTTACAGTATCATAGTTTCACTGTCCTAAGAATCCCTTGTGTTCCACCTCTTCCTCCCTCCCTCCCACCTTCTGGTCCCTGGAAGCAACTGGTATTGTTCTCTCCATAGTTTTGCCTTTCCAAGACTGTTGCATGTTTGGAATCACTCACTGTGAAGCTTTTTCAGACTGGCTTCTTTCAGTTTTCAGTCTTTCAGTCTTTCACATTGGCAACATACAGTTACATTTCCTCCATGTCTTTTCATGGCTTGATAGCTCATGAGTTTTTCATCGCTGACTAATATTCCATTGTCTGGACGTACCACAGTCTATTTATCCATTCCCTCAGTGAAGGACATCTTGTTTGCCTCCAAGTTTTGGCAATTTTGAATAAAGCTGCTATAAACATTTGCGTGCAGATTTTTGTGTGAATGGTAAATTTTCAACTCATTTGAGAAAATACCAAGGAACATGACTTGCTGAATCATATGGTAAGGTTTTGTAAAAAATACAAACCAAACAAGCAAACAAAAACAAAAAGCAAAAAAGAGCTGCTAAATTGTCTTCCAAACTCACCGTATCGTTTTGTTTTCCCCCCAACAATGAATGAGTTCCCCTTGCTCCACATACTCAGTAGCATTTGGTGTTGTCAGTGTTTTGGATTTTGGCCATTCTAACAGATGTATAGTAGTATCTCGTTGTTGTCTTAATTTGCAGTTCTTTTCTATATATGATGTTGAACACCTCTTCATATAATCATTGGCCATTTCTATATCTTCTTTGGTAACGTGACTGTTCAGATCTTTTGTTCATTAAAAAAAAATTGAGTTGTTTTCTTATTGTTGACTTTTAAGAGTTTTTTATATATTGTGGATATCAGTCCATTATCAGATATATACTTTGCAAAGATTTTCCTCTCAATTTCTGGATTATTTCATTCTCTGAACAGTGTCCTTTGCAGAGCAGAAGTTTTTAAAATTTTAATGAAGTCCCACTTATCGGTTTTTTCTTTCATGGATCATGCTTTTGATGCTTTATCTGAAAAGTCATCACCAAAACCAAAGTCACTTAGATTTTCTATTTCATCTTCTAGGAGTTTTGTATATTCAGGCTTATGTTTATTTTGAGTTACTTTTTGTGAAAGCTGTATAGATTCATTTTTTTGCATGTGGATATCCAGCTGTTCCAGCACCATTTGGTGAAAAGACTATTATTTTTCCATTAAGTTGCCTTTTGCTCCTTTATGGAAGAGGACTTGACTATTTTTGTGTGGGTCTATTTCTGGGCTCTCTATTCTTGGATTAGGATTGCATTCGATCTATAAATCAAGTTAGAAAGAATTGACCTCTTGACATATTGAGCCTTCCTACCCATGTGCATGGAATATCTCTCCATAACTTAGATCTGCTTTGGTCTCTATCTCAATGTTGGTGTTAATGTAAATGCTATTAAGTTTTTAATTTTAAATTCCACTTGCTTGTTGCTGGTACATAAAGAGGCAATTGACTTTTGTCAGGTAACCTTGCATCCTGCAACCTTGCTATGACCAATTGCAAGGTATCTTTTTGTTGTTGTTGATTCTTTGGGATTTTCTACAAAGACGGTCATGTCATCTGCAAACAAAGACTATTTTATTTCTTCCTTCTTAGTCTGTTTATGTTTTCCCCCTTTTCTTGTCTTATTTCATTAGATATGACTTCAAGCATGACGTTGAATAGGAGTGTTGAGACAGTACATTCCAGTCACGTTCCCAATCAAGTGGGAAAGTACTTTGTTTCTCATCATTAAGTATGATGTTAACTGTTGGTTTTTTTAAATAGACATTTCTTTATCAACTTAAGGAAATTCCCCCCCATTCCTAGTTTTTTGAGAGTTTATACCATGAATAAGGGTCAGATTTTGTCAATTTATTTTTCCGAAACTATTGATATGATCATATGATTTTTCTTCTTTAGCCTATTGATGTGATGGATTACATTAATTGATTTCAAATGTTTAACTAGCCTTGTATAATTGGAACAAATCCCACTTGGTTGTGGTGTATAATTTTTTATGCATTGTTTGATTTGATTTGCTAATATTTTGTCAAGGAGGAATTGATTTTTGAGCAGCAGTAAAACACATTATTTTATAAAAATCCACACGGGTTTGTGCAGAAAAAAAATTTTTTTTACATCCTTTGCATAGCAGAATGATTAAATAGTCATGCTAATTGGGACTATAGATTCAAGAATATAAAGTAACAGGACTGGGTTAAAAAATGACATCTAGATATCTTTTGTATTTGTCTCCTCTCCCCATCTGCGGTCTCTCTCTCCAGTTGTGATACCCTACCCTGCACTTTCTACAGCTCCAAATCACACTACCTTTTAGGAAAGCACGGAAGGATTTCCAGTTTTTCATGGTAGATTAAACTAAAGATCAAATTAAAGTATTTTTACCTGCTGACTCCCGAAACCAAACAAAAATGATAGTAAAGAATTTAAAAACGCAAAACCACAAAAAGGGACAAAGAGAGACAGAGAGAGAGAGAGAGAGAGAGAGAGAGAGAGGGAAAAGGAAGAAAACAACAAATAAGTATTATCAATGAAATTTTGGAAAATGGAAAGCAGATGGTGGAATGGAGATTTTCCTAGCAGACAGGAGAAAGCTTAAGAAAACCCAACCAGGCTTGTCGGCAATAGCATGCCAACAGGAAGCAATCTGATTCACCTAAAAGAACCCTGGGAAGGCCTGGACAGTAGAGGCACCAAATAAGACCAAAAGTGGATGTGACAATGGGATTAAAGTGTCTGTAGACAGTCTCTCCCATACTTCAAAAAGTTGGGTACCCTTTACCAGCCCACAGAAAGGGTGAGAAGTTTTACCCTACACTCTGGACACGGACACTAAACATTGTAGAGGAAGGCGGTGAAGAACTGTCCCTGAAACATTTTTGCAATAAAGTCTGCACGGTAAATGGTATCATCCAAGGTCCCCTTTCCCGCTGTCATCTCCCAAGCTTATGCCACTAACCACCACTGCACCACACCAGTACCCCTCACCCACCCCTATTCTCCTGGAGAAACGTGCAGAAACATTTGCATTTGGTGGTTGTCCAATAAAACAACTTTGTGCCTGTCAAGTGAAGCCCACCAGACAACAAGCCCTATTCATACACATTAAACTTTTAATTATTTTTTAAATCTCTTATTTCTATAGGTAAAAGGACAGCCCATGATCACTAGCTGAGGATCTCCTCTAATGTTCTTTTCCAAGATTGCTTTGAATATCTTAGGTCCTTTGCAATTCTACCTAAATATAATTGGCTACTCAATTTCTACACACACACACACACACACACACACACACACACACAGCCTGGTGGGACTGAAATCAATTTGGGGAAGAGTAATATATTGGCAATATTGGGTTTCCAATTCTTCAGCATGGTGTCTGCCTGCATTTCTTGAGATATTTTTGGTTTTTTTGTTTTTTCTCAAAGGTATTTTGTAGTTTCCAGGATAGGCGTCTTGGATATCTTTTGCTAAATTTTTCCTAAATGTTTTAAATTTGACATTACTGAAAATGGAATTTAAAATTTTCATTTCTGGGGCAACTGGGTGGCTGAGTCGGTTGAGTGTCCGACTCTTGATCTCGGCTCGGGTCATGATCTCACATTCCGAAAGTTTGAGCCCCGCTTTTGGCTCTGTGCTGACAGTGTGGAGCCTGCTTGGGATTCTCTCTCTCCCTCTCTCTCTATCTCTCTCTGCCTCTCTCCTGATCACTCTCTCCTCTCTCTCAAAAATAAATAAACCTTAAAAAATTTTGTTTTAATTTCATTTCCAATTGTTTGCTGCTAGTATATAAAATTAAAATTTATTTTTGTATATTAAATTTATATATATTATATATATATATACAAAAATTATATTGTAACCTTGCTAAATTCTTATCTTTTTTTGAGGATTCCTTAGGATTGTCTACGTAAACAGTCTACAGTTTAGACTGATACACCTGTGTAACCCACACTCCATCAAGATGTAGAACATCTACGTACCCCAGAAATACCCCCAGTATCCCTTACCAGTTAATCCCAGCACTGTCAGAGGCAGTAACTGTTCTGAGTTTTTTCCATCATAGATTAGTTCTCCCTCCTCTAAAACTTCATATAAATGGAATCATGCATTATGTACTCTAATTTTGTTCACTCAGCATAATGTTCTATGTAATTGACCCATACTGTTACATGTATAAATAGTACATTTTTGGGCACCCATGTTGCTAAGTCAGTTAAGCATCCAACCTCAGCTCAGGTCAAGATCTGCTAGTTCATGAGTTCGAGCCTCACATTGGGCTTTCTGCTGTCAGTGCAGAGCCCACTTCAGATCCTCTGGTCCCCCCCCCCCCCGCCCCTCCCCTGCTTGCACTCTCTCTCAAAAGTAAATATAAATTTTTTTTTTAAATAGTACATTTTGATTACTGAGTAACACTACATTATATGATTATATAAAAAAATTTTTTTTAATTAATTTATTTATTTTGAGGGCAAGAGTACAAGTAGGGAAGGGGCAGAGAGAGAGAGGCAGAGAGAAAGAATCGTAAGCAGGCTGAGCACTGTCAGCACAGAGCCCAACGCGGGGCTCGAACTCACTTGAACTGTGAGATCATGACCTGAGCCAAAGTCAGATGCTTAACCGACTGAGCCACCCAGGGGCCCCTAAATCAAAATTTTTAAATCCATTTTCCTACTGATAGATATTTTGTTCCAGATTTTGGCTATTAGGAAGACAGCTGCTGTAAGTATTCCCATCCAAGTATCCACATGGGCATACATTTTCATTTCTCTTGGGTACATACCTAGGAGAGGGACTGCTAGCTTCAAGGAAGGGTAAGTTTATAAGAAACTACCAAAGCTTTCCCAAAGTGATTTTGTAATTTTACATTACACTAGCCATTTATGAGCATTCTGGTGGCTTCGTATCCTGCTCTCGACATTTCTATCATCCTTTTGTATTTATTTTAGCCATTCTAATGATATCTTGTGGGTTTTCTTCCTGAGTGGGTATTTGTTTATTTTGGAAACAATCTCAAACTTACAGAAAAGTTGTGGGTACAGTGCAAAGTACTTCCACCCCCCCAAACCAGCTGAGAGAAGTTGCTAACAACCTGTTAATACTTTAGTGTCTATTTCCTAAAGATAAGGATATTCTCCTGCATAATCACAACGCCATCATCAAAGCGAGGAAATTAACATTAACACCTTACTACCATTTAATCCTTCTACCTCATTTAAGTTTCACCAATTGCTCTAGTAACAATCTTAATAGCAAAAGGAGCCGGAGCAGGCTAATACATTGCATTTATTTGTCACTTTTCTTTTGTTTCCTTCTATCTGGAATAGTTCCTTGGTCTTTTCGTGACCTTGACAATTCTAAAGATTAACAGAACAGTTATTTTGTACTATGTCCTTCAATTTGTCTGATGTTTCTTTGTGATTAGACTCAGCTTATGAATCTTTGGCAGGAGTTCTCACAGAAGCGATGTTTTGTGTGTTCTTCTCATTGTGTTCTAGAAGGTGGTTCTGATTTCAATTTGTCCTGTTACTAGTGATGTTGTTTTGGCTCATTTGGTTAAGAGGGTGTCTGCCAGGCTTCTCCACTATCAAGTTACTTTTTCCCTTTGTAATCAATAAGTGCTTTACAAGGGGTAATTTAAGACTATGTAGGTGTGTTTATCATCTAACTTGCAATTTATTCACATATTTACTTAGAGTGGATGTGGACTCATGGATTCTTGTTTTATTCAGTGGCTTACAGTTTGTTACCATTACTTACTTTGAAGTCATATTCTTCCAGATTTCACCAGTGAGAGCCCAGTCAAACCAGATTCTGCAGCCTTTGACAGATCCCCATCATTCCTTGGGGACTTCCTTACTTTGGGGCACAAAATGTTCCAGGCTTATCCTGTACATTCCCTACCCCAGTCCTCAAGTCAGTCACTTCTCCAAAAAGCCATTCAGACATTTACATTGAGAAGGGTTTTCAGAAATCAAGATTGGACCTCTAAATATGCTCTTGGTTGATGCTTTCAAACCTTGTCAGTGGTCACAGCTAGAAATCATATGGTTGTATGCATCTACGGATATCTATGGATATCCACATAAATAGATTCACGGACATAAACACAGGTATGTATGTATATACATACATACGCATATTACATCCATATTTATGTATTTACTTATATGAGTAATTCCAACACCACTGGTTCATTCTTGCTTCTACATTTGTAACTCCCTTCTCTGACAATAAGAAAACGAGCCGCCATTATCATTAATATACATTTTTCCCGTTTGTTTTCTATTTGTCCACTTCATTCTTTTTTCCTCCCTTCTTGCCTTCTTTTGGGTGATCTGAATACTTTATAGCATTCCATTTTGATTTCTCTGTTTGCTTTTTAACTGTATATCTTTCATAATTTTGGTGGTTACTCCAAAGCCTTCGATATGCCTCTTTAACTTATCCCAAGCTACTTAGAGTTTATATTGTTCTACTTCACATAAGATACAGCAACCTTCTAATATTATAGTTTTATTTACCCTTCTCCCAACTTTGAGAGATTTTTGCCATATCTATTACATCTATTTATGTTACAAACCCAATACAGTGTTACAGGTTGTATTGTACAATCACGTGATTTTTTCAAGAAATTAAGAAAATGTGTTCGTGGCACAGCTGGCTGGCTCAGTTGGTGGAGCACGCGGCCCTTGATCTCAGGGTTTTGTGTTCGAGCCCCACTTTGGGTATAGAGATTACTTAAAAATAAAATCTAAAAAAAAAAAAAAAAAGGGAAGAAACTGTGTACCTTCCCTTATATTCATCCAAATATTTACTACTTCCCGTGCTTTGCATTCTTGCCCTTGCGTCCAGGTTATTGTCTGGTGTGATTCATCTCCCACTGGAAGAATTTCTTCAGTCCTTCTTACAGCACAACATACACATTCTTAGCGTTCGTCCGCCTGAAAATATCTTTATTTTTCTTCATTCTTGAAAGACAATTTTGCGGCATATAGAATGCTGGGTTGACAGTTCTACTTATTTCGGCACTTAAAGGTATTATTCAGTTGTTGTCATGGGTTGGGTTTCCGAGGAGGTAGGCTCTGAGCTGAAATTTAGCCAGCAGAATGCTTCCTAAGGAGTCCCTGGGTATCAAAACCTGTAGGAAGGAGAAGGAAGCGAGAGTAGTCAGAAGGAAAAACTGAGCTGTGATGCACATCCTCTGACAGCCTCGACCGATGCCCCGGGGGAGCTAAAGCAAGAATGGCCCTTCAGATTTGTCTTGCACTGGGCCAAGATGGTCAGCTCAGGCACTGATCGATCAATCGCTGGCTATAGGTTTCCCAGGAAAAAGCAAGATCTTAAGTGAGTCAGTGCTCTACAGTTGAGGCAGTCTTGAAAGGGGCTGAAAACTGAAGGTACTCCGCTGACGACACTCCTCTCAACTGGGGCGATCCTTCCACTGATGTGATCTGGGTGTGCTGCTTCTGATGAGAAGTCTGCCATCATTTGTCTTATTGTTTCTCTCCAAGTGATACACAGGCTTTTTTTTTTTTTCTCCAGGCTCTTGTCTCTTTATCTCTGGATTCCAACAGTCTGTCGTGTGCCTAATGTTATTTGTTGTTTTTTGTTTGGTTGGTTTTGTATTTATTCTGCTTGCGGTTCACGCACCTTGGACCCATTAGTGTTTTTACTAAATCGGTAAGTTTTCAGCCATTATTTCTTCCAAATTTTTTCTTCCAAATTTTTTCTTCCCTATTCTCTTGGTTCCTTCTAGTATTCCAAATCACATGTATCAGATTGCTTATATATCAGAAACTAAGGCTCTCTAAGAATCTACTCGCATTTCTTCTTTTCTCCCTTTTCTTGAATTTGGATAATTCCCATTTACCTGCTTTCAAATTCATGGACTCTTGTGCAATCTCCAATATGCCATTAAGCAAAGCTGGTAAATGTTTCATTTTGGTTGCCGTTATTTTCCACCTAGAATTTTCATTTGAGTCGGCTGTAGACTGAATGTTTGTGTCTCTCCCCCCACTCACATGTTGAAAACTTAACCCCAAATGTGACGGTGTTAGGAGGTGGTGCCTCTGGGAGGTAACGAGGTCATGAGGTGGAGTCTCTGTGAATGGGATTAGTGCCCCCATTAATGCCCCTCTTGTAAAAGAGGCCCCGGAGAGTGCCCTTATTCCTTCTGCCATGAGAGTACACAGTGAGAAGATGGCCACCTAGGAACCAGTTAGCAGAACGTCACCAGAGACCACATCTGTTGGTGCCTTGATCTTGGACTTCCCAGACTTCCAAAACTGTGAGAAATCAATGTTTACTGAAGCCACTCAGTCTATGGTGTTTTTGTTATAGCAGCCTAAACAGAGTAAAATGGGAGCTTTTCATTCCTTCTGTTTTGCTGCTGTTTCTCCATCTGTTCATTCATTAAGACTACGTTTTCCTATAAGTCTTTGAGCATATCTATAATAGCTGCTTTAAAGTTTCTGTCTACTAAGGACCACCGAAGGTTTGGTTTTCTCTGATTGTTTTTTCCTTCTTCTTGCATATGGGTCATATTTTCCTCTTTGTACATTTGGGCAATTTTACTGTATACTAGACATT
Source organism: Lynx canadensis (assembly GCF_007474595.2). Classification (NCBI taxonomy): domain Eukaryota; kingdom Metazoa; phylum Chordata; class Mammalia; order Carnivora; family Felidae; genus Lynx; species Lynx canadensis. The sequence goes on along the minus strand of NC_044309.1, from coordinate 12,567,972 downwards.
AAGAATTATACATTGTAGACATTTGTGATTCTGTTATATTGCTCAGAAGAGTGTGATTTTTCTTCTAGTAAGGAATTAAATTGGCTAGACTCAAACTCCTAGGTCTGTCTCCTCTGTTTTGGGTGTAAGCTGAAATCTCTGCTCAATTCTTCCCGCTCCTAATGGTCACTTTTTCTCTGTACTCTATGTGGTCTCTCCCACTGATGCATATTTCAGTGGCTGGACATGAATTTGAGAAGAGTTTATATGCAAATTTGGGGTGTACCACCTCCATGACCTCCTCTTTTCTAGGATTCCCCTTCTAGCTGCCCAGCTGCTCTTCCAGTCCTGAATTCTATACTCTGACACTAGTATTCAGTAATTCAGCTGAATTATTCAGTAATACAACTTCATTCTGAGCCACCTAATGGATTGGTGAACAACTCTGAACATAAACTGCAAAGCCAAAAATCACATTTGTGTAGTTCCCATATTTTAAGGGCAGACTCCTCTCCAATATCCACCTGCTTTTAGTTCCTGCTGAATGTCTTCAGATAGTTGGTTTTTAAAATTCCCATCCAGACTCTATCATGCTCTCCTGTAGGAAGATTATCCTGACCAAGCTACCCTGCCATTACTAGAAGTCAAATTTCCTCCATATTACCATTGTGCTCATTACTGAAATTATATCTAAATCCTGATTTGTCTTATGTCAGTGCTGTAATTCATTTCCCTTGCATCAGTGCTATGCTTAGGAAGGGTCACATATCAGTCCAGAAAACAGAAGTTCCTCTTTGCAGCCTAGCTATAAATGACTTTAATACAGGGAATTGGTGGCTTATCCCCCCCCCCCCCCCCCCAAAAAAATGTCTCTAGGAGTATCACACCTGTTCACAATTCTGGCTGCAACTGACTGAAGAATAATGATCTCTCCATCATTTTGTCTCAAGGATGCCTCTCATGAATACGCTCTAGGCTGGAACCATACAATAAAGAGGAATGTAGCGCCTGGCTTCTCTCCAAAGCAAAGGAGACCATAGAAGGGGTGGTGGTAATGCCAAGCCGACCAAAGATAATCCAACCCGGGGCATATGACCCAAATTATCCAAAAGCACGGGAGGGGCAGAGAGCTTTGGAGCTTCTGGAAAAAAATTTATTTGCTGATAAACAAAAACGAAAACAAGACCACACACACACACACACACACACAAAGACTCACCAGAAGAATAATGCCTCTTCTTACATTGGATTTTTTTTCATGTGACTGTTGTAATAGAAGCATTGATCTCGTGATCATGATGAGAAGAAGCCAACTGAGATGGAAGCAAACATGGTGTCCGAAGCCTGTCCAGTCTGGACTTCCTGTTGTGAGAATCAGTGGTATTATTTAAGTCATTTTCAATTGGTTTATTTTGTTACTTTCCACAGGCACAGTACCTTATTTAGAACATAGAAGTAAATCCCAGAAGAAACCATTTAAAGGGGGGAAAGTGGTAGCCTTTAAGGAGTAAGACTGGAGGTAATGAGATGTGGTACCGTGCACATTGGTTTTTATTCTATGCCTTGTACTATTTTACATCGTAAAGAAGATATATACACTACTTGGATAAAAAATTAATTAGAAAAGAGTCAATCTGACAACGCCTCTCCTTCTCCACATCACAGTTTTCTTGATTAACTCTGATCCTAGCACAAAAGGAAATGGCGGCTAAATTCAACAGTTCTCCCTTGCTCCTTTTTTTAAAGTTTTTTTTTTTTCCTTTTGAGAGAGAGAGAGAGCTGGAGAGGGACAGAGACAGAGGGAGAGAGAGAATCTTAAGCAGGGCTTAAGAGGGTCTCACAACTGTGATTACATGACCTGAGCCGAAATCAAGAGTCAGATGCTTGGGGCGCCTGGGTGGCTCAGTCAGTTAAGCCTCTGACTCTTGATCTTGGCTCAGGTCATGATCTCACAGTTGTGGGATGAAACCCTGTGTTGGGCTCTACACTGATAGCATAGTGCCTGCTTGGAATTCTCTCTCTCCTCTCTCTCTGCCCCTCCCCTGCACACATGTGCTCTCTCTGTCTCTCTCTCTCAGAATAAATTTAAGCAAAAAAGAAAAAAGAAGAGTTGGATGCTTAACCTACTGAGCCACCCAGGCACCCCTCTTCCTTGCTCTCATTTCAGGCAATCATAAATTCTAGCTGCCTACTGAAGAGCGTCCTGAGTGAACGAGATCCTCATACCCCTCAACCTACTATTTGTCACCAAAATAATTGTTCTGAAGGACAAATATGATCACGTACCTCTCCTGCTTACAATCCCTAATTGGTTTCATATTGTCTCTACAGGCTAAAATCCAAATTCCGTAATATGGCATCCAAGACTCTTGCTGATCTGGCCCCTAAAACTCTCTCATGTATATATTCTAGCTATTTTTAAATCTTGCTTTTTTCCACACTCAGATCTCCATTCTGTTGGCATTTCTTTGATTTGGAACACCCTTCCTAAAGAATCCACTTTCAGTTACCTGTTCTGTAAAGATCTCTTACTCCTCTAGTTCTCCTACAGTCTCTTCTTCGACATGTGTTGTAAATGCCTATCTCCTCCATCAGCACAAATTATATTACAACTCAAAAACCACTGACTAGAAAGTCTAAAATCCAGAAATCTCTTAAAAGGGAAATATTTTTTGGAAACCCATTTGGTGACAGAACCTGAATTGAACTATTTATATTTATAATCTCAATTTAGGGGTGCCTGGGTGGCTCAGTCAGTTGGGCGTCCGACTTCAGCCCAGGTCATGATCTCACGGTTCGTGGGTTTGAGCCCCATGTCAGGCTCTGTGCTGACAGCTCAGAGCCTGGAGCCTGCTGTGAATTCTGTGTCTCCCTCTCTCTCTGCCCCTTCCCTACTCACACTCTGTCACTCTCTGTCTCTCAAAAATAAATAAACATTGAAAAAAAATTTTTAAATAATCTCAGTTTAGTCCACTTTAATATTCATTCATTTTGTTGCAGAACTATTCATGGGTTTCATCGCACAGTGAAGCCTCAGACAGCACTGATAATGGTCTGGAACACAGGGTACACACACCTAGAGTATATGCACCATTCCAAAAATGGCTACTGCAGCATTTCTCATCCCAGAAGTTATTCTAGAACTTTTACTACTTATCAAGTAAAACTCCCCCTTGAAAATGGGAGTGCTTTTATGAATAAAAGTGGTGTAAGTGACATGGCTTGACTTCCAAGGCTAGGTCATCAAAGGTGATATGGCTTCTGCCTATTTTCCCTTCTCCCCCAAAATGCTTGCCCTTTGAACTCAGCCACCATGTTGTGAGGAAGCTCAGCCACAGTGAAGCCACCCGAAACTGTTCTAGCCCACAACCCCAGCCAAGGTCTCAACCACCAGCCATTATTAACCACCAACCAGCATCAACTATCAGACATGAGGGGGTGGTTGACGCCTGTCCTCAGCACTCAAGTGCCCCCCACTGTTGGCTGAATGGAGCAAAGATCAGCTGATGCCAAGCCTTGAATGCCAAGGCTTGATTCATGCCAAGCCATGAATCTAAATGTAGATTCATGAGAAAGACAAACGTTTTTGTTGTTTTAAGGCACAAAATTTTGGGTAATGTTCTACAGCTATAGTGACTGGCCTCTTACCGTATTTACTTTGTAAAAATGTGAAATATTCTGAATTCTAAAACCCATCAAAGGTTTCAGATAAGATCTGCATACTAAAATCATGCTTGTATATCTTTTTCTCTATAGAAATAGAAGTTCTTTGAGGACAAGAACAAAGTTTTCTTTTCGGAGGTACCATTTAAGATAGGGTAGGTCCTCATGGCGTGTCTACTGAATTAATGTTGAATGAATAGATGAATGAACAAATAAAGTAACACAGTTGCAAACAAATGATTATTTTGAGATAGTTTTTCAGTAGACTACTATTTTATTTAACACAATCCATTACTCAAAAATAACTTAGAATACCTTATTTTTTATAATTATTTTCAGTTTATGAGCTATACGAAAAGCGTCATCAATTTTCCTATCTTGTTTTTATCCAGAAGTGTTATCTATTATCATTACATGTTTTATCCATCAAGGCATGTTCCAAATAATCCTTGGCTGTTTCCAGAAGTCAAATACATCGTTAAGGATGAAGATTTTCCATCACTGAAGATATTCGAAGTAACTTGACAAAACTCTGAAGGTTATGCCACCACAGGAGATCCCAATGGTTTTGAACAATGCAATGTTCAAATGTAATGCAATCTGAGACAATGACGCACAGATGCAAAGACTGTAGCATCCGTATCAACAACTTTGGGAGGAAAAAAAAAACATTAATTTGGAATGTAACTTCTACCTTGCATGACAAAAATAAAGTGTATTTATCTTACGATCCTATGTCACATGTATGTCATGTCACACGTGTATGTAACTATGTGAGGGAAAGGGAGGAAGGTAGAGAGAAAATCCATAACGTCATAAAGACATGAACAGACAACGTCAATTTATGCTTTAGTGTTCCTATTGGGAATACCCGTTTTAGCTCTTCCCGGGGAATGTTGTAATGATGAAATAAGTGAGGTACTAGTTTTACAGTTTTGCTGCCAAAATAGGTATCTGATTGGAATTTAATGGATCCTTACTGCCCTGCTTTTTCCTTCTGCCTCATGTTGTGTAAATTGCGTAAGCTAGGTTGCATGTAGGTGTATTTCAGGATAATTCCCATCCAGAGGAAATCTCTGAGAAAGTAAGAGTCATTAGATAAATATAATATTAACCACGGTCTCTCAAAAAATGCCAAGAGGGTGACGAATCCTACAACACACAGCACAGCTTCCTGAAAATCTTTTCTTTCTCCTCTCTGGTATCTCACAGAGCCGGGCAGGAACACTGCCTCCAGACCTCCTTTCCATCTAAAATCCCCCCTTTTCGCTCTTTCCCCTATGACCCCTTCCACACACATACCCCTCTGTTCTTTTTCTGCCTACCACTCTTATCTTCTCTATCTGTTCTTTTCTCACCGTACTGCTTCCTGAGATCAAATGAACTGGCCTTGGCTGCATTTGATTCCCTCTCTCATGCATTAACCTGGTCCTGTGCAATCCTAGGACCAGGGACACAGCACAGGTAAAAAGAAAACTCTCTTTTTCAAGGTGAGGAAGGGGAGAAGGGGCTGTGAATCCTGAAATATGAATTTTTTCCTTGTCATACCAATGTCTTTTTTTTTTTTAATTTTTTTTTTCAACGTTTATTTATTTTTGGGACAGAGAGAGACAGAGCATGAACGGGGGAGGGGCAGAGAGAGAGAGGAAGACACAGAATCGGAAACAGGCTCCAGGCTCCGAGCCATCAGCCCAGAGCCCGACGCGGGGCTCGAACTCACGGACCGTGAGATCGTGACCTGGCTGAAGTCGGACGCTTAACCGACTGCGCCACCCAGGCGCCCCGTCATACCAATGTCTTACAAGCAGAATTCCATTTCACTAAATAGCAGTCGTGTGATGAGTGATCTCAACCAGATAAACTGTCAGGACAGCATAAAGTACAACATGACCTGACTATAGACTCTAGATGAACAGTTCAAGGACCACATATTCACTGGTATATACTGCTGCAGGCCCGCTGGGGTCTGGATAACTTGGTATTGATTTTAAATTTTTTTTTCAACGTTTATTTATTTTTGGGACAGAGAGAGACAGAGCATGAACGGGGGAGGGGCAGAGAGAGAGGGAGACGCAGAATCGGAAACAGGCTCCAGGCTCTGAGCCATCAGCCCAGAGCCTGACGCGGGGCTCGAACTCACGGACCGCGAGATCGTGACCTGGCTGAAGTTGGACGCTTAACCGACTGCGCCACCCAGGCGCCCCAACTTGGTATTGATTTAAATGGATGCGTAAACAGTGTCATAAGAAGCTACCTCATCCCTGGAGCTACATTATTCCTGGGGTCCCTCCCCTTTTACCTGATACCTAAGTACCACTTTTCTAGGTTTAAAAGGGAGTTGAAAGCCACAGAAACTGCCAAAGACCTGATAATGAAAGTCAAGGATCCATTCCTATATCCCTACTCCCTCTCCCTCTCTTTGGACTCTGAACCCCAGAAGAAACACTGGGGATTGGAGGGTAGAGAAACTGCAAAGCAGAAATTCCCATGTATGATAAGGTGGCCAAATAAAATACAGTACACTGGGGGCACCTGGGTGGCTCAGTCGGTTAAGCATCCGATTTCGGCTCGGGTCATGATCTCACGGTTTGTGAGTCTGAGCCCCATGTCAGGCTCTGTACTGACAGCTCAGAGCCTGGAGCCTGTTTCAGATTCTGTGTCTCCCTTTCTCTGCCCCTCCCCTACTCACACTGTCTCTGTCTCTCTCTCTCTCAAAAATAAGTTAAAAAAAATTTTAATACGGTACACTGAATTAAGTCTGAATTTCACATAAAGAACAAATAATTACTTAGTATAAATATGTCCCAAATATTGTATGGGGTATACTTACACTTGAAAAAAAAAGTATTCATTCTTTATGTGAAGTTCAAATTTAACTGGGTGGTCCTGTTGACTTTCTCTGGAGATCTGGTAACCCTAATTTAGGACAATCAGTGAGGAGAATATCAACCACAAGTGATTATCTTAGGCTTAAAAATGAGAATTCTTAGGTATACACTTTCTCTTGAATTGCCCACTAAAAATGTACCTAAAACATCAGAATATTAAAAAAGGTGGGGGGGGAGTAGGAAGAAAGGCAGTCTCTGAAAACAGCAGGATTAGGCAGAGGCAATCTGGAGTAGTAAGATGCTTAAGTAGCTGGAAATGTTTTGTTGATGTACTAGACATAGAAACCAAGTCAGCTTGTCCTCACAGCGTACACGACGCTGTAGCCAGGTAACAATTTATTTGTCAGCTCAGCTTGCACAGAGGAGTGCACAGCCTTTTCTCCGTTTCTGGAAGGGAGATGGGAATTTCAAGGCAAATTGCTTGCGGGAACATTTTTGTTTAAAATCTGAAAGAAATCTGCATTACCAAACTGAGAAGACAAATAGATCAAAGACACTATGGTAAAAGAGAACCATGCTGACCTGGAGAACTGAGGGGTGAAGGGTAGGCATTAACCAAAGTGCTCAAAAGCTCATGATGTTTTTGTCTTGCAAAACGCTAATGTAGACCGAGTCGAAAAGTGAAGACTTTCAGTGATAAACACTGTCTAAACTGGCTTATTCTCACGTGCCTACCTTCAGTCCTGCTCATCCTCTTAAGAAAAGGAAAAGGAGTCTCAGACTGATTCTTCAGAGACTGAAACTATTGCAGCATGGGGGTGGGTCATTACTTTCAAAGCAAACATGGAATATATTTACATCTTATTTAAAAGGTAATTAAAAACAACTTCAATCAAATTAGTAAAAATTAATAGAATTGTATACATAGATTTACATCTAATTTAAAATGTCATTATCAATGACTTCAATGAAATTAGTAAAAATTACTAGAGTTGTATAATGTATTTACATGGATTATTAATTACTAACAATCAAATTATGAAACCAGAAGATGTACCAGATCACTTAAGTTTTATAGCTGACATCCAATTTTACTTGTCTTGCTTTGCTTTTTTAAAAACTACATTTCCCCCAAAAGACAGATCTCATTCAAGCATTCTTTTTTTTTTTTACACAATGTTTTAAAATGTTTGTGTATTTATTTATTTATTTATTTGAGAGAGAGCAAGAGGGAGGGAGAGGCAGAGAGACAGAGAAAGAGAGAATCCAAGCAGATTCCGTACTGTTATAAATTTTTTTTAATGTTTATTCATTTTTGAGAGACAGAGCATGAGCAGGGAAGGGGCAGAGACAGAGGGAGACACAGAATCCGAAGCAGGCTCCAGGCTCTGAGCTGTCAGCACAGAGCCCGACATGGGGCTCGAACTCACAAACTGTGAGATCATGACCCGAGCCGAAGTCAGACGCTCAACCGACTGAGCCACCCAGGCACCCTGATTCCACACTGTTAGTGCAGAGACCCACACAGGGCTCAAACTTACAAACCATGAGATCATGACCTGAGCCAAAACCAAGAGTCAGATACTTAACCAACTGAGCCACCTAGGCACCCCTCACGCAAGCATTCTTAACAAAGTTTTAACAATCCAGGATTTTGCAGAGGCAATGAAAGACCCTTGGTTGGCCCCATCAGGCTGGACTGGGTCTGTGCTAGTTCAAGACAGCAGCAGCCCAGGAGGTGGGGAGTACAGAACCTCTTCCTGTGCCTGTACAGTGGGAGACTCATGGGGGATGGGGTCAAGGAGATTCAGCCCATGTGACAGCAGAGCTTCCGGGAGAACAGAGCAGGGGAACAAGGAGAGAGAAGCCCTTCAGTGTGTGAAACAGGATGAGGCTCAAGTGAAGGCTTAGACAACAACAGGTGTCTCCTCTAAGGAAGCCTAAAACTTATGCTATTCACGACTGAAAACTTACGCTGAAATACGACTTAAGAGTTGTGATGGTTAATTTTATGTGTCAACCTGACTGGGACATGGGGAGCTCAAAGTAAATGTTATTTCTGGGTGCATCTGTGAGGGTGTTTGCAACGAGATTAGCAGGTGAGTTGGTGGCCCCAGTAAAGCAGATCGCCCTCCCCAATGTGGGTGAGCATTAACCATTCAAGGTCCAAAGAAAACAAAAAGGCAGAGGAAGGAGGAATTCTCCCCTTTTGCTTCCTTCCCTGCCTGCCTGAGCTGGGACATCAGTGCCCTCCTGCCCTTGGACTGAGATGGACACCATTAGCCCATCTGGTTCTCCAGCCTTCAGACTCGGACTGAACTACACCACTGGCCTTCCTGGGTGTCAAGCTTGCAGAATCAGATTTTGGGACTCCTTACCACCTGCAATCATGTGAGCCAATTCCCTAAAGGAATTTCTTTATCTATCTATATCTATATCTATATCTATATCTATATCTATATCTATATCTATATCTATATCTATATCTATCTCCCATCAATTCTGTTTCTCTGGAGAACCTTGATTAATGGGAGAGTAAAAACAAGGCCATTAAATAATCACAGGGGGAAATAAACTTATTCCCACTCAACCTGGTGATCTCTTCCTGCACACCCCTTCTCCCCAGCCCCTCATCACTCACCTGTCTGAATTCCATTTCCCATTGAGCATTCACTGTTTTAGAAGTGATGGCCCATGTAAAGACAGCAGCTCTTTTGAGGAGCCTGGGTGGCTCAGTAGGTTATGCTTCTGACTCCGGCTCAGGTCATGATCTTGTGGTTCATGAATTCAAGCCCCACGTCCGGTTCTGCACTGACAGCTCGGAGCCTAGAGCCTGCTTCAGATTCCGTACCTCCCTCTCTCTCTGCCCCTCCCCTGCTCGTGCTCTGTCTCTCTCTCTCTCTCTAAGACAAATAAACATTAAAAAATGAAAAAGACAGCAGCTGTTTCTCATTTTAGCAGCTTACCAAACTGTACTCTCACTAAAGGCAGGAGCAGTCTCCCAGAGATCTTGATTTTCTACGGAGCCTAAAACCCAGAAGGGCTTTGCACATAAGGAGGAGTTTCAGGGAATTAACGAATGCAATCTCCAAATTGCTAACATTCAAAAATGCTCATTAGTATTGTATTATTAACCTCAAAAACAAAACAACACCACATCACAGAGAGAGCATCTTGCCTTTCTGGTTCTCTCCCTCAGAGAATGAGGCTGAGCACAAGGTCAGGGGAGTGTAGGGCAAATGGCGGCCTCCCGAGCTATGGGCCTGGCACCCTTTACCAGCCTTAAATTAGCCATAAGAAAATGGATGACAGTCCTGTCAGCATGCCATACACTTTGGTGAAAAGAACAAATGAAATAATATTGAAAAAATACATCTCCCTCTTCTCTACAATTGTTCATTTGATCTTTATCCCAAACCTACTTTGACAAGATTAACCAAACACTGAAAGCTGAAGGTACGAGACACGCAAAAGCCTATTAGGTTATCTAGTCCATTTTTTAGGCCATATGTACAGTTACGTGTTCCCTATAGAAATATTTTCGAGAACTTTGTCTGCCCCTTTCCCAGTAGACTTCTCTGGATGTTTTAAAGTCTTTTCCGAGGAGCGTGTTCTAGTTAGGCACATCTTAAGACACCTGACAGTTTTTCTGAAGCTTCTATTTCAATTTGTCTTATTTAAATTTTGCCCCATTGCTCCTACTTAGGCCCTTTTCCCGTCACCATATTGTAGATAGTTTTCATATTCCTTTTTAGGCGTAATTTAACCATGCTTCACACATTAACTTGAGTAGACAGTATATGGTATAAATTACACAAAACAGCGATGTGTGAAGACATTCTGTGGTGAATAAATTAAAGCATTAATTTCAGACATATCAAACTAACACTTTTTAAATTTGTGGTTCCTATAATTTTCAGACCTGTTTCTGAAGTCTCTGCGGCGGGGGAATTAAATGGAAGAGATTAGTCCAAAACTTTTACTTTCAATTCATAGGTTGGAGAGCAGCCATTCCCATGAATATTCAAAAGAGAAAAGATTTTTTTTTTTAAGGATTTAACACAGAGCGGTGCCTGGGTGGCTCTGTCGGTTAAGCGTCCGACTCGATTTTGGCTCAGGTCATGATCTCACAGTTGGTGAGTTCGAGCCCCGCAGCGGGCTCTATGCTGCCTTGGCCTCTCTCTCCCTCCCTGTCTGCCCCTCCCCTACTCGTGCTCTCTCTCTCAAAATAAGTAAATAAACTTTTAAAAAATGTGTTAAAATTTTCTAAAAAAAAGAACTTAACACAGAGGGCTTACTCAGATTTAAGGAGATGTTGCCATTCAGACATAAAGTGAAAAAGACGGGGTTCAGCAACTCACCAGACATCATCACCACCAGCCTGGCAGGTAAGAGAGAACTGAGGGAGAGGGCTTCATTGCCCACAGAGTGTTTGTGAAACTCGGTACGACGAGCCTGAATGGACCGAAGAAGGGCGCCTGTCTTCGGTACGGAGAGAAGACTGGCACAAAGAACCCAACTCACATTTAACCCCAAACTGTCCCGGCACAGGCTTTCCTGGGCTCCTCGGGTTTCTAGTTTCTACCAATGATACGGAACCGAAGAATGGACCAGGGACTGGCACCAAACCACAGACACACACAATTCCTCTCGAGGAGTGAGACTCGAGAAGAAGAATCGAGTTGGTCCCTGTTCCCGGTTTTAATTTTCACCAGAGTGTTTACCACTTGGGCCGTAGTTTTATTTAGTTTGCTTACTGCCTGTCGCCTCCAGCCCCCACCTAGCAATCTAAGCTCCACGCGGACAGAAACCTTTGGTTGTGCCTTGTTTGCATCTATATCCCCAGTGCCTAGGACACTGCCTGACCCACGGCAGCCAGTTAAGTATCGGATCAAGGAAGTCGCTGATTTGGCACCGATTTCTTCATTCACAGAGTCAGAAAAATAGCACGCATATGTCCCTGCTGAAAAAGCTCCAGCAAAAAAAAAAAAAAAAAAAAAAAAAAAAAAAAAAAAAATTGTTCTACTATGGGAAGAAGTTTTTAAAATTCTGGGAGGTAGGCTTTGAGACAGTGTTATTCCTTAAAATATAAACTAGGAAGTATCTCAAATCTGACCAGCCTCAAACTAAAGGGGAGGCCCTGTGAGGCCAGGGGCCGCGTCGTCTTTGTCCCTCCGTGTCAGCTCATGACTCGGACCTGAGAAATAAGATCCAGGAGGAACAACTGACCGAGGCTGTGCCAGCCGCTCGTCTGAACGCTCGCCTGCGTGAATTCATTACTTTCTACGATAATTCTATGTGGGGGGGCACAATGATTCCCCCCCAGCTCCCAGGTGAAGAACACACAGTGTCAGGGAGTAAATAACTGCCGGTTATCAATGTTTGGTTTCTCAGCTCCAGACCCACCCTCCTTTGCCCGGCTTTGTGAGCTGGGACTGGCCGAATGTTAGGCAGCAGCCCCAGGATGGTCCTCCCTGACAGGCCCTGGCCCTCCGTGTTTGTTAGGCAGCAAGGGAAACCAGAAGCCAGCTTTGGGCGAGTCCCCAGCTGTACCCCGGGGCCACACCGTCCTCACAGATAGCTGCTTCTGCAGAATGGCGCTACCTTCTGGAAAGTCCTTTCCCACCAGCGGGCTGCATGTTCCCGAGGTCCCCGCGGCTTCTCTGGAGAGGACTGACTCCCGGCCGGGTCCTCAGTTCCTTTATTGTCCCCTCTCCTCAGCCAAGATGTGGTGGGTGCACCTTGTGGATCCCTTACACGCCTTTTGCTCCTTTAAGTAGCTAACCTCCTTCCACTACTTAACAATTCTTTAGGTTCAATTGTGCCTGGATAGAGCGCTGGGACGGCACTCTATTATTTCAGACCCCAAAGAGCTCCAGATTGTACCACGGGGAAGCGATCAGGCTGGGCTTCAAACGCAGCAAGTCTGAAACCAGAGGATACACTCCAAACTCTGATACTACACTGTCTCCAACTCGGGGAGAGAATCCAGGTTAACTCCGCCCACAGCCCGGACACCTCTGAGGATGCAGATATGAGAACTGCAATTTCAAGGGCCAGACACGGAATCACGTCTCCTCTGGTACGACACGGATTAATACTACACGACCCTAAATCTTAATAGCTCAAAACCCTTTTACATGCAGAATTCCACAACTAGACAACTCTGTAGAGTTGAAAAGGCATATGTTATTATTCTCATAGGTAAAGAAACTGAGGCCCACAGACAGTAAAATTTTGCACAAGCGGTCACACTCAAGTCTTCCAGCTCCCAGCCAGAACTTTGCCTATAATGTCACTATCTTACCTTGGGGTTTCGTTACACTGGAGTCAGTTTGACTGTGAGACTGAATGGTGTATCTCCAAAAGATCCGTGTCCAAACCCTTGAGGCCTGTGAACATACCCTTATATGAAAAAGGGATCTTTGCAGATATGATTACATTAAGGGGAGACAGGGAGTTATCCTGGAAAATCAGGATGGCCCCTAAATGCCATCATAAGAGTCCTTAGAAAAGAGAGGTAGAGAGAGACTTCACACACACAGAGGAAAAAAGGTTGTGAAGCCAAAGGCAGAGATGGGAATGATGTGGCCACAAGTCAGCGAATGCAAGTAGCCTCCAGAAGCTGGAAGAGGAAAGGCACAGAAAGCGGCAATGAACAGATTCTCCTCTAGAGACTCTGTAGGGAACACAGCCCTGATGACACCTTGACAATAGCCCAGAATTACTGATGCCCAACTCCTGGCCTCCAGAGAGACCAAATTCTACTGTGTTAAGTCACCAAGTTTGTTGTAATGTCTTACAGCAGCCTCAGGAAATTAATATACTGACAAATTCAAGTTTAAAAAAAGTTTATACAGATAGAAAATAATATCTAAACATGACATAAAGTTTTATGAAATTAGCTTCATTAAAAATGAAGGATGTTAAGACCATTGAGAATGAAAACACGAGCTACATAGAAACATAAGATCTTCCAAAACTGAATAAGGGAGAAATAGAAAAATCTGAATAGCTCAATTACTAGTAATGAAATTGAACTGGTAACCACAAAACTCTCAAGAAACAAAAGTCCAGGACCAGCTGTTTTCACAGATAAATTTAAAGAAGACTGAATTCCTATGCTCTTCAAACTATTCTAAAAAATAGAAGGGGAAGGAAAGCTTCCAAATACATTCTAAAAGGCCAGCATTACCCTGATACCCAAATCCAAAGACACTAGAAAAAAGAAAACTATAGGCCAATATCCCTGATGAACATAGATGCAAAAATCTTCAACAAAATATTACCAAACTACATTCAACAATACTTTAAGAGGATCATTCACCATGTTCAAGTGGAATTTATTCTGGGGATGCAAGGATGGTTAAGTATGTGTAAGTCAATCAACCTGACATTCTACATTTTAAAAAATGAAGGACAAAAATCATATGATCATCATGATGGATGTGGAAAAAGCAATTTGACAAAATTCAACATCCATTTATGATGAAAATGCTCAAAAAAGTGGATTTCAAGGGAACGTTGAATCATTATGCTGAGGCCGTATTTGAAAAACTCACAGCTAACATCATACTCAACATTAAAACCTTTAAGATAAAGAACAAGACAAGAATGTCCATTCCCTTCACTTTTATTCGACATAGTACTGGAAATCCTAACCACAGCAATTAAACAAGAAAAAGAAATAAAAAGACATCGGAATTGGTAAAGAAGAAGTTAAACAGCACTATTTGCAGATGACGTTATACTGTACATATAAAACCCTAAAGACTCCACCAAAAAACTATTCAAAACAATAAATAAATTCCATAGTTGCAGGATACAAAACCGATATACAAAAATCTGTTGTGTTTCTATACACTAATAACAAAGTAGCAGAAAGAGAAATTAAGAAAATAATTCCATTTATAATTATATCAAACAGAATAAAATACCTAGGGACAAACTTAATGAAGGAAAAATGAGGAAAGATTTGTATTTTGAAAACCACAAAACACTGATGAAAGAAACTACAGATGACACAAACAAATGGAAAGATAGTCCATGCTCATGGATGGGAAGAATTAATATAGTTCAAATGCCCATGTTATCCAAAGCAATCTACAGATTCAATGCAATCCCTATCAAAATACCAATAGCATTTTTCACAGAATTAGAACAAATAATACTAAAACTTGTGTGGAACCACAAAAGATTTCAAATGGCCAAAGCAATCTTAAGGACAAAGCTGGGTTATCACAATCCCAGATTTTAAGAAATACTACAAAGCTGTCATAATCAAAACTGTAAGGTACTGGCATAAAAACAGACACATAGATCAAGAGAACAGAACAGAGAGCCCAGAAACAAACCCATGCTTTTATGGTCAATTAATCTATGACAAAGAAGGAAGAATATATAACAAGGAAAAGACAGTCTCTGCACAAAACGGTGTTGGGAAAACCGGACAGCTACATACAAAAGATTGAAACTGGACCACTTTCTTGCACCATATGCAAAATAAATTCAAAATGGATTAAAGACCTAAATGTGAGACCTGAGACCAGAGACTCCTAGAAGAAAACATAGGCAGTAATCTTTTTGGCATTGGCCTTAGCAATGTTTTTCTAGATAGATCTCCCCAGGCAAGGAAAACAAAAGCAAAATTAAATTATTGGTACTATACTAAAATAAAAGGTTTTTGCACAGCAAAGGAAACCATCTATCAAACAGTCAGCAACATACTGAATGGGAGAAAATATCTGCAAATGATATATCTAATAAGGGGTTAATATCCAAAATACATGAAGAATTTATACAACTCAACACCAAATAATAATAATAGTAATAATCCAAGTTAAAAATGGGCACAGGAACTGAACAGACATTTTTCCAAACAAGTCATCCAGATGGCCAACAGACACATGAAAAGATGCTCATCATCACTCACCATCAGGGAAATGCAAATCAAAACCACAACATGATATCACTTAACACCGGTCAGAATGGTCAGAATCAAAAACAGAAGTGGGACGCTTGGGTGGCTCAGTGGGTTGAGCACCCAACTCTTGATTTTGGCTCCAGTTATGATCCCAGGGTTGTGGGACAGAGCCCCGCATCAGGTTCATGCTGAACATGGAGTCTGCTTGAGATTCTCTATCTCTCTCTCTCTCAAAGAAGAAGAAAAAGAAGAAGAAGAAGAAGAAGAAGAAGAAGAAGAAGAAGAAGAAGAAGAAAGAAAGAAAGAAAGAAAGAAAGAAAGAAAGAAAGAAAGAAAGAAAGAAAAACAAGTGTTGGCGAGGATGTGGAAAAAAAGGAACCCTCATGAACCATTGGTGGGAATGTAAATTGGTGCAGTGTGGAAAATGGCATGGAGGTTCCTCAGAACATTAAAAATAGAATTACCATATAATCCAGTAATTCCACTATTGGGTATTCACCCAAAGAAAATGAAAGTAATAATTTGAAAGGACATATGCACCCCTATGCTCATTGCAGCATTTACAACTGCCAAGATACAGAGGCAACCCAGGTGTCCATCCACAGACGAAAGGATAAAGAAGATGTGGTATAGACATACAATGGAATATTACTTGGCCATAAAAAATTGAGATCTTGCCATTTACAATAACATAGATGGATCTAGATGGTATAATGCTAAGTGAAATAAGTCAGTCAGAGAAAGACAAATAGCATATAATTTCACTCATATATGGAATTTAAAAAACAAAACAAACAGGGGCACCTGGGTGGCTCAGCCGGTTAAGCATGGACTCTTGATTTAGACTCAAGTCATGATCTCACAGGTCATGGGATTAAGCTCCACGTCAGGCTCTGTGCTGACAGCGTGGAGCCTGCTTGGGATTCTCTCTCTCCCTCTCTCTCTCTCTGCACCCCACCTCTCTCTCCCAAAATAAGTACACTTAAAAAACACTATTTTAAAACAAAACAGAGGGGGGAAAAGCGACAAATAAAAGAACAGAATCTTAAAAACAGAACAAATTGGTGGCTGCCAGAGGAGGGATGGGTCGGGGAAAAGATGAAACAGATAAAAGGGATTAAGAGCCCACTTATCTTGACGCACACTGAGTAATGTACAGAATTGTTAAATCATCATACTGTACACCGGAAACTGATGGAACACTGCAGGTCAATATCCTTTAGTTAAAAAAAGAAAAAAAAATGTACAAGAATATCCATTAACAGAATGGGTAAAAAATATTCTGGTAGGTTTATACACGGCAATGGAAGACAGAACTGCCACTATACCCAATGTGAATGAATCTCGCAGATGTAAAGTTGACCAAAAGAAACCTGACCCAAGGTAGCATACGCTACGATTCCATCTATATGAAGTTCAAGAACAGGTACAAATTGAGCTGTGGTTTTGGAACTGTGGTTTCCCGGGGGGTGGGGGTTATCTGCTGGGAGGGACCACAGGGAGCATGCTGGTGGGCCGGAAATGTTCTGTATCTTAATCTGGGGCAGGGGATTTACATGGATGTATATCAAAATAAAAGAAACTGATTGAGGTGTATGCTTCAGACTTATATTCTTTACTGCATGTAAGTTAGATCTCAAAAAACAAGAACATTAAATATTTATTTTAAAGAAATGACAGAAATGTAGCAAGGTTAATGCATCACATTCAAGATTGTCAGAAAACCAGTATACCATCCCCAAGTTGCACTAAAAATTAGTCTTAGGATTTTCCTCATTTGCAAAATTGGAATAGTAGTATCTACCAACCTCATATAGCAATTCAGAGAATTAGACAATGTATAAATATCTTTGCACTCCTATAAGAGAAGTCCTATAAAAATATGAGGTAGTATTTGTGGAGTGTTCTAAGATCTCATTTTCACTTAAGTAATCTCTTAGAGATACTTCTTCCTTTCCTTTAAAATACAATAACTAGGGGTGCCTGGATGGCTCAGGCGGTTAAGCGTCTGACTTCAGGTCATGATCTCGCGGTTCACGAGTTCAAGCCCCACATCGGGCTCGGTGCTGACAGCTCAGAGTCTGGAGCCTGCATTGGATTCTCTGTCTCTCTGTCTCTCTGTCTCTCTGTCTCTCTCAAAAATAAAGCACTAAATAAATAAATAAATAAATAAATAAGTAAGTAAAAGAATAAAATAAAATGTAATAACTAAAACCCATAAAATAAATGAAAGAGGAACTATGAGTTAGGCCAAAAACAAATTGATAAATTGGGACCAAAGCAGGGTTGCCCATTCTTTCCATGACCTTTCTGATGGGGAATTGTCATTAAACTGAAAAGTCAATATTTATCTTTATTAAAGCTTCCTGAAAGATTCTAGAATCTACCTAGGACAGGATTTTCAATTCCAGACACTCCAAGCAAAGATTTATAAAGTTTTAAATCCAATAATACCATCCTGCTTATCTCCTTTTTTGAAAGTTATTAATAAAACAAACAATGTTGCAATCATCTGTATGGATATAAATAGCATGGTTCAAATCATAGTTCCTCTAAATCAGAGCTGTCCAGTGAGGTAGCCACTAGCCACATGTGGCTATTGAGCACTTGAAATTTGGCTAATTTGAATTGATCTGCCCTCCAAGTATAATATACACACCGTTTTCAAAATTTTGTACCAAAAAAAGAACGTAAAATATCTCATTAATGTTTATATTGATTACATGTCAAAATGGTATTATTTTTAATGCACTGGGTTAAAGAAAACATATTACAATGAATTTAACCTGTTTATTTTTAGTATTTTTAATATAGCTAATAGAAAACTTTAAATTCTATGTAAGGCTTGCATTATATTTCTATTGGACAGCAGGGATCTAAAGAAAGATGGAAATCTTCATCTCAAGACAGAGTT
Organism: Lynx canadensis; assembly: GCF_007474595.2. Lineage (NCBI taxonomy): Eukaryota > Metazoa > Chordata > Mammalia > Carnivora > Felidae > Lynx > Lynx canadensis. The sequence continues at coordinate 12,549,665 of NC_044309.1, read as the reverse complement.
TTCGAAAGGGTTTTAAGAATTAGGATTAAGGGGGCGCCTGGGTGGCTCAGTCAGTTAAGCGTCCGACTTCGGCTCAGGTCACGATCTCGCGGTCTGTGAGTTCGAGCCCCGCGTCGGGCTCTGGGCTGATGGCTCAGAGCCTGGAGCCTGCTTCCAATTCTGTGTCTCCCTCTCTCTCTGCCCCTCCCCCATTCATGCTCTGTCTCTCTCTGTCTCAAAAACAAAAAAACAAAAAAAAAATGTAAAAAAAAAAAAAAAAAGAATTAGGATTAAGATTGCTTAAATGTTTTCCGGCCAAACTGTCTTTGTCAAAGATTATAATCTATGTTTAATCTTTATAATCAACTGAGTTTTAGGATGGTTATATGAGGTTTGGCCTCCATGAAGTCACAGAACATTTACTGGTTTTCCGTGAACCTTAAATAATACGTAAACCTGCAGTTCTAAAACGTTTGGGGGCTTTGTACCGTTGAGGCAGAGAAAGGACCTTAACAGATCTCCAACATGACTTTCCAGGATACCCTAACCCAAAAGCTATATTCAATCAAGCAAAAATGATACTGCTATGAATTGAATTGTGTTCTCCCAAATTCACAGGCCGAAGCCCTACCCCCCAATATGATGGTACTTAGAGGGCAGGACTTTGGGAGGTAATTAGGTTTAGATGAGGTCATGAGGACAGGGTACCAATGATGGGATTAGAGTCCTTATAAGAAGAAGAAGAGGGGCGCCCGGGCGGCTCAGTTGGTTGGGTGATCAACTCTGGATTTCGGCTCAGGTCGTGATCTCACAGTTCATGAGCTGGAGGCAGAGTCTGGCTCCATGCTGGTGGCGTGGAGCCCGCCTGGGAGTCTCTGTCTCCCTCTCTCTCTGCCTCTCCCCTGCTTGTACTCTCTCTCTTCCTCTCAAAAAAAAAAATAAACATAAAAAAAAAAGAAGAGGAAGAGATCAGAATTCTCTCTCTCTCTCTCTCTCTCTCTCTCTGCAACAGGGAGGACACTGTGAGAAAGCAGCCGTGTACAAGCCAGGAAGAGAGCTCCCAACAGGAACCGAGCCTGCCAGACCTTCATCTGGGACTTGTAATCTTCAGAACAGTGAGAAAATAAATAGTGATTCACAGTCAACTGTATTTTGTTATTGAAGCTCAAGCAAACTAACACAGCGACCTACTGCTTAAAGCAATCTTTTTTATTAAATGTCATCGTTAATCTTTACCTATATACATTTTGCTATGTAAAGCACGGTGATTTGCACCCTGTGATGAATAAGAATAAAAAAGTATTGATTTTCTCTAGACGTTAACAGGACAGGTCTGACCTCTGGCCTCTGTAGACCACTCACTCACAGACCATCTTTGTTGAGCCAGGAGAAAGGGGTCAAGGAAAATGATTGTTATTTAAAAACATTATTACTTTAAAAAATTTCATCCTTGATTAAAAATATGTTCTTCAGTAAACGGAATTTATATTTCCGTTCTAACCGAAAATGCAAAGTTGTTCATCTCTCCCCTAGGGATTTGCTTCTTGGTGGCACTTTCAATGGTCTCACCACAGTTTGAGCATAATAAAATCTCATTTTATGCTCCAAGGCAGGAAGCATCCTAAAAGCTCCTCAACCAGTGTAGTACACAACCTTGTGGCTTTTGGACTAACATTTAGACTTCACAGGGGCGCCTGTGTGGCTCAGTTGTTTAAGTGTTCGACTTTAGCTCAGGTCATGATCTCACAGTTTGCGGGCTCAAGCCCCTCATCGGGCTCTGCACTGACAGCATGGAGCCTGCTTCAGATCCTCTGTCTCCTTCACTCTGTGCTTGCACTCTGGTTCTCTTTCTCTCAAAAATAAATGAACATAAACATTTTTTTAATAATTTATAAATAATAGACATCACAAAAAAGAAAGGAAACAAAATGGTGTGCTTGTTTCCTTAGAAACATTCAAAACATCTTCAGATGTTTACTGCCTGTTTTCTTTTAACTTTTTTTTTAATGTTTATCTATCTTTGAGAGTGAGAGAGACAAAGTGTGAGTGGGGGAGGGGCAGAGAGAGAGGGAGACATAGAATCGGAAGCAGGCTCCAGGCTCCTAGCTGTTAGCACAGAGCCTGCTGTGGGGCTTGAACCCACAGCCCATGAGATCATGACCTGAGTCAAAGTCAGACACTTAACAGACTCAGCCACCCAGGTGCTCCTACTGCCTGTTGTAAAGAAAGAAAGAGGAGGGGGGAAATGGAAGAGAACCAAATAGCACAGTTGATTTAATCCCTGTTATCACTTTAACCTCTTTTGCCACCTTTTGGAGCTCCAATGGGTCCAAGTACTCCAAGAAAACTCCACAAAATTTTGTTTGTCCTACACATATTCTCTGGGAAAAGGACCCTGAGCTTTGAACATAATCTCCAAGGAGGCAGTGACCAAAATAGGTTAAGAACTTCTGTTTAAGAGTTTACTTTGGTGAACTGCATGAACATTTCTCCTTGAACCTGGCCAGGTATAACCAGCCGCTTCACTTGATGCATATCACCTAAGACCTCAGAATGTGTACCAGGCCCTGCTTCCACTATTTAATTAATGACCTTGTGCCTTGGTTTTGTTTCCTGGTGTGTGTATGCTAGCTGCCTCCAACTTCTCCCTTCCTCCAAGTTGTCCTATTCTGTGTATCCCAGCTAAATAAGAGTGGACCCAGATGGCTGTCTCCTTATCTGAGAGAGACCCCAGGGTGAAACTTGTCATATTTACCAACATACCCTTTTCTCATACTCCTCTCCACTCTTTTGGGGCCATCTGAATTTGCCACGGTGCTGGATGGGTCGTCCATTTCTCTATTCTCTTTTTATTTAGGTCTAGGAACCATCAGTTTGGTGAGGCACCTTCAAGGACGTCAGATCGCAGTCCTGTACCGCCATTCCCACGTGGTGTAAAATTCTCTTGCATTCCCACCCTAAGGATGTTGTGAGAAAGAAATGGCGTGCTCTTAGCTCCCCAGAGAAGATTATATAAAAGTAATAAAAGCATTCTGTTGCTGTCGATTATTTTGGCACGATTACACCAAGTCGCAGAGTCCCCTGCACCTGCCTTGACCATTCCTTGCCTAAGAGTCAGCAGAGACACAAGCACCCACTGACGTTGCGCCCCTCACTCCGTCCACCCTCTCCAAGCCCCACATTCCAAGTTGTCTCCTTGAATATAACTCCGGATCTTCCTACAAACCCCTTTGTACTGATGTAAAGAATTGAAGCTCACTCTCTCCTGTACTCTTCTCACCGGTAAATTCTCAGATCTCTTCGTTTCCTTGCAGAGCGCAGAGGGGTAAGTTGTGTATGCGTGTGTGTGTGTGTGTGCGTGTGCGTGCCCGTATGTGTGTGTGTGTGTGTGTGTGTGTGTGTGTGTGTGTGTTTCCTAAAACTTGCATAGAGCCCATGAGTGTGGCTCTCCGACCTCCTGGATCTCAAGGCAAGGAGTGGGCTCGCCGGAGGGTCCCCGACACCCCGCACCACGTACAGCAAGCTCGGCCCCGGGGGCGGGGGGGGGGGGGGGCGGCGGCGAGAGGCAGACGAGCTCGGGGCCGAGAGCCGGGCCCCGAACAGCGGCGCCCCGACCCCCCGACCCCCCGTGCCAGGCAGGGCCCGCCGTCCCCGCGGGAAGGCCGGCCGGCCGGGCCGAGGGCGCTGCGCCGCGGCCTCCGGCTCCTCCTCGGGGCGCCGCGCGGCCAGGCCGGTGGGTGGCGGCGGCCGGGGCCCCCGGGGATGGCGGCGGCCGCGCTCCACCAGCAGGTGGCCCCGTGGGTCCCGGCGGCGCCGCCTCCTCCCCGGCGCCCCCGCCCTCCCGCGGGGGCGGTCAGCGCCCCGACCGGCTCGCACCCCGCCGCCGCCGCCGCCCTCGGCCCGCCCGCCGCGTCCCCGGGGGCCGCGCTCGCGCTGCCGCCGCCTCCGTCCGCGCCGCGTTCCGGAGCAGCGCCCAGGCCGGCCCGCGGCCAGCGCGCAGGGCGCCGGCAGCACCCGGCCCGCCGCGCCGCGCCCTCCCCGCCCCCAACTCGCTCCCCAACGGAAAGTTCGGCTCCGGCTGCGCGAGGCACAGAGCCCGGGAATGAGAAGGGGTCGGGGGGCGTGCTGAGGGGACCGGGCGGCGGCGGCGGCCAGGCGGGGGCAACTTCTCCCGGGAAAGCGCCTCCTGCCGACCCCGCGAGCCGCAGCCCCCGAGTGGGCTCGAGGTGGTTTTTCCCTTGCCTCTGCCTCCCCCTGCGGATTCAAGACGCGGACCTTGGTCCTGGCGCTCCCGCTGCCGGGTGACAAGAGCCAGCGCCGCCGCCGCCGCCGCCGCCGCCGCCGCCTCGGCCGCCGCTCCCTCCGCCCGCCGGCCGCCCCCCGGCCGCAGCCCCTGCCTCCTGCCTCCTGCCTCCTGCCAGCACCATGGAGTTCTCCGAGAGGAAGAGGAGCAGGAAATCCCAGAGCTTCAAACTGGTGAGCCGAGGTAAGCGGCGGGCCGCGCCGGGCCGGGCGGGGGGCGTGCGGGCGGCGGAGGGAGGACTTGGCGCCGCGTAAACAGCCCCGCGCCCGGCCCGCCGCCCCGCGCCGCGGCCGCGCGTCCCACTCCGGGGGTCCGGGCTTCCGGGACCCCCGAGTCCCCTCCCGCGGTGGAGGGGGGGCCGCGGCCGCACACGCCGCGCGGCGGGCAAAGTTGTGCGGGGGGAGGCAGGATGCTATTCAGCGTAAACAAGTCGGAGGGCACATCAGGAAATTAGCAAACAATGACACTTGGGGAGCCGAGAGCCTTCTTTGGTATTCCACTCCTGTGGCTAGGTTGGGGGGTGGGGGAGAGCTGCCGCTCCGTCAGGCCGTGCACACACGAATCCCGACCAATGGTTGTGGGTTTGCTTTTTTTCCCCCCAAACAGAAGCAAAAAAGGTGGTGGTTCTGTTAAGAACCAGAAAGAAGCTCATGAGGTGCACGAGCCCAAAATGAGAATTGCTGACCTCCGGCGTCTTTTCTAGAGACGTTATTTGGGTTGGAAAGGTGTTTTGGAATAGATCACTTATCGGTCAGAAAAGTATCCTTAAAAAAAAAAAAAATCCAGCCGGTTCCTGGCGATTTAACAGGTGTACATCGCGGTCTTCGGGCTTCGGAATGTTTTATGGGGGAAGGGGAAAGTTGAGTCGTCTTGTGTGTGTTCAGTTACTTGTCAGAGCCTTCATTTTCCTGATAGGACTTTTTAAAAAACGCTGAGAACTTAAGAGCGGACACAAAAATATGTCTATCCAAATGCATTGTGTCACCTTAAATTAGAGGCAGGTGACTTTTTTCGTCCTAATGTCCCGGGTCCCGATATTGAGTTGAGAACCACCTTGCTTAAATAATCTTCTTTGAATCAACTTGAGGTCAAAAGCAAACCACAGAACCTGTCCCCTTTTTCCTCTGTTGTTTTATCTAGCACTGGCATCAGAGTAGAGAGAGCACTGGCATCAGAGTAGAGAGAGCAAGGCGACCAACCTGGGGAAGTCACATGTGAGCTGATGAACATTAGAGGGCAATTCCAAGTAACAGAGCTTTTCAAGCTAAGCTGAGCTACCTATGATGTAGATTCAATAAAGCCTGTTTTCGGCAAGCCTGAAAATGGTTTGATTGTAGACATTTTGAAGATCGCCTCATACCTGTTTTCCCTGATTTAGTTTGGATACTGCTGCATGAAAGAGGCCTGACATAGTTTTACGTATTCAAAATATTTGGCTCTTCCCTCTGTTTCCGTGTTGATTACTCAGTCATTTGTACTTTAAAAATCTCCATATGTGACCGGCCTGTTGGTCTATTGATTCATTCGGGAAGGTAGGCTGCTTTCCTTATTTGTGACCTCAGGGAACTTAACTAGTCTATCTGAAAAGTGAGAGTGGTTTTGTAGACCTTGTCCTGTCAGGTCTCAGGCCACCAAAGAAAACAAAACAAAAAAGGAATAGCTTTTAAGAAGGAACCTCTATTTTCTTACCTAGATGATCCTACTTTTCAGAAATAGACCATTGGCAAGTACAGGAGCCTCTGTAGAAAAGAAAGAAGCTCTTAAAGTACTGTATTTTAAAGTTTGCCTGACGAAGCAAGTTTTTCTTTTTCCTTTTTTTTTTTCTTTCTTTAAATTACGGGTCTGATTCTTCTCTCTGCTCTGCAGGTGCATTTTTAGAAAATAAACTATTGCATATTAAAGTGCCATAGCTGAATGCAAAAGATTCACTTGTGTGAAAGATGAGAATCTTGCTTTCTTATCTAAGCTATACTATGTTTGAAATAACAAATCAGTTTTTTCGTGTGTGCTTTCCTGTAAGCTGCTTAAAGGCTGGTATTTTTCTGGGTAAACTGAGAAAACAGAGTGTCGGGTTACCCTAAAGCATGCTGTTGATATACTGTACTCATGGAAATGGGTTGTGGAGATAATTTTGGAATCACCCCCGCCCTCCCGGCCTATGATTGGGCAAGGTTTTTCTTTTCCTTATAAACATGCTTGTCGTTTGAAAGAAAAGAGGCCTGGTAATTGGCATCTGTGGGCCAAATTTACTGGGAAAACTATGTGATCAGCAAAGCCGTTTTCTAAAGTCAAAGTAATAGGTCAAGTTTGCGTACTTTTTCAGAGTAAGCAAAGTTTTAGGGATTACTAAAGACTATGAATTCCGTGACTAACCGAGTTCTTGGAAATTATGTTTATAAATTAAAGTATAGATTATACATCTTCTCTGTAACGAGAGTCTAGTCTTTATTGCTTATTCATATCTTGCTCGCCATTAGAATTGTAATTTTTGGTTGTTTTCTCATCCCAGATTATCACCATGAGGTATATAAGATCTCAGAATTCAGCAACGATGTTAATGGGGAGGCCAAAGAGACACAACCCATTTATTTAGGTAGGTTCCTATGTCAATTAATTTCTCAGCAAAACAGTGTGGCCATTTGCAATTAGGGGGAAGGGAAAAAAAAAAAAAAAAAAAAAAAGATTGTGCCAGAACGGGAAATGTCTGCCATTGCTTAATGTATGACATTCTTTTCAAGACCTTTTATTTTACAGATTGCCAATATATCCCTTATTAACATTGCTAAAAGTTGTAATTTCAGACATAAATGTTTATTAGTGTCTACACACAGTGCTAATTATCGCTCACTCCCAGAGCCAGATGCTGACTGAGCAGTTTTGTCGCTCTGTGCTCACCCCATTTCCATTGCATATTCGCTGGCATGCTTCACTGGCAATAGTTTGTGTAATTGGGGTATTACATCTTTGACATCTGGATAACAGAAATTCAATTTCCAGGAAGCCGCTATTTGTTTGGTTTTGCTTCTGCCTTGGGTGGGATAGAGGATTAATATGCTGTCTTATTATAATGTCCCTTCACCTCTGTGGCCTGGTTGCTAATCCTGCCATGACAAAATTAAATTAAATCTACAGTCAAAAAAGCGTAAGGAACATCAAAGTGCGATTGTCCGCCCAACCACCTCTTGATAGCTCCAGCTCTCCCCTTCCTGGATTTGTGGGCATTTCACACCAATGTTTTTGGTCAGAGAGACTAGCCATGCTTTGTCTTTACCATCCTCATTGCCAGCTCACCTCAGGGTCAAACGGAGCCAAAGCAGCGCCTCTGAGACCCATCGGACGAGGGTAGCTGCCTGGTGAATGAGCAGGTAATCCAAAACATTGCCAATCTTTCCAAGTGCAGCGTTTGCTACAGATACCCTACGTGAAGGACCTGGCATGTGCAGCTTGTCAGTTGCAGACCACGAACCAAAAATTGAACAACTTCAGATTTTGCCACTAAGAGTTGCAGTCCCCCTTAAGTAAGAGCGGAGAGCAAATGGTGGCTTGTGGCTCCAGCCTTGCCCATCGCGAACACCTTCACCACCCCAGAAGTAGGTTGAGAGCGGGTGCTGCACAAGAAGGGAGCAGAAAATGGGAGACCGTTGGGGCGAGAGTGATGAAAAGCCGAGGCCAGACTTGCCAGACCTCTGGTGAGAATTGAGAGCAGAAGGAAGTAGGATTGCTGTTCAGACCCAGTGTGAGGGGTACTGAAAAGCCGAACAACGTGAAAGCCAGATGGCGTAGTATTCTGTCACTGAGATCTCTCTTTTTTTGCTTTGAGGAAGAGAAAGGGTGGGTTGCCAAAGGACTGAGAAATCAAATGGATACTTGATGGAGGTAAAATAGGAGGGGAGTATCAGCACGTCTTACATATGCAACCACTGAAGGCGCATAGATCTTTCCATCCTAGGGGAGAATATTACTGAGGCCAGCAACTACACTCACCACCTGTTCACTGTTAAGAGGACTAAAAACCAAAAAGTTAATAGTCAAGTGAAATGCTATGACCCAGAAGGAGAATATTCTTGGATTGTACTGTCTTTAGTTCCTTAAACTTAATGAGTTGGAATTCTGTACTTTCCATTCCCTAACCTTATTGGTTGGAATTCTGTATCTAAGTACCTCTCGACTTAGCCATTTGAAATGAGGAATTTGCCTATTAGTAGAAAATTTACATTTATCGTCAAAATGTAACATCATGTCCTTGGTTCAGTTAACGTCCAACAAAACAGGCCTTTTTCCCCCTTTGTGCTGTGTATTTGGAAAACAGTAATTCTAGGTGTGAGAAAGTGGGGGATGAAGAAGAGGAAGATGCGAGTGGTCAGAATTCGGTAAACTGTACACTCTTGAAGGGGGCAGACATCGCTGCTTTCATTTTTCCCAGCTCGAGTCCAGGAAGATAAGAGAACATCAGTGAAAGACCAGGGTGGGGATCAGCTTTCCAAGTTACCGGGCAAGAAGGCCTCAGACATCAAGAGACAAAAGTTTGAACAGTGGAAACGTGTACCTGGGTGACTTCTCAATCTTTCACTCATCCTGGGAAAAGTGTGATGTGGCTCCCAAAGACCAATTTTATTTTGTGATCTCTGGATCCATTTTTTTAAAAAAAGTGGAAAAGCAAATGAGAGCAATTGGAAAAAGTTACCGACAGCTTATGAACTTAAGAATTTGGTTGTTGATGATGTTATAAGACATAGGCATTAGGAGTTTGTAGGTACTCTTCTCAAAACATAGCTTTACATCATGTTTGTTTTTGTAAATTGCTAGAGTCTATCCATAACACTACTCGCTAGGGTGCAGATTTCTGTGTGAAGTTTCTGACGCCCAAGGGAGTTTGTTAGCAGGACACCAGAAGAACTGTTTCACCTATAATGCAGTCCTAAAACGTGGCCCCGAGATGCTGTGTAGGATTTTCTGTGTTCAGACGTAGGTATAATCCCTAGGGCTATCTGCACCTACAAGATTAAAGTTCATATCTCCGGGAAGGGGAGCGCTCCAAGTTTTGGCAGAGTTCCCACATGAAATCTATTTCCTTGGAATATATTCAGGCTGTTGACTAAGGAAGCCCACGAGTGAGGCAGGGTAGCTCACTGGTGTGAATGGCTTGGCTGAGTGCTTTGCGACTCACACACACAGTATCAATGTGATAATAGGGCCAGACGAGGGTATTTTGCCCTGTGGACATTGATGTGGCCCAGCTGGCTGCGGTGGGCCTACAATAAAAATTTGAGCACCTGTTTGGAGAGGAACAGCATCTCGTTTTAATCAGTCCAACAGATGTCTTTTTTAAGAAAATACTGTGCACTCAGCACTTTTCTGGAACAGGGTGGGAAATGGATAGGACCAAGACATTTGGGGAGAACACCATCAGGGAGCAGTATTCAATAATAATAACAGTTTGGACACTTTGTGCGTGCACCAGTATTGTGTTGAGCACCTCACATGAATTTTCTCATTTACTTCTCACAGCAAATCTGCCAGAGTCGTTATCATCCCTGTTTTGTACACGAGACTTAGGTGTTTGATAGCCTACCAGAGGCCTCTCAAGTAGCAAGTGCCATAGCCGGGATCCCAGTGCACATCTCCATGTGCTGGAAACACCCCACCGCATGCCTCTCTGTGTGAACGATGATTCATTGGCAGATGTGATCCGTTAGGGCAACGAGCAAAAGCGCCGTTGGAAGGGACGGATCAAACGCAAGGTCAAGTGGAGAGCTCTGGAAGGGCTGGACCTTGAACTTGGGGAAGATTTGGATAGGCAGAGGGGAGGTGAAGAAGGGGCTAAGTGTCACAAGACCCAGACGTTAAGTGAAGGTCACACATGTAGTTTGAAAAGTGTTTTCACATCTGTCATCCTGTGGTTTTTACAGTAGTCCTGTGAGGTCACTGGGGCACATGTTCTTACTCCCATTACCTAGAGGAGGGAACTGAGGCTCAGAGTGAAGTGACTTGCTCATAAATAGTGGAACCTGGCAGAAACCCACGTCTTCTGTCCAAAGATCTTTTCCCTCTGTCGTGTTGGGCCAGACAATTCAAGGATTATCAGGAGACCTTAGCTGGTAGCAAAGCACTTTCAGCAAGTATTTTAATGAGACAGTGAGTTTGTTACTCATAGCTTTAAAGGAAACATTTAATGAAATCTCTTTTTCTACATTGGATTTTCTTTTGGATTTACCATTATAATATATAAATTTGAAACATGTCTGTTTTTCAGGTGTTCACTCTCTTTCATTTATTCATTCAACAGATATTTATTGAGCTCCAATTATGGGGTCAGGCCCCGGCCCTCTTGGTCCTCTTCTGGTTCCTTTCTTTGTTTTGTTTTTTTTGTTTTTTTTTTTGTTTTTTTGTTTTTGTTGTTGTTGTTGTTCTTGTTCCTTTTGACACTAAGTTGTACAGTTTTCAGAAGATGAACCACAGGGTATAGTAGCCATGCCAGATGAGCACGTTCAAGATCTCTGAATTTTTTAAATGTTTATTTTATTTATTTTGAGAGAGAGAGAGTGAGCAAGCAGGGGAGGGACAGAGAGAGAGGGACAGAATTCCAAGCTCACAGCACAGAGCCCGACACGGGGCTCAAACTCATGAACTGTGAGATCATGACCTGAGCCAAAATCAAGTCAGACACTTAACCGACCGAGCCACCCAGGTGCCCCTGAGATCTCTGAATTTTTAAATCTTTTTTCAGTGACTTTGTTGATGACAGCTGCCCCCACCAGGGTCCCCAGTCTTTTCAAAGGTGACACACTCCAACAATCCCTACCCACTTTTCCAGGTTAGGGAGTTAGCCTCTAACGACAATGGAAGTCTCCTCCCTGGAGAAGTGAGCAGGTGCATGTGTGAAATGGCGGGGGGGGGCAGCCTGGGTCCCACCCGGGTCCTGTTTCTTTCCAACAGGGAGGGGGGCCCCGATGTTTCACCTCACCTGTGGCTAGAGTTGCATGAGTGAGAAACAACCTCAAATAAAATGAAGGGCCCAGCGGACCTGAGTGTTTCTTGGGGTTAGAAATAGAGCCGATAACAGCAGGTGTCATTTTTGGAGAGGCTGCTGCACGCAGGGCACTATGCTAAGAACTTGGCGTGTAATCGCAGGGCGCCATGCAACATGCCCCACGTCTGCGGGACTCCGCACAGCTTTTAGGGTGCCCTTGCCACCACGTAAAAGTGGTTTCTAAGGCTTCCTACAGCACTAAAAGTGTATCTGCTTATCCTTATCCTGTAGGTGCACAAACGGCTTCACAAATCCAAGCAAAGTCAAAGCCGAGAGAGCCTCTGAGGCTCTTGACCACCGACGGCTCCCTTGAATATGAGCGCACGTGTGAGTGTGCTTCTGTACCCGTAGGCGCAGCGGTAGACCGCTTCGATGCTACTCGCTGCCTAAAGTTCGGGAGGCGTCTGCAGTCAGGCCCGTCACACTCTTGGATTGGTCATTTAGCCAACATCACAACCACAGTGTGAGGCAGGTGTTCCATCCGTCATTCAGACAGGAAGCCGAGCTCGGGGGTGAAAGTGACTCACGCGAGGTTATACCGTAGTTAGTAGTTGAGCGTGCTTTAAAACCCGGGTTCCTGATGTCCAGCTCTGCCCTCTCTCACCACGTGGGGGCTGCCTGCGGTCCTGCCTACCTGTGCCGTTCTGCCCACACGGGCTCATCTTAGTGTGTGACTGCTCATCCTCTCCCCGCCGCCCCCCCCCGCCCACCGACAGAGTGGGGCTCAAGACATAAGAGGGGGCACCGTCGGTAGAAGGGAGGGGTGGGCAGAGCCTGGGACCTGCTTGGGAAGAAAGGAAGTAAAGTTGGTTGAACATCTGCTGTACGCTGGGCACTTTCCCAAACTGGAAAAGTATTGTTATTTCCATTTTTAAATGAAAAATACAGGCCTTTGGAAATGTCAGTTTGCTCAAGGTCAGAGAGTTCGCAGACGAGAGCTTGGCCGTGGACCCGGCTCCCGCGGTATTTCTGCTCTGCGGTGTGGTCTCTGAGAAAGCCGGGCCCCTCGCCTCCTCCCTCTGCTGTTCGCTCTCTGCTTCTAGCTTCTAGCTCACCTTTCCAGTCTTTTCTCCCTCTTCTTCCTACTGAAAACATTGGCCTGCGTCAGACTGGTCTCTTAGCATTAACTTCCTGGGGCGCCTTTCCCTGTCTGTGTGTGGGCTCTTCACCATCCCTTCCCTTCCAGGCCCTCCCACGTGTTAGCCCGTTTCCAGACCCCATCTATCACCAGCCTATCGCCTATCGGTTTCTGAAGCCCAATTCCAATATTACCTAGGCCTGGAGGCCTTCTCAGTTCGTATAGCACAATAGAGAGAAGTCAGGTTTGAAGTCAGAAAACCTTGGTTTGAATCTCAGGCTAACGGTTAATAGCACCTTGCACGAAACTCTTGAGAGGCTTTATCTTCCGTAGTTGAATAGGAATGTTGGCCCTGACTTCCCCAGCAGGCTCCCCTTCAGCGTCTTGGAAATCCTATATGATAAAACACTTTTTCAGAGTAGAAGATGCTGTATTCTTATTTTTATTATCCCCTTCTCCTGAAATAGAAGTTCTGTTCTTCTGAACACCTTAGCACTAAATAATAACGTCATCCAGCATTTGCCACATACTGCCTAATACTTGTTTTGTACACAGCTTTATGGCGCTCCAGGTCAACTGCAGACACCCCTGTCGCCCCCAAACCTGAACAGTTACCACACTGAATTGTGGTTGTTTATTCGCACTGTCTCTCCTCATGTAAATTGTAAGATGACAGAGCAAGGGTGACCTGGATTCTTTTTTGTATCCTTTGAAGCACCCAGCACGGTGTTGTGTTCATAATAGGAACCCAGATGACAGGTACTCAAGTATCTAAACGTGTGAGTATGTTGGACAATGTCGTACAGAACTCTGAAGACTTGCTTTAAAATATATCACTGTGGGGGCGCCAAGAGTTGGTTAAGCATCCGACTCTTGATATCGGCTCAGGTCGTGATCTCATGGTTTGTGAGATCGAGCCCCGAGTCGAGCTCTGTGCTGACAGCAGGGATCCTGCTTGGGATTCTCTCTTTCCCTCTCTCTGCCCCTCCTCCGCTCATGTTTGCTCATGCTCTCTTTCTCTCTCTTATTTATTCAAAAGAAATAAGTAAACTTTAAAATATATATACACACACTACACTGTTGAGATTTTGGAGACATTTAGCGAGCCAAACTAAAATATTCCTCATTTAACCAGAAGAATCTTTTATCATACATTAAAGCAGCACAGAAACTTGGGACTTCTGATATTGATGTGTGAGATAGAACTTGAAATCTTTTTGTTTTCCTTCACATCTAGAAAAGACCAAAAAGGAGAGGACCTCACCTAGGAAAGCCAGCGACATGTTAAAAACCATAACTGAAAAATAGTATATGCTCTGTTGGCTCGGTATTGTGCTTTAACGTGGGCACAGCTTTCTAGAGGCGCTTGAGATAGTATTGACCTGTTTATCAACTGACTTTGGCAGGTCTGGTTGTCCAGCTCCGTGGGAAGCAAGTTTACCGACCTAAGTTTCAGAAAAATAGCAAACTGTGCATTCAGCAACAGGCTTGTCCCGCTATGAGGGAACGCTCAAGCCGGGCCTGCTCCCCTAGGCCCGTGTCTTGAGAAAAAGTTGCCTCTTTCCGTTTCCCATCAAGACTTGGTGTGGTTCAGGAGTGAGCGAAATGCGTGATACGTTTTGATGGTTTGCTGTTCCTACTCTGATCGTGACCAAATCATTAAAAAAAAAAAAGAAAAACACAAAACAAAAAACCCTCCACAAAGGACAGACTCTAAGGAGACGTATTAACAATTTAGCCTCTCTGGTTCCCATGGGAATATGGATTTTTACTTTTGGAAGAGAATAACATGGCTATCTATAAGATAAAATAAAGATTTTGGAACAGTGTGTTTTGCATCTCCAAGTTAAAAATAGACCTAGGACATTTACAAAGCAACTCTGTTATTCTTACAAGTCACAGATTACTGGAGAGAACGCCACCTAGACTGGAATGTGCGTGCAGAAGCAGGGGGTGGTGGGCCAGGAGGGAGCAGACGCCCACGCCGGCAGGGATTCACCCAGGGGCCCCGTGCGGCTCCAGGGCCTGCCTGCCTGAACCTCTTCACCGTCTGTGGCTTCCTAGTTAGGACTGAGACTCCTAGGCCTGACGGATGAGACTTTGCACGAACTGCCACCTGCCTCCTTGGGCTCGCAGCTGAGGCTTTCCTTCCACCTCCCAGGTTTCGGCCATGCCACACCACTTTCGTTCGTGCAGCAGGATTCTGTCCTTGCCTTTGAGGCCAGGCACTTTGTCACCCGGGTGGCTGCACATACCACCTCCTCTGCTTGGAATGTCACACTTGGACCATCCTCCCTCTTCTGTCCGTGGCTCTCTCTTATCCCTGAAGACTCCCAAGTTGATGCAGCTTCCTCCAGGCAGCCTTCCCTGATTCCCCTCACCTCTCCTTCCACAGCATCCAGGGCTGGGTGCTATCACAGCAAAGCCAGTTTGCTTGTCTCTCTCTCTCTCTCTCTCTCTCTCTCTCTCTCTGTCTCCCCGCACTGGGGTGTAAACTCCCTGAGAATCATCTCCGTGTCCCCACTGTCCAGCCCCACGATGGTCACATAAGTACATGCTCAGGGAGTGAATAAGATGTCCACTTTAAATTCAAAATAAAGTGGGGGCGCCTGGGTGGCTCACTCGGTTGAGTGTCCGACTTCGGCTCAGGTCATGATCTTGCAGTCTCTGAGTTTAGCCCCACGTCGGGCTCTGTGCTGACAGCTCAGAGCCTGGAGCCTGCTTCGGATTCTGTGTCTCCCTCTCTCTCTGCCCCTCTCCCACTCATGCTCTGTCTCTCTCTCTCTCAAAAATAAACACTAAAAAAAAAATTTTAAAGAAATAAATAAAGTGGTGGAATCAGCCATTTTGAAACTTTATTAACCAACTCTTTTACCTCTAAGTCCTGCCCTGGCTTCAAAGGGTGAAAATTTACACATCCTTCTTCGTACCTAACTGGACCTCCCATACCAGGCGTAAAATTTGTCACCACTGGCTATCGAAGCTGTATTTTTCATTTGTTTTTTTTTTTTTCTTTTTTATCAGGTTAATGGCAGGTCCCTCTCTTCAAGTTTAACCCCGAAAGAGGATGCACCACTGTGCCTTTGTGTGTATTCTAGCCCCTGGCCTCCAGGGCCTTGCATATAACAACGCGCTGTGCGGGCACCTCTGGATACGGCTGCACATGGGCCTGGCGTCTGCCCTGCTGGGCTCTGCCGGGAACAGTGTCTGCCACCCGGGCTGTCTGAGCCTTCATTGCCCAAGTCTCATCTTGAATTCCTGCAGGCAAGGCTCCATTCACCGTGTTCCTGGTGCCTGGTACCTGACACGGAGTAGATTTCACAACAACTATTTCTGAATAAATGAAGGAGTCCCATGCTTGGAACATGTTAAAAGTGTAGTTATCATCTGATGTGAGCGGGACAGTCTGTTGAGGGGAGACCGTCTTCTTGTGCAGGACTGTCCCACATGTTACAAGAGGTCTGAGTGTGGGCGGCACAAATGTACATGGATGTCAGGAGCAACCCCCCCCCCAAGCCATTGTGACCATCAGAGATGCCCCCTACACATGTGAGTTAGAGCATCGTCTTCTGCAGTCCACAGTTGTGGGGTCAGTTAGCTTTGAGCCGAGAAAAACGATTGCATTGCTATAGGCTGGACGCCCTTCCCTCCCCAGCTGTCTCCCAGATGCCCTTGTGAAGGGGGGGCAGAAACAAGGGGCTGGGGTGGACCCAGCCAGCCACATCGCCATACCCAGAGCGAGCACCTCCATTCACGGCCAGGTTCCTGAGCCTCCTTTCTATGCAAAGGACAGCTTCTTACATGCATACTCGATCATATATTTTAAAATCATTAAGAAGTTTAGACAGATTTCCTTTCAGCATTGCAGACAATGAGTATCCTTGTAAATAAGAATCCATAAAATTGTTTTCTTAGTTTTGCATTTTTTTTCAAGCACGTACAAATATACTATACCATTTGAACTGCAAGGGTTTTACAATGTTTTTTTACTCAGAAATCAAATTTTATATCTGAAAGGTTAATGGAGAAAACTAATTATGCGATCTGGTAACCAAATGTGTGATGAGACATTTGTCTCTGTAATTAACAGCAAGGAACTTTTATAGTTTCATAAAATCGAATGGTACATGGAGTGTTCTGTGAGCATTTGTTTGGATGAGGTGTCCAACACAGAGATGTTTATGGATGATATAAAGTTGAACTGAAATGTAATGCAGGTGTCTGTACATCTCACGGCATTTCTCATTGTTGAAATGGAAGCCGGAAGATTAATAACTTTACTTTGTCATGATAAAATAAGTAATGTGTTCTTGGAACAGTGGTACGGTACATAAGTTACTCAGTAATTCCAAGAATTTATTCTGTTCCAGGAATAATATCCTTAACAATTTATTTTTACAGAAAAAGTTGATGCCACATAATAGCCTCTGAAGTTGCTTGTATGGCTAATGGAATTATATCTCAAATATGACTTTACACCTCCAGAGAAAATGTAAAGAACCCCACAAAAATGCAAGGTTAAGGTACAAGCTAAAAGTTAAAAAGTCAGGAGATGCAAAAGTTAAGGTTCTTCTGTTAACGTTAACTCATTCTCATTGCACATATATAATTTTTTCAATTACTAGCAAGACTTTAATGGGTCCCTTAATAAGCCTTGTATGAAATACGGTTGGAAAGGAGTTGTTGCAGGTGTGTTTGCCTTAACCACTCTACAGGAGAGAGCCTGGTGCCTTGAGCAACACAGACGGGCCCAGAGCTGATTCGTCTTCCTCTGGTCTACTTTGGTCATGTGGGCAAGCAACTTACTCTCATTCTTTGCTAAATGGGGGAAATGAGTCGCTGTCTATCATCTCTGATGAGCTAGGAAGACGACGAGGATGAGATATGTGCCTTTGGGAAAGCTTTCAGAAGAAGGCACGATTGAATTTAGGCACCAAGTGTTTGCCTCTGTTTGCCAGGCCTACACCATGGAAACGAGAATCTCTTTCCAGGATGTCACAGATTTGGTTTACGTCTTACCCATCGTCAGTAGTGTTTTTTCAGCCTTCCTCAACTGTAGTGTTTTTTCAGCCTATCCCAACTTCTTGGCATAACTGATGCTTAGAATTTACTGAATTCTTGTATTTGTTTTGTAGGTCTTTATCGAGTAACCATTAGGGCCAGGCTAAGAGATTTTAAAGCTCAGGAGGTAGCGGCCAGGGGGATGAAGGGTTCTGTGGGAACATAAAGAGGGGCCTCACCAGGCCCGGGGTGGGGGTTAGGGACTCTGATCCTTGAGGAGATGACATTTCAGTAGGAGATGGGGCTGAGGAGGTATGAAGGCTAGGAAGTGAGTGCTTCCAGACTTTCCTTCCAGCTAAAGCAGAGGGCCTCTGGCTTTCCATTACACCCACCAGCTGGGTTGGTATTTAATTGTCCTGAAGTGAGGCCTGGGCACTGGTCCTTTGAGAAAGTTGTCTAATGTGCATGCAGCCACACCCAAGAGCCACCAGTTTAGAATAAGGGGGGGTGGGGGGGTAGGGAACATGGCAAGGGCTAAGGTGGAGAAATGGGCAAGGAAGGCCAGATGCAGAGCCGGGCTGCATCGGAGGTGGTTGGCATTCCACTGAGCTGTGTCACGTGATGAGGTTTGTGTGTTTGGAGATCGCCCTGGCTTGGGGGTGAAGAGGGTTTGGAGGGAGGGGCGCAACACTGGAGGCTTTTGGCAGTAGCCCCATCAAGTGATAACGGAAGCGGGGGGCGGGCGGTGGGTGTGGAGAGAAATGAGAGGGTTCAGAAGTGATTTGGAAGTCACAGTAATCAGGACTCTATGATTAACTGGCTTTGGGAGGGCGAGGAGAGAGAGGAGCCCCAACTTTCTGGCTTGTACGGCAGGGTGGATGCTGTTAGTAAGGCTCAGGGATGGTCATCATTAAATACAGTTTGGGGACATGATACTAAGGTTGCTTTTGAAATGCGCAAGTGGGGCTATTGGGTATGTGGGTCTGGAGCCCTGAAGTGGGATCAGGGCTGGAGTCCTCACATACAGATGGTCACTGGGGCCAGGAGAGAGGATCGGGGGACCCAGAAGGTGTGTGGGGAGTGAGAAGGCTGTTCGGGCAGCATCCTGAAAACGTTCGACATTTAAGGCAGTGCTTTTCACACCAGTGGTTGTGACCTGTAAATGGGTCAGGAGATCAATTTAGCAGATTGTCACCCTCATGAGCAATAGTGGTAATAATAATAATAACAAAGACAGAGTGGAAAAGAAAATGTCAGAGTGCATTGCATGCAGGAAGGATAAATTCGTGAAACTTTTTAGTTATATATGTAGTATACGTGTATGTGTGTGTGTGTGTGTGTGCGCCTGAAATCGTCATGAAAAATATATTTCTTGCTGTGAACTATGGTCAAAAAAGTTTGGAACCCATTGACCTAAGCTGCGTTTGTCTTACCCCTAGAGAGTTGTCTTTAGTCTGACTCAGGAAAGACTGCCAGTCTCTAAGTGCTTTTGGACCCAGAGTTATCGGAGTTCCCTGAAATCCTTGGAAGAAAAAGGTGCTGTGAATGTGACCCATTCTTCATTGTCAGTAACACTATTTACATTGAAGATGAAACCGTACAATGGCATGTATATTTAACTTGGAATATATTTTTAAATGTATTTATTTTGAGAGAGAGAGCACGAGTAGGGGAGGGGCAGAGAGAGAGAGAGAGAGAGAGAGAGAGAGAGAGAGAGAATCCCAATCCCTGACATGGGGCTCAATCCCACGAACCATGAGATCATGACCTGAGCCGAAATCAAGAGTCGGACGCTCAACCGCCTGAGCCACCCAGGCGCCCTTAACTTGGAATATTTAAAAATTTTAAATGGCTGAAGAAATGTAATACAGCGAGTACTTAATCAAGTTCATACTTAGCTGATCCAAGATGTAGATATGCAAATTAACAGCTCGGTTAGGGGAGATTTGCACCTCCGTATAACATTCTTCTAGAAGTTTTCTGTGCAGGAGAGCAGAGGGTCAGCATTTCAAGTTATAACGAGAAGGATCGTCTCTTTCCAGGCAGTGAGTTATGAACATTCTCTCTCTTGCTGAATGAAGGCAGGACGTTGGTTATACTACCAGAGGCATATGGGAGCTGCTCTTAACCTACAGTCTTGTGTTTTACCTATGTGAATTACCGGCATTCGAAGACTTTTGCTATATGTTTCACAGAATCATGAACGTAAATAAATTCTTACTTCGTGTCTTCTAAGTGTTAATATGTGGCTTTGGTAGAACTAACAGGATTCACGTGAACCATGCTGCCAGAGTAAAAAGAAATATCTGAGCCTTGTTAGTTCGAAACAGCGCAACTAAGTTGGAATCCGCGGATCGTTTGGGGCCGTGATTTCACTGTTTCTACCACGTGTGTTCACATAGCTGGGTGGTTAAGATGCCAGCTGGTTCAGACAGCACGGAGTGTGTGTCCTGACCGCTTCCTGGATACCACGCAGCTGGACTGGTGTGTGAATGGCCTCCGTCCTGCCCGTCAGCCCGTTCCTTGAGCGCCTCCGGAGAGTAGCTCGAGGACCTTGGAGCCTGACCCACCTGGTGTAACTCTCCAGTCTCAAAGTCCCTGTTTTCTCCTGGGTGGAATGTGTTCAGCAGCATTTGAACCTCTTAGTTTGTTATCAGGATTAAAAATTGGCAGAGCGTTTGCCAGAGGGCCTGGTACATAGTGAGTGCTCTGTAAATGGTGGCTATAACACTTTTACCCCTGCCTGCTGCCAAATTACTTTTTAAAAAAAACACACGGCTTGGGGTGCCTGGCCGGCTCAGTCGGAAGAGCACGGGACTGTTGATCTCGGGGCTCATGAGCTGGAACCCCGCGTCAGGTATAGAGATTACTTAAATAAATAAATAAACTTAAAGAATAAAAACATAAAAAATAAATAAATAAATAAATAAATAAATAAATAAATAAATAAATAAATAAAAACAAAAAATGCACGGCTTCTATGAGCTTCAACAGAAAGTAATCTTAGGCCTGTACACCAAGGGTTGCAAAACAGACCACACCCAGCACCCTCTTTCCTTTGACTTGCTTTCACTGCTCTCCCTAGCCACCTATCTATCACTCGTTCCCGTCCAACTTCGTCTTTCCTGGGTGACATTACAGAAGATGTTTTTGCGTCCAGTGCCACAGGGAGAAGATTGTACATAATTCTTTTAGGTCATCTTTTTCTTCCAAAAAAAAAAATAATTTTTTTTGTTTTTTTTTTAAGTTTTATTTATTTATTTTTTGAGAGAGTGAGAGAGCACGAGCGAAAGCAGGGGAGGGGCAGAGAGAGAGGGAGAGAGAGAGAGAGAGAGAGAGAGAGAGAGAGAGAGAGAGAGAGAGTTCCAAGCAGGCTCCACCGCCAGCACAGAACCCAGCGAGGGGCTCCATCTCACAATCGTGAGACCGTGTCCTGAGCTGAAATCAAGAGGCAGACGCTTAACGGACTGCACCGCCCAGTTGCCCCTCAGAACCACTCTTAAAGTTAAAATTTATAAAGGTGCAAATGAGGTATAAAGTAAAAAGGAAAGCGTCCTGTCCCTTTCATACTCTCCAGTAACAACCATTGTTAACAATAGAGGGGTGTGTGTGTGTGTGTGTGTGTGTGTGTGTGTGTATTACAATGAAAGAAATATGGGATCGTGCTATGTAATATAAGGCTTTGTAACTTTTTTACATAACTGAGTCCCCATTTATTCCACAAGAATCGAGTGGCTAGTTTGAGGCAGGCAGTAGACCCTAGTTGTAAAGTAGTGAAGGAAGTCACCGTGATGTCAGCCATCATGAGTTTACAGTTTGTCTGGCATGTAACCTCTAAATGACTATAAAAGGGTCATTTCATTCTTTACAGATACGTAAACATACACCATAATTTCGTTATACCGACATGCCATGATTCATTTATCTAGTGCTCCATTGATAAATGTTTGGACTGTTCCCAGCGTTTCACCAGTAGGATGCTGCTGCAGGGAATAGCCTTGTACTTGTGTCCTTGGTACTTGTTGGGATGTCTCTGTAGGATAAATTCCTGGAAGCTGAATCGCTGAACTTCCCTCCAGAAAAAGGTCCCTACCAACAGCATATGAGAGTGACTGTAACTCTATCCCTTCACCAAAAAAATGGGTTTTATGAATCTATAGCCTTTGCCAAATTAACAAAGAATTTCGCAGTATTTAATTTCCATTATACTAATAATTATGGAGATAAAGGAATTTAAACTATTTCTCTTGTGAATTACATGTTCGTGTCCTTTGCCTTGTTTTTTATTCTTAGTATTTGTCTTCCTCGTTGATTCACAAGACCTCTCCCTTGTATTTGGGATTTTAACTCTTTGGCTCAGTTACTCTTGAACATTGCTTAGAGTGGTGGCTTCTGACCTACTCACTTCATGATGGCTACAATTACTTATCCAAGGAATATTCAGTTGGGCAGCCACGTTATATTTATTATAAAATTTTATTTTCCGTGATATAAGAACATTCGGGGAGAAAGAAGCAGGCCCACTCTTTGAATTGGTCGAGGAACTTCAGCTTTGTTACATATCACTGTTTCATGGAAAACCTTTGTTGACTTCCTGTCATTTGCAGGATAAAGTAAAAGCATCCAAGGCCCTTCTGTTGTTCACTCTACCCACTCAGTGCCTTAACTCCAAGTTAGCTTATTTACCATTGCCCATCGTGTTTTTCTCTGCCTTTAGACTTGGTTCAATGCTTTTCCAACTCTTTTCTCTTCCCAAAAGTGCCCGTGGAAATGCTGGTCATCTTTAACTGACCACCTCACATCTCACCGTCTTCGTGAAACTGGCCATAATCCTCTCAGTTTAAAATGATCTCTTCCTTTCAGGGCACCTGGGTGGCTCAGTCAGCTAAGTGTCTGCCTCTTGATTTTGGCTCAGGTCATGATTTTGCAGTCTGTGAGTTCAAGCCCCACATAGGGCTCTGGGATGATGTTGTGGAACCTGCTTGAGATTCATATTCTCTCTCTCTCTCTCTCTCTGAAAGAAATAAACATTAAAAAAATCTCTTCCTCCCAATTCCTGAACACTTGTCATTTACACAACGTCCAAGGCATTTATCACACATCCTCTTGATTTTGTCTGTTTTGTCAGTTCAGTCACAGACACTATAGATGTACTCCTAGAAAGTGTAGCTGGGGCCATTCAAAAGCCTGACTGAAAAAGCTAAGCCCTTTGCCTTCTGTAATGGGCCAGCCGCTCCTCCCGCTGGCCAGTGCATTTTCAACTGCAGACTGTAACTGGGACCCGGTGGTGTTCCATGGGCTGCGGGAATCTGCACATCTTGGTGGGTGGAGAGCAAAGTATAATACTGGCATTTATTTTTTAAGGTAAAACATGAAGACATCAAAGAAGATTGTTCCCTTGGGGACTTTGCCCTCGAACTGCTTGTAGGTGTTTATTCTCCTTGTAGGTGTTCTTTGAGGACACCTTTGAGAAGCAGCTTGACAGCCCATTTTTTACAGCTTTCCAGTGGATTCTATTTTTTTGAAGTATGGTTGACATACAACATTATGCTAGTTTCAGGTGTACCACCATAGCGAGCTGACAACTGGGTACGTGACTCAGGGTTCACCCTGGTAAGCGTAGTCCCCATCTGTCACCCGACAGTATTATTGACTCTGTTCCCTAGGCTGTACTTTCATGACCGGACGTTTGTACCTCTTTCGTTATGTTGATTTATTTTTGAGAGAGAGACAAAGACAGAGAGAGCGGGGGAGGGGCAGAGAGAGGAGGATCCAAAGCGGGCTCTGCGATGCAGGGCTCGAACTCGCCAGCGGAGGGATCATGACCTGAGCCAAAGTCCAGACGCTTAACTGACTGAGCCACCCAGGTGCCCCTGGATGTGTGTACCTCTTAATCCCCTTTACCTGTGTCTCCCAACTCCCCTCCTCTCTGGCAACCACCAGTTCTATGTATTTAAGAGTATGTTTCAGTTTTGTTTGTGTTATATATGTTCCACATAGAAGTGAAATCACATGCTATCTATCTTTCTCTGACTTCTTTCACTTAACATGATACCCTCTGGGTCCATCCGTGTTGATGCCAACAGCACGATCTCATTCTTTTTTATGGCCCATTTTGAATCTCGAGTCCTTGATTCATTTCCTGGTGTATCTTTGCTCGTTTGGCCTTTAATAGGCGTCTCAAGCTCTTTTTGCTTTGAAGGCCTATTTTCCAGCTCAGATCCATGGCATTCTGTCTTGGTGCTTGTCCTGGCCTCACATGCTCAGCCTTGGACAGAAAGAGCTCCAGCCTCCCACCCTGGCAGCAGGTGTTCGCACTGGGTAAGCCTGCCATTCATCAGCAGAGGGACATCATACCCTTAGAACTGCCTGTACAGGGGCGCCTGGGTGGCGCAGTCGGTTAAGCGTCCGACTTCAGCCAGGTCACGATCTCGCGGTCCGGGAGTTCGAGCCCCGCGTCAGGCTCTGGGCTGATGGCTCAGAGCCTGGAGCCTGTTTCCGATTCTGTGTCTCCCTCTCTCTCTGCCCCTCCCCTGTTCATGCTCTGTCTCTCTCTGTCCCAAAAATAAATAAACGTTGAAAAAAAAAAACAAATTTAAAAAAAAAGAACTGCCTGTACAGTCCTGTGTCTCCACTGCTGGACTGTGCACTCCTCAAGGGGAGAGACTGTAGCTTATACTTCTCTTCCTCTTTTTACGCACACAGTGTCTCATATTCAGTAGTACAATAAATATTTATTGAATGGATGAATGAACCTGATGTTATCTAAACAGACTTGAAAGGAACTCAGTTGCCCTTTAAATGAGAATGCCGTGTATACACTGAGCTGCTAAATTATTTTCCACCTATAACTTCCAGTTTAACAGGGTCCTCGAACCTGTGCCAACATGTACACAGTTGAGATACTTCTTATCATAGTATTTGATTCAACCAGTTACATGATTCTGTAGCCACTCTTTGCCTCTTTCCATCTCTGTGGCATTTAGAATATGTTGTGTGCTGCCCTTGGAGTTCCTGAATGCACTCCAGGGACTGGCTCAGGAATGTGGGTTCTGGCACACTCTCCTCCACACGCTTTGCCCTGCTTTATTTATTGGGGTTTCGCTGAAGGTTGCATTAGAGAAAAGGACGCCCTTGGAAACCAGTGCTCTGTTCTATAAACTAATGCGTTTTCAAGCCATTTTTGCTGAGTTAGAATGTCAGCCTTGCGTGTCCCTTGTAAACATGGCTCTTGTCCCTGAGGGTGGCCAGGTGGGACCTTGATAGCATCTGCACGTCAGTATGGCCTTGGGAGGAGGGTGCCAACCTCAGGCCTCAGAGCACAGAGTCTGCTTCACATTCCTTCACTCTGAGCCCCGTTCGTCGAGAGCTGTAGCGCTGGCGGGAAGGACCCTGTCCCCCCTTCCTGCTCTTCCTGTCACCGCTGTCATCTTGCCGGCGGTGGGCGCGTCTTTTCTATGACATGGCTGCGCGCTGCTTCTACTAGGATTTGAGAGGAGATGTTTAGACTGTCTGGTACAAAGCCTGAGCCCCTTAGTATTTCTCAACCGATGCCCTCAACTTTTTCCTACTTTAACATGTCGTTACCTGAAAAACGCAAAGCATTGCTTGAAAGCATTCTTCTTTGTAAGTATATTCAATGCCGTGCAACCACCACCACTGTTTCCAGAACTTTTTCGTCATCCCAGAGAGAAAAGTATTCTTGTCACTGCCGGGGCACGTGTTCTCGGACGCTGCTCTGCTGTGTTGTTGGTGTTTACGGACTGACTGCGGGGGTCCTTTAAGACCATGGGTTGCCCAGTCTCCTGGGATGAAGAACTGTGTCCCTCCTCCACACCAACCCATAGTAGTGAAGACCAGTCACCCAGTAACCATAAACTTATTTCTCGGTGAAATACCCAACTTGTGTAGCCTGTCCTCGTCCCTTGAATCTTCCCTGTTGACTTTTCACGATCTCCTAAAGATTCTCGACGGCCTCTTTAAAACAGTACAGAACTGGACACGATACTGTAATGAAAGTCGACCGGTACTGAATACGGTGGGAAAAGTGCCCCTCGGTTCGGTTCGTGAAGATTCTGCCCTGTTGCGGCACGTGACCGGGTGTGGCACCTTGGCGGTGGACTGGATGTTGGGGGGGGTGGCAGGGTGGGTTGGAGGTGACTCAGTTCTGACCAAGGCGACTGCCACTTGCCCCGTGGTAGGGAGCCCAGGAGGGATGGGGTGACCCACTTTGCTGGCTTGGAAACAAATGAGCTCAGGGTTCTTTTAATGTTGAAAGGGGCGGGGGGGGGGGTTGCACCCTTTGCACACTAGGTTGATAGGAAATCTGGCATCTCTGTATAGGGTGTCCTTCTAGCCCCTGACTTGTTAGTGATCCCCAGGGGCTTACCCAGTCCAGAGGACCAACTCCTGCCGGTAGTAGAACAGTTCTGGGGTCAGCTTCATGTACCACGGGGCTGCAGCCCCGCTTGCCTGCTTATTATCTGGATCTTCTTTGTCAGAACTAGGCTCATTATAACCTGACTCCGCAGCAACCTTTTTCTCTAACTCTGCCCGGTGTTAGTATCCATCAGTCACCCAAGCCAGAAACCGTGGCTTTATCTTTCACGCACCCTTCTTGTTCACCACCCTCGCCCCTGGCCCCACATCCAGTCCCTCACCAGGTCCGTCTGGTGAAGTTCCTTAAGTGTCTCTCTCCAGCCGCACCCCCTCAGTCCTTCCCCCAGCCTTTAGCAACGACACCGTAACTGGTTTTCTCTCCCCACACCACAGCTCACCACAGTTTTGCCAGAATTGTTTTTCTAATAGATAGCTCTGTGTTGAAAGAGATAATGAATCTAAAATTGCCCAGAGTAATAGCCCAGTATCTCCAGTGTAAAATTATTCTTCCTTCACCTGGCATGTGTGGCCCATAATGGGATGACCTCAGTGTCCATTTCAGCTCCATCACCTGTCCTTCCCCACAGAGAGCTTGAACTCCTGGCACACAGAACTGCTGTTCAGGAAGAAGGAGGAAGATGCCAGAGCTCTGTGACATCAACTCAAACAACAGTGAGCTTACTGCTGGGGCCGGAAGCGTGACATTTTGGGGAGCCACCATCCCCAGCCCCAAGGGAATGGGGAATGACCAGCTTTCACCCGGGGGCTACAGGGAAAGCAGGACCCTCAGGGAAGGCCTTCAGCTGTAGGAGGAAGCAGGGTCATAGAATAGTAGGGCACTTTGCGCCCTGGCATCCCGGGGTGCACAGTTAACAGTTTGGAGTCAGCCAACAGTCCAAGAAAAATCAGGATCATTTTTCAGTACAGCCAATCGATCTAAAGGGATTTGGGTAAAAAACGTTGACACATTTGGACAGGGGCTACCTTTGAATTTGTACCGGATGATCTTTATACCTTTTGAGCCCATAAGGTGTTTGCTAAATGCTTGTTGAGCAATTTTATTCTACTTTGTCACTCCGCTCTATTTAACATGCTGTTTGCTTATAACCTTAATATTACATTTAATTCTACCGGATTCATTCTGGTTTGGATAAGCCATTTCTTGCATTCACTTAAAGTTTTATGGAGGGGCGCCGGCCGGGGTGGCTCAGTCAGTTGAGTGTCCTACTCTTGATCTTGGCTCAGGTCATGATCTCATGGTTTGTGAGATCAAGCCCCACACCAGGTTCTGCACTGACAGCATGGAGCCTGCTTGGGATTCTCTCTCTCCTGCTCTCTCTCTCCCTCTCTGCCCCTCTGCAGTGCACTTACTCTTTCAAAATAAATAAACTTAAAAAAAAAAAGTTTTATGGAATACCTACTCTACATCGACACCAGTACATTTATGTTGTAGGGCAAAGATATGATTGTTTCATGAATCTTCGTAGTAAGACGTTTCTAGATAGACCTGACATGTTCACATACAGTCTCTTGCTATATGTTTATATATCACCATCTTTTTCTTTTATCATCCCAGACCGTGATGGTCTGTGTTGTATATCCTTAGTTAAGAGGATATACAAGTTAAGAGAGTTCTGGCCAAGTTAAGAGAGTTCATGTATGAGGACTTATTCTGTATGTATTATTGTGCATATTGTGCCTGTATCTGTATGTGTTATGTAAAGACACATGATCTGGTAGAGTCTTGAAATTTAGCCAAAGATAGAATTCAGCCTGCAGTTGTAGACCTGTCCAGACTCAAAAGAATTTCAGTTAAGGCTGTTTTACCTTTTAGTAAGATTTCTTTTTGTTTGTCTTTCCTAAAAACGTTCAGCCTCTTGGAGTTGAGTGTAAGTAAAGACATACATTTGGAAAGAAATCAGGAAATGGCACACATTTCCTTATAGAATCATGCTCTGGAACTAGCCTGTGGCTCCTGGGAGCTTCCTTTTCCCGGCCTTATACATGGAAAAGATGCTGACTGATTCCAACTGGAAGGACAAGTAGACGTCAACTAACACTTCCAATCTCAATCTTATACACTTCCCACCATTTCAAGTCAAAGAACTGCATGCACCCCCTCAATTAAAAAAAAAGAACAAAAAACAGTGGGCCCCATGTGAGGACAGAAGAGGCCCGCCGGTTCTGAGAAGGGTTCTTGTGACCTTAGAGGCATCAGGTACTCTGTGAACATCCCACATCCCCCCCCGGCGCTGCTGTGCGTCCCCCTTCAGACCTTCCTTTTGTGATTCAGGAGGCCAAAGTCGGGGGGCCCGTGGGTGACTTATCTCCTGTTAAGCAGCAGGTCAGTCCAGCTGAGGGGAGTCCAGCCCGGGCCTGTCCGCTGGACCACAGCAGCATCCGCTGCTCGAGCCTCCGCCGGCTCGTCCGCTTGCCTGTGTTGGGCACCCGCTCCCTCCCAGTGTATGCGCGCTCACCCCGCTTCTTAGGCCATCCCTGCGTTTGGCCTTCAGGTCTCATTTCTGACCCTCTGCTCCATCCGCCCCCAACGTGCAAGGCAGCGTTTCCCCTCTCTCTGCCGAAGCCCATCGTCGCCTGCAGGTGCAATGAGGCTTCAGGACTCTTCCCCAGGGGGGATGCTCAGGGCTGCTCCCTGCTTCATTGGCCAAAGGAGGGACAGTTCCCAGTGGTTACCCTGAGACCATTTGTACACGTCAGGTTGTCCTCTAGGGATGCCCAGCCCGTCTCCTCTGAAAGCCTCTTAGGTCACCCCTTCCTCCACCTTCCCCAGTCTCTCCACTGTCCTCTCGTTGACTTTTACAGCTCTGACTTCTGCACCTGACTGTCTTCTGTGCTTTAGAAGGACACCGTGCACCGTGTCCTGAGTGAGGTCAGTCGGGTCTGCCTTGGCCTCCTTCGCAGCACCGTGATTTCCTCCTTGGGCCCTGCCAGCTCCTGATTTGTCATTTGGTCGGGTTTTGTTTTGACTTTGGAAGACATGTTTCTAAACGTTTGCTGGGACAGCCCACACCCAGAGGCACCCTTTAAAGTCTCACCTCTTCCCCTGGACTCACCCTGCGGCATAAGCTTCTGGTCCTCCACACAAGCATAGAACGTATGTGAAACTCAAAATCGTATGTTCTTTCTGGTAATTTTCAGAACCGAGAAACTAAGGTTGCAACAAAGCAGATTTGCTTTTAGAAACTTCCAGAATCCTGTGACTTTCTTTCTCCCCCTAAAGACAGCACTTGATCGTCATAGAGCTCCGTCTCCAGAGCAGAGGTGGAAGCTTTGAAAAGACAGCATCCCTTTTGCTTCAAGTGTCAGGGTCTGTGTGGAGAAGTAAGCTGGCACCGACTCAAGACCCAGGCAGAACGCGGCCGAGTCGGCGCGGCTCTTGCCCGGGCGCCAGGAGGGAGGGGAGTGGCAGCCACCAACATTGCCAGCTACGATCAGTGTGCTGCAGCCTGTGATGCGTGCACGACTTCCCTGCTCTAGAAAATGGAGGATAAAAACCCCACAGGAAAGAAGCTTCTTGCCCAGATGGTGTTGTTCACTAGCCAGGAAAGTTACGTGTTTGGGTGCTGAAACTGACACCAGTTTGCCTGTGCGTTTCCTTCCGAATTCCTCCGGGAGCCCTTCAGACACACCCTGCTCCCTGCACATCCTGAGGAGGTCACAAGTTTTGCTGGCTCTGCATTATTTAAATTGTGCTTAGTCATCCATTCCCATAAAATCTGGAGTATCACTTAGTGTTTCTGTATTGTAATTTTCACAGGTGTTTGATATGAAAAGAGTCTTATTACAAATGAAAATATTTCTCCTCTCCTCTCCTCAAGCATATACCAACACATAACAATACTGTAAATTTGGAAATCTGTGTCATTTCTGTGTTCACCCATGTTGGATATCAAAGGCAGAATTAATATTTTTATTACCTTTTTGAAAATTGGGGATACTTATTTCAAAACAGTATATAAAAGTTTCTTTATAGTCAGTAATGTATCCATACATTAATTAGCTAAATACCTAACCAGGCAACACAAAAATACCTAGATTCATTGTGTAGTTACTAATTCTACAGAGAAACCTGGCTTATACGATGCTAAGTGCATTAAAACATCATTTATATTAAATGTGCTGTATTTATTTGCAGGAGCTATGTAGAAAAAGCCTTTTCTTTTTATCATAGTTTAAATTTCAGGCATTTAATAGAGTGACTGTGAGAGGCTTTTAACACCCAGATTAGAGGGGGAAAAAAATCCTGGTATAAGACTTTTATTTTAACACCCAGATTAGAGGTAAAAAAAAAAAATCCCCTTTTCTCGGTCTTTGTGAAGATACCAGCTGATGCACAGTTTAGTAAGATAAGATGTTCAAAAAAGCTCCTAATAACATCCTGTAATGTCATTATTTACAGTAAATATTTTACGTCTGTATAATTTGAGAGTTATCTTTAAATAATATTTATTAAGTACCCCTAGTGCAGTACAGAGATACCTTAGTTCAAAAAAAAAAAATCCCCTTATGGAAAAGGAATCTTACTTAATGTAAAGGTTCTGGAGGTCTGTTGCACAACAGTGCAAATAGCATTAACTGAATGGTGCCCTTAAAAACAGTTAAGATGGTAAATTTTATGTTACGTGTTTTTTAACCACAGTGAAAAAAACAACAACAACAAAGGTGAGGTGGGGTTCTCTTGTGCCTGTAGTTACAAAGTGGAGGTGGCAGTGGTCTGGGCAGGTCCGTCCAGGGAGACGTAGTTCCAGGGGTGTCTCCCCACCGTGAGTTGGGGCCAGAGAAAGACAAAGCCCTCCTCCCATGTCTTGGATGTGTCTGTGCTCCTACAATGTCATGTCTGAAGGTGATGCCCCCACTGACAGTGTCTTACTGGAGTGTGACCTCTGCCAATGGTCCTAGGCATTTTCTTGCCTTTAATTTTTATAGATTAAGTTTCTAGAAGCTTGCATCTGGACTCAGTAATCATTCCCATTTCCAAAGAAGGGGCGTGGTTTTTTTTAGTAGTGGATTATTTTTTCTGCTCATGCACAGTGATCTCTTTGGCCCTGTTTCCATTAGGAAACGAAAGCATGGAAATTAAAAAACAAATTACAGGAATGAGAAGATTACTGAATGACAGCACTGGGAGGATCTATCAGCGTGTCGGCAAGGAAGGAGAAAAATTAAAAGAAGAACCCCAGGATTTGGATTCAGTCTGGCCTCCGCGCTTGAACTCCACTGCTGAGGCCCCCCAGAGCCTCCACCCTTCTTCACGTGGAGCGTGGAATGAGTTACCGCCCTCCAGCGGGCAGTTCTCAGGGCAGTATGGCACCCGCTCTAGAACCTTCCAGAGTCAGCCCCACACCACTGGGAGCTCCAACGGTATGGTTTATCAGACATTGAGAATGCTCGGGGCCGTGGGGGGAGAGGGCTGTCCAAATGTTTTATATTTCTAAATATTCATCGTGGGTTTTTTTTTTTTTTTTAATTTAAGTGTATTTATTTTGAGAGAGAGCACGCACGCATGCGTGCAGAAGCAGAAGAGGAATAGAGAGAATCCCAAGCAGGCTCCATGCTGTCAGCACAGAGCTAGCTGGACACAGGGCTTGATCTCATGAACCATGGGATCTTGACCTGAGCCAAAATCAAGAGTAAGATGCTTAACCAAGTGAGCCACCCAGGTGTCCCAAAATATTCAGCATGGTTTTTGAGTTCAGTACATTAAAGCCTCCCCTAGTCACCTGCCTTAGCTGAGTTACACTAAGAGAGTAAAAACTGGAATTGAGAAATAAGAGAGACTGAGGCTTTATATTAGAAGTGACGGTTTCTTCGTAGAGATTTTAGCTCCTCGAGAGGTGAAAGCTACCATTTGCCAACATACAGATATTATTGCCATGAAAGACAAGCATTAGGGCAGAAGGAGCTCACTTTGTCATCAAAAGAAGCTTCTGGTCGTACGGTATGTCATTAATACATCCTCTTGCTTTATTCGCTTTTCTGCATTGTGGGAAGAAGGGGGTGGGAGACACCTGTCCCAGCATCCTAGTGACTAGTGATACCTTTGCTTTAACCTCACATCCCAGTAACTGAACCGGATGATCCATGTCGTAAGACTTGCTTCAATTAGGGCTGAAAATTACCCTTTTAGAGTTACATTTCCTTAATTTAAGTTCCTAATTGTTCAGGGGAAAAAAAATGGCAATTTTTCCCTTAAGGGAAAAGAATTGATATTTTTCTGGACGTGTTAACTTACCATCTGGTTACTTGCTCCATAAATTAACGTATGGATGCGCAGATCCGTCGTCTCTGCAAAGAGAACAAGGAAAAAGCAAGACCGCATTTTCAGTTTCCTTGAAAAGTTAAGGATTTTTCTCCCACGTTCGCTATTCCTTCAAGAAGAAGAGAATTGTTTTGATTTTTTTTAACACGATTTGCAGTAACCAGTTCAGGCATAAAAAGCCATCCCGAGACACTGCCGATGAGGGACCCCAAGAGATGTATGGCGTCTTCTCTTTCTCTCAATATTGCATAAGCCAGGATCAGGTTCACCTGCTGGCACGCTTCCAGGTTAGGGGACATGGCTCTTGAAAGACTCCTCCATGAAAATGAAAAGTCAGTTCTCCTTAAAATTAGAAAATGATTTATAACAAGCTGGAAACGGTTGGTTTTGTCCTCTAAAAATGATCAAGACAGCACTGAGAATAGTGACTAGGAATATTCTCTAAGGCCCTCCTAATTTGACTGCCGTGGAAGAAACAGTAAGAGAAACAGAACAGCCCTAGGTGTGTATGAGGCTAAATAAATGCCACATCAGTAAGTTGTGGGTGAACAGCGTTCTGTTTTCCAGTCCACAGCAGGCATGGTGGATTCACTCTGGAAAATGTTATTAACGTTAAAAGTTACAAACCTAAGTTCCCCCAGGTTGGTTTGAAAATAGATTTTTGCGTTTGTCGTTGGCATTATTTCCAGTAGAAACCCATCACATAGAACTGTGACTACTTAGAATTCCATTGAAATTATTTGCAGTTTTAAAGCTGTAACATCTCAGTTTGCTACAACTTTGGATGTAAATAATTGCATTCCTCCAGGCATTAAGTTATCCGTATGTATGCCATGGTTTTGCCGTGAATTTTTTTTTTTTACAGCATCCACAAATAATGCATACAGTGGGATTAAAATTATCTGTAGTGTATGATAACAGGTATAATTGGATCAGTGCCTTAGAACTTTCCCCCTGCACCTCCGACAGCAGTCACAGTGGTCGGATTGGACACAGATGCTGGAGGGCACGCTGCGGAAAGAGCAACTTTCCAAATGTTCCATCGTGTTCCAAGGACAATGGGACAATCTGTGTTTACCTAAATAGGATCGTTTTATTAAGGAAAAGATAACTAAATTTAAACAGAGATAAAGAGAGTAAAGTGAGGGAAATGTAGGATAGGGGAATGGAAAAAAAGGTGCATGAAGATTGAGCTGGAGAACAGCCAGCAGCCCAACACCCTATAACCCACCAAGTTCAAATACGTCCTCCCATAGACACCCTGCTCCCCTGGCTTTTCCCTGCCCCACGCATACCACCCCCAGAGAGTACTCTCACAGTTTTAATGTGGTGACAGTTCCTAACTTGGGAAAATGTGCTTAATACTACAAAACTATTTTTAGGGGCGCCTGGGTGGCGCAGTCGGTTAAGCATCCAACATCAGCCAGGTCATGATCTCGCGGTCCGTGAGTTCGAGCCCCGCGTCAGGCTCTGGGCTGATGGCTCAGAGCCTGGAGCCTGTTTCCGATTCTGTGTCTCCCTCTCTCTCTGACCCTCCCCTGTTCATGCTCTGTCTCTCTCTGTCCCAAAAATAAATAAAAAACGTTGAAAAAAAAATTTCAAAACTATTTTTAATAGTTTGACACATTTAATTTTTTTTTTAATGTTTATTCATTTTTGAGAGAGAGAGAGAGCACGAGCGGGGAGGGGCAGAGAGAGGGGGAGACACAGAATCAGAAGCAGGCTCCAGGCTCCCAGCTGTCAGCACAGAGCCCGACGCAGGGCTCGAACCCGTGAACCGTGAGATCATGAAATGAGCTAAAGTTGGCTGCTCAATCCCAGGCACCCCATAGATACATTTAATTTTTAAGGTGAATGTTTATAACATGCAGCGACCAGGTGTTTTTTTGGAAGGCTTGTTCTCAGAGCTGGTGTTTCTGTGCAACATAGTGTGTGTTTCTAGTGAATTTTTATGGGGGTGTGACCTGAGATGCACTGGTTTGGCACTAGGGAGGCCTGCCCACAGCGCATCGTGGGCGCACGGTCAGGCAGACTCCACCTCCCGCCCCATGAGCCGCCAGGCACCTTACAGTGCAGAAGCCTGGATAATTTAGGTAAAGTCAGACCCCAGCATTTAGGTGGTAACAGTTATTGGATACGTTTTCCTTACATGCTTCAAAATGCTGTCAATATGCCTTCTTTTTTTTTTGATAATTTATCTTCAAATTGGTTTCCATACAACACCCAGTGCTCATCCCAGCAGGTGCCCTCCTCCGTGCCCATCACCCACTTTCCCCTCCCTCCCACCCCCCCCCCATCAACCCTCAGTATGTTCTCAGTATTTTTTCCTCTTTATAATTTTGGTGTTGACCTTCGGAGTATGCCATTCTTTTCTTTGATGCTCAGGAGAACTTCCAGCAGTGAATTCGTCAGGTGGATCAAACTGCTGTACTTGTAACTGCCAGTCAACGTTGCAGGCCATCCTCCAAGAACTCAGGACCATGCGGAAATTAATGCAAATTCAAGCAGGTACGGAGACCGGGCCTCGGGTGGAACCCCCTGATTTGTCATGCGTATCTGACATCTTCCGTCAGGATGTTTGTTTTGTTTTTGGTGGTCAGCTCTTCCCGCCTCGCTGTCTCGCCATGCTTTTCCAAGTGTCCGTCTTCTCAGCTTTTTCTACAACGCATTTTTCCTTTAGCAAATCTAGCTGATTTGTTACTGCTAACCGTGCTACTCACGTGCCGGTGTACGTGTGCTCCACATCATTCACGCCCTCGTCTCCTAGGACTTCACAAGTGTCAGTTACTTGAATTTTCAAACAGTCGTACTTGAAGGTGGGCATCATTCTCCAGCTCCCTTCCCTACTGTGAGTCGACAAGGAAGTTCACATCAGGAAAGAAAGTGAGGCTGACTCACCTTCACCTCCTGAAGTGCTCTGTGTGGGGGCTGTGTGCTGGTCGGCAACCCCCACGCCCGTCCCGCCCCTTCTGGGGCTGCTGTGTGACAGTAGGGAAGCCACGCACTGTTGTCTAAGGGCCGGGGCGGGGGAGGGGGGGGGGCTCTCGGGAGCGTGGGCTCTCCTGGCGGAGACATTTAGGAGCATGAGCACTCCGAGCTCCTGCCTGTGGCTTGTCTCCTGGATAAATATTCAGGATGTGGAAGCTCAGGGACCCCTCACGTCTCGTCTTCTTTATTTACGTGACGCCTCTCTTGTTGTCACAGTGAGTGCGCAGGGTGGGGTCCGAGTCCCAGCTCTCCTCGGGAAGCTGTGTAACCTCTCTGCGCTCCGATTTCTCGTGTGTAGCTGGAGCATTAATACCTAACTCGCAGGACTGTTTTCAAAATAGAAGGGGTTGGTAAATGCAATGAGCTCTGTAAGGGACCATCCAGGCTCTGGTGTTGTTCTAGAGACCAGGAGCCGTTCATCTTGAAGGCTGGGGCATCATGACAGCAGCTGCCGTTTCTAATCTCCACACATGGGGGCGGGGGGCACGGAACTTTTTTGTCACAGGTACGGAAAATAATAAATCATTTCACGAAGGCCTCCTCTGGTGAGGGAAAACTCCTTGAGCAGGTAATAGCACAGTCGTATGTGACCAGCATCCCCACCCCTCCCCTGTAAAGAGATTCAGGAAGGTCATCGCTCAGAAATCGTACCTGGTGCCATTTAGTGAATTCTAGTAAAATTTGAATATTCATTGATGTGGTTTTGATATAAAAAGCTTAATAGTTAAACACACCCATCACCCAAGAGCACATGAAAGTAAGGTTTGCAAAAGGCCGTCTGAAAAGCAACATCTAATTTCATGTGCTGAATTTGGTTTTAGCCCAAGGAAAGAATAAGCATTTTGGTCAGGCCAGTGAGCATGCAACTCCCCCTGTTCTTCCACGGTAACCTGTCTTCTCCTTGACCCGGCAGAAGGTACCATCTCCCAAGTAAGGAGCTCAGAAAGAAAGGTTCCTTCATGATGGACAGGTTCTTTTCTCAGAGGAAGAGTGTGTTAGCACTTCAGAAAATATGCATATGAAACCGTAATGATTTATTTTGTTACTTAAGCTCCTTACTACTGAGATGGCAAACTGCAAATTGCAACCATCTAAATCCTCGACGGAAGCCCTTTTGGAATCTATTAGGTAAATGCCACTTTGTCACTGTGTTTCCCTTTCTGAACGTCTGTAGGTGAGGGCGGTAAGCAATGCCAGAGCTGTAGGATAGCAGAAAGGATAAACTATTACTCTTTAATTTCCGTAAACTTAAGAATTTGTGTAGTGTGGGTAGATTTACTTAAGACTTATTGCCTATAAAACTTAGACTTAAATTATATTTAGAAAGTTTTGCCTTTACTTTAGGGAGAAAGGGCAAGGAATAAGATGAAGCGATACGATCTGGATACAAGAGACTGTGTCTAGACTTGCAAACGGAGAAGAAAAACTCAGATGGTGCCTGTGTTAAACCAAAAGCACTTTCACTTTTAATGTAGAATAGTGAGTCTTCTTCTTACTATTATTATTATTTTGCTTCCATTGTCCATTTAACCTTGGGCATGGAGGCCTGGCCTTGGGTGAAAATCGGGAGAACAGAGAAAAGTTCTCTACTCAGGCTTGCACAGTGGATCACTTGAGAAGCTCAAAAAAAAAAAAAAAAAAAACAACAACTCAGTGCCGGGGAACCACCCCTGCAAATTCCAATTCACTTAGTCTGGGGTGAGGCTGCGAGGCACTGCCTTTTTTTAAAAGCTCCCGGCTGACTCTAACATGCAGCCAAGGTCAAGCGCCAATGAATTAGACTAATTACTGTACAGGTGGTTAAAAGCCTTTTCAGTGCTCCTATGCAAGGCAAGTATTTTGTTTCTTGTTATTTTATTTCTTTAAGTAATCTCTACACCCAACGTGGGGCTTGAATTTACAACCCCGGGTTTAGAAGTGGCACCCTCCACCGACTCAGCCAGCCAGGCACCCCAAGTAGTTAGTTTCTGATGCTAATAAATTTCTTGCCAGTCTGGGAAATGCAAATACCAAGTTCAAAGTATAAATATCCTTTATTTGCAAACTGATAGGAGATGATCCATATTTCTGCGCATTTAAAGATCTTTAGTTTTCATTCAGCTTATTTCTGTAAAAAGGCAGGCGTATCCTATGATCATATTTAGTAAGCCATATTGATACATGAAGATTTAAATAATGATGCCGTATTTTTCTATTACACTTCCCATCAGAATATTCTTAAGTGGTTCACGAACGCTACTTGCCAAAGTACATCTGTGAAAACTGGAATTATCATCCTTGGTTTCCTTAAGTGTATGTTCAGTACTAGTACTTGGTCCTTGCTCAGTGCTCTTCATCTCCAGAACTCCACCTGGATTTTCTGGATCTTACTAGTCTTTTTGACTTGCGCAGAATTGTATCATTCCTATTTTGTAGCTACCTGAAACCCAGGTATGGCGTGGAGCCCGGTCAGAAGCCAGTAGTGTGGTGCCGTGGAGGTAGCTGCGTGCGGACGGCACTGGTTCGTGAGGAAGGGGCAACTGGCCCCGCTAAATGACCAGCGGGCTTTTGCCCACGTGCTTCCTAGTCATCCCAGACTGATTCTTTGATAAATGATCATCATCTCTCAGCCCTGGTCAGTTGCAGTGCCTGTAGACTGCTCACAGCTGAGGAGCTTTCCCTCGGAGGACGATCGGAATATTCCTGAGTTGGGCTTACCTCAAGTTCTGAATTCCCGCTTATGTAAAAATGTCCTGCGACCGGTCAAATCACGCTCAGGTGTTTTGCTACAGCTCAGAATGCCCTTTCTTCCATGGAAACAGGGGCAGCAGTCAGTGTGGCCCACCAGCGGCAAGGACACAGTTTTATCTGAGCTGCTTTTCCGCGTGTCGAACTTCAGAGTGCTCCAGAGACATCATTTGGTGACCTACAGGCCCCACGGGGGATGGACTTTGGTCTGCCTTCTGGACTGAACTCCATTTCGGTCTCAGTGTTCTGGGCCGTGTAGACAGAGGGGTGATCACTTTTCCTCAGTGAGACTCAGGTGTCTGAAGCCCATTTCTTGTTTGTTCTTCACAGCTGGAGCCCAAAACAGACAACAACCCCCCATTTCCCTCATGTGCTCCCAGCGAACCGCTGCCTCGCGCAAGAGAAATAAAAAGAAAAAAGTGCCCCCGAAGACTGTCGAGCCTCTGCCCGTGAAACAGAAGGCCGGCGTGTTGGGAACCGAGAAGCCAGCCGTGGCCTCTGAGCAGTCTGGTCCCCCGGCGGCCGAGCACCCGTCCCCCGGGGACAGCCGCGTCCTCGGATTCGGCATTGTCCTGGAATCGCCGGCCTCAGATGTAAGTCGATGTTTTCTGGCTGCTGACACGAATGTGACATAACTTTCAGGATTTTGCCGTATGAATACACTTTCCCCTGAACTCATCCGGGCCCAGAAAACTAGAGAAACTTGCAAAAAGACGCGTGGGTAAGAGGAAAGGACGACTGTTAATCATTTCCTCGCCTAGAATTTCCTCTCCCGAAAATCTTCTACCTTATTTATTTGAACGGGTTTCCGTTCTTTGTCGCTGAGAGAAGGAGGGTGATGGAGTAAATAACCTGCTCACTAATTTCTTTACCAGTTTTAATTCTGAAGTGGCCGTTTTCAATTTCCTCAGTGCAGAGAGCTACAAGAACATAATTAAATCCTTTGTAAATGGGCATACATGAACAGAACCTTACAGATAAGGTCACACCTTTCTAGAAACACAAACTAATAATAAAAAAAAGAGCAGGAGTGCTAATTCTATTTTATAGAGGCAAACCACACTGCTAATTAGGTGGTAACCGCCATGCCATTTACTCCGTGTAATGATAGGTTAACGCTCTGCAAAGGTTTTTCTATTTTAATATCCTAGCCAGAAAGTTGTTGCGGTCCCAGATGTTGGATGACATCTAAGATACCCCTCTTGCTGTGGCTTGCCATTTCGTATCCACGTGACCATAAACGAATTTCTTTAAGAACGTGCCGTCTTTGCAACCGCAAACTCTCCTCACAGTATCTTTATCTACGTACGTTGATGCGAACCCCATCTTGTTGGGGGAGTTCTTAAAATAAACGAGAGGGAGTGATCTATTATTATCAGATTGCATAGGATGAGAATCCCGCCGAGAACACCCACAGGCCTATATGGGATTGGAGTTTGGCCCTACCTTTTAAACTTTAAATAAAAAATAACTGCTATTTTCTTTTTTAAAAAGCCCTCCCTTTCAAATCGCAGAAAGACAGTTTGGTAGCACATTTCCACACCGGGTCTTTAATAAATGGAGGAGACTTTTTTAGACTAGAAAACCACTTGAACTTATCCAATCCTTGGTGTTAAAGGGGTTTTAACTTTTTATCTTTGAACACACGTTAAAATGTTCTTCTAGACTCGAAACTTAGCTTTAAAAAAGTCATTAATGATGATAACGTTCTACCCCAGGCCAGTCAGCTGATTTGTTTATATCAAATGATTATTGCCGCGAAGGCCCTGGTGTCAGAACCCAGGTAAATCACATATTTGGAAACAGGTAAATTATTCTAAAACACAAAGTACATTGAACCTTAAGCAGTGTTCATAATACTTATATATATTTTTTTGTATTTTGTAAGCATTCTTTTCAGATAGACATTAATATATCAGGAGCAATCATTTGGGTTGTATAAATCATCTCCTAAATGGGTCAATTTAATGCTCATAACCAAACTTTCTCCTTTATTTTTAAGCTCCAAATACACTTCAGAGATAAGTTTAAGAAGATCTGATTAAGGCCATATGTACATTAATGAAGTAGAATAGAATTGTTCTTATCTTTACCAATATCAGCATAATTTTGTTTTCATGCCCCATAAAAATAATTCGCTTTTCATTCATGATTATTTTTGCTAACAAGAGCTGTTCAGTTTAACAAAGCACATTTGGAATTGTCCCTGAAAACTCAGTTAGGTGCTGATTATCTTTGAAGAATAACATGCTTCTAAAAGCAAAAACTACAGAGAGATAATTATCTTTGCATTATCCAACTGATAGGCCATTTGATTCATCTGTTCAATGGAAAATGTAACCACACCTAGAGGACCGTGCAGTGAATCCCATCATTGGATAAGGAAGTTTTGTCCACAGATTGTGTTCACCAGCATTAGTGAGTCTAGCTTCTGAAGTCCCTGGGCAGGGCAGGGCAGGGCAGGGCAGGCCAGGGGGGTTGTGGGGGTTAAGGGTGTGTGGATCGACTCCCTCAGGTGATGGAACCATCGATTTAAAGGCCTCCAAATTTAGGTGCCCTTCTAGTGTTTTATTATTTCTTAGCCATGGTCCTTTTAAATTTTGGCAGAAGTCCAGAGGAGAAAACAGAAAATATATAATAATCTTGTAGGAATTACTGTCTAAAATGGACTTGAGAAAATGTAATACCACAGGATATATATGAGCAGATGGAAACTCTGTATTTGTGTATTTGAAGATGGGCCCTGGGAAACACCCAGCATTGGGAGTGGGAAGATTAGGTCCAAAACTGTAGGACTGGGCAAGTGGTCCAGTGCTGCTAGAACAGCTGTCTGGCCAGCATCGGTTGCCAACGATGATGATAAAAAGGTAGGATGGGGCCAGGTAGTGAAAGCCCTAAATATGCCATGCCAGTGCCCTTGACCTACCTTCATCTTGTGGGTGCTAGGGAGCCACGGCAAGTTTCAGGTAGAGGACTAATCACACTTGTGTCTTTAAAGAGTGGAAAGGGGAACTGCCTTGTGGGTGATAGATGGATGGAGGGAAGGTAGTAGAGACAGAGAGACCAGAAGGAAGACAAATACCATCAGTCAGGCATGGGAGGGTCTACATGAGCCGTGAGCCTGAAGAAAGAGAAATGGGCCACTGAGGAAGTCCCCACACAGAGGACGTGGTGGCTCAGAAAACACCCCCCACATTTCTCTCTTGGAAAACCAGGTGCGTTGCTGGGTGGCGGCAGCTTCTTTAACTGAGGCAGGGAGAGCAAGGGCGGAAGCAGCCTTCAGTTCTGGATGGGAAGTACAAGTTTGCTACCGCAAAGCGGTCACTAGATGTTTGGAGCACAGGAGAAAGATTAGAGCTAGAAGCACCGAGAAAAGGACACGTAAAACCTAGGCTCCCGTTGCTTTGTAATGTGTAAACATTCACATTAATTCTAATTCACGGTGTAGTAAGTTAACTGCCTTGCACTGTGACTTTTAGTGTCGCTGCCACACAAATTCACGTAGGGCCCGTGCAGGGCCTTGCGGGCAGACCACCCGCCACCCGAGCCATAATGGCCGCCCCTACTCAGATGTGGAAAAACACTGAGCTCCCATCACAACCAGCTGCACCATCGCCTGCGAAGCGTTCACACTAGACAATGGAGGGCACGCGAGAAACCCCTCCCGCAGAGCCTGGCACGTAGTGGGGACTCAATACACGAGAGCTAGTCCGCCACTGACAAAATGTCTTCATTTGCTTTGAGCACAATATTCACAATAAACTTTCAGAACTTAGGCCTAGGACTCTGCTTTCGTCAGAAGCTTCCCTTCAGTTTGGGGCGCCTGGGTGGCGCAGTCGGTTAAGCGTCCGACTTCAGCCAGGTCACGATCTCGCGGTCCGTGAGTTCGAGCCCCGCGTCAGGCTCTGGGCTGATGGCTCGGAGCCTGGAGCCTGTTTCCGATTCTGTGTCTCCCTCTCTCTCTGCCCCTCCCCCGTTCATGCTCTGTCTCTCTCTGTCCCAAAAATAAATAAACGTTGAAAAAAAAAAGAAGCTTCCCTTCAGTTTAACCCCTGTTTCCTCTCCCACAGCCCCCAGGCCCTAACATAATTTGGGCAGTTCTCTTTCATAGAACCTTCTAAACTAGTTTGTAACTATTCACGTGATTCCCCCTCCGTCTACCCCGGTCTCTCCAGGGCAGGGACTGTATGATAATAGTATTTCTGTGTCACCCTGTGCTAAATAATGTGCCTCTGAGGCAGCGTTACTGTCCTCGTGCTGTCAACGAGGACCCCATGGCCTAAAGTGCTTGCGTAGCCTGCTCAGGGTCACAGCCAGAAAGGTGAGCTGGTCCTCATACCCGCGCGTGTAGTTGCCCTTATCCACCGCATGACAGACTCGGGCGCCCAGTCTAGCTCAGTTCCTGCACGTGACCAACGCTCAGGAACCAGTCACGGGATGATGGCTGTATGAGGAGAACTCAAAGGTTGGAGCATGGCAGTTTACTCTGTTTACTTGGAAGGTTCTGGAGGAGAAGTTAATGGTGAAGAATGCAAACTCTGACGTCAGGCTGCCTGAGCCAGAAGCTTAGCCGTGTAACCCCTCACGTCAGTTTTTCTCTCCATAAAATGAGAATAATAATAAAGAAAGAAAGAACCTCCTAGAACTGGTCTGCTGGAGGAGTTAACTGAAGTAATCTGTGTGAAGCAGTTAGAATAGGTCCTGGTCCACGTAAACCCTCAATAAATATTGGTTCTTTTTTTAAACTTCAGCAGTCCTAGCTAAGTACCTTATAGGGACAAACATAATGTTAAATAAAACTTAAGTGTACGTATGAATGAACAAATACCCATGGGTAACTAGTGAGTATAAAAAAGAGAGTGGCCAGAAATGTTTCCACTTTGGGCAGGATTGTTTGACCCATTTAAAACTAGCACATTAAATAAAACCCAGGCCTCAGTGACACGGAAGCAAAAGTGGGAACCCAAACCCAGAACCATATTTCACATTTAAATCCAGTATTCCCTTCTTTCTCCATATGTTCACAACCCGAGTAGTCTACCGGCACTCGGACGAGGCGGCTGGGGAGTTTTTGCTATCACTGTTCTTTCCGACTTGGTTGGAAATAGTGATTTGGTTTTTTCTGGGTAGATACACCCGGCCCACGCTTGTCTCATTGTCATTGCTTTTTGTTTGGCTTGTTTCTTGGCTTTAGTGAAACACTCTGATCAGTTTTTAAAAACAGATTTATGACAATTTTTAAGAGTAGAAAACCTTTTTCTCTTTGTTAGGATTATTGTGAATATTTCCCAGTAATCCTAGATGACACAAATTTAGAAGTTATCAGAAGATAAATCTATGGTGACCCATCAACTGAAGATTAGTTCACTGATGTTTGTAGTATGTCATTTTTCTTCCTTTTTCTTTTTCAATGTTTATTTATTTTTGAGAGAGGACGAGCAGAGG
The DNA here is from genome assembly GCF_007474595.2 of Lynx canadensis. Lineage (NCBI taxonomy): Eukaryota > Metazoa > Chordata > Mammalia > Carnivora > Felidae > Lynx > Lynx canadensis. The sequence continues at coordinate 12,506,455 of NC_044309.1, read as the reverse complement.
CAGGGAGGGCAGAGAGAGAGGGGATAGAGGATCTGAAGCAGACGCTGTGCTGACAGCAGCCAGCCCAATGCGGGGCTCGAACTCACGAACTGGGAGATTATGACCTGAACTAAAGTTGGACGCTCAACCCACTGAGCCACCCAGGTTCCCGAGTATGTCATTCTTCTTAAAATAACTAATATTAAATGTACTGTTGCTTTCCACAGAAGTAGCTTCTGAAATCAGAACCTGTTCTCTTAACACCTTCTTAGCCCAATAAATACGTAATCCACTGGGAAACAGTAAAGCAGGCAATCAGTCGAGCAAGCACCTGTTTATTCCTTCATTGACTCATTGAACTTCAAGCAGCATATGCTTCAGAGTGTAGGTTCCGGTACAGACTGCTTGGGGTCAGATCCTTGCTTCATCACTAGTTGGCTGGATAACCTTAAACAAGTTACCTAACCTCTCCAAGCGTTGGTTTTTGCATCTGCAAATAATAATAATAGTCATAGGGGGACTCTCCTATCCCCTCCTCAATAGGGATAATAAAATAGTCACTCCATAGGGTGAGGACGAAATGAGAAAAAGCACTTCATGCATGTTAGCCCAGGGCCTGGCACATGGTAAGTAGCGAACAAATGTTCCTTGTTATCCCCATTTTCTGGGGTGCACCGAGATGAATGCAGGAGTCATCGCCCTGCAAGGAGCTTAGGGAGGGAGACGTGTACGCAGTGAGGACACTGTACTGGGACACGGGCTCTAGGAGTGGCTGTCAGAAGACCACAGGGGAGCCGGGAACAGCAGGAGCTGCCCACGGCCTGGAGGGTCAAGGACAGGCTCTCAGAGGTGGACATCTTCTCGGAGCAGCAGTCTCACTGGAGTTGGGTGGAAGAATCCAGACAGTAGTGGCCGCGATCTTCCATCTTACGCATTTGGGCTCAAATATCTTGAGCATAAATCAGGCCGTAGTGCTCTGAGTCGTTAATTCACTGCCCGAGGAAGGAGAAGCTTAAAGACATCTCTGAAACACTTTGCACTATCTTATTATGCAAGAGCATGGAGAAATTTTGAGGGTCCAAATCGTGTTGTATTTTCTAAAATTAAACGCTTAGGGGTGCCTGAGTGGCTCGGTCAGTTAAGCATCTGACTTCAGCTCTGGTCATGATCTCACGGTTCGTGAATTTGAGCCCCATGTCAGGCTCTGTGCTGACAGCACAGAACCCACTTCAGATCCTCTGTCCCCCTCTCTCTCTGCCCCTCCCCTGCTCTCTCTCTCTTTCAGAAATAAACATTAAAAAGAGAGAGAGAGAGGGGCGCCTGGGTGGCTCAGTTGGCTAAGCGTCCGACTCTGGCTCAGGTCATGATCTCATGGTTCGTGAGTTCGAACCCCACATCGGGCTCTGTGCTAACAGTTCAGAGCTTGGAGCCTGCTTCCGATTCTGTGTCTGCCTCTCTCTCTGCCTCTCCCCTGCTACTGTTCTGTCTCTCTTTCTCACAAAAATAAATAAACATGAAAAAAAAAGTCTTTTAAAATTAAACACTTAGTTCTACGAAAATTTTATCAAATAAAAAATCTATAAAGAATTGGCCCTTTAATGGCTTCCTATAATTTTTATCTGATTCACCCTTAAATATGTGCCAGTATGTAGCTTACACATACTTTGTGATAGAACTTCTGCCCGAGCATTTTTTACTTAATACAGAGCATCTACCTTACAGTACAGTTCTGTTCATAGTACATCTAATGTAGAGCCTCATCAACACGGATTCTCAGCTCCAGGTAGACCAGCTAGACCAAGCCTGCCCTCCCATCCAGGGTATTCTCATGGGTTCCCAGCTCACTGGCCGTGCTCTGGGCATTGCGTTTAATAAATAGTAACAGTGCTTCCTGCCAAATCTACCTGGAGCAGACCTGTGTTCTAGGAAATGATTTCAGTTTTTCTCAAATAGAAGCAGATCGTGTTTGTGAACACAATAAAATCAGTTAGGAGGGGGTTTTGGTGGCTTTTTTAAATTTCGTCTTGTGAACTAAAGCTCATTTTCCTAGAAATACATCTGACGTGCTGCAAAGTAAATAGTAAACAATAATAAAGGATCATTGTACACGGAAGTATTACGAGCAGAAAGACTTAACCTCATGATCTTTCAGCCATCTTATAAATTCTGTTATGTGCATTGAGCCCCAAATCAGTTAGGATTCCACAGAATCCTGACTCTTCATCCACGTTTTTTTTTTTCCTTGAGCCAGTCTTAAACTTAACTAGTTAGCCAGTTGAGTATACAAACTACTGTATGTAATTTATTACTTTTCAGTTGAAAACCTGAGACTAATGTCCAATATGAATACTCATACAGTTCTTTTTACTTCTTTAACCAATGACCACATGTAGCTATAAACATGTTTTACTGTCATTCGGCATTGTTAATACCTGATGTAAAATAGCCTATATCAGAAATGTTGCCTCTGTGATTACTTGACATGATCTCTTTAAAATTGTTTTACATATTTTCCTTTAGATTATACAGGGGAATCACATGATATGTTCATAGGGACTGAGGGGGAAATCTTTTGATTTACCTGGTTAGGGGATTCCCCCACTCAAACTAGAGCTTGACCCCAACTTCTACTAAGCAAAGGGAGGCCACAACTGAAATGCAAAGAGAAACAAGAGAGTTAACGTCCACAGGCCCGGGTCCGTGAACATTTTCAAGAGTCATTATGACTACATGTAGTTTTTGCCTTCAGAACTTTACCCAGTGCAAGATATGATGCCACTAGATAAGGAAAATGCAACATTTGATAGGCTATTGTGCTAAGTAGCTGCGGTCCTGAAAATAAGCAAGACGTCCACGAAAATCCAAATTTACAGTGTGAATTCAGACTCCTAACTCTTAAAGTGATGCCTCCAAGTGTCATAAATTCTGCCCCATCCTTTGGATGTCATCATTTAAAGATCATATGACTTCAGGAATCAACAGAATCCGTAAATTAGCGTATTAGCCATCTGTCTTCGCCGGAGTCAAATAGCGATTCTGTCAGAGGATGCCTAGTTTGTAAAATGATAATTCATTTGGAAGAGTGTGGCTCCTAGCATAGCCATCATTAGTAAGCAGAGAGGTCTCGTTTAAAGTAGCGCCAGTCAACAAAAAGAAGGGGTTCGATGATACAATGGAGTTTTAACCTGTTTTTAAAAATATATGCACGACATTGTCGATCGTTACGTGGTAGTAAGGCACTGTCACTGTATTTATAAAATGGAGATCAAAAAATTTCATAGTGAAAGTTTGAGATTAGTTTTCTTCATGTCTCAGAAAATAAAGCTACCCTCTCTTTTTAAGCAATTAGTTTGCTGCTTTGCGGCACCTTGTAAGACACAGCATTAGCACCTGTTGCTACGAAATCTGCATATGAGAAAGGACAGAACAGGGACACCTGGGTGGCATATGAGAAAGGACCGGACAGGCAGGAAGGGGGCAAAGGTTAATCACCTCTGCTCCTGCCGCTGCTCTTACCGCCTCAACTGGTAAAACTGACTCCTTTGTAAGAGGCTCATAACTGGATGAGCTCACGTTCCTTGATCTGGAGAGAACACTTCAAAATAACAATGTTTGTCCGTCAGTAGAAAGCGGACCAGGACACGCTGACAGCTTCTGCATTAGGACAGCCTCTCAGAAATCAAGATACTATTATCCGTTAGTGAATCCCTGGGCTCCACAGAAACCTCCAGATACTTAGTTTTAGGAGTCGCAGCAAATGCTAGAAACAGTAACTGCATCTCATAAAATGCTATCCCGTCCCCTCCTCGATGATGCCCACCCCTCACCCCGAGGCATACGTTCACCCACACTTCCTGTGTTTTGGGATAAAAGGTCTCTAAATCAGTATTATTTTCAAATGGATGAATTTTGAGTGAATTCTTACACAGTGTTTTGTTTACTCTGTATTCTGACAAATAGCTATTGGGCAGTGACTGGGCATTTGGCACCGTGAATACAAACAAGCACACATTCTGATGAAAAGCACAAACTGCCAAGCAAATAAATGCAGTGTGGAAAGTGCCAGAAACACAGTTCATAGACAAGGCTGAGTATGTGAAAGAAGGAGGGCTCATTTCGCCTGATGGCTAGTTCAGGTCACTATTCCTCAACCCGGGGTCACGTCCTCCAGGGTGAGTCCCAAGGGCAAGTTCTGGGAGTCTCAGGTCAGGTGGCTGAGCTTTAAACACCTGTTGAATGGTTTCCCAAGTTCAACAGAGATAGATGAACAAGTTCAGTTGGTGTTTCCCCCTTTGGGCTCCTGAAAATTTGAAAGCTTCAATACCACCCTAGCCCCTCAGATAGTTGCTTCTGTAAAGGAAATTGGGACTCTTTTTTTTTTTTTTTTTTTTAAATGGCTTGTAAATGATACGTAGGAACACGGAGGAAAAATCTGAGATCAATTCATTTAGAATAAGGTCTAAATGCAGCCAGCCATAGGATATGCAGAGCAAAACTCTGGTTATGAATAAAAACTTCCCCTTAGATTATGATGATAAAAGTCTCTCAATGTGATATTTCCACACTGAATCATTCAACAAACCTGCATTGAGCCTCAGGTGTGTGACAGCTTCTTTTCCAGGAGTTGGCGGTGCAGCCTCTGGCTCCCAGCCACACCCCCCCCCCACACACACACACTTTTACCAGCTGCCAAGACCCAAAACTCAGCAATCAGTCTGACGCCACTGCCCTTACGGTGATATTTATCAAGCATCCAGGGACTAAAAGTTGAAAGGCAAAGTGAGGCAGAGAAATGAGACGACCTGGTGGATAATCCAGTCGAGAATTGCATTTGGAAAAGGCAGGACCCAAACTCCCACGTCATCAGAATCATTTGCAGCCTCCTCTGGACCCTCTTTACTCCGACTGTAGTGTGTTAGGCATTCTGGGAAGCACGAGGCCAAACAAAAGTGATAATTCCTATTCTCCAGGAGAAAAACTAATCCCGGATCCTCGTGTTTGTAATATGGTTTTAAAAATCCAAAGGAGTGCCGGGCTTGCAAAGTGATTAAGTATGGTTATCCAAGAACAAGCTTTTGTAACACATCTTAGAACAAATGAGGTGTTCTTCTGACTTTTTTCCTAATCAATGTTTACCAAGTGCATCTCATCACGTTACTGTTTTAGAGTTATCATTATAATCAACAGCAGATGACTTAATAGCTTAGATTATGACTAATGAACTTCTGCCCATTCGACAAGAACTTATCGAGTATTTACGATGTGCCAGGCCTGAGCGATACAGAGTCTGACTTACAGGCATCAGGAAGGGCCACAGTCTGATAACTAATTATACGGTATAATAAATACACCCATAAATAGCAGTGACAAAGAGTGGATGGCCACCTCCACGGGAAGGCATTTATTCTAAATGTTCGCTGGGCTGCCGAATGAAAAGACAAGCTATCCGCGTCCACGAGTGCTGACAGACAAGATATTATTACTGTCTGAGCGTATTTCACACTACTTAAAGTCCAAGTTGAAAGGCGCCTTCCAGGTCTTCTGCTTCAACATCCCAATCGGAAAATCCCTGATGGGGAAGCAGTGTGACCAGAGCATCGGTTTTCCAGTGGCGCTCTGAGACATAGCTTCAGATTCTCCCCCCAAAAGTAGCGGTGAGAGGTGGAAATGAATTACCTTGGGCACCTGCTCATTGTTTTTATTTATTTTATGGGTAAGTTTACATAAGGTTTCACTGGAGGAAAAAAAAAAATACAGTTCCACAGCTGGAAACCACTGGCATGGGCCTGTGGGGCAGTCCAATGTTTGTGTCCGTAGGCAAATGAAATGATTTAATGTTGGGGAAAGTAATCTGGAAAGTGTAATGCACTGAGCACGTTTAAATTATTTTTAAGTCATTTGTTACCATCTCTTGGGACCGTAGTGCCTTCACTTAAAAAATGAGGGTGTTCCACCCAGAAATCTCCCATCCCGTGTAGCTCTACAATTACAGGAGTTTGTGATGATCCTCTTTCTCTTGACTGTTTTCGGAGACAAGAATGCATTTTCAGCGTGCTCCTCTCCGTTGCTTTCCAAGAGACTTAATGCTGGAATTAGAGCATCGTATTTTGTAATAACTAGTCACTGGTTTTATAAGTCGCAAATACTGGCACACAAAAGCCAAAACCATATCGTATGCAGGGTATGGACACTTCAGTAGCTAGTGATGTTCTTCTGTTGCACATATGCCCAAAGGCACACGCTTCAAATGTTGCTTTTAATGAAATATTTATGTTCTTTTTGGTAGCCAGAAGTGCAACTTGCTGAAGGCTTTGATGTGTTCATGCCTAAATCACAGCTGGACTCTATATTGTCAAACTACACTCGCTCAGGAAGCCTTCTGTTTAGAAAGCTGGTGTGTGCGTTTTTCGACGACAAGACTTTGGCTAACTCCTTACCCAACGGGAAGAGGAAAAGAGGACTCAACGACAACCGGAAAGGACTAGACCAAAATATTGTGGGTGCAATAAAAGGTTGGTCTGCATCATTTCATTTTATGGGTTCTTGGTTGAGCTTTGCCTTCTTTTCATAAAGACGCAGCTGAAATTGTACTCAGCTAACTGGAAGCGAATTGAATTTGCCCTTGGCAGTTTTCACCCACTGGTGTGGCTTTCCGGTATGACCTCTGACACTCACCACCCCAAGTATCACTAGAATTTGGTATTTCAAGGGTGATGTTGGCTTGTTAAAAATCATCATTTCAGAGCCAGTTTGATCTGCTGCAGAACCAAAAAGAAGTGTTTTTCTTCATTGTCTCTTAACATGAAAGTATCTTTCTTCGTAGTAGTTTCTAAGAACTTCACCAGAATATGATTTTGACCTAAATTGTTAGTTACAAATAAGAATAAGGCTCTGATGCTTTTTTGAAAACAGTTCTCTCCCAAGTTTGGAAGTTGCTTTATGAGGTCATTGCTTGTAAAGACTATTTATTTATTTATTTATTTATTTATTTATTTCATTTTTTTTTTTTTCCAATAAGGCTCAGTGAGGAAGTTTTAACAAACATTAACATTTTTTTAATGTTTTATTTATTTTTGAGAGACAGAGCATGAGCAGGGGAGGGAAGGAGGGGCGGACAGAGGATCCGAAGCGGACTCTGCATGGACAGCAGCGAGCCGATGTTGGGCTCGAACTCACGAACCGCAAGACCATGACCTGAGTTGAAGCTGGATGCTCAACCAACTAGGCCACCCAGGCGCCCTTCTAAAGATACTTTAAATGTCAATGACCCCACTCTGAAGGCAGATCCCGTGTCCCTCCACACATCCCTGGCCTGCTCTGCTCCCTCTGGTTGTGTATGCAGTCATGCCAGCTACATGCAGAGAAAACCATGAGTCTCCCCGCCCCGCCTTAGCGCTCATGAACAGGTGCCTGAATTCCACTGCGTCACAGCAGCCAGGCAGGTGCAAGTACGAGTTCATTTACATCCAGTTCCACATCATAGACCTATTTCTTAACTTTAAAATGTCCGTGGATAGGACTCTGATAAATGTAATTTCAGGTAATAGAAATATTGAAATGTTATTTTTTTTTTTAATGTAAATGAATTCTCAAATATGAACACAGCTACCATGAAAGTGGAATTTGAGGATCACGCCTTAATTTACACTGGAATCACTGATAAGGATTCTTTACTGCTCAGTCCCGGCCTCACGTGGCTTGTGGGCTGGGACTGGACCCAGAGAGCCTTCCTGCCTCACTTCTGCTTCCTGTTATCTTGCAAAATGAGTAAATGAATTTAATAGCGCTTTAAGGATACTTGGAAACCCACAATTAACTTTACAAAATATTGTGATTTTTTCTAAACAGAGTTAGCAAGTACCAAACAGCCTTTGTTGGTGGCCGGAAGGACGTAAGCCTTCAGTAACAGAGAATTTATCATCCTCCAACAGAGTTTTTTCACTTAAAGTGACAGTTGAGTTGTATGAAATAAGAAAAGCTACAGAGACATTACAATCCCTGTCATTTCTGAAAAGGATGATTCAGCCTGAAGTGACACTAAAAACAAGATTACAGAATTTGAAGAATGGTCAGTGATGTAACTGAGACCAGCTAAAGTTGAGAAGGGTCTCATTTCCATTTAATATGTTTGGAGCCTTCTAGAAACACGAGGGTCAGGCTGATGACGCTTTTTAGGCCGAAGCTTTTAAACACATTGAAATGTAGCTAGGAATTGTTTTAATTTCCTTCTTTTCAGGACAGTGTATTAACAGTATGCAAGTATTTGGAAATGAGGGAACTGTAAATGACTGTGTCCCATTTGAAATGACAGTAGAGGAGTTACCTTAATACTAGATGGTAATGAAACATGTCATTACAAGTAGAGTGATAGGGGTTGCTTCTGCCATTTTCAGTTGAGACTGGACATCATACAATAGTTTGAAAAAGTGTATTGCACAGAGAAATAGAGAACATGCCTTAATTTCCTTCACAGCCCTACTCTTCAGCTAGAAATAAAAATGGTAACAAGGTGGGCCATCTGGGTGGCTCAGTCGGTTAAGCGACCGACTTTGGCTCAGGTCATGATCTCGAGGTTCGTGAGTTCGAGACCTGCATCGGGCTCCGTGCTGACAGCTTGGAGCCTGGAGCCTGCTTCGGATTCTGTGCCTCCCTCTCTCTGCCCCTTCCCTGCTCATGCTCATTCCTCCCCTCTCTCTTTTTCTCTTTCTCTCAAAAATAAATAAGCATTTTTAAAAAAGGATAATAAGGCTTCTGCTCCTCATACTCAATAAAGCAGATTATTCAAATCAAAGACCTTAAGTTTTCCATACACTGTTTTGTTGAATTAAATCTGGCATTAAAATTCTATTGAAACAACAAAAACACTTTAAAATGGACAGAAACCCAGCCATAAGCCACCAACTTAAGTCAACAAATATTGTATATTCACTTGTTTCCTTGCAGGATTTACTCATAAACATATATTTTGATCTAGACTTTCCCCCTGGGTACAAAAATAGTACTTGCTTGTAAAAAATCCAAACCATAAAAACGTATAGAAAGCTAAAAGGCCTCCATAGTCCCACTCTTCAGAACTTATTGCATACATTCCTACACTCTTTTTTTTTTTTCCTAAAATCTTTATTCACAATATGGGTATAGTATCCGATTTGTCTTTCTTAACAAGGACATTCTGTTTATACTGGTCAGCCAACATCTTTACCTGATTTATTCTGATAATTTCTTGTAAGCATCTTGAGGACAAGCTGTAATCTTAAATATGTTTTATTACCTTTTGTGCTTCACTGAGAGCTTTACATATAGTAGGGTTTCCATCAGTACATGTTGGGTGCGTTTTTATTTTTTATCTTGACTTTGGCCCTAATTCATTGACCTAATAGTTCTGGTACTAAATACCCATCCTTATGTCTTCTCCCAACCAGTCTGAAATGATAGATATCAAAAATGTTATAAATTTCTCCCAGTTTTAATAAAATGCCAATGAAAGCAAAAAAAAGGGGGGGGGAACCAAAGTTCAGTATAAATTTGGGTACAACTCTCTTAATTCTTTGATACTTTCTTCCTTAATTTCCTTAATTCCTTTGATATTTTTTTCCTTTAGCTGCAAGTTTATTAACCCACATATTACGATATAAAGTGGTTTTTGAAAGCAGCTAGTAATTGAAGGTTACTCTACCCGGTTTTTCTTGCTTCTTATTGGTAGAGATGAAAGGGGAAATTTACTTCCCCCAGCCCAAGTCTTTTGAATCTGAGTAATCTGGGAAAGTGATAAAATGGTTTCTTTGTACACAATAGCAGCAAAGCTACTCATGTTACCGTTGGTGTCTGCCACTTACTTTAAAAAAAAATTTTTTTTAATGTTTATGTTTTAGAGAGAGAGTCAGAGCGTGAGCAGGGGAGGGGCAGAGAGAGAGGGAGACACAGAATCCGAAGCAGGCTCCAGGCTCTGAGCCATCAGCACAGAGCCTGATGAGGGACTCGAGCTCACGAACCATGAGATCACGACCTGAGTCGGACACCCAACCGACTGAGCCACCCAGGTGCCCCTACCACATACTTTAACAAAATTTTATAGATATGAAGTATTGTTTTTCTTCCTCTATCCTTTAGGGGATAGTGCACCAATACTGTATTAGTTTCAAAAGTCCTGCAACTCGGAATATACAAGACTGGTCAATTTTATAAAATATTAGAACTAAAAATAACAGCAGATGCTGACTTTGTTTCAAATGAAGTCACTGTGTTGGTTAAAGCAGCAATGGGGGCAGGGGGAAGACAAACAAAAATCTGTAAAACGCTTATAATAAGAACAGAAATGGGCTGAAGAAGAATTTATTGTGGGATTATTAATGAAGCTCTTTGTAGTGATAATTAATATTCCCCCTGACAGTATCTTGAAAATAAAACATAAGCCTCTTTGTAGAGATCACATTTTTGACATATTTTCCTCTGTTTTATGGTAGTTAACACTTTCTGGTAATTCATTAGAAATTCATTTATAAATATGATGCAAGGTATTGATGATGAAAGGGTCTTTAATGAGAAACAATCACCTGAGCACTTTGAGTCTAACTCTGGAAAGAAGCATCTTACGATCTTATTAAGTGGAGTCTTAGATTTTAGTGCCAGGGGTGGTTTAGTATCTTCAATTTAATTCAGAAGTGATTTCATGACCAGGATGTAGAATGGAGGTCAGTACCCAGGTATGCTGTCCTCACTTCGTGCTACACCTGCTCAAGACCAGCTAATTCTTGATATCAGATGCCAGGAAACCATGCGGTGTGCCTTAGAGTTATTTGAATACTGATACAATCCTCGGATCTGGTGCTTTTCAGAAGACATAGTTGCAGTGAAGCAATTTGTAATAATTTTTTAAATGTTTACTTATTTTTGAAAGAGAGAGAGACACAGTGAAAGCGGGGGGTGGGGGGACGCAAAAAGAGAGGGAGACACAGAATCCCAAGCAGGCTCCAGGCTCCGAGTTGTCATCCCAGAGCCCGACGTGGAGCTCGAACCCATGAACCACGAGATTATGACCCGGGCCCAAGTTGGACGCTTAACTGACTGAGCCACCTAGGCGCCCCGCAGTGGAGCGGTTTTTAGAACCCGGGTTAGGGTTTTTAATTCAGCTTCATAGTGATTAGTTGAGAAAGTTTTATTACTATCAAACTCTGCTAGATTCTTGAATCTTCTTGCATTCAAAGGAAATTATGTGCACCTGTCAAGTGAAAGACCTGGTCGACTGCTTACTTAGTTTACTTTGTTTACTCCGTGCAACCCCCATGTGCAGCCCAAACTGTGGCTCCCCTGGAGGGTAGTCAGCGCCGATGGTCCGCAGGGGTCAGAACCTCCCTGCGAAGGAAGGGAGCTCTTGGTTGGTGCTCCTCCAGAAACTGAACTGTGCCTCTAACAGGGTTAGAGAGCCCGACCACAGTCAGCATCACCCCTTCAGAGGCTCTGCCCAGCCGACCACCAAAAGCTCGCGTCTTATTCCAGCAACTCTGGGGACCTGTGGGGTCTGTGTGAGTCCTGTCACAATACTTTCACCTTCCATTTTTATTGTACGTTGTCACCATTCTGTTTTCAGTTTGACCTCACAGGGATGTAAATTAATATGGTTGGGGTAGAATTTATGTCCGCTCTATCATTCATTTCTTGACAGTAAGTTGTGTGTATCCTGAGAACTTTCTGTAAGACCAGGGAGGGAACGTCGGCTTGGGCTTGAATCCTAACAGCGCTGGTGATGTGCTCTTCATTTACACGAGAGGAAACTGAGGCTGTGGGAAGTCAAGTCAGCTTCCTTAACTTAAAGATACACAGGAAGTGATAGGGCCGAGATTTAACCCCAGGCCCGTCTGGCTCCAAAGCCACTGTTTAGCACAGCCCATTGCTTCAGAGTATCTGGGAGGAAAAAAGAAAAGGTATCCCAACTTTAAATTTCCATCTCAAAATGCAGAATTTTGGATTCTTTATAAATTCCCCTAGGAAACTCACCATACTAATCATCTAAAACGACTCAGTCAGTCACTGTGTACGCAAAGCACATTCAGAGTGAATTTCTAGGTAAAAGGGTAGCTTTACCTCAATTTACTCTCTAGCTTCTAGGCAGGTCTTCCCCGGAAGCTAGTGATCGTCGGTCCCATCGTGCTAGGGAGGAGAACAGAAGTGTGATCCCTTCCCCAAGGAAAAGAGTCACGGCTCAGACTCTTGCAGCATACAGGACCACAAAGAAAGAGCTTGAAAGTCACGCTGCACGTAAGTAATTTTTCAAAGTTGCCTGTAAATTAAATTTTAGCTGCACTGTTTGACAGTTGAAACCAACTGATGAATGCTTTAATTCAGGAATCCTTTTGGAAGATAAATCATCGTTTGTTAATTTATCTGTTCGTATTTTGACATATCAGATCAGCTTAAAACAGGATACGCTGCATAATGTAGAACAGCAAAATAATACGTAACAAGTCTATAATTCTCTCACACACACAGCCCGTCTCTCAGCTTTGTGACTCTTACACAGTTGTTGATTATTTTTCCCCACTCTTTATGGAGGCCCCGTGACAAGTAGGTGGTATTGAATCTTAGCCATTCTATGTGTAGAGCTCTGTACGTTCAACCCCTTCCATGGCGGGTCTCGTATTTTAGTGTGCATCAGGATTACCTGAAGTGTCGGTTCAAAATTCAGATTTCTGGGTCCCATCCTCGGAGACTGATTCAGTAGGTGTAGGGTAGTCCCAGGAATCTGCCTTTGAACAAGGCAGATGGTTTGACACGACCCTTGGAGAATCTGAACCATCGAGCTCCTGATGCTGATGGCCGATTCTAACATACGACAGCCCTCCTGGGAAACCGTCTCCTTCCTCTGTTCCTTAAGAACAGCCCTTTTTCTGAAGGCTGCCCCGCTCGTCTCCTGGAACAAGCGAGACGATAGCGCGTGTCGATGCCTCTCATCCTTTTAAACCTCTGGGGTTCGACGTTATTCGTGCCGGCTGTGTTGTGCAAGGTCCTCGTTTCAGACATGCCTGTGGTACTTCACCAGGACTTCCCTGAAAAACTGCCTAGTTTACCAAGGCGGGCGAAAGGCCTTTCCAGACTTCAGCACGACTCGAACATCTGGGTCCCAGAACAAATGCTGTATAGTTTTCCCTATTAAAGGCTGGAAGAGAGCGTGGCCTCCCTTGTGGGCAAGTTCCCGGCCAGTCTCCTGGGCCGCAAGTTTAGAGCACTTACTTCGCCAGCTTCTTCACCAAACATTTGACACCAAAAAACATCGTCCTTGCTGCTTCTCCACGCCTGGATAAGTCATGAGAACAACTAAAACCTTCTCAGTATCATTGACCTCGCAAACGCAGAAATCATCAGCAGGCGTGAAAGCTCTGTTAACGGGCCCCCACCTTGGTGCCCACCCGCTGTGAGCCAGGAACGTGTGATTTACGGCTGAGTAAGGCATGGCCTCTGACCTTCAGACAAGTCAACAGTGAGCCACGCACACAGAACTGTCCCCCAAGGCAGAATAAAATGAGCGTCAAAGTGCCTGTTCCTGAATGGAGGGAGAAAGCACAGAGGACGGACAGCCATGGAAGAGAAAGCCTCACACAATAGGTGACTCTGAACCAGACTTTACAGGATGGGAAGTGTGTCCCGTGCAAAGGGATGAAAAAGTTGACTGCAGAATAGGTTTAATGAAGTTTACGTTAAATAAAACATGGGTGAAAGCCTTCCGCCTCCAGAACTCTTTGAAGTCTGTTCAAGTTGATGGGCCTGGAGTCCTCACCAATCTGTCTGTTTACCTGGAAGCATTTAACTCCGTGAATATAAATATAAACGCCAGTGAAATGGGCCCCGGATGAACGCCAGTTTACCCCCCGGTGGGGGGGGGGGGAGGGGGGTTTCAAGCAGAAGCTGCTTTTTAAAGCTTCTTCCTGAGCTTCCGAAGGCAACATCCCGGACCTGATGAAGCAGAATTTGGGGGATTGGGGCCACAGCACGTCAAAAGTCTGTTCCTGCTTTGTCCCTGGTCTTCCATAAGCTCAAAAAGGAATCTCACCCTCCTCGAAATTACACATCCTTTTGCTTGCCACGTAAGGCACAAATAGAGGTGTGGGGAGATATGTTAAGAAGGTCACGGCTTTTGGGGTCTTTATCCAGCCTCTCACGTAATGGGCAGGAACCAGTTGTAGGTTAACTTGCAAGGATTCAGCTGACTCCCAGTCACCGAATTCTTACAAAACCTGTGTTTTAACACCCCTGCTGGGGTTGACAAAGACAGCCTCCTGTCAAGAGAGATCAGTTTCTGTAGCACAAACAGGGCCACTCCAGTGTCATTGTGGGTTGCACAGGGTTACGGGGACCCCCTTCCCGTTGTTGACATTGTCGACTTGCGTACTTATTATGACAGTTTTCTGGCAGATTCAAGTAAGAATGTTGCAAGGAAGGGGTGCCTTCCCGGTTTGCACAGTGGCACCGTACGGGCCAGCCAGGGCCCCGGAAATAGAAAGCAGTGTTTTCTGTATAGCCCATCTCCTTTTTCCGTGGATCCCGCAACAGATTGGCTGATCTCAGACGCCTCCCCGCCCCTCCCGCCAGCGTCACAATGTAATGCCACATCTCTGTTTTCTTTCCCATCATGGGGAAGCAGAATTGCATAAGAAGTCCAGAATTGGTGAAATTATGGTCCTCATCACTTTTCTCCTGGGCCTATAGTTGGTGCCCATAATCTGGCAAATGTTTCAGTTCAGTTGCATGAATGGTCATTGACGATCTCATATGAGGTGTGCCTCAAAAATCTGAGAGACGCAGGAATTGATACTCACTTGAATTTCTGCCCTAGAAGTGCGTATGCGAATGATCATGGAATGCATACAGTCCCTGCAGTATTGTGGACTGATGGTAAGCCCACCCAAAAAACAAACAAACCAACAAAGGAAAAGAAAAAAACTAAGAATAAGTCAGCTTCCATTAAGAAAACCCCTTGAAAATCCATCGACCTTCACTTAAAATTGAACCGAGCGCTGTCATCGATTTTGCCTGCCTTTAAGACATCTTTGTATAAAAGCAAGCGTGGCTGTGTCTATCCCGTTAAAAGCGCCCTTAGAAGAGAGAGGTGTTGCCTCTTGGAAGCAGCCCAGTCTTCCCAGGGGCTGCACCCCTACACTCAAGTCTCCCGTTACACTGTGTTTCCAGGCTCTGTCTTCCCTGCATCTGGCTCTTGGTTCGATTCTGACGCTTCTCTATGGCCGGCTCCTGGTATCTCTCAGAACCTTAGCCTCCCCTCCTCAACCCCTTCCTTTGATCACCAAGTAAATCCAGTATTCTTTAAGTACCTCCCACCGCACCTCTTCCTCACCACCCACACCATTAGCCTAGCCATGTGCAGCTCAGTGAGGGCCGCTCCTAATTAGAAATGTGCACAGAAGTCAGGAGCGAGTGAGGCCGGAGACGGTGGGGACTAAGACACGCAAAACATTCCAGCTCAATCGCAGGGCTTGGGGCCCGGCCTGGCCTTTTTTTGAAAGAGTCACGTGTGCCCCTCCTACCCCCACAGCCTGAACGGTGGCACAGGGCTTCTAACAGAACTCCCCGGAGGTGCCTACATTCTGCTTGCTACCTCTGAAAGCTCGGAATCCTCATCAGTGCCTTTTTGCCTTTGCCGCTAATCCCCCTCCTAACCCAGCCCTGCCGGTTCTTTTTGTCCTTGCTCCCTCGCCCCTGGTCTTCCGCTTCTCTGACACCCTCCTGATCCAGCTGGGCATCACCTCGTCCTTGACGCTCTGCAAAAACCTCTGTAAATATCCTTCCCGCCCTGCGTTTCCCCCTCGAGTGCATGCTGTATTAGGATGTGACCAAATAACACCTTGTAAAACAAAATTTCCTGACGTTTCCCCACCCAGCCCCTCTTTGCCCATGACGTCAAGTGCAAACTCCGGCCATTTCCAGACTCGCCATCACTGGGTTTCTCTCTCCTTGCAACTATATATCTGAGTGCTCCCTCCCACCAGGTGACCAGCCCAGTGCTGGCGCTGTTTCTCACGCATCCCGTCCTCCTTGTGGACCGTGAGTTACGCTGTGTTCCCAGGTCTGCGATGCTCTGCTCCTTCTCTCTGAACGAATCCAGCTCTTCACGGTCTAGCCACCTCGCATGACCTTTACCGCGAGATTTTCTCCAGGTCCCAGCCTGCACTGATTTCTGTTTTCCCTGCATTCCTAGAGCACACGTTACCAAGGATTAACCCTTCACTTTGCTACTCATGGCTTATGTGGAAGATGACAGGGTCATTTGTTTCCCAAACCATGACACTTTGGAGAGTGAAAATGGTCCTCTTAACCATTTCACCGGGAAAACAGGCATTTTGAACCTTCCTGAACAAATCAGGATACGCGGTCATCCTATTTATGTTTGGGCATCTTGTCTCCTCAACAAGACCGTAAGCCCCCGTGGGGCAGAGACCATGTTCTGTATTTACTCTGCATATGCCTTGTCACATGAAACAGTGCCACTCACATAATTAATGATGAATGAATATAGGAAGAAAGGAAAGAGAGACAGAAGGAATGAGGCGGTCAATTTCTCTTCACTGAAAAACGTGGCTTCTTAAAAATGTAAATACAACTCCACTACATCGGATGGACACAGGGCACGAATGATGGAATAACGACACAGCTTCTCCATGACGACTCGGAGGAGGGCAGCTGAAATCAAAGAAGGCAGAATATAAGTCTGAAGGTGCGAAGAAACACCAACAGACAAATCGAGTGGTACCCAGCAGTCGGCCAGATTGCATCAAGGTGATCCCGGATATTAAACCCAGTTTGGACAGGGGAGGCTCTGAAAACTCTTGATTGTTGCTGAATGTCCTAGAGCAGCCTCCACGGTAGGTAATGTGGAGAGACTAGTGGGTCAGGCTTCCATTCACACCGGAGAGTAATTCTCTTCCAAACGTTAAGTATAATAATGGTATTACGGGACCATGATTTGAATAAACCCAATAATGGAAGCCATAAGCAGGCCTGGTAAGCCATTTCCTGCTTTGGCCATCTCAGGACTTCTTGATACCTAAGGATGCTTATCCATCCATGTGGTTTTTTGGCCCTCAGCATCATGGCACCGTGGCGCCTCAAGGACAGTATCAGAGAGAACTCTGAGAACTTTTATTTCGACAGTCTCAAAATATGAGCTCCCAACTCTCCTATAACTGACCTCAATGAGGAGGGAGTTGTCACCATTAAAACACAACAGAGAACAAAAGCCTTGCTCTGAGGCATCGGGCCAGTCCTGACACCCAGTGTCGTCACCCTGAGGTCACACCGCCACACGACAGCCACGGGGGGGAGGGGCAGGGATGGTGGCAAGTGGGTTGATCTGGTGACCGAATCCTCATAGGCGAGACCCTGTCGCTGCCACTGCCCTCCTAGCTCCTTGCTCTTGTCTTCATACCTCGGCCGTCCCTGAGTGGTAGTGAGGGACAGAATGATACCTGAACTTCTGGAACGTGCCCTAACGGACTCTAGGACTGTGAGTACAGCTTCCAGCCTTACTGCTCAGGGCGTGAACTCTGGACTTCACGGAGTGACTTTGAAAGTTCCTACTGCAGGGAACCCAAGCTTTAAAAACGGAGAGGCGAACTCCGTACTTTCTCCTCATCGTGTCTGTGCAGAGCGGACAGACACAGAAGCGCTGTGAGCGGCCGAGCTCAGGCAGAGGGAGCACTGGTGTCCGTGTGGCCCTTCTGCCACTTGCCTGACTCTTTGAACGGATGATCCTCTCGGCTCTGATCTGTAAAATAAGTGACTTCTATATTTCCAAGATGCCTTCCAAGTAGCATTTCTATAAATCTGTGATTCTGAAACATTCTTCTTTGCCCAGAAAAGGGAGTAAATAGTAAAACACCATGACATCAGAACTTGTTATTATCCAGACCTTAATATCTCGCAGATATAATTTATTCCGTTGAAATATAGCAAACATGTTAAACAAACATGTGTTGTAGCAGCAAGCCAGGGGAAAGTGTTAATCATATTTCCCACCAAGCCGTATTATAAATGAGCCCTGCTGAGGGCTCTCTTAAGTCGAAGTAAATTTAAAATTAACTTTGTTTAATTTGAGAAACCGCTAAAGGCACTTTCTTGTAGACAGAGATGCCATTGTAGCAAAAGGAAGACAAGAGTATTGTTCTTTTCCGCCAGACTGCCGTGGCCTCAAATCTTTGAGAACCGCTGTGATTAAACAAGATTGCTCAGACCTCAAAGTCCCACCAGTTGGGGGGTACTGAAAAGGAGCCTCGTGGGTGTAGATTTACTCCTGATTCTGCCGTGAAGGTCTTGAAACATGACCTCTCGGGGAAAAAAAAAAAAAAAAGGTGGGGATTGGCTAATTTTTAAAGTCTCTCCCAGTTCAGAAATTCAGAAATTCCATGCTTCCATCATGTTAGTCCAGATTCTCAGAAGCAAACCTAGAGAATTAAATAAATATAACTGGGAATCAATTTTCTGGATAGCTAGGGCCCTTTCCATTACAACAACCAATCGAAAATCACGGCCCCGCACAGGGATCGGCACTAGGGGACCAACAATTTGACGGTCAGCATGGTCAGGTTTCGCTCTCCTCGACCAGCTGACTGCCCTACAGTCTCTGGCATAGATAATTCAGTAGGATATTCTCATTTCATCAATAAACACGTTATTGTTGGCCTCACTGTACTTTATTCACGTGTGAGTTAAAGATTTCGTTTTTAGGCACTTTAGTTGACGGACTGTGCTAAATCTCATTGTTAAATGAAATCCGAAATGAACTTCGAGGGCTCAGGGTCATCTCAAGACCTGTGGCTGTTTACCGAAGGAATTCTTGACTTCTTTCAAGTTAAGTCACAGACCAGAGCAAAATGATTCTCAGGTTTATTCTGTCACCAACTGCTGCCTGACCTGTGCCGGCCACGCACGAGACAGCCGTGATCTCTGCCCCTGCCGAGCATGGCGTCTTGGTAATCGCTAAACGTTGTTATTTTGAAAACCACGGGTTAACGAACTCGGGGCGGGGGGGGAGGGGACTTGCCTGGGAAGGTCACATCTCAGCCGAGACCTGGGGGGTGATGGACTGACGCTTTTAGGCAGGCAAGTCGAAGCCTTCTCCAGGCTGACCGTGAGGGAGAGCGGATGGAAGCAGTGGATTGAGATCCGGTCAGGATTGATGTCACGGCATTGTCCTAGGAGAAACTTTCTGATTCCTTCATAGGCTGGCATTTGTCCCCGTTAGCAGAAGTGGGAATAATAGTATTCCTCTTTATCGTGAATGTGTTGAAGACATTTTCCAAGATTCATTTTCTCTCCACCTTCCCACCGAGATTAAAAACAGATGTTATATTTAGTTCGTACCCACCTTCTTTATTTTTTTTAAAAATCAAAACGTTCTGCCTTCTATATCCTGTCTTCCTCCCACTCCAAGTAACCTGAAGTTGGTGCGAATCTCTCCCATTTATGTTTTTCTACGTTATTGCCTAGGTGTGTGTCCGGAAATCCCATTGACTATGGTCTTACGAATTTATGAACCTACATACACAGCCTCATACTGTACTTTTGCAA
Source organism: Lynx canadensis (assembly GCF_007474595.2). Taxonomy (NCBI): domain Eukaryota; kingdom Metazoa; phylum Chordata; class Mammalia; order Carnivora; family Felidae; genus Lynx; species Lynx canadensis. Next base: position 12,486,904 of record NC_044309.1, on the reverse strand, counting down.
ATTTGTGTCTTTTTTTCCCCAAGATTTATCCATCTCGGTATATTATAAATCTCATTTTTTCATCTTAACTGCGAAACCATACAAAGAAAGCAATTTTTTTCTCCAGTTTTCTACTAAGGGACAGTTAGGGTCGTTCTTGTGCACAGTTGCCAATGGCAACAGTCACCTTTGTGTTTCCTGTGGCTCATGTAGGAGTTTCTCCATGGGACACGCAGGGAGCGGAATGGAGTCACAGCGTATGAGCAACTTCAGCCTCATTAAGCGTTGTCAGATGGCTCTCTGACGTGACATATCATTTATATATCCACCAGCAACGTAAAAGAGATGCTATTTTTCCTCATTCTTGCCCACACGTGGTGTTAACAAACTTGAATTTGTCCCAGTCTCAAATGGCGCCTCAGTGGTGGATTCCCTGATTATTAATAAGGTTGACCATCATTTCATATTTACTACCATTTGGTTATTTGCCTCTGCGAATGTCCGTCCTTTGCCTGTTTTTTCCATTAGGCTGTTGTATTCTTATTGACTTCTATGAATTCTTTTGTCGGTTGCCTGTGTTACAGATGTTTGTTTTCTCTTACTTTCTAGCCTGTGAAAACTTTGCGTGTGACCTCTTCAGTCACACCAAAGTTTCGATTTAACAGCCAGATGGACTGCTTTGTGCTTTGTGGTTTCTTCTGTGCCCGTTTTAAGAAACTCTCCCGACCATAATAGAATGGTGTTCTCTGCTTCTTTGTCCCAGCCCAAGTTTTATCTTTTATATTCAGATCTTTTTCATCCACTTGGAATTTACTTTTGCCTGAAACGTGAGGGAAGGATTTAATTTGCTTTCCTCCCTGGGCAGTCAGTCATTTTAACCTCATCCTCTTTGTTCACACGAATTGTCAACCCCTCTCAGTCGTACACCGAGCTCACGCTTTACCTGTTTGCACTTGGTCTTTTGTCTGCCTCTGAGCCTGCGCTACCCAGCTTTCATTCGTCTAGCACTGCGTGAGCTCTTAGTATCTTACAGCTCCTGTCCTCCCTCCCTGTGTCCCCTCCCGCCCTTCCCCTCTGCTTCCGGTGGGTGTTTGGAGCTCTTCCTCCTCGGCTAGAGCCTGTAGCAATTCTTTGAATGAGGGTCTCTGTGGTGTATCATTTCAGTTTCTGTTCTGGATGTTTCTTTGTGGCACCCTCAGTATCGAAGGACGTGGAGTCTAGGGGGATAATCTGTTCTGGACTGAGGGTTGTTTCTGCAGGGCAACTTGAAAACCTGCCACCGTCTTCCAGATTTTGTTGCTGTTGTGGGTCTGCTCCGAGTCCGTTGTTCTTTTATAGATAAACCGTCCTATCTGTCTGGCTGCTTTCAAGACCTCTTTGCTTTCCGTATTCTCTGTTTTCTTTCTAGCTGTATATTTTTACTAATTTGCTGGGTTGTCTAATTTGTCATCGTAAGAGCAGGGTTCGGTGGTCATTCACGTGTAATCGACGGTGGGCTAAGAATCAGGCTCTACTCCAGGGGGTAAAAAATGATCTCTTCGGGAAGGCTCTTTTGGTCTCAAAACACAGTGTTACTATCGCTGCCTTAGGAAGAAGCTGTTTTGTGAGCCTGCAGGATAGAAACAGCCTGCCTGCACGCTGCTTGCCTTCCTCCCAGGTGACACTCATTCTCTCTGGCTCCTTTCTCTCTGCAGTCGGCTTCGTCCTCCTCCTTACCGGCGTCCTCTGCCCGGTTTCTGTCGCCTCCCCCCTGCCACAATTCCGGTTTGCAAGGTGTGTCGGGGCCACTCAACACCAGGAGTCTCGGCTTTGCCTACTATTGCTAAAGCCCTCATCCTCTCATTGTTTGCTGTTCTGAGGAGCTCAGCCTTTTGTGCAGTCTGCAACTTAGCCTTAGGTCAGGTGCCCATCGCTGCTGTGGTCAGGCTGTGCTGCGGAGGGCACAGGTACGAGACATCCCTGCCCAGTTTGGCAGCGGGGGCTGGGGTGGGCCGTTTCTCACAGGCATCCTTGAGCTTGGCCAGCCCCACACCATCCAGCTGCCTTTGGTTCAACTCAGACCTTCTGCATAGTTTTTCATTCCAACATCTTGATTCCAAGAAGTGAGAGTACTGGGTTGTGACATCAAATGCTTCAGATACTGGAAAGACAACCCCTCCCCCCTTTACACATTAATTAGCTGCATCATAGCTTATCCATCAGGCCCTTGTAGGTCTGGTTATCGTGAGCTGGTTTCTTGGGCGTGAACCCCTGGGTGGTCTGGTCAAATCAGAGTTTGTACCTGCACGGCGGAGAGCCAGTCCCTAGGCCAGGAACACCTGCCCCAAGATACGGAGCATCGGCCCACCCCACACCATCAGCCAGCCCTTCTTCTAGCTCTTTCCCTTTCCCTCCTAGTACCTGAACTTCTACACTTCTTGTGACTTCAATAAATCACAATGGGTTTGGAACGGGTAACAAGCCCATGACTTGTGGATTTCAGCTGTCCCCATGAATTTGGTAAATGAAGCACCATAATATCATCAAAGGAAAGATACTCTATTAGAGTCCTAGTGGGCCAGAGTCATCAGTCTCCAAGCCAAAAACACCTGTAGACCCATCCTACCCAAGGCCCAGTCTCCTTCTCCCTTCCTTGCTTCAGGCCAGCCGGCCCCTTTGGTCTAGAAGGGAGGTGATCTCACAACCCACCTGGCCCTCTGCCCTGCTGTCCACTGTGCTTCTGTTTTGGGCAAATGAAAGCAAGACCAGCGTTCAGAGCATTCGCAGGGAAGCCTGAACTTAGCTATTGATTTGCTTATATTTAGAATTCAGTCGTTACTCTCTTACAAGATCTGTGTGCTCATATATAACTTTAAAGTAAAAATTAAATAATTTAGGGTGCCTGGGTGGCTCAGTCGGTTAAGCATCCAACTTCTGCTCAGGCCATGATCTCACGGGTCGTGGGTTCGAGCCCCACATCAGGCTCTGTGCCGACAACCCAGAGCCTGGAGCCTGCTTCGAGTTCTGTGTCTCCCCCTCTCTCTCTGCCTCTCCCCTGCTCATGCTCTGTATGTGTCTCTCTCTCTCTCAAAAATGAATAAACATTAAAAAAATTAAAAAAAAAAAAGGAAAGAGGGGCGCCTGGGTGGCGCAGTCGGTTAAGCGTCCGACTTCAGCCAGGTCACGATCTCGCGGTCCGTGAGTTCGAGCCCTGCGTCGGGCTCTGGGCTGATGGCTCAGAGCCTGGAGCCTGTTTCCGATTCTGTGTCTCCCTCTCTCTCTGCCCCTCCCCCGTTCATGCTCTGTCTCTCTCTGTCCCAAAAATAAATAAACGTTGAAAAAAAAAATTTTAAAAAAAAATAAAAAAAAATAAAATAAAATAAAAAAAAAAAAAAGGAAAGAGCAAAAACAAAATTTTAATTTATGCACAAAACAATCCCTATGAGCCGTGCGGTCTGGGGCCGGTTTTTTAACCTGCCTGTACCTTGATTGTGTCTATAATGCAGGATTGAAAATACCTGCACCATCAGGTTACAGCAAACATTAAATGAGATAGATGTGTAAAGTGCTTAGCTCGTGGGAAGCTTCACAGAATAAAGAGTAAAGGAAAGAGGAATGTGCCGGAAGGTGCCGGTGGCCTTCCAGCGGCTCCCAGGTGAGCAGGGGGAATGTGCACAGCCTGCAGGGAAAGCTAGTCTCCTCCGCCTGAGGGCTGGTCCGAGCGCTCCCACTCCTCGGCCCAGCCCCAGGACCCTCCTGCAGGGAGCTCTCGTTCTCACCCTTGTCCCCGGCCCCTCTCACGCTCTGGGAGATTGGCGGCGCCCGCGAGGCCCCGGCCTTCAGTTTTGCTTGACGTCCACCTTGATTTCCACTCGTCCGTTTGACCGTAACTTAGAACTGCGTCATCAGAGCAGAGGTTGGGCTCTCACTGCCGGCCAGGTGTAGCCTAGGTAGGAGGCTCCATAGCGACATTAAAACTCTGTAGGTCCCCTCTTGCTTCTCAAAGTGTGCGATCCAGTGACTTCCTTCAAAAAGCCACACCATATTCTGTTTCTCCCGGCAAAGGGAGCCAGAAGAATCCAAATTAAGGGTCCTCTAGGAACCATTGTGTGAACAGATAGCTGTTTGGGGAACGCGGCCAATCCCCTCTGTTCTCAGCATGTCACATTCAGACACACTATATACCGCCTGTTCATTGATGATTACATTAAATGCCGCGTTCCCAGGGAAGGATCTGCTCAGCCACCACTAGCTTATTCATTATTTATATACAATTAAAGGGCACGCTTCGAATGAACACGAGCGTATGAGAAAAGCCATTCTTCATGTACACATCAGATTGAACATTTGTCATTTCCCTAGTGACTTAACGTACTCTCTGTACCTTGGGACCTCAAATTATATTAAGCACCGGAGATGCTTTAACTCTTTTATTTAGTTTAATTGTTGGCCTTAGTCCGCTTGTTGGGATTATTTGGACTTGTTTAAAATTAGCCCTTGCTTCTCCTTAATATATTAGAATGGAAGAAGAGGGAAATTTCTTTTTAGTACCTATTGCATTCTAAGGATGAATGCAAATTGTTCTATGATTCTTAATGACCCACTATTAACATAGTAGGAAACCCAGTGCATTAATGCAATGCCTCTTTTCACATCATTACTCCTAATGGAACTGTTACCAGGATAATAGCTTGACCTTTCGCTACAGATTCAGACAGCAAAATATATTCTGCTTACTCGATACCTCTATTCACATAGCATATTGAGCATTTTCGGATCAATACAATGACAATCTTTTTGGCCTTGTTCTAAGGTCTCATCTGCACAAGTTACACAGTATAGGATTGTGTCTTCGGTAGACAGATTCAAGTTAAAAGTCTCTTTTAAGTTTGAATGTAATCCATAAAACAGAATGTCAGTAATACTCACAGTGGAAATATTTGTTTATATAGGTATTTTTCGAGAAGCCTAGTGCTGTGCCTTCAAAGGTCTTAGACACAGACCCGGGAGACAGAGATCTCTCTGGCTTCTTTTTATTGTACCCAGATAAATTTTGATTTTTTAATGTTTAATTATTTTTGAGAGAGAGAGACAGACAGACAGACAGAGCTCTAGTGGGGGAGGGACAGAGAAAGAGGGACACACAGAATCCGAAGCAGGCTCCGGGCTCTGAGCTATCAGCACAGAGCCCAACATGGGGCTTGAACCCATGAACCGCGAGATCACAACCTGAGCCAAAGTCGGACACCTAACCGACTGAGCCACCCAGGCACCCCTGTACCTGGATAAATTTTAACTGAAAAAAGAAAAAAAAAATAGCCAGAAATTGTTGCCATTTTAGTGGGTGACGGTATTTGGGCCCAAGATTAGATTGGAAAGATCTGCTGAGAAGCCCCTCACGGAATGGGAGAAAACATTCCAGAGCCTTCCCTTTGGTTCTCCTAAACTTGGTTGTTGACATTGACATATGTGGTTGCTGGGAGTCATTCTGCATAATCCACATCAACTTTGCAATTTGGAACCACTACTTTCTAGTGTGTGCTAATTTGGAGCCATGGATCTCGCAATCTAAGAAAAGAGGGGTTACTATGGAAATGAATTATACAAATAATATTACCGGGAGGGAGATGTTTACCTGGTAAGATGATATGTAAGACCATTTTTGTGGTACACATTTTCATATAAACTAATAGCATGCTAAATGCAATTAATTATTCTCTTCTGTTTGTTAAAATAGGACTTCGAGAACCTTTTGGCAACTCTCTGGTTAGGAAATGTTACTGTGGGCATCTGGATGTGATACGACCTTGTTTCTTTAACTGTATTCTATGAATTTAAAACTTCCTACTAATGCAGATAGGCGTTTCTTCCCCAATTAGTCTAAATTCATGAGCTCTTGTAATCGCTGCCATTAGAAACCAAACTGGAAAATATGCTTGTTCATCAAATATTTATTGACTTCTTGCTCAGTACGGGACACTGTGGTCAGTGCTCTGAGGGAGACCAGATTAATGAAGACCTTTGAAGTGGTCTACAGTCTGGCAGAGGAGATTCAAGATCACACCTACCTCGGGGATATCGCGTCCCCTGCATCCCTCCCGAGGGGAGACCGCCTGCTCGCCCATGTTCACATGCCATGTACTGGGGAGCCTGGGGGATACTCCCCCCGACCCCTGACCCTTAGTTCTACTTCCCAGTCATCACCCTTCCTCCGCACAGCTGGGGCTGGGGTGGACCCTGTCCATCAAGGCTCTTATCACAGCTACGCGACTTCCTCTCGCTCTCAAGTCCTGCTGGCACCTTGAGTGGCTTCACTGTGCCCATGAACGATCCGCCTGGCCTTCCAGCCACATCATGCCCGGCCCTCGTCCACGGTGACCACACCTCAGCGCTCTCCTACAGAGCTCCGCTGCTGATGCTTTCTACCCCAGCCTGACACTCTCAACTGCCCTTACTCTGTCACCTCCTTGCCAACCCCACTGCTAGGCCATTCCCCGATCCCCAGAGATTTCTCCAAGTGTGTGAGCCTCTTTCCGGCTTTACTTCCTTCCCAGATTCGTGTAGGGAGGCAGGGAGCGAAGAAAGCAGAGGCAATTAATTGCAGCCGACCTCTTCCAGTGCTTTGTATCCTTGTCCTTCTGCCAGAACTGTCCAGCAGAGTCCTACCCTGGGCCGGTCCTGCCATCCGGTGGTACCACACCCAGCTCGGAGCTGCGAGGTGCCACGGGATCGTGGCCCGCTCTTGTGCTTGGCGTCCTGACATCCTCAGTCGGCTGCCTTCCTATTCTTCTTCTTATCAGAGGCAATTCCAGACCTTCCCCACGCTCTCCGTACCCCTCACTGTGGAGCCACTGAGTCTCGGGAGTGATTGGCCCAGCCTGTGCCACTTCTAAATCTACCCCATTCCCCATCCCGTCCGGGCTCAGAGGGGGCATCTTCTTCCTGTTCAAGGACAGCCTCCACTTCTGGGCCCCACCACCTCAGCCGTGGTTCCCGTGACTGCCTCCTGCCTTCCCCAGAATCCTGGCTTCCCTCAGCCTGTAAACCAGGCCCGTGTCTCCCCAGCCTGCAGCCCTCCCCCAGCTTCCCCTCCAACCCCTCATCTCTTCCTTCCCCCACGGAACCCGGGTTTTTCTGGAATGCCATCTGTGGCCACCCTGCCGCTCCCTCGAGGGCCTCCCGTGACACTGCGAGAACCGCCCTGCCCGACCCTCTCTTGCACTTCAGACGGTTGTCTGTTGTCCTCTTTAGCACCACTCGCCCTTCTTTACGAGACCTCACTTCCGGTTCCCCCGACTTGGCCCTCAGAAGCCAAGCTTGTGCGTTCATCTCCTTTCAGCTGGGGTTCCCTCTGGCCCTGTACTCGGCCCACCCAGTGCTGTTCTGTCGCTGTGTTCTCGCTAGCTGACGTTCTTGTTGCCTCAATCACCACATAGAAATATGTGCCTCCCGGGGCGCCTGGGTGGCTCAGTCAGCTGAGTGTCCGACTTCAGCTCAGGTCATGATCTCATGGTCTGTGGGTTCAAGCCCCATGTCGGGCTCTGTGCTGACAGCTCGGAGCCTGGAGCCTGCTTCGGATTCTGTGTCTCCCTCTCTCTCTGCCCCTCCCCAGCTCATGCTCTGTCTCTGCCTCAGTCTCAAAATGAATAAAAAAATTAAAAAAGAAAAAGAATCATGTGCCTCCCAGGCCCGTATCTTCTGCCTGGACCCCTTCCCTGAATCCTGTCCCCGCCCCCATGGGTGCTCCACCAACACCCCAAATCAGCATGGCCCAAACCAAACCCAGTCCAGCCTGCCTTGCCCCTCAGACATTCCCTTGCTCCCATATTTACCAGGTCATAGGATTCCCCAGAAATGCCAGTTCTAGATACCATTCCAGTCACCTGCCGCCTTCACTCTCGCTGCCCTTACACAGAGGACAGCAGTGGCTTCCTGCAGGGAGCCCATGCCTGCTTCCACTCCCAGACCTAGACCCTCCACTGCCCCTCTTCACCACGTCCTCCATGACTGGATGGGCTACCCTTGTGTATGGGCTTCTTCCTCTTTCAAATGATTTCCTGATGCTAAGTTCCTAGGAGCAAGATTCTCAGGTATCAAGCCCCTCGTTCTGTATTGACCACCTCATTTCCCAGAAGGGTTCTGCCATTTATGCCAACGGCAATGTTTGAATGTGCCGGGTCCCCACCATTTTAGCAGTGTTATTAGCCTAACATTCATTGTGTTTCTAATTTAGTAGAGACAAAATGTGTTTTGCAGTTCTTTGGTTTATATGTTTTCTGAACATCTTTCCTAGATACACTTTGTTCATCTGTAGAGACTTTTGAAGTTGCTCTTTTATTTGAACAAACTCTTTTGGGGCGGGGGGTAGATATTGAACCTTTTTGGTCGTATTTAGCACAACGAGCTTTTCTCGTTCCAAGGAAATGTTTCTTTTTCATTCAATAGAAATGTTACAGTTTTGGGGCACCTGGGTGGCTCAGTCAGTTGAGCATCTGACTTGGGCTCAGGCCATGATCTCATAGTTCATGAGTTTGAGCCCCGCGTCGGGCTCTGTGCTGACAGCTCAGAGCCTGGAGCCTGCCTCGGATTTTATGTCTCCCTCTCTCTGCCCCTCCCCTGCTTGCTCTCTCTCTCTCTCTCTCTCTCAAAAATAAATAAACTTAAAAAAAATTAGCTTTATATAATTGAATCTGTCAACATTTTCCTTGGTCATTTCTTTTTTAAAAAGAAACCTTTAAAGCTTTAAAACCACCAGTACTTTAAATACCAAGAAGGCAATGTGAGTGTAGGTCTTGTCCTTACAGAGAGCAGGTAGCAAAGATGGGGTGTGAAGGCGCTCGGGGGTAGAGGGAGTCAGAAAGGTCCACAGCAGCTCTGAGATGGGCAGCCATACATGGTGTAGCTTTCATAAAGCCATTGTCCTGTCTCCCTCTCGTCCTGTCACACGATTCTCTCCATAGTTCCCCCTGTGCTTACCAGGTAGCTCTCCTAGGTGCTGGCACAGCACGCAAGAGGCTGACTCAAAGTACAAATGGGGACTTTCATTAAGACACACTGCACAGGGGCATCTGGGTGGCTCAGTCGGTTAAACTCCCGACTCCTGGTTTGGGCTCAGGTCATGATCTCACTGTGAGTTCAAGCCCCGTGCCGGGCTCTGCACCTGCTTGGGATTCTCCCTCCCTCTCTCTCTCTGTCTCAAAATAAATAAACTTAAGACACAACTGCATTATTATTGAGTACTGATTTAGTAGGAATCACCACGAGAACACCATCTTTCTGTGTAATCTTGCATGAGATTAGATTTAACAACAGTAATAATACATTTGCTGAATTTTTTCATGGGGCCAGTGGACCCATAGGAAGCGTTTTCTTCTCTGCCCATAAGACACATACACGCAGGTGGAAAGAGCAGTACCATAGAACTGCTTCTATTTTATAGCCGGTTTCGTTCCGAAGCACAGTTCACTGTATATGAGCAGGGCCCCTGCCAACCTCCGTCTTTACCAAAGGAATGTAATGTGGGGATTGAAGCCACGCACTACGGAACTGACGTCTTCTAGAAATACGCCCTTTTTTTTTTTTTTTTTATTCTTGGGACATATTCCCATTTCAGATCTGCATGTTTTTTTATTTGCTGAAGTATTTAACACTATTTCACATTTTCTTTCAGTCTTCACAGAAAAATACTGTACCGCTAATCATGTGGATAAACTTCCTGGCCCGAGAGACTGGGTACAGATTCTACAGGATCAAATTAAACTGGCCAGAAGAAGGTTAAAAAGAGGCTCAGGTATGAATAAGCCGTGAGAAAATAATTGCCAAAGCCCTCAATTGAAATCTTGGACGTTGTAAAATACGATTCTTTGCTCCATGGTATTTTCACTGTCTTTTTGTCTTTTGAAGGAAAAGCTCTACCTAATGTGCTGTGGTTTCTATTTTAAAGTCTTAGGCAAATGAATTTGGAAATTCACCTGAAGATTAAATAGTAAAAATTCTGTCAGACCATTTAATTTTAACAGTATAAACGAAGAAGATGGCTAATCTTATGTTGTGGCTTTATGTGTCTTATCTGTGAAGCTGGGTCTCTCTTGTGTGACTTCCTTCTGTTTGCTATTGACTTTTGTTTGTTTGGATTTGCATGACTTTCATAAAAAATACCAGTTGCTTAAGGTAACAAAAATAACAATAACCCTCCTATCAGAAACACCACATGAAACAGATTAAGTCAAGTGTGTATTTTTCAAATCTGGCTTTGGGGATTCTGAGATTATTTTAGTTGAATTATGACTATTTGGATTTGGTCATTTGAGGCCTCAAATGACAGCCAATGTACCAGTGAAGAATCCCCTCGAGGCCAGTTTTTTGCCATCATGTAAGAATAATCATCTCTAGGAGGCCACAAACCTCTAGATACTATTTTTAAAATAAGCAATCAGGGGCACCTGGGTGGCTCAGTCCGTTAAGCGTCTGACTCTTGATTTCGGCTCAGGTCATTATCACAGTTCGTGAGTTCGAGTGTGGAGTGGGCTTGAGATTCTCTCTCTGCCTCTCTCTGCACTCCCCCCCTCCCCTGTCTGAAAATACTTCTCTCGGAATAAAAAATAAATACAGCAAACAATTCTGATCAAACCTCAGGACACCCGGCCTGCTAAGAGCCTCCGTGTTTCTATAGCTGGAGAACGCCCAGTTTCGGAGACGGGCTCCAGACAGGGACTGTCATACATCTGGCTGGTACAGAGGCCCGGAGAACAGCAGCACAGATGCGTGGGCCTGTGTCTCTACCAGATCCTTTATGTGAACTCACAATGTACTAGAGCAGTGAGTGGCCTGAGTCAGCGAGCGCCCTGGGGGAGAGCTCCCGGCACAGGCTGGGAGCACCCTCGAGGCTGCAAGACTTGGCCGTAAGGGACCAAGTGCATCTTCACTGTGAAAAACCTTACAGCTCGCTTCTGTAAAGTAGCCATCAGGACTTCACATATTTAGCTGTAGAGGATTTTTTTTTTTAATTAAAATCTTCTCTTCCTCTTTTTTTTTTTTTTTTTTAACCGTTTGCTTCCTTTTGCACTAATTGAAGCTCTTTATAAAGAGCAGTGGACTACTGCTTCTTGTCATTGGTGGAAACGTATTGGGTAGCCTGTGGGCAGCAAGGTGAAGCGGAGTCCAGAGACCTGGCTCTGCGGTCTCTCTGCTCTTTACCAGCCCCGGACCTCAGGCAAGTCACTCCACCCATCCAGTCCTCTGTGTCTCTCTCATGACGCAGACAGAAAAATAAAGTCTGCTTCACACTTGTCATGAGGTTCCAGATCTGTCATACAGGAATGTCTTCATAAACAAAACGAGCGTGCCCTCTGAAAACGTCTGTATTGGTGCTCGGCGGCACCGGGAGCCTCCTCGTGTCCCAGGTCAGAGGGCCAAGTGCCCCCTCTGTGCCCGGCGGGGGCCCCCCTCTGCTCCTCTTGTCCCAGCATAACTGCTACTGATGCCCTCTTCACCCACAGAGGTTTTGGGGCTTGGGTGATAAATCATCCCCTCACCCTTCCCCCAGCTCTCTCCGTTTCTCTGCCTTCTTTTTTGTAATCTACAAATCATCGCAAATAAATGCAGTGAGGTACACTGGGGAGAACAGGTCTGAATTCCCAGCTCCCGTCTGCCATTTACAAATTCCTGGGACCTTCTCTGAGCCTCAGGCTTTCCATATATATAACAAGGCTAATACCTACCCTCTTGGGTGTTTTCAGTGTCAGAATCAGACAATGTAAGTTTTGCCACTAATATAGAGCTGACGCGGAATGCTCAAAAAGTGTTCATGCCCTCCCCTCCTTCCCTCTGCCGCCCAAAACAAAACAGAACTATTCCTTCAACCCTACCATTTCTTTTTTTAAAATATGTTTTAAATGTTTATTTATTTAAGAGACAGCACGTGTGTGGGAGGGGTAGAGAGAGAGAGGCAGACAGAGAATCCCAGGCAGGCTCCTTGCTGTCAACTCAGGCCCTGATGTGGGGCTCCACCCCACAAACCGTGAGATCATGACCTGAGCCGAAATCAAGGGTCAGTGTCTTAACCAACTGAGCCACCCAGGAGCCCCTATCCCTGCCATTTCTTAAAACCGCCACCGTCTCTTTCTCCGGAAGGTGTTGGTCAAATTTCCTCCCAAAGGGTTTGCATTCCCTGAGTTGGCTTCCCCGACCTGTTTAGAACCCAATGCATTTTGTCCTCTGGCCCCGCACCTCTACAGATGCTCTTCCTACAGTCACCACGGAGATCAGATTCCCCTTCTGTTACACCAACACTCTGTTTGACCTGCATGTTGATTTTGACTCCGTCGGATCTCATCCTTCTTAAAGTCTCTTCCCTTGGGTTCTGGGGTTTCCCTGTCTTTGCCTCTCCTCCTGGTTCTCCTGCACTGCCTTCCGTCTAATCCACGGCCTCCCCCTCCTTCGGTCTAATCCACGGTCTAAACCACGTGGTTCGCTTTCCATTCCTGGTGCTGTTCTCATTCTAAAGCCTCATCCAGGACTTGAACTGTCCCACCATTGCTGACTCACCAGTGTGTAGCTCTAGATGTGGCCATGTCCCAAGACCCTAGACTTCATTCTTTGAGAATTACATCTGTTTCGTGCCCCAACCCTGATTAGACACTTCTAGCTTCCTGTCTTCCCCAAACACAACCCCTTCTACAAACCCCTCCAGCACGGCATGCGGGGTCCTTGACAGGCTAGCCCCACCCTCCTCCCCCACTTCTCTTGCCAGAGGCCTGTGCCTGCCCGCCTCACCAGCGCCTCCTTACTCTGAGAAATGCTGGGCTCTCACACTCATGCTTTCCCTCTGTCCAGAAAACAGCACCTCCTCTTGTCACAGATCTTAAAGGCGACTTCCTCCTGGAGCCTTCATTGGTGGCCGCAGCGCTTTGGTCTTCTGCCAGGGTGACACTCCGGGCTCCTCCAGTGACGAGACCCTCAGGAGCAGAGTCTGCATCGGGGTCGTGTTTCTTTTTTTTTTTTTAATTTTTTCTCAACGTTTATTTATTTTTGGGACAGAGAGAAACAGAGCATGAACGGGCGAGGGGCAGAGAGAGAGGGGGACACAGAATCGGAAACAGGCTCCAGGCTCTGAGCCATCAGCCCAGAGCCCGACGCGGGGCTCGAACTCACAGACCGTGAGATCGTGACCTGGCTGAAGTCGGACGCTTAACCGACTGCGCCACCCAGGCGCCCCTGGGGTCATGTTTCTATCCCAAATGTCTAGAACAGCGTGTGGCACATTGCAGACACACGAGAGTGTTTGTTGAATGAGCCAACGAATCAGTCAATGAAAAAGAAGAGACGATAATCCACAACAAAAAGGTCTTATCGTTTAGCTCAATCTGGTTGCATGAGATCCTGGATAATATTCTACATGTACCTTACCTGACATTCAAGTATTCAAATATTTATTCCACAGGGTGGCAACATCCCCGAGCTCTGTCCCCAGGGACATGGTCCCTAGGACTCCTGGGGATGCCTGTGACCACTTACATGTTGTCCCTTAGTCCTTGGCATCCCTTCCTTCCCCCTTCTCAAGCCCGTTTTCTCATTTCCTTGTGCACACCCCACCTCCTTAGTCCCCTCCCACTTTCCTCTCTTCCCCCTTCTTCTCCCAAAGGTTCAGAGCCGTGTGTCATGGCGGCCTGACCTCACTCAGGGTAGATTAACTGAATAACACGTAGGAAGAGTAACTTCCTGCTAGTGGGTCCCTCCTCCCTTCATATTCCAGGTGTCTGCTGCCTCAGCCTTACTTGCCTTACAAAGGCCCCCTTTTATTATGTAAGCCTCCTTAGACTTCAGTCTCCAGGAAAGGGTGGGGGGGTGAAAGCCTTGTTTTACAGTTGAATGACAGGTGTTACAAAGATAACTGCCCAGTAGATACACAGCAACTAACCCCTTACTGAGCCCTGATGCCATGTTGGGTGCTGTGTTCTCCTCAGTTTTATATCCCAAATCAAATGTCATTTGTTAAGCCTGAATGGTGTCTTTGCTAGTAAGTATTAAGTTGGTCTTGTGTTGCCTAAAATCTGCCTTGGCAATCTTGCCTGTTTGGGTACGGAAGAACTTTGTTTACCTGTTGATTTGCCAGGGGAAATGGTTGAAGCCTAAGATACAAAGACGCTAAATAGGCAGGCCTGAAAGAAATCAAAAATTTGCCATAGTGATGAGACCTGAATTTAATACTCCGTGAGCCCAAAAGAGAGGAAAAGGGCCAAAGTACCCCAAGAACCAGCCACTCGACTTCCTTTGGGTTCTTCCACACACCGGTCCCAGTGATACCGCAAACTTGTAGCCGGAGGTCGGCTCGCATATTCCTGCACCCCTGCCTAGGGTCCACAGAAGCTGCCTGGTGTCGGCCTGCTCCACAGGGTGGAATGTGAAACATGCCTGGAACAACTTGGGAGCTTGAGGGAAAAGAAGTGTACAAATCCAGAGTACGGAGTCTACTGGTTAGGTACCGCAGGGTCAGCTCGGAGAAAGGAAGAGGGCTTTGGGCTCCAGAACACGTGCCTCTCGCTGAGGAGATGATTACAAGTCCCTAGGGGACCTGAAAAGTCTAAGTTTGAAGACAAACCTCTGAAGGGAGAAGACATGAAAAGTAGAGAGAATACTGAGTATATATGGAGTGCACCGCGGAAGGCTGGTCTCAGACACTCAGAAACAGCCTTCCTGGTGTTAAAAGGAAAACGAGAGGCCCAAAATGGAGTCTCTTGTGCTAGGTCACATCACCAGACTGCACTTTCAACCTCCTCCAGAAATGTAGTTTGAACTGGTCATTGAGGAATCTTCTGTTTGTCCCAGAGGAAGGTGGCCTTACCCGAAATAATCGTGTTTTCTCTTGATGACTTCCTTGTCCCCATCTTCTAAAACCTTTCAGTCTGCTGGAGCTCCCTTCTGCCTGCCGGAGGGGACGCTGCCTGATTTCATGAATCACTTGGTAAAGCTAACTCGATCTTCACATTTACCCAGTTGAATTGTTTTTAACGCTGGAAATGGGCCACATGACTAAAATGGGAAGTTTGGCTTAAATTTTGTTTCCTCTTTGTGAGGTATTCTGGAAACCTCTTTGACGTATAGTTTCTATACCATACTTTTTTTTTTTTTTAAGTTTATTTATTTTGAGAGAGAGAGAATGAGAACAAGCAAGGGAGGGCAGAGAGAGGGGGACAGAGGATCTGAAGCGGGCTCTGTGCTGAGAGCAGAGAGCCCGATACGAGGCTTGAACTCATGAACCGTGAGGTCGTGACCTGAGCCAAAGTCAGGAGTTGGATTCTTAACGGACTATACCATTCATTTTTTAACAAAGAGAGGGAAAGATCCATGTATAAAAGCTGGTTGGAAAAAAAGTTAATCCTGATATAAATTTGTGTTTGATAAATTAAAAACAACTGTGTTTCCTCATACTCTATCTTTTATACATAACCACACCTTTTTTTGTTTTTCCTACTGCTAGATGCAGAGACCAATTACTGTGAGCTCTGGAATCCATTCCCTTCCATGCTTCCCCCCAGTGAACACACGTGCACACAGTGGGGACGTCCCTCCACATTCCTGGTTCTCTTTCCCACCGACTGGCCACTGAACACATTTCTTAACCATCCAGCATTTATATTAGTAATTCACATGACACACACATCTCACACACACGTGCCTGTCTGTGCCCAGCGGGATCCCAACCGTAGACCCTTCCGTTCCTGCGGGAGCGCCCTGGTCTTTGGTCATCATCGTATTCGATTCGGGACATTTTCACGTCTGACCACTGATCTGCCTAGATATTTGTGATTGGTGCCTTGGCACTTCTCCTCTGCCTTTTCGGCAGGTTCCTTGTGCATCTGAGAAGGTGGAGGTGGCCAGAGGACAAAAATAGCCCTGAAGTACAGACCCAGGTAGACCAGATGTCAGCCTATCAGCAGTGACCGGCCACATAGGCTCTATTGCCTGATTTTGTCAAATTCTATTACACTAAAGTCTCCTCAAGCAGCTTCAAAGTGGGACCCTTGCAGATTGAGACTAGAGCCACTCGCCTTTCCTTCCTGAGGCTGATAGGAACGGAGAGGCCGACATCAATGACGTTGCTCCCTCTCGTGTTTTTTGTCTTGATTACTCAGTCCAAACGATAACAACAAACAGTGTCTCATAGATGTTCCCACAGCTTCAACCTTATTTATCATATTTGGCTCAATTCCTGGAATTAGGGACAAGCTAACTGGGCAAGCTAATCAACTCAGTGCTCGAGGAAGCCCAAACTGCCTCTAGGAAGAAGTGCTCCATACAGATTTGAGAGGTTGTTGTGCAAACCCAAAGAGAAATTCATTTGGGGCTCCCATCACATGTAATAATTTTTTTCTGTAACTGGAATGATTCCTTTCCCGGTGTGGATTTTTATCATTTTCATTACATTATTTCCTCAGAGCTGAAATCACAATTTTTTATTTGTGTTAGATCTAAGAGTAAAACTGTCACTGCTATTAAATTTTTATTGGACTTGCTCAATCTTTTCTAAATTTCACAACTTGACTGTCACCGGGGAAGAAAGACCGTGAGCTTGTGGTTACAGACAGATGTTATAATTAAATTTCAGTAACACAGCCACGTTCTTCATCCGTGACACTTGGCCCCGTGCGTGCAGCTAACATACACTAATTTACATATAATAATTTGTCTGTTTTTCGGATGCATATGTTCTGTTTTTGCTAAAGCCCAGAATTGCATAGGCCTGGGTTATGAAAGTGGGGATAACGGAGTTACAAAGGGAAGGGCTTTGTTATAACTACATAGAAAGTCATTTTACGTGTAAAGTAGAGAAAGTTACTGAAGTAGAAAATGAACTAGAAGTTGAAGATTTAAAAAAAAAAAAAAGCTCATAGGGATGCATAGGGACGTACATTTGGATTATTAACAGCAAAGAGGGAGATTAGGAGCCCAGGCATGGACCTGACTCACAGCCGGGACGGCGTCACTCACTGGCTGTATTCCCTTAGTCTCTCTCTCTCTTTTTTTTTTTTTTAAGTTTATTTATTGTTTTTCATAATCTCTATACCCAGCGTGGGGCTCGAACCTACAACCCCGAGAAGCAGAGTTGCACGCCCCACCAAGCCAGCCGGGCGCTCCACATTACCTTAGCCTCTTAGCCTCTCTCTGTCCCAGTTCCATTTGCTCAAATGGGCATAAAAACAACCCCCCCCCCACCCCTTTGTAGGGTTTTCTAAGAGTTAAATGACGCGATGTACGTAAATTGCTCAGTAAACGGTAAACATCTAATAAACGGTGGTGGCAGTCGTTGCTATTATTATTACTGAAGACTTTTTAAAATCCTAGACAACTCATCCAGAGAGGAACGCTGTTAACATTTTAGTATGTCCCGTACTTCATCGATAAGCCTATTTTAAAGTGTTGAATCTTTTCCATCTGTCCTAGCGCTTGAGTCGAATGTCTTATGTTATTAAATATTCACCTACAACACCATTTTAGAGGGGAAGAGTAGACACGCTTCTCCAGCCCAAGCTGGTCTCGACTGTGGTGTCTCCGCTGGGCATTTTCTTTGCGGTGGACGTAGCAGGTCAGCAGACAATGGTGGGCGGCAATCTGAGGACAAGGTGTTAGAGAACGAACTGGAGTCAAAATCTTTGAACGTCTCTGACCCCCTGATTGTGTTCAAAGCCACAGCGATAAAAACGGGGGCATGGTATTCGCTTCCCACCAACTCAGCATTACAGCCCGGTGGCACAGGGCAGCCCCACGTGGCTGGCCCCACACGCGCGTGTGCCGCGGCGGGAAGGTGGCCGGGAGAGGAAGCCAGCCCCGGGATGGAGGGAGCAGTCGCCGAAATTCTCCACTTGGCCGTAACGAAATGTTCTGACCTGTCCACAGCATCTGCCCAGAGAGACTGACGGGCCCCATCGGTTATCAGGAGACAAACGAGCGCTTTCTTTTTTACATGTAGCGGAAGGTTTTCTCTGACTGAGGATCTGCCTTTGGAAAACCCTTAAGGAGATTAAAACACAGCAGACGTGAGCAAAGGTTTGCATTTTGAAACGGAGACGTGACAAAGCTTTTGAAGATACACTTATTCCTTCTGACTTTCTCTATGACTAAATTGATGCCAATTTCCAGTCATCTCCGAAGAAGGGCTGATTCTCAGGATTTCCTGAGCCTCGCTCGCGGGGATGGTTAGGGTGGTTCTGGGGATGACCGGGGAAAATTCTGCCACAGCGATTCACCGACCTCTGTGCCTTTGATGATCATGTTTGAACAATTCACCCGGATTCTGAGTGAAGATTTTAAGTCCATGCAAACAAGTGAAAATGAACTGAAATCGTCAATGATTGATAGAATAAGGTCACAAGATAGCAAAAAAAAAAAAAAAAAAAAAAAAAAAAAAAAAAAAAAAAAAAAAAAAAAAAAAATGCAGGAGCAAACTTCCTATCATTATCTTAAAAAAATGTTTGATTTAAATAATGGTACTAAAATCTGTAACGCGAACCAACAGACGCCGAAAAGGGGAAAGAAAGTTGAGCGTATGCATACTGGAATTTTTAAATTGTATTACTGTATTCCGTAAAATCAACGTGCTCCCCGAAACTGACAAGATTTGTTTTCTGTTTGCCACCAGCAGAGGCAGCGGACGGTGATGAGAGACTGGACGGCATCTCTCTACCGCCAACAGGTAAAACACATTTCCATTTCCAACACCCGCTGGAAAATACAGCCCCTGAAAACACTGGCATTGAAAATGTGCGTAACGTCAGAGGTGCAGAGGCTTGAGCAGACTGCTCCTGGCCCCGGCCCTAGGAATCAGAGCTTCTCAGTGCCTTGTGCTCAGAGATATTTTTACATTGAGTATGAAAAGCTCCTTTTGCCTCACGCCCTGTCTCCTAGTCTCAAAAACCTCAGAACAGCAAGCCCTAAGACCTTGGTGTCACAACATGTGCCTCCCCAAACCTGCCGCCGTTGAAAGTACTTTAACAGGAAATGATATTTCTTTTTAGAACAAGGATCACCAGTTCTGTGGTGAAATTCATGTCCGTTCTGTCCCCGTCCACTGCCCCCACCCCAAAAGGGTTTTGAGAGGCAGTCAGTCATTGCTCTTCTTATAACGGGCACCTGACGAATACGGGTGTTTTAAGCGAGTGACTGAAGCAGCCAGTCCGTCTAGCATGGGTGCACATTCCTAGAACCCGAACCAGATCAGCCATAGAACATGGTAAGCCATAGACATAATTCCAGGTTCGTATCCTTTGTGACCTTGGCCTCCTGCCTCTGTGTTGGTTCCTCCCCGAGAGCCCAAGAGACGGGATCTGATCAGTTTGCCAGATGATAATTTATTCCCTCAGTAGTTGTGGGGGCTCTTTATTGACTGCCCTCACGAGACTACCTGGAGATTCTCTGCCCACCAAACCCAGACACCCCCAAAAAACCCTCTAAGTGAAAATGCTCAATTCCAGATTTGGGGTGGCAAGTTTTAAATAAAATTCAGCAAATCTCAGTACAGTAGCCAGTCTGTGTAGGAACTCGGCTAGGTCACCTGTTCCTTGATGGCACTTGTCCCGGGATGGCAAGGAAAGCAGAGCTCGCAGGTAGGACAGACCGGGTGAGCGAGCCTCAGAACGATGAGAAAGCTCAACCGTGCAAACGATGCAGAACCTTCTCGGTCACCGCGTAGCTAAGCAACAGATCGATGGACAAACAAATGAAATGAGCCGCCTGGTGCAAAAAGGACCTGCTTATATCGAGCTCTTCCCATATACGGCCGTCTCCTTGTTGGGCTCTGTTTCCACATTTATGAATTAAGATAATTGAAATGCATGATCTCTATTGTTCCTTCCCATCGTGTCCTCGTCTGTCAGGACAACTCGGGTTAGCCTTGTTCTTATCACACCTGGCCCCCTCCCAGCAGATGCAGGAAATATTACTACCAGTAACGAAATTGTGCATTTCGGGAGGCAGACTTCCTCCCCCGGCTGCCCCAGCCCCGCTGGCCCCGGGGCATTTGGGCCGCCCGTCCTCACTGTCTTCTGACACCCTGGACTTTTGCTGTTATTGAAAGTACTACTATAATCACTTGAAAACCATTCCCCTTGAAATAATACCTTTGCATTTTCCTGTCCGAAGATGGAGGCAGAGAGATGTTTCAGATGAGGAAATTGAACACGGGATGGTAGAACCACCTCATGGAACTGAAAAGAATGTCAAGGAATCTGAGAAAGAAGGAACGTTAGAGATCATCTAGTCCCATCCCTTCTTTTTATCCAGTCCTTTTATTTTACAGGTAAAAAAGCCTGAGGCCCAGAAACACTAAATGACTTTCTCAAGGTCTCACAGCTGGTTGGTGGCTGGGCCGGAGCCCAGGCCTCTCGACTTCCAGCCATTACACCGCATAGCTTTCTCATACCTAAGCCAAAGCCAGCTTTTCTCCGCATGTTTCTTAAAGATCCTAAGAGCTGATGGATGTACTAATCCCTTTAGGATTCCATTCCAGTGTCTGTCTCCACCGTTAGAATGTCCGTCGTTAAGTCTGCCCGAAATCCTCCTGCAGTTTAAACTCAATGAATGACCGGAGTCAGTGATGAGACTAGCGTGTCTTGATGGGCCCTAAAGTAAAACCCCGGGTCTGGGCAGCGTCTTTGAACACAGCGCCACTTCGGACCCTTCCCTCGCGTGTGCCCTAACGAGGCTGCCCCAGAGGTGAAGTCCACCCTTCTTGCACGTGTGAGACTCCCCGGCCAGACTTTCCTGATCTGCTCGATCTGAGCTGGCAGCGGTCGGTCCTGTTTCTAAAGGTCTAACAACGCCTTTATTACCTTTTTAAGGTCTTTTTCCTCTTCCCAAACCCACGTGTGTTGGGGAGGGGCGGGGAGAGGGGCGTAAATCCTTAAGAGTTTGCAAGAACCGGGATTGAGCAGGTCGGGGGGACAGTCAGGCAGTCCAGGGACATTCGCGTCCATCCATTACAGGCAAGCAGCCTTCCGTCTGTCTAGCTTCTACAAGAGCGCCTACGGCTTTTGCAGCGGAAAAACGTAGTTTCTTCGTTTCTTTGCCCTCACGCCCCTGCCGGTAAGTGCGTGTGAGCAGCTCGCAGGAACCCGCACTGTTGGGTCCTGGGCACAAACGCCCGCCCTCGGGGAGCCCCCCGTCCCGGGCGGCAGGCCGGGTGTTGGAGGGCACTCTGGCAACCGCGAGAAAGCGCCCGGGACGGGTGAACACTTTGTGTTGGGGAAAAAAAAAAAAATCAGTAAAGAGCAAGTGAAATCGAAGCAGTGCTTTCTAAAATTTACAAAGGGGGCTTCTCATTTGGAAATAGGGTAGAGCAAGCCCCCCACCCCCCAGGCCGAGCCCAGCGGTGTTTGTCACGAATTGGCAGTCTTTTACATACTTTCAAAGAAGTAACAAAAGTACAAGGAAGAAAACAGAAATTAACTTTACCACTCAGAGACGACCATTACTGGGTGTTTTCCCCCAGACTTTTCTCTAAATTTATTTATTTACACAGTTGGAGATGAAACAGCTAAAATTTTCTTTTCTGGGTGTTTTTTTTTTTCTTTTTTTTAACCTAATGAGCATTTTCCATTTTTCACACATCTTCATACACGTTACCTTAATAGCTGCATCATGGTCTCTGTTACAGGTAAACTGTATTTTGTGTAGCCATTGTCTCTTCCTGGACAATATGTGGACACACTCCAGTAGTAACACACATTCACAGACTTCCCTGTAAAAGTCATCATTACAAATTTCTAAAACGGCTCGCGTAGCACAACCAACTAAAGCCTTGGCTGAGAACTTAGGGATTTAAATATGAAACAGAGGCTTCCTCGGGGCGCCTGGGTGGCCCCGTCAGTTAAGCCTCCGACTTCGGCTCAGGTCACGATCTCACGGTTCCCGAGTTCCAGCCCCGCGTCGGGCTCTGTGCTGACCGCTCCGAGCCTGGAGCCTGGAGCCTGCTTCGGATGCTGTGTCTCCCTCTCTCTCTGCCTCTTCCCTGCTCGCGCTCTGTCTCTGTCTCTCAAAAAGCGACTAAACATTAAAAACAGAAAAAGAAACGGAGGCTTCCTCGGCCAGGTTCTCTCCCCACCTGGCGCCCTCACCTCTAGCCCTGTCACAGAAAACTGTGCAGCTCTTCTTTGGAGAAGTGCCCCCCACCTTCGTTGTCTTGTCTGTGTCGTAGGTAGTGTATTTGACACCAGGAGAGAAAACACGGAAGACACAGAGCCAGATGTCACTGCCCAGACTTGCCTTTTAGTGACAGTGTCCATGAGCACACGTGACTCTCCCGTTTGAATTCCCTCAAAGATCCACATAGCATTTCAGGTTACTTCCTGCCAAGTGTGGGTGTTCTGTGAATCTTTCCCGTCATACCTGAAAAGTTGTCACCTACTTTCTTTGTAGTATGTGATCATCAAGCCTCCAATTTGCCCTAAGAGTTTTAGAAATCGTTTTTAAGAGTTGACTCATGCATTCCCTCTTAGAAGTCCAGCGTATGATCCAGTCAGTTCATTGTTCACTAAAAGGCAGTCCTCTCTTCTCTGTTCTTTTCCTCATAAGCTCAAGGTGAATATATAGAGTTCTGACGCATATTTATTTTAACGTGCACTGCGTAGACGCAGCCTACAGGAGAAGAGCTCTTCTCGGCACTGAGGGAGCAGTTGGGAAGGCCAACGTCAATTAGGCCTTCAGCGGCCCGGAAGATGAAACCGTTGATTGGGGAGATAAGCTAGCTCTGCCCTATTAGACAAAATCATCTGTGACATCAGTTCCTCCAAAAATAGCCACTTGTAACTGAATAAGCGCAAATGAGCTATGAGTTCCTAGGGAAGAAAAACCTTTCGCGTGGGTCGTATCAACACAGTGACAAAATGACTAGTTAAAAGGCGAGACGCTCGGGGCACCTGAGTGGCCCAGTCGGTTAAGTGTCCGACTTGGGCTCAGGTCACGATCTCACGGTTCGTGAGTTCGAGCCCCGCGTCGGGCTCTGGGCTGACAGCTCGGAGCCCGGAACCTGCTTTGGATTCTGGGTCTCCCTCTCTCTGTCTCTCTCTCTCTCTCTCTCTGCCCCTCCCCCGCTCGTGCTCTGTCTCTCAAAAATAAACATTAAAAAAAAAATGAAAAGGCAAGAAACTCAAAGTAACCGGTGACCGACATAATACGTAACAACTGTTTTCACAGATGGCCTAAACTGAGCCATCGGTGTCTTGGCGTGGTGTGGCAGCCAGCCACAAATGTCCTTAAAATTACATACTTCATTTTCCCGGTACACCTGCCTTCCGCTTCATATGAAATCAACATACGAAAATATGGGTTTATACTAAAGCGCTATCTTGCCGTGTGGGTATCTGTGGTACAGAAATATTTACCTCCAGGTTCCCTTCTCCAAAAAGATGGTGACTCTAAGCTGTTTTCCTCACAAACACTGCGTGTAGACCTCATTCACTGTATAAAGCCAACTCCCGTGAAATCTTTAGCACTTGACCCAGAGGCCAAATAGTTGGCTGGAAAGAAACTTGGACGGTAGAAATGCCAAAGCAGAGGGGGAGAAATTGTGCTGACTGTTACCTACCTTTGCCTAGCACTGGAACCAAGTCAGAGGGCGAGAGCTCAGAGTTACTGTAGAGGCGCCCTGTCCGAGGCACTTGCGCCCCATCGCACTGAACCTGAGCCAGGAGGGGGCCCTGGGCCGAGTCGGTGGTCCACTGACGACCAGCTCATCAACCGGAGGGAGACGGTTGGAGGCGTCCCTGAAATGTGACGACACTGCTTCTCGGTGCGGCTTGTGGACTCAGCCCAACCGCTAGACAGCTCCCTCTCCCGTCTGTGCGTCTCCTGTCTTATTCCTGAGGCGGGGAGGAAGGTCCCGAGAAACCGTTGCCACCACATCCCAGGGTTATTAGCCTTTTACGTTTTAGGCCGGTGAGCAGCCCCTTCCCTGAGACCGGTCCTAACGGAACACTGCACACCAGGGCTCTTGTTTTCCTGCAGCTTAGGTTTGGGAATTTGTCCTCTGCCCCTCGGAAGGAAATACTGCTCAAGGGAACTGGAAAGATTAATTAGTGACCTTTCCACTCTATTACAGTTAGATGAGTGCGTTGCTAATGCAGGTAGAAACATTTACCTTACAATTGTGGGATCTGTTAATTATACATCGTGAACCTTCCAAAGCCCTTCCTTCCAAGACGGGGCGACAGCTTGGAGGTTTCGATACTTGAGGAGGAGTAGGGATTGTTCTGCTCACAAATACGTGCAGTGCGTCCACAGATGGGAGCCACGTACTCACAAAACCGCACCAGTGAAATCCCATTTTGTGCACTCGAATTGTGTTTGTGTTTACTTACTGTGACTACTGTTCAGACTTTATTCAGAAATCCTTTTTATAGGCTTTCTTAGTAAAAAGAAAAATTCCATATCTACGGATAATGTCTCAATCTTCTGTATATATGTTTTATTAATATGTAAATATTTAGATTTTTTAAAATTACTATGTTCTTTAAAAAAAAAATTCAACACAAGGCTAGTTGTGAAAATGGTGTATAATGTTGTGTTGTGATATCAATTCCCAAGATGCTCTTTATGTCCGTTCCAGAAGAATACAATAAATTACTTTAATTGAACATGCCTGTGTTCCGTGCCTGTGTGCCAGTCCTGTGTTTATGGAGTCAGTGCTAACCACTGATTAAAAGGTATTTATTAATACTCCGGTGGTCTTACGCAGAAAGTTGTATCTCCTTAGGAAGTTAATTTTTTAAAAATAAAGAAACAAACTAGATAGCCATCAGGAAGAGCGGCTTCAAATCGAGAAAGTCGCAGGCGCCGCCCGGGAGTCAGATCACTGTCTGCCTCAAGTCCCACAGTAACACTTGAGCATTAAGCGCTGATAGAATTGAAGCCTAATTTTAAATGAATTAGGTAGCTTTATAATCTTCACTTAAAAGGTTAAGCCCTGCTTCTATGGAAACAACACATCAGAAGGACAAATCAATCTTCTTTAATGCAAAGTGGCTGGTAAAACGTAATTGCTTTAGTCCCCTCTCTGAACACGGGAGGGCGCTGCTCCTCACTGGGCGCCCGCCCCACCCTACCCCACCCCCACCCCCCTCCCCCCCCCAACCCCCCCCCCCGCCGCCCCCCCCCGCCGCCTGGAGCACCCCTGGCCTGGAACACCTTCGGCTGGTCTGCCGGTTCTCTGGGGGCCTCGCTTGGGAAGGCCTGAGCTGTTCCCGCTTCAGGAGAAAGCCACTGGACGGCTGGTGAGGAGGCCACGCGGTGAGGTGCTCCCAAAAGGCCAGGACGCCCTCGATCCCACACGTTCGGGCGTCATCCAACTGACAGCCCTAAAGGGCTCCCTCCAGTGCAGCGTGAGGGGGGCCCGGGGTACCACAGGAGGCTGCACCAGAAGGGGGCTGTCCTGTCCCCGGAGACCACAGCCGTGTCCCCTCCCGCAGGCCCAGCCTCAGCCGTTTCCTGAACACCCACTGCGGCAGGTGCCGTGTCGGGTCAGTCTGGCAGGGAAGAGAGGAAAAGAGTGGAGAGGTTGTGTAGACCATCCCAAGAAACTGGGAAGACCGGGGGTTGGGGGACCACTGAGGCACCCTCAGAGGTCTTGATCTCTGAAAGGTCATCATATGAATGATTCATCATATGATCATCATCGTATGATGATTCATCATATGAATGTACTGACCTGTCTGGCAGAAGTAGGGACATTACTGGACAGGGGCGAGCCTGAAGCAAGGCATCCCATCAAGAAGCTGTTAGAATAGCCAAGGCTACTTAACTTCTTTAGAGGACGGAACCCCAAATGCCCAAGCGTGAGAAAGGGAACCAAGGGGACTTGGTGACTCTCTGGCTTGGGCTGCAGAGGGGAGTGCAGCTGTAAGAAGGGGAGGGGGCTCGGGCTGGGGAGCCCCAGGGTGTTGTGTGCGCTCAGGGAGGGAGCACGGGGAGGGGCCGCTCAAAGAATGGCAGTCGCGTTCAGGTACAGATGTTATTCCATTCATTCACGTGTCTGTTGGACACTGAGGGTGTGCCTGGTGCTGTTCTAGGGGCCGGTAGAGCAGTGAGCCACGGGCCCTGGGGCATGGGGCTCGCCAGGACCATCACAAGGTGTGAGCCCTGAGAAAACGGCCGCACAGAAGGTGCAGAGTGTTCCAGAGCTGTAGAAGGGAACTTAATCACAGACCAGAGGCTTTGCCCCAGGCGAGAGGCAATCAAGATTTGAAGCACCATCCATTCAGCAGAATCCGAGTCTCAGCTCAACATCAGCAGGGAGGGACTCCTAACCGTTGGCTCAAGGGCGGCCACTGGTCTCCGTCAGGTCACAGGCTCAGTCCCTTCTCCTCACGTACCACCCTCTGACATTGTCTTGCTTAATGACATGGCTGTTTACTGTCTACTTTCCACTGGCATCTAAGCCTCGTGAGGTCAGGGGTCTTATCTGTAAGGCCATTAAGATTTCAGACCCTGGTGAAAACACTGTCAGGACATCCCTGTCCCCGAGCAAGAGTGGACTGTGACAGGCGAGGGCTGTCAGGTACTGCCCTCTCCCTTCTTCTGTCCCTTAGTCTTAGATCATGAGCCCTTCCTCTGTCCCGGTATCGACACTCTTCATAAACGGCGGAGAAATTGCATCAACAGGTCCGCACAAGACATGCTGCGCGGGGGCCCGTGCGAATTTGGTAGCTCTAATGATGCAGAACAACACTTAGAATTCACACAAATCAACAATGTCTGTACTTTGTAACCTCCGAAGTACGACACTGATCATCCCCCTAAATTATATATACACGCATTTATACATCTATGTGTGTATTTATTCTCTATTTCTATTTTGTAATCAGTGAGGTTAAAAGAACATAAAGGAATCATTATGAAAAAGCCAAATAACAGTCTAGGAATGAGGCCCGGGCGGGACAGTACGCTGATGTCACAAACAGATTTGATACTTAAGGGCCTTTTCAATTGCTTTTTTTTTTTTTTTCTTTTTGGCCATTTTTATCTGCTAATGCTGAGAAATTGAGGGACATTTTAAACCTAAATTCTGAAACTCAGCTACTTTAGATAATTCCTTTAAAGTACTTTCCAAACATGAAGCTGATGGGAGCACGCGCAGTGGAGAAACTGCTCAGACACTAGCTCTCTCGACTTCCGGTTGTTCATACTCTCCACCACGATGCCACAACAGATCCAGAAAGTGGAGGGCCCTCGATGTGAATGTGGAGTGAAAATCAATTTTACAAAGGAAATTGAGCGTCCTAAATTGGTTCAATGAAGTGGTGGACCAAATGCATATTCTGGTAGAAAAACTACTTTCTGCTGTACTCTCGCAATGCAGAGAAAGAGAGAATACGGCACAGCGGACGGCACTTTCTCCATCTGTTACTGAATTAAGCGTCCTCCAAAAGAGATGTGTTTCTAACCACCGGATAAGGGAAATCAGGAGCGACTCAATTAACGACTCCCGCGCTGACCCCGTCCCCCCTTGCAATGAACGCTGTGACACTGCGTGGTCCCCGAGGGAGGTGTTTCACTGTGTGAAGCAATGCCGCCTCCTTCCCCTCCTCTCCCCGACTCTCCCTGTAACACAGACCTACAGCTGTGGGCAGCCTTGACCCTCCTGGCGAAGGTTTTGTGTCTATGGTTCGTGTCAAATGCTGTTCGAGCATGTTTGTCCTACCCGCCTCCGTTGTGTGGGCGACACCCACAGCTGGTCTTTCCCTCACCGTGTCCTCATGAGACCGGCTCCCAGTGGAGGTGGAGTGGGCGTATTTTAACATCGGGCTGACCCCCTAGACACTGGCTGCTGCCCGTATTAAGTGACAAGACCCTTGGTCACGCCTCGGCTACTGTAACAACACACAACTTTTGAAAACGAACAAACTCTCAAAGACCAAGAAACGACTTTTGATTGGAAAGGACCCAGTGACTTTGGAGGTGGGAAGAAGGAGGTGGTGAAAGTTGACAAATTTAGTCTGAATTCATTGGACAGATTGAACGCAGGAGAGCCAAGAAATGCTTTGGAAACTGAGAGAGATTTACTCCCTTCCCCTCGTTCCCTCATTTAAACATATAAAACTTCAGAAATTGCAGCTGTAGTTTAGATCAATAAAATATTATGGGAATTTAAGGAAAATCTCGCCTAGATCGACATACAGCATATATTAAGGGTAGTAACCAAAAGGCCTAAGTATAAAGTGGCTCAAATGACATGCAGATGTTTTTCTCTAACTCATCACAGCCCAGAAGCGGGTGGGTGGTCCACAGTGTTGGTTGGTAGCTCTGCTCCATGAGGTCATCCAGAAACCCGGTCCTATCCTTCTGCACCCCCTAGGAGACATCCACATCCATGAGGTCAACCATGTTAATGTGGTTCACCAGCATAGGTTTCTGTTTGAGCCTATGGAATGGTGGGGAAAAGTTGGTGGAGGGAAACGATGTCCTGAAGAAAATGTCATCTTGGGTGTGTATCTCTTCTACTACTGCAGAGAATTGCTGGGGGGCAATTAGCTGTTGGTTCTACCAGTGCCATTTTACTTGTTGGGAAAGGAAAAATGATCCAGTAAATAGTGTCGAGGACAACTGGCCAGCCACTTGTAAAAACAAAATTGACAAAATGCATCATAGCCCTAAATGTAAAAGCCAACACTATGCAACTCTAAGAAGAAAACAGAGAAGTAGATCTTCATATTCTTGGGTCAAGCAATGGTTTCTTGGATAGGACACCAAAAGCACAAGCGACAAAAGTGGATAAGTGGAACATCATAGAATGAAGCGCTTTCTTTTAAAGTCTCTATTTACTTATTTAGAGAGAGAGAGAGAGCATGCATGGTGGAGTGGGGGTTGGGGGGGGGAGAGAGAATCCCAAGCAGGTTCCACACTGACAGTGCAGAGCCCAACATGGAGCTCAATCTCACAAACCGTGAGATCATGACCTGAGTCAAAATCAAGTCAGATGCTTAACTGACTGGGCCACCCAGGATCCCCGAGATGAAACATTTTTGTGCTGCAAAGAAAACCAAAAGACAACTCACAGAAGGGACGAACAGATTTGCAAAACATAGATCTGATAAAGAATTGGTATCTAGAATATATAAAAAGTTTCACAACTCAAAAATAAAAAGATAACCCAATTTAAAAATGGGCAAAAGATTTGAACAGACTTCTCGGAAGATATATAAATGGCCAATAGGCTGATAAGCATATGAAAAGATGCTCAACATCACAGTCATTAGGGAAATGCAAATCAAAACCACTTCACACCCACAGAGAAGGCTGTAATCAAATGACAGACAACAGAAGTGTTGTATGAATGTGGAGAAATTGGACCCCTGAAACATTGCTCGTGGGAATGTAAAATGGTGCAGGCTCCTTGGAAAACAGATTGGCAATTCCTCCACAAGTTAAACATAGAGTTACTGTAAGACCTAGAATATACCCAAGAGAACTGAAAACATGTGCACACAAAGACTTCTACATGAACATTCAGTATATAGCACATGAATTTTATGTAGGTGAATTCTATCCCAATAAAGATGTTGTTAACAACTAGTAATAAAATTAGACCCTCCTACCTTACCCTGTATGTGGCAATTGATTCCAGATACTTCAAGGGTTTAAGCAAAACAAATAATAAAAATACTAGGCAATTTTAAATTAATAGTTATCTAAGCTTGAAGAAGGGATTTCCCAAACATGAAGATCCTAGTAAAATCATAGTTTCAAAGTTTTGCAAAATTTAATAGCAAATGACAAACATGAGAAAAATATTTGCAGAATAAATGTTTTTAAGAAAGACGATACTTACCGCATGCCCAACTCTTATAAATCAAATAGCCAATAAATACTAAAATGCTAAAATTGGGGTGCCTGGGTGGCCCCGTCAGTTAAGCGTCTGACTCTTGGTTTCTGCTCAGGTCATGATCTCGTGGTTCATGGGATCAAGCCCCATGCTGAGCTGACAGCATGGATCCAGCTTGGGATTCTCTCTCTCCCTCTCTCTGCCCCCACCCCTGCTCGTGCTTATGTGCTTGCTGTCTCTCTCTCTCTCAAAATAAATTTCTTAAAATGCTAAAATTAGACCAAGAAAAAAATATATAAACCAGGAAAGGCACATTACAAGAGTAGTCTGAAATATTGTAGTTATTCATACAATTGAGAGAATTTGAAAGAAAAGTAGCAGGAGTGTTTCTGGTATTGAAAGCAACTTAGACACCACTAATAGACATGTTAATTAGTACAGTATTTCTGAGGGCGGTTGGCAACATAAATCAAATTGGTTTAAAACCTTTGACCCGGCAATTCTGCTTGAAGGAACTGTTCTGAAAGCAATAAAGATTTGCCCAAAGATCGAGCCACAAAGCCACAGGGTGTTCATCACACATAGTTAAAATCAACCAACCAACAGAAAGAAACAATTTACAGTGTCCAACAGGAGTTTAAATTCCAATACACCCTTAAGACAGAATACTACGCAGCCAGTTTAAATGCTGTGCCTGGAGATCCACAATCGATCAGTGGAAAGAATGCAGGTCCCAGAACAATAGGTACCGTCGGAGCTCCTTTTCTCTTTTCAAATACACAAACTCATAGGAAAAAAAGTCTAAGAGAACACACATCGAAGTGCTGGTGACAGTTGGCTCTGGACGGTGAGATTACAGGTGCTTTAAAATGTTCTTCCTGTTGTTTACCTAAAATAATTTTCCTTTAGGGAACATGCTGCTTTTGCAATGAGAAGGGAGATTATTTTAAAGATTTTTTTTTTAGTAGTGTAGAATAGTTAAGGCCCCAGGGGAACGTTAGTGGCGAATCGCCGTCAAATAGTACCTTCGGCCTGATCATACTTCTTAATTTCAGAAACACAGTTATAAGGTTAGAACTAACAGTAGCTGTGAGTAACTACAAACACAGACAAGTTGCAGCATTTCCAAAATATGTACATCTACAGCTACCAACAGCTTTAAAAAGATGCAGACGAGGGCGCCTGGGCGGCTCAGTCGGTTGAGCGCCTGACTCTTGGTTTCTGCTCAGGTCATGATCTCGCAGTCGTGAGACTAAGCCTCGTGTCGGGCTCTGTGCTGCCAGCGTGGAGCTTGCTTGGGATTCTCTCTCTCTCTCTCTCTCTCTCTCTCTCTCTGCCCCTCCCTTGCATGCGTGCATTGTCAGCCTACTCACATTTTGAAAAGGAAGTATTTAGGGGGCGCCTGGGTGGCGCAGTCGGTTAAGCGTCCGACTTCAGCCAGGTCACGATCTCGCGGTCCGTGAGTTCGAGCCTCGCGTCGGGCTCTGGGCTGATGGCTCGGAGCCTGGAGCCTGTTTCCGATTCTGTGTCTCTCTCTCTCTCTGCCCCTCCCCCGTTCATGCTCTGTCTCTCTCTGTCCCCAAAAAAATAAATAAACATTGAAAAAAAAATTAAAAAAAAAAAAAAAGAAAAGGAAGTATTTATACACATGGACAGGAAAGAGAAGTTTTTACAGTGGTTATCTCTGGGTGATAGAATTGTATGCGATTTTAAGAAATTATTTGTGTATGTTTTCCAAAGTACACAGGTATCTTTTTCTAAAAGGAAAATAAAGGTAAAGAAAGAAAAGGCCCAGTGGTCTACCTATCTGTGAATATGTCCTGCCTGCCCCTTGGATGCTGTTAGGAATACCTGAAATATCACTGTAGCCTCTTGGAATACAGGCCTCTGAAACGTCACCTAAGCTCCAGTGAAAACTTCAACTCATTACTCCAACAGTATGTACGTTGAACCTACTTACTGGACTCTGGACGTTAATGCTCTCCTTTGAAAGGAAAAAGAGAAAACCCCGCTCAACAGCGTAACGGGAAAAGGTATCCTCTCGGTAGCTTGAGAGGAAACTGGAGACGAGGCTTTATAAAAAATGTATTAGCTGCCAGACAACGAGAAGCCCATCTGAGGTGTAAGTGCATCTGACACATCAGTTCAAAAACAATACCATGCGGGCCATTGGGATTTGGAGAATGGCTACCTGAGAAAAATGAAACACGGGGTACGTTGCCGTAGCAAACGAGGCCAAGAACTTCAGCGGTTGAGACCATGAGAGTCTGTTGTCTCGTAGGGCTCTTGCTCGTCTGTGCAGTTTTGCGCTCACCTAACAGATTTGTGGCTGTCAAGTCCCCGTGTAGCATCGGCTAATACCTCCTGCACACGGTGCGTGCTGGGCACTGTTGTGGTGCTTTGCAAGAACAGCTTCACTCGTGTAATCCACAAAACCGTCCTACGAAGTAGATACTATCACTATCCCCACTTAACAGATGAAAAAAAGGGAGATCATTTGTTTCAGCTCACAGAACTAAGGACTAGGTTTGGTCAAGATCTGAAACACAGTGAGGTGCCTGGGTGGCTCGGTCGGTTCGGCATCTGACCCGATGACGTTCAGGTCACGATCTCGCGGTTCCTGAGCTCGAGCCCCGCGTCGGGCCCTGTGCTGACGGTGCGGAGCCCGGAGCCCACTTCGGATTCTGTGTCTCCTTCTCTCTCTGCCCCTCCCCCACTCTTGCTCTGTCTCTCTGTCTCTCAAAAATAAATAAACTTAAAAAAAAAAAGTAACACAGGACTGTGACTTTGACTCCCACATTCAGGTGCAGGAAGCATTCAGAATAACCCCAATGAGATGGGCTTCTATGATGTGCCTTTCCAATGCTTTTTTTTTTTTTTAACGTTTATTTATTTTGAGAGAGAAAGAGAATGCACGCACGAGTGGGGTGGGGTGCGGGGGGAGGGGGGGGAGAGAGAGAGAGAGAGAAAGAGAGAGAGCATGAGCAGGAGAGAGGGAGAGAATCCTAAGCGGGCTCTGCACTGTCAGCACAGAGCCTGATGTGGGGCCCAGACCCACGAATTGTTCAATCACGATCGGAGTCAAAACCCAGAGTTGGACGCTTGACCGACCAGGCGCCCCTAGCGCCCGTGCTTCTAAGCCCTTTGCTTTAAGATGCGCTTCCACGTGAAGGCGTTGGATATTTGTTCTGTGTCAGGCCTTAAGTGTTTCACTTGAATCGTTTCGTCTGAAATATCCCCAACATCCTGCCAGCAAAGAGGCTGAGAAGCGGCCGGTGCCTTCAGCCGCCAACAGGTTCTTTATTAAAAAGTTTCCAAGAGAACATAGCAGACAGAGTGGCTCAAAGAAAGAGGTTTGCGGCCAGAGCGACCAGGGTCTCGATACTGGATCTGCCATTTACTCAGCTCTGGTATCTTTCTGTCCCTCGTTTCCTCCCTCTCTCCACGGTCCATCCGTCCACACGGCGATTAGCGGAGACCAAATGGAAGTCAAACCATCTCCAGAATGAGGGAAGTCACTGGAGTCGCGGAGAACCCCCTACTCTGGCAGGGAGAGGTTGCCCGCAGGTGACAGGGCTGGGGGAGCCAGAAGGAGGTGATGCCTAAACACCGTCCTCAACACGCGAACTCCCCAGGCCGGCGGCACCGATGACGCCTGGGAACCTGTCAGACACGCAGCATCTCCCAGGGCGGACCCCGGGTGCGCTTTAGGAAGTCCTGCAGACCCTCCCACCGCACGCTGGAGTTTGGGAGCCCCTGGAGCCCCCGGGACACACGGTAGGCCCCCACCCTCAGAGCTGAGGTGGATTACCCGCAACTTGTGAGCCGCGAGACCCATGTGTGAATTCGCTCCCCGGATGGGTCAGAGCCGATTCGAAGCTTCCCCTGCGAGAGCGTCACATTCGGACTGGAGACGAGTGGGTGGCGTTACAGAAGCAACTAGAAGTGCCAAAGTCTCCAAGAGGCCGTGGAGGGGGGGGGCAAGGTGGGAACACGGACAGTAGGGTGCCGCGATGGGGCAAGGCTGAAACCCAGCCCCTTCTTTTTTGGCTGTTGAGACCGCGGCCCCCAGAGGGCTACAGGGGGGACTGACACACCAGAACTCACCTCCTTGGGCCACACGCTCAGCCTGTCCCTCGCTTCCCTGGGTCCCTGTCAGCCAGCAGTTTCCCCCCTTCCCTCCCCTCACACGGCGGCCCTGGCACTCTGCCCACCAGAATGACCGACGTCATGTCCCAGGAGGTCCGGCAGCACCAGCCTGAGAAAATCCGAAAACCACGAGTCCCAAGAGACCCGAAGCAAGCCAACAACTGCGCACTGGGCACCTACTGTACAGAGGGCCCCGCACCAGGAAGAGAGACAAAAAGAACCTCTGCGTGGTCACTGCCTGCAAAGGGCCGGTAACGAGACAAAACATAAACCCCCACAACTACAGAGGTAATTCAAGCTCTGAACTGTAGATCCCAAGACACCACGTGGCGTTTGGGCCCCAAGGAGGTACCAGTCAACCAAATTAGCGGTTGGACGTCTTTGTGGAGGAAGAGGGACCTGAGCCGAGGCCAGGGGAGGAGTACGTGCACGGGCAGGGAGCGGGGACGGCAGTCACACCAGCAAAGCCTCCGGTCGGAGAAGGTTCGGCGGGACAAAGGGCAGCATTCAGGGAGCTTAGCAGTCTGTTACGTTGGGGCGCCCGGGTGCCTCCATCGATTGAGTGTCCGACTCTTGATTTCAGCTCGGGTCGTGATCCCGGGGTTGTGGGATCGAGCCCTGAGCCAGGCTCCTCCACGCTGAGTGTGGAGCCTGCTTAGGATTCCCTCTCTTTCCCTCTCTCTCCCTCTGGCCCTCCTTCCCTGCTTGTTTGCGCGCTCTCTCAAAAAAGGAGGAGGAGGAGGAAGAGGAGGAGGAGAAGTCTGTTCTGTCGGAGGGCAGAGAGTCTGGCAACAGTTGGAAGTGTATGTAGAGGCACAGAAGATAAAGCTTGGAGCCAAATGGTCAAAAACCTTGGCAAATTTATTCTATAGGCCACGGTTTCCCAATGTATGTGTTTCTCAGAATATTCTCCTTGCAGAATTTTAATAGACGTCATGAGACTAAATGGGTTCCACTGGGGGGAGTGTCGCCACACCAACAAGCAATTCTTGGGACTCGAGCTGCAGGCCCTACAACTCATCAGTTCTGACACTTCCTATCCCGATAGCATCGGAGCCAGAGTAAGAGCTCAGTCCTACAAGACTGCTCCCCACACCCCCCACTCACCCCTCCTTCCGACGACAGTCACAGCCCAGAAGTGTCACCCACACTTCTGACTGCCTGCTGTAATTGAGGGTCCCGTGACCCCCTCCTCAGGTTTGGTTAATTTGCTTGAGGGGCTCACAGAACTCAGAATCATTTTACTTACTAGATGACCAATTTATTACAAAAGGATAGGACTCAGGACGGGCCAGAGGGAGGAGACGCACAGGCCAGGAGCCTCCGCGCTCTCTGAGCGCACCACTCTCCCCCAGCCTCCATTTGTTCACCAACCCGGAGCCCTCTGTATCACCCCCTTTTGGGTTTTCATGGAGGCCTCATTGCACAGGCACAGCTGATTAACTCATTGGCCATTGGTGATTGAACTCAATCTCCAGCTCCTGGCCCTTCACCCAAAGTGGCGGTGGCCAGGGGTGGGGGTGGGGGTAAGGGTGGGTTCCCCTGCGAACCAGCCCTAACTTTAGGTGGGGTCTGAAAGTCACCTCCTTAACATAACAAACGACACCTTTGTTGCTCTCATCATTTAGGAAATTCCAAGGGTTGGGGAACTTCTGTGCCAGAAACAAGACCAAATCTGTATCTCTTAGCATAAATCACAGGATCACAGGACGAGACAGCTTCGCAAACTCGTAGTCTTAGACATTTGCACTGTTTCACAGGTATCTTACCTGCAGGACCTCTTGAATTGTGACTCTTTTAGAGGGAGACGGATGCGGCGTTTTCCAAACCTGCTTCAATTCGGAACCCTCTTCTGGGGGCTAGCGTTCTGGGCGAGAAACTCGGTTTGTAGATTCCTGGGGGCAGGACCGTTCCTGCCGTGCTCTCCCGAGAAGCTTGTGTAAGAACGAGGCCTGGGAGGTCTGCCCCAGGCGAGCCCAATGTGTAATCAAGCTTGGGAGAGGCTGGTTTCCTTTGTTGCCCCTGAATTCTAAGGTGCCAATGGTGAGGGGAAGAGAAAGGTGGGAGAAAGGTGAAGGAAGGATGAAGAAACCCCGGGGCTTGGATCTGGAGGTGCTGGTGGGAAAAGGGGCGCTGAGGGGGAGGGGGCACCCACGGACGGAGGGGGTGGGAGGAGGGACACTGAGTGGGCACAGAGGTAAAAGGGTCAGGAACAGAACAGAGATGGGAAGGAAAAACCTCACTTGGTAGTATAAACAACCTTAACACCTGTGGAGGGGCTCATGGTCTACAAAGAATCTTCCGGAATACCAGCTCCATCTTCCTTACAATCCCATGAGGTGGGTGGTCAAATTATCCCCATTTTTCTTGGCTTAAGGAAATCGAGGCTAGGCAGAGTGGACAGGGGCTGTCCCGTATCCAGCTCCTGTTCGCATCCCTAAGACCTGCTAGCTCCTGGAACGCCACACTGCCTGCTGCCTTTCCCAGGCTGGCTCCTCCTTCCGGCCCGTTGGGAAAGCTGCCACATGTCTCTCCTCACATCCCTTTTCTGTCTGAATCAGCCAAAGTACATTTTCCGTAACTTCCAGGAAGCCTGACTTGAATCAGAAAGGTTAAGTGTGGGCATGAACTCGTCTCTCAAGATTCAGAACCCCGCCCATCTTCTGCTGTGCCAGGCTGTGGCATCGAAAAGTTTAATGAGTCCGATTTTAGTCCTACGATAACGTCACTGATGAATATCCAGTGGGAATTTCCAGTAGGCATTTGGAGACGCAGGACGAGTACATGGGATAAAAGTCAAGGCAGAAATAGGGATTTCGGAATCAGTGCCATTGAAATCATAGGTGTCAATGGAGCATCTCATAACACAGGGCGGGTTGTGACAAAGCATTCAAAGTACCCTGATGATCCGAGGAACAGTTTGAAAGTCCTCCTGAAGAAGAGCTTTGGAAAGAGAAGGAACATGACGAGAAATGTGGAAATGCCAGGCATTGGGCGACACTGAGAGGTAGAAGCCGCCGACGGTTCGAGGCAGTTTCCTGAGAGGATAGTAATATAAAGCGTTCACTTGGCAGCATGCGCTGTATGATCCCATTTTATTATTTTTTTAAATGTTTATTTATTTTTGAGAGAGAGAGAACATGAGCGGGGAAGGAGCAGAGAGAGAGAGCAAGAGAGAGAGAGGGAGACACAGAATCCAAAGCAGGCTCCAGGCTCTGAGCGGTCAGTGCAGAGCCCGATGCGGGGCTCGAACCCATGAACCGTGAGATCATGACCTGAACTGAAGTCGGATGCCCAACAGATTGAGCCGCTCAGGTGCCCCCCATTTTATTTTATTTTTTATGTATATTTGCATAAGTCTGATGGATCTACATCGAAATATTTGCAGTGATTATCTCTGGATGCTGCAATTTTTGTTACCTTCTGACACATTAAGCATTCATCAGTTTTTTTTCCCAGATAAAATTCATATACCATAGGGGTGCCTGGGTGGCTCGGTTGGTTGAACGTCTGACTTTGGCTCGGGTCATGATCTTGCGGTCTGTGAGCTTGAGCCCCGTGTCGGGCTCTCTGCTGACAGCTCAGAGCCTGGAGCCTGCTTTGGATTCTGTGTCTCCCTCTCTCTCTTTCTGCACCTCCCCTGCTTGCATTCTCTCTCAAAAATAAACATTAACAAAAATTCACATACTATAAAATAACCATTTTAAAGTGTACAATTCAGTGAGTGTTAGTATAGTCACGAAGTCATACAACCATCACTACCTAATTCCGGAAAATTTTCATCACTCCAAAAAGACACCCTGTACCCATTAGCAGTCACACCCGTTACTGCTCCCTGACCCAACCTAGGTAACCACTAATACCTCTGTCTCCACGCATTCGCCTGTTCTGGATATTTCAAATAAACGGAGTCATCCATGGTGACTAGACTTATTGGGGTAGTCATTTCAGAACATATGCAAAGAGTGTGTCACTCACTATGTTATACACCTGAAATGAACAACATTGCATAAAAAATCAGAAAAGGGCACCTGGCTGGCTCAGTCAGAAGAGCATAGGGCTCTTGATCTCTGGGTCGTGAGTTTGAGCCCCGCACTGGGTGCAGAGATAACTTAAAAAACAAATAACTTTTTAAAAAGAAGAGAAAATGCAATTTGTAAGTGATAAATGCTTTTCAATCGTTTTTTTTTTTTTTTTTTATGGAATTATCCAAGAGGTAGCTTTCGTGACACATGGCATAGTGTTTTGATGGTTTCTTCACATTGTAGCGTGTATCAGTGTTATCATTGCTGCTTTTTGCCAAATAACATTCCATTGCATGGCCGTACCACATTTTGTTTATCCTTTCATTAGCCAATGGTGATACCTAAGCTGTTTCCATCTTTTGGCTGTCGTGACTAAATCGGCAACGAACACCGGTATACACGTTTTGTACAGATGCGTGTTGTTAATTCCCTGGGTGTATATGCAATCAGGAGCGGAACTGCTGGGCCAGATAGAAACTCTGTGTTTAACTTTCAAGGAACCACCAGTTTTCCAAGGGGTCCGCACCCTTTAACCTCCCCGCCAGCAACACACGAGGGCTCTGGGTTCTCCACAGGCTTGCTAACCCGTGTTAACACCCCTTCTTAGAACTGACACGGCACGGGTGTTAAGGAGGCCCGAGACCTACTTGTATTTTTTTTTTCAACATACTTAATCCTTTTTGTAATTTTTCTGCAGATGAAATATAAATAAGAGATTCTCTGTAATAATAAGGATACAAAAGCTGACATTTATTAGATTCTTAACTCTGGACGGGCTCCTGTAGTACTGTGTGTTTTATTGCTTTGAATATTTGCAGAAAACCCTGAGTTTCCAACCTACTGTAGAGATGCAGACGAGGTACAGAAGTTACCTGATGAGCATTATTACAACACTGCCCCAAAGCCAAAATTCTTAATCATCCACTGTGACATCCAAGACCCCGCCTCTCCTTGGGGCGCCTGGGGGGCTCGTCAGTTGAGCGTCTGACTCCTGGTTTCGGCTCAGGTCATGATCTCATGGTTCGTGAGTTCAAGCCCTGCATCGGGTTCTGTGCTGACGGTGTGGAGCCTGCTTGGGATTCTCTCTCTGCCTGTCTCTCTGCCCCTCCCCTGCTCATTCTCTCTCTCAAAAAATAAAAAATAATTTGTAAATCCGCCTCTCCCTTCTGCTGAATTGTTCTGGCTGTTCACCCAAAGAACAGTTTCAATAAGCCACTGTGTGTCATCCATATATTTTCCCACTGGAAAAAAAAAAAAATCTTTCTCGAGATGATTTTTCACAAGTCAGCCAGGTACAATTTATCATACTCTGAATGCTAACAAATTCTGGGGATGCAAAACCTATAGCATACATATAAATAATTTGACTCAGCAGTGTAAACATTAATTCAACGCTTTTTTTTTTTTTTTTTTAAATGAACAACCTAGTTTCTCTGAGTTGTTGTGATACTTCTCTCCTTCTGGGTTTTTTATTAGCTCACTGGTGCCAATAGAAATGGGTTCGAAAACTGATTAGCCCCGAGGAAGATTCTGTAATCAAATAAATCTGAAGTAAGGCATGCTTTCAATTTTGTTTGGAGGGGAGATATTTTTCCCCACTATGCTTTGTTTCCCAAAGAAAGCTTCGTATCTTTTGTGTTCGAAAACACGTCCGCTTCTGTGATTTCAAAGGACAGGAGAACAAATTCTGTTTGTAACTGGCCAATTTCAGCTCCTGAGAAAGACTGTGGAGGAAGTGTATGTGAATAAGATCTGAATAGAGCATATTATTAGATCTCAAAGAGAATCAATAGAATCTAATGTAGTTTTCCTTGCATTGCATCAATAAAGCAAGGTTGTTAGGAAGGCATTACAATCTTGTCTTCTCTCGTTGGTTTGAAAGCTTGTCTTTTCTGTTGTGGTCGTTGATCTGCCCCCGGGTCGTCTGTCCCGAGGACTAATTTGTTTGGTTTTGTAATGCATCATCGCTGCCAGCGTCACTGAAGGCTCAGAACACCTAGGGAGATAAATAGATGTTATTTTTATTATCTGTGCTTTATAAATACATTTTAACTTGGAAAGATTACACGGTCGAAGTCCCACATTCAGCCGCGTCAGAAGGCCGCACCACGAGAGTTCTACGCTGAGCCTTAATCTGCTTACAATCAGGCTGAACCTGGGGGGATCGCAGGCTCACCCCCCATTTCACTGCAGGTGAAATTTCCTTCCTCACGGTTGTGGCGGCTAGAAATCTGCAATCAAGGTGTGGGCAGAGCTGGTTCCTTCTGAGGCCGGGAGGGAAGGGTCGGTGGGGAAGGAAAATTCTGTTGTTTACACCACTCATCCTGTGGGGTCTTGTAAGGGCCTCCCCAGCAAACGACCACGACTGCAGGGCTGTTGCCGCCGCGTTACTGATGATGAATCAGAGACCCCTGGTCTCCCGACAGCCCAGTGCCCCAGGGTCGTGCCTGCGAGGCTTACGGAGCTACAGCCCAGACAGCACAGACATCCCAGCTGTCTGGTGCTCCCGAGCCCCATGCTGAGCTTGGACACCATGGAGGAACAGAGGGAACCCGCGTCCCTCTCCTCTTTGGTCAGCAAATCTTAACGAAAGACTTGACACTTGGTCAACTGGTCGGAGGCTGAGGTGAGCTTTCTCTCTCCAGCGGCCTTGCCAGGAGAGTCTCTCCTGGGAAACCTTCACTCGTGTTCAGATTCCCAGCCCCTCTGCTCTGACATCCAGTGCTTTTGGGAAAGAGGGCCCCTTGGCTCTCGTAAAGCAGTCTGCTCTGTCCCCTTGGGAGGAGTCCCGCCTCTTCACCGGGATCCGATCTCGGGTCTCTGTCTCTGGAAGTGGCAGAGTCCCACTGACGTGGGGGCTGACAGACTATCCCACGGGGCTCCCGACGGTACCATTCAAAGGGCGGTCTGTGCAGGAGGCCCCCACAGGCTGGGTTCTGCTCCCCAAGATGAATACAGAAGGTGACAGCATTCAGCAGCATCCACACCAACTCAACAGCAATGCTCTGTCAGTGGGATCTAATAAAAACAAAAAAAGAAAGAAATGAGCTTGCATTTCATGTCTTTTTTACACAATAATTTCATTTTCCTCACCACACGTCATCCCCTATTGCGAATAAGAAAACTTCGCCACGGATAGTTTGAGAAGCTCAGCCCAGAGGTCCGCGTAAGCGACTGAGGAGGCATAAAGGTAATGGTGAGGCACAGAGAGCAGTTAAAGACTGAAGCCCTGACCTTCAACTTGATGGTACTTGGAGGTGGGGCCTTTGGGAGGGAATCAGGTTTAGATGAGGTCATGAGGGTGGGGCACCCACGATGGGATTAGTGTCCCTGTCAGAGGAAAAGCCACCGGATCTCTTGCTCTCTCTGCCACGTGAGGACACAGTAAGGTGTCTGTCTGCAAGAAAACCCTCACCAGGAACTGCATGGGCCAGCACCTTGACAGATCTGAGACTTCCGGCCTCCACAACTGTGAGAAGGAAGTGGCTTCTTCTGTCACAGTGTGTGTTGTGACAGCCCCAACCGACCGAGACCCAGGCTCTGCTACTGACAGCCCAAGTCGCTGTGGCTCAGGCCGGCTCCTGCTGTCTGGGGCCACCTCCAGCGGTAGCGTGTCTTCTCTCGGGTCTTTATCAGAAACGGCCTGGGTTCCCAGGCCACGGCACGGACAAAGCCACGTCCGAAGGACACAGCCCCGCCCATACAGGTGCTGTGTGTGAAGGCAGGTCCCAGGGCACATCACACCCCAGTCCCTTCCTACTGCCTGATGGGGAGGCCACACCTCACCCGCATGCCCCCTCGTGTGAGGCCACCCGACAGATTTCTGTCTCCAGAAGGAAGGGCCGGCGGCTCAGGATCCCATAAAGCTGGTCCCACCTCAAGGCGAGGCTTCCTCCAGGAAGCTCATCGCCTCCTTCCTTGGCAACTAAAAGCTTCCTTTAAGCTCCATACTGCAATAGTTTCCTCTTTGACAGAAATGGTAAGTTCCATTTTTCTACATTTGTAAAAAAAAACTTGTATCAAGAAAAAGGCGATCTTGATATAACGCAATCTGCACAAGACTTATTTTTCTTGTTTTAGAAAAAAAGGTCCAGATGTTTTAACGTCGATGAACAGCCATCCCAACCTTTCACAACAGGCCTGAGCCTGCAGCTTTAGTCATTCGTTTCTCAATTATCTTGGGAGAAGTAGGTCAGGGAAGAAAGCAGGCCCAGGAGGCCGGGGGGTGCAGGAGAGGAAGACAGGAGATGGCCCTGCCATGAACTGAAGTGACCTTGGGCAGGTGCATGCACCCCACAAGGGCTGGGAGCGCTGTGACCCCATACTTCTGGATGCAGTTGCTTTCGACAGTGCCCCGCCCTGTCCTTTAGGTGACCAGACGAGCAGCCACGCGGCCTGGACCGAGCCTCCCCTCCGCCCCCTTCACTCTCCGGGCCGGCCCGGTGGGAGGAAAGCAGCCAGACAACAAGCCACAGAGAGAAGGCCCGGGGAGCAGTGGCTTCGGGCCCCTGCAGTTCTCTCAACAGGGTCTCTGTAGCGGCTCGGTGCACACAGCTGACACCCCGACCACTTCTCCTTCCTGCCCAGCAAGTAACTGTGTCAGCCTCCTGCTCCTCCCACCCTTCTTCCTTCCCGCCCTGTGCTGGCTCCTGCTGCCTCGGTCCCCTCCCCTGCATCCCTGCACACTCCCCTGCCTCAGGCCTCCCCCCCCCCACCCCATTCTCCTGCCACCCGCCCCCGATCCCGTGACAAAGCCTCGATATTTCCACAGCATTCACAGTGGACAGAGCATGTTCATCCGATCCTAACAGGTTCACTGGCTTCTGAACAAAAGTCACCAGATCTGGGGTGCTGTGATTCCTACCCCCGCCTCCCCTACCTGCCCGGTGCCGCTGTAAGCAGAAAGCCTGCCCGCGGACAGTGGCTGGGGATGTCAGGACTCGATGTGCACACATTACCTCCTGTGAGCCCGGCAAACCCTGAGAGGCAGGTGGTAGTTCCTTTTTTTTTTTTTTTTTTTTTTTTTAATTTGAAAGAGAAAGAGGGAGAGAGGGACAGAGGGATGGGGAGAGAGAGAGAGAAACAGAGAGAGAGAGAGGGAGAATCCCAAGCAGACTCCACGCTCAGTACAGGAGCCCGACACAGGGCTCAATCCCCCGACCCTGGAATCACGACCTGAGCTGAAACCAAGAGTTGGACGAGCAACCGATTGAGCCACCCAGGCGCCCCTATAGCTCCTTTTTCATAAACATGAAAAGTGAGGCTCACTTAGGTACCTGGAGGCACAGTGGGTGCCCTGGTGTGGCAACTGGTCTTGAAAAGAAACTTGGTCACGTGCTGACTCCGGGGCGGTGCAGAGCCGGTAAAAGGCAGAGGTGGGCTCAGCCGTGCCCCCGTGCCGCGCTAAAGCCCCTCTCCTCCACTAGGCACCCCTGCTCTGGCCTGTGCTCTTCCCCTGCAGTGGTGTGGGCTCGAGGATGCCCAAGCAGTTAGGGGACCTGGAATCTCGTGGGGGGGGAGGGAGCAGACTCAGAGCCTCTGCAATGGCCCAGCGGAAGGGGAGCGGACAGACCACGAGGACCAGCTCTCCACCCGGAAAGCGCATCGGACGCGGCTGCTGGGTGCCTGGGGTGGTTCTGCCCCTGGGAACTGTGGGGGCTGTTAGTTTGGACTAGGTTGGGTTAGGCCAGTAATTTGGGTCTGGATGCTTGGCGGGGTCAAGGACGCTGGAGGTCAGCCCTGCCCCAAATGCCA
The DNA here is from genome assembly GCF_007474595.2 of Lynx canadensis. Classification (NCBI taxonomy): domain Eukaryota; kingdom Metazoa; phylum Chordata; class Mammalia; order Carnivora; family Felidae; genus Lynx; species Lynx canadensis. Next base: position 12,443,209 of record NC_044309.1, on the reverse strand, counting down.
ACAGGGTCCCGTGAAGAATCACCGAGCCCCTTCAGCTGGCTGCGTCTTTCGCATTCGCTCCCTCACTGTTGTCTTGACACTGGCCCGGAGGACAATACCCAGTGCTTCTGGGGTCCACTGGCTGCTTTTAGGCTGCGGGAAGAGCAGGGCATTCAGAAACCCGTGACGGGGCCTCTCTGTGCTCGGGGCTTTTAATCTCCTTAATTGAAATTGATTGGTCTCTTGGGAGGTAGCTCTGCATTGGCCCTGAGCTTCAGCATGTGATCAACTTTTGCTTCTTTCTTTTAAAGACCAGTTGACACACCAGGGCATCTAATCTTATCCCAGAATCCCGGGCCCCTTTCCAGACGAGGAGCAAAACCAGAAACAAGCACACTTACAAAAACAGCTCAGGAAATAAAAGCGCCTGATAAAAATAAGGGGAGAATATTCTTGTCCCATTGTGGCTGAGCGTTATACAAAAGGCCAGTCAAAACCCCATTACCAAGGAAAGATGTAATCACACGGGGAAGGAGCCATGGCGGGCGGGGGCGGCTTGCCTTCTGAAGCTCACGAGATAAACAGGCCCAGGCCGGGCTGCAGCGTATCTAAGAACCAGCTGCAAAATAGATAAATGGGAAGAAAAGTGAAAGCCCTTCTTAAGTTAAAAGGAAACCAAACATCGAGAGAATTGTTTGAGCATCCACACTTGCATTCATCCGGACGTGCAAAGTCACCCCAAAGTGGCTGGGGCTGGTTTACAAACTGGTTTGGCAGGTCGTAGCTCTTGGCGAAGCCTTCGATAGGGCCCCTTACTGACCAGGCTGATCGCATAGCCTGGAAATATCCCCCTGGGGGCTCTCCTGTGCCTCCTGTGGGTCATTTCACCAACTGGACGCCAGGCTTGAAAGAGGCCGTGTTGAGGAGGCTCGGGCCACTCCATGGCTCGCAAGCCCTCGGCTCTGTCCCTGCAATAGCGGCACGGAGTGGCAGCAGACACAAGAAGTACCTCAGAGGTAAGGGAACCCAGCAGTGACAAGTAATCATTACAAGTAACAAACTCATGCTAAGAACATCTTGCTGCCTGGCCTCGTAAAGATAAGGTTTAAGGGGATCAGGATATGTCAGCCCAAAACATACTACCTTGGCAGAAGGATTATTTTAAGCTGAAGGCATCTGAGACTCAACAAAATGCAGGAAGAATTCTCTTCCCTCCTCTTTTTCCGCCTAAAAGCGGGACATCAACTTCCCTTTGTGAAAGTGTCTCCATCTCCCACACTAGGAAGAAAGTGACTCTTGCCACCAAGACAGTCCTCACTGAGATGAGTCTGTGTAAACAGACCTTACTAAAAAAAGCCTTCATCTTCCCCTACGTAGCCTAGTCATTTCATAGCGTGTGGTTCCTTAAAGCACAAACCTCCTTTCCTTTGAAAGAGATGGTGTACAAGCCCCCAAGTCAAGTCTAATGACCCGAGTTTCACTTCTTTTTCTGTGAGCTCCTGTCCAAGTAAGATATTAATACAATTTGTATTCCTTTTCTCCTGTTTGTCTGTTTTTTGTTGGCCAAATTTGCAGGCCTCCAGGCACTGAACCTAAGAGGGTAGAAGCAAAGTTTTTCCTCCCCGACAATGTCAAGACATCCCGATTTAAAAAGCAGAGATCTAGCTTGTTTGCTGGAGAAGCTCCATTTTCAAATAAATTCAAGTTGGAAGTGGCCCTTTGTCTCCACTTTCCCTAGCTGCAGGAATGGGACCTAAGGATCAAGGAGGGGTGAGCTCTATAAAAATGAAAGCCGAGTCTGTCCCAGTCATCACGGAACTAGTGTCTACGGGTGCCTAGCACATAGCAGGCACTCAACCCATCAGTGGAAGAATGGATACTGGCTGAAATTTCCAAAAATGGGATTGGAGCAAATGCATAGTGTGGAAGGTAAAACTGTAGTTTATTGAATATGGGCTCCCGTATTCAATAGAAGAATTGGCAATAGGAGAGGTCACTTCTTGGCAGTCGTGAGGTGTCTTCGAGTGGGGCAGGTGAAGTCAGGATATTCCCCATTTAAGGTGAGCGTTTCAGTGTCCAGTGGATTAGGATTGAATAAGGCTCACGACAGAAAAGTTCAGGATCGTGGGCACGGCAAGGTGTGTTCACAGTCATTCACTGCTATCTTTCGAAGCGAAGCCGGTTTAAGCGGGGTTTGGGGAAGTTCCTCAAGCAATAGTTGGTTGCAACTTTTATCTTCCTGGGCGAGCGTTTCTAGAACAGCAAAATGATATTGGCGAAGACAGTGGAATCAAGTCTTTAGTGAAGACTGCACAGTAGTCTATGTCGTAGCCACGTTGATGTAGATGTAAGCAAACTATGTGGGAGTTGGTCTCAGTCCTCCAGCTGAAGACGTAGATAAACCATCCTCCTTCCATAGTATGACATAAACAGACAAGTAAGCCCTGTTTGTTCAGAGGCTCTGAGATAGGTGTGGTGGCTAATTTCTGGCTATAGAGGGCTGACCCACCCAAGGGAGAGGTAATTCGCGTGTGTCTTCGACCTTGATATCCGCTGAAATAGCCCTGAGAGAGGACCAGCTACAGGACCGGAAGAGCCCAGTGCGAAACGCAAATGCAGGGCCCCTCGTTCCGAAACGACGAATGTCAAAGAGTTTGACAGCTCCTCACAAAGCTAAACGTAGAATTCCCACACGACCCAGCAATACTACCCAAAGAACTGAAAATGGGGACTCGAACACGTATCTGCACACCCACGCTCAAGGCAGCATTATTCGCAAAAGCGGAAAAGTGGAAACAAGCCAAGTGTCCATCAAGAGAGGAACGGATCAACAAAACGTGGTGTGCATACATACAATGGAATATGGCTCATCAATAAATAGGAATAAAGTTCGGGGTGCCAGTCAGTTGAGTGTGCAACTCCGGATTTCGGCTCAGATCAGGATCTCACAGTTTGAGAGTTTGAGAACTGAGTCAGCCTCTGTGCGGACAGCATGGAGTCTGCTTGAGATTCCCACCCCCACCCCCGCCTCCCCCCCCCCAGCCCCTCTCCCTCTCTCAAAAATAAATAATTTTTTTTTAAAAAGGAGTAAAGTTTTGACACAGACTACAACATGGATGAACCCTTAAAACATTATATTAAGAGAAATAACCTGACACAAAAGAACAAATAGTGTCTAATTCCACTTACATGAAATATCCAGAACAGGCAAATTCAGAGACACAAATCACATGAGAGGTACTCAGGGGCTGAAGGGAGAGGGGAATGAAGGGTTATTACTTAATGGTTTTAGAGTTTATCTGGGGTGAAGAAAAACCTTTGGAAATAGATAGTGGGGGTAGTTGCAAATATTGTGAATGTAATTAATGCCACTGGATTGCACACTTTAAAATAGCACAGCAAAGGAAACAACCAACAAAACTAAAAGGCAACCAACGGAATGGGAAAAGATATTTGCAAATGACATATCGGACAAAGGGCTAGTATCTAAAATCTATAAAGAGCTCACCAAACTCCACACCCGAAAAACAAATAACCCAGTGAAGAAATGGGCAGAAAACATGAATAGACACTTCTCTAAAGAAGACATCCGGATGGCCAACAGACACATGAAAAGATGCTCAATGTCGCTCCTCATCAGGGAAATACAAATCAAAACCACACTCAGGTATCACCTCACGCCAGTCAGAGTGGCCAAAATGAACAAGTCAGGAGACTATAGATGCTGGAGAGGATGTGGAGAAACGGGAACCCTCTTGCACTGTTGGTGGGAATGCAAATTGGTGCAGCCGCTCTGGAAAGCAGTGTGGAAGTTCCTCAGAAAATTAAAAATAGACCTACCCTATGACCCAGCAATAGCACTGCTAGGAATTTACCCAAGGGATACAGGAGGACTGATGCATAGGGGCACTTGTACCCCAATGTTCATAGCAGCACTCTCAACAATAGCCAAATTATGGAAAGAGACTAAATGTCCATCAACTGATGAATGGATAAAGAAATTGTGGTTTATGTACACAATGGAGTACTACGTGGCAATGAGAAAGAACGAAATATGGCCCTTTGTAGCAACGTGGATGGAACTGGAGAGTGTGATGCTAAGTGAAATAAGCCATACAGAGAAAGACAGATACCATATGGTTTCACTCTTATGTGGATCCTGAGAAACTTAACAGGAACCCATGGGGGAGGGGAAGGAAAAAAAAAAAAAAGAGGTTAGAGTGGGAGAGAGCCAAAGCATAAGAGACTGTTAAAAACTGAGAACAAACTGAGGGTTGATGGGGGGGTGGGAGGGAGGGGAGGGTGGGTGATGGGTATTGAGGAGGGCACCTTTTGGGATGAGCACTGGGTGTTGTATGGAAACCAATTTGTCAATAAATTTCATATATATATATAAAAAAAAATAGCCAATGTGCGCACACACACACACACACACACACACAGGAATATTACTCAGCCATGAAAAAGAACAAAATCCTGACATTTGCAACATGGATGGATCTAGAAAGTATGATGCTGAGGCACCTGGGTGACTCAGTGACTTATGAGTCAGGTTATGATATCACAGTTCATGGGTTCAAGCCCCGTGTTGGACTCTGTGCTGATAGCTCGGAGCCTGGAGCCTGGTTCAGATTCTGTGCCTCCCTCTCTCTCTCTGCCCCTCCCCTGCTCACGCTCTCTCTCTTAAAAATAAACATTAAAAAAAAAAAAAAAAGGAAGAGGGTATGATGCTAAGTTAAATAAGTCAGTCAGAGAAAGACAAATACCATATGATTTCACTCATATGTGGAATTTAAGCAACAAAACAAATGGGGGCGCCTGCGTGGCTCAGTCAGTTAAGCGTGGACTCTTGATTTCAACTCAGGTCATGGTCTCATAGTTGTGAGATCGAGCCCCACATCAGGCTCTGCACAGTGTGGGATTCTCTCTCTCTCTGCTGCTCCCCTGCTTGCACTCCCTCTCAAAATAAATAAACATATAAAAAAAAGACACAAAGAAAAAACGACACAAACAAATAGCGCGCCTATTAAATACAGAGAACAGACTGGTGGTTACCAGTGGAGATACGTGTGGCGGGGGGGGGGGGGGGGGGGGGGGGGGGGATGGGTGAAACAGATGAAGGGGATTAAGAGTACACTTTCCACGATGAGCACCGGGTAGTGTATGGAAGTGTTGAATCACTATATTGCACACCTGAAACTAACATAACACTGCACGTTAACTCTGCTGGAATTTTTTTAAATGGCAGATTTTATGGTACGTTTCAATTTTAATTACGGCATAATGCTATGTTATATACATTTTACAAGAGAAAATTTATTGGGGCACCCGGCTGGCTCGGTTGGAGGAACACGCAAGTCTTGATCTTGGGCTGGTTGAGTTCAAGCCCCAAGTTGGGTGTAGAGATAACGTAAAAATTAAATCTTAAAACAAAACTGATTAAATGAGAAAAATTAAGGAATTCAACAAGGCAGCAACAGAGCATTAATCAAGGGCAGGACCCCTCCGTGCACGGGGTTGTGTGAAGCCAGGCCTGCTTGCGAGGACAGAGACCGTCCAGTTTAGGTGGCGTGCCCCATTCTAGAGACCAGGAGTGCTACATCTGGGTCACAGAAGACTTACTGAAACTGCCCGGTGTCCCGAATCCACTCAGTGTTCAACACGGCTGGTAAAAATCGAGAGCCCTCCCTTCCCCACTGCTACCCGTGCTCTCCCTGGCCTTCTAAAGGTTAAGTACAAGATCTAGGTTCAAAGCTCAGGAGACTTTGCAATGTCAGCCCCGGAGGTGACAATGTTTATGGGATGTTTTTCTCCCCATCAGTTGCGTTACTTTAACCGGCTGGTACTGTTTGCGGGGCAGACGTATGTAGACGGGGGGCAGAGGGAGCAGGAATCTGAGTCTCTTGGCTGATAATTAGGGGAGCAGTCAGTACCCACACTTCCTCACCTGGCATTCACTGAGCACGCTCCCTCCCATTTCTTCTGTTCTTCCCTTGCTGCAAACTGTCTCCCTTACCTCTCCGGGACTTCCTTTCGCTCCCTAGTGTGCTTGGCGACTGGCAGGTGGGGCTTACTGGAGTCCTCAAGCAGGGCACAGAGGGGATGGAGATGGGAGGTTACAGACCAACCCATGTAGCCAAGAAGGATCTCGGGCCTTGTTGTCCAATCCAATCCGAGGCTACAAACCGCATACGTGAGCGGCGACAGAAAGGTGAGCCAGGCGTGGCTCTGCCCCAAGAAACCTAATGAAAGACAGATGGCTCGCCACCTTTGCCACACATGCCTTAGATATCGAGCCCTTGATCTGGGGTTTACTGAGCAGAAAGAACGCCCTTCTTTTGAGCCAAGCCAAACATGGGCACTCACAAGGTGAGCTTCCTGAGCCCTGAAGCCATCTCTTGTAATACCTGCTCACTGGTGGCCTTAAGCTCTTCTGCCTCTGAGTGGCCACTCGCCAGGAGGGTGGGGACTCTGCCTCCTGGCAAAGGACAGGCCCCAAATGAGACATTTCACATTCAAGTCATAAATAGTTGTTGGCTCTGACCCTGCCTGCCACTGTAGGATAACCCAGCCACCACAAAGGCCTCTCATCCTTTCTGGGACATCTCGTGGGTATCTGTGTGTCCTCTCACAGCCAGATGGCATGCACTACCTTCTCCAACCCGAACTCTGCTTCCCTATAAGGACAGGTGCTACCCCAACCTCTGAAGGCCTGAACGCCCCGGCAAGGTGCCTCACCCTAGTCCTGTCTCCTGGCCATGTGTCTACAGGCAAGCAGGAGCTGCTTTGTAATACCCAGGACATTGACACGGCCCACCTGTCTCTCTTCGCATTCTCCCTCAAGAAGAGAGAGCCCGATATCATCATCACCTACCCGCGTCAGTGCTGGGCCGCCGTGTGGGTTTCCAAGCACCCTAAATTCTCCGAGGAGTGTCCAGGAGGATGATGTGAGGCCCTGCTGTGCTGAAAACTGCCCTTCAGGGTTGGTGCCAGGCCTAGGACCCACCCCACCAGCCCCAAAGGCAGATCCACATGAGGCCCGAATCCTGGAGACTTTGGAGTTTGGTCTGCAGTTCTTGACAGATAGTGTAGGGTCAGGAGTGTCAGAGCAGGGGAAGAGCAATACATTTCAAGTCTCCCTTGCCTTCTCCTCTGAGAGAATACCTAAGTTTTAGCATCAGAGGGATGAACCTGGTTTGGGAGATTAGAGCATAAAACTACACAATGTTCTAGTACCTTCATTGGGGGTTTTAGAGCCAAACCACTATTCTCTCCATCATATATTGAACAGACCTGCTTTTTCTAATATTTGTTTTTAAATCAAAAGACACTAACTGCCTTTGGAAAACGTTCTGAAACAGCCCCTCCAATAGAGGGGGACTTCCACCGCCATACCCCAGCACTACCCCAGCACTACCATTCACAAGAGCCTTCCTTTTTTTTTTTTTTTCAACGTTTTTTTTAATTTTTTTTATTTATTTTTGGGACAGAGAGAGACAGAGCATGAACGGGGGAGGGGCAGAGAGAGAGGGAGACACAGAATCGGAAACAGGCTCCAGGCTCCGAGCCATCAGCCCAGAGCCCGACGCGGGGCTCGAACTCACGGACCGCGAGATCGTGACCTGGCTGAAGTCGGACGCTTAACCGACTGCGCCACCCAGGCGCCCCGAGCCTTCCTTAATAGTAAGAGTTAACATTTACTGAACATGTTCTATGTGCCAGGCATGGTCACGTGATCTCATCTGATCCTTACAACAACCCTCATAGAGAAGTATTATTATTATCTCCTCCACTTTACAAATGAGGTATGTGTTCAGGGATATTAAGCGACTTCCCCAATTATCACAGAGCTTGTTTGTCGAGGGGCCAAGATGTTTATTTCTCTACACGCTGTCAGGGTCCACACCCCAGTTGCAATCAGACGAACCGTTCGGCAGGCTTCAAACATGGTAACAATGACAGCCAATATCTAAGTATCTATTACCTGCCAGATTCTTTATATATTCTCTTTCATTTGACCACTTGGCATGATACGTATTTATCCCCATTTTACAGATGAGGATCTTGCGGCTCAGAAACTGAGCAATATTGTGACCCTCTGGGGGAGTCACTGACAACCTGGGCTCTGGAGTCCCACTGCCGGGCTCTATTCTTTAACTCCCCCTACTTACTAGCTGTGTGACCTCAGGCAAGTTTTTTGTTTTTTTTTTTAAAGTAGGCTCCATGCCCGGTATGCGTTCAAACTCATGTCCCCTGAGATCAAGACCTGAGCTGAGATCAAGAGTCAGGTGCTGACCCAACCGAGCCACCCAGGCACCCCTGACCTCAGTCGAGTTATCTGATCTCTCTAAACCCTCATTTTGCCATCTGTACAATAAAACATCGGTAGTACTTATAGGATTACTACAAGCTAGTACACGTCAACTGTCCTCACTACATAGTCAGAAGTCAGCAAAGGCGATCTACTATTATTACTCCAAAGCCCATAGTTTTGTTTTGTCTGTTTTCCCACTAGACCGTTCTGTCTCCCAATTTGACGGAGAGATAGGAACACATCACGCATTAAAATAAACAAGATTCTTGGGGTGCCTGGGTGGCTCAGATAGTTAAGGGTCCAACTATTGATTTCAGTTCAGGTCAAGATCTCAGGGTCATGAGATAAAGCCCCAAATTGGGCTCTCTCTCTCTCTCTGCCCCTCCCCTGCTCACACTCATGGGAGCACTCTCGCTCAAAATAAATAAACATTTCAAAAGAATAAACAAGATTCTTTTACAGCAGAGATGCAAAATGCTTAGATCAAGGAAGAGAACAAAGACCCAAACACACCTATTTGACAGCTCTCCCCGAATATTCTCAGAGCAGTGGAGCCAATGAAATGAAGGCCCAGGAAAAGCAAGGCTCATTTAAACCTCTCCTTTTTCCACCTCATCTTCTTCCTTTCCTTCCTCACCAGGTTCTGAAGGGTAAATTCATCTTTTTTGGTCTTGGAAGGGCAAATTTGCTATAAATACCCACACTCATTGCAGCTTTATAGGTTAGTTCCTTGTTTGGTATGGGGAGAAGGGTCTAGAAGTCAAAGTCTGAAGATATGGAGATTTCTCACCCAGCTTTCATCTACGTGACCAGGCACAAGTGCGCTAATCCCGGAGTTTCAATTTCATCACCTGTGGAGAATAATAAATGTAAGGATCAAATTAATAATGTGTGTGAAGATGTAAGATGTATTGCAAACTGTAAATCCCTCTGCATGGGACAAATTGTGTGCTTTTCACCAGCTGACAGGACTCTTGGGTCTTGGCTTTTCCAGCGATCACACTCAGGAGAGGTGACTGCAAGCTTCCTGAACCTATTCGCTAAAAAGCTATCCAGAATGCCCCCTTCCTTGGGCAGGCTGGGGTTAGGGGAAGGCGGCAGTGAGACGCTCCCTGCTGACTAAGTGTTTAGCAGCAGCAGAGCGTGGGAAGGAGAGAACTAAATGGGGCATCGCAGAGGATGGGGGTGGGGGGAAGAACCCTACTAAATAATTCGTTTAGAACAGGGGCACCTGGATGGTTCAGGTCATCGCGCGGTTCGTGAATTCCAGCTCCATGTCGGGCTCTGTACTGACAGCTCAGAGCCTGGACCCTGCTTGGGATTCTGTGTCTCCCTCTATCCGCTCCTCCCGAGCTCTCTCTCTCTCTCAAAAAAAACTAAATAAAAACAACCTCAAAACACAGCCCAGTGTGCTCTGGGGTTAGATTCCAGAACAAGTTGGGTACCACACTGAGTCTGAAACAAACTTCTCAGGCTTAGGAACTAGATCCTACTTTGGGGAGACTGGAGAGCTCGTTGAGAATGGATTCAGTGACAACATTTGTTTTTTGACGCATTATCTCCGATCTTAGGTGAAGGGTGAGGGCCAAAGACACATATGGCTGTGAAAATGCCCCAATAAGCCTCCTCCGGAGCTGCAAGCAGGGGCTTCGGAGCAGAAAAACCTGGCACCCAGCACCTCCTCCCGGGAGCCACAGCCTCAGCCAACAGAGCTACCGCCAATGGCGGCTCAGCCGGGTTGTTTGGGCTCTCGGTTCACACCGCGTGCCTACACGGCAGTGGAGCCGTGGGCGGAGAAGCGTGTATGCGAGAGCCGCTCTTGCCGCCACGGCCGGAGGGGCAGTGCTGGCAGGACAGGCCCAAGGACGCAAAAGAGGACAGGACGACCCAGGGGGGAGCAGAAAGAGGACGCGATGCTCCAGGACCCCGAAAGGGTCAACCTCGGGCTCGCTTGCGGCCGCGCGTTCCGCCGCCGACGTCTTTGCGACGAGCATCTTCGCAGCCGGCTCGGCCGTAAAGCAAACGTGCCGTAAAAGACAGTCACCGAAAATCGAACGGGTCTTTCGTTCAAAAGAACTTCATGAAACATGAACCTGTGTAACAAAATTAAGACGACTTCATTGCAAAATACAAAATATTTGAACACATTTAACGTGTGTGTAGATTCACGCCAGTCCTGGGCAAATAACGGATTTTATTTTGTGGACTCTACCTAAGCACTTGCCGTCGAAGTCTTTCCTTCAAACTATTATATTTGGGTTTTTTGGTTTTCTTTTCTTTTTTCTCTTTTTGTTTTCTTTCTCTCCTTTTCTTGCTTGCTTTCTTCTCTCTCTCGGTTTTTTTTCTTTCTTTTTTTTTTTTTTTTTTTGGTATGTTGATTCGTTTCCCAGTTTGTCGGCACACTGTTTTCTTCTTTTGCTAAAATGTCTTTCTTCATTAAGAGCAGTATCGGTTTCCAAATACTAGAATGCATGTTTGTACCTGAGCTTTGGATTGCATTGTGAAAGCCTCTACGCTGGTGTTTGTTCTCGGCATATTGTCACACGTCCACTGATAACTGGTCCAAAGTTCTATGGGAAATGTGGGTTCAAAACTTCACAGCACTGTATAGACCCTTATGAGGGCTAAGATTTATATACCATAAAAATGGGAGTACTGCGTCAATGAAGAAATAAAACCAGTTGATGAAACCAACAAACTATAAAACCAGTTTTTTTTTGTCTTTTACAGAAAAACTGACTTACAGTCAATTAGTTATACAGCAAAAATGTTTGCAACAAAGATCTTTATGGGGAAACTACCTAGAACCACCAAAGGCCTCCCACACCATACCTTTCCACAAAGTCACCATCATGCCCCTCTCAAAAACTCAGGAACACAAACAGTCCATGAAAATGGTCGCCAACCCAGCTGTCAGACTGGTTAAGTACATTAGACTCTGCACCTGGAACACTGATCTACTCTCCCTCTGAAAGGCACCGAAGACGAAAAGGAAGCCTGTACAATCCCTTCAGTTACACATGTCAGCCAGTCATACAGAGCAAACACACTCCTGGCCTGAATCTTAAAGGCAAAACGAAGCGCGCAATTCTTACCAGCCTATCCGTGTAAATGGCCACTAGCAAGCCAAAGTTTTCAGGCACCATGGACAAGCTCTCATAGCCTGCTGTTACTACATTATCACTGCCATAGCCTTGAGCACCTACAGAGAACTGCATACAGTTAAGGCTTGGGATCCTACCCTAAGCCGTACTTAGGGAAGGTGCAAAAACCAGAAAGCTACAGAGCTCTTCTTAAATAAGCAGGTGATCAATATCTTTCAACGTCCAGAATTGAACTCCATGGAATAGGTCCCAACTTCCAGCATTTCTGATCTCTGGGTAACAATACCTTCCACCTTTTTGGTCTCCCAGCCCTTCCAACAGCTTTAAGACTTAATTCTCTGTGTTAAATCCCTCTTTGTTTGAAATACCTAAAGTGATTTCCGGTTTTTCTGGCCATACGTACTGGTGAATCTTCGATATTTTTTTTCTTTTGTACATGTTTTCTTTTGGATATTTGTGTCAATACCCAAGTTTTCGTGTTTGGGTCCCTGTCCTTTGTCCATGGAGTGATTCTTCAACAAGATCTTTGCGTGTTTACTTTGGTGGCTGTCAATATTTCTACGACCTTCTCAACGTTGGCAAAATTTGATGATGGTCCCTAATCGGGCTTCTGTGCTTTTAGACCCCGTTACATTAAACAGCAAAACAACCTTAAAACCCTGAGCGGACCCAATCCCTTCCTCTGGGAACACCTCCAGGTTCCAGGGAACCTTTTGTTCCACTGGGTCATTAACAAAAAGGTCTCCCACAGCAGGACTCTGCCCCTGTTGATGGGAGCTATGCATAACTAATGAAGAGGAAAATTGCTAGCAAAACAGGCTGATCAGTCTCAACATGCTTCTAATAACTTCTACATTTTCTGATCTTCATTTCCCTATATATCTTCTTTCCTTCCTAAATGAATACTACAAATCCTCTTCGGCTCACTAATATTTTCCAGCCTGTATTTTCTCTTCCTTTCTTTCCCATCTTATGGTACTTTGTTTTGTAGAGGATTTTCCCAGGTTCTTGGTCACATTGTACACATTTTAAACGCCAGTTTCCCTGGTCTCTAGTTGTGGACGTTAAGATGTCATAGATACCCAGTAACCTGGAAGATTAAAGAGCAGACTTTATCGGGGCACCTAGGTGGCTCAGTCGGTTGAGCATCTGGCTCTTGATTTCAGCTCAGGTCATGACCCCATGGTCATGGGATCGAGCCCCATGTTGGGCTCTGTGCTGAGCATGAAGCCTGCTTAAGATTCTCTCTCTCTCTCTCTCTCTCTCTCTCACCCTCTCCTCCTCCCACACCTCTCTCTCAAATTAAAAAATAAATAAATAAAAATTTTTAAAAAAGAGTATACTTTGTCTTGTAGTACTGAAAATACCCCAAGTGATAGGTACTAGATTTGTTTCACATCCTTCCGTAATGTTTGGAGGAGTTTATTACTTGTCCAAAGTCACAGAGATTGTAGGAGACAGAGTCAGGATTTGAACCCAGATCTTTCTGATGGCACAGCGACTAGCATCATTCAGAGGTGGAGCCTCTAATAGTGACAAGGGGAGCCCGCAAAGTCTTCCCAGAGGCAGGAGTAAATGCCAAAGAACTGTAGAAAGCCAAGACAAACATACACAAAAGCACTCAATTTTAAAATCCAGCAATCACTTCTTGGCCTTTTGGCTAAGATCAAGTGTGGTATCTGTCATCATCAGTTTAAAATCCAGCACAATTCTATCTCTACTCTGTCAGTATGAGGTACCTCGTGGATGAAGATTTCATTAAGTGTTTCTTAGCGACTCTAGAAGCACTATCATGAAACCAGCCGGTTCAGAAGTGTCTCTCAGAGTTCATGTCTCCTGCATCACACATACATGTGGGATACAGTCATATGAACAAGGAAAAAGGTGTGACAGGACACAAAGAGAAGTGAGAGCCAATAGGATGATAGGACACTGGGAGATAATTAGTTCCACTTTTATATACCCCTTGCTATAACAAGCATGTATTACTTTAGCATTTGAAAGGCATCAAATAAAAAAAAGTTTAAGGTCACCTGGGTGGCTCAGCTTCCGACTCTTGACTTTGGCTCAGGTTGGGGAGTTCAAACCCCGCATCGGGCTCTGCGCTGTCAGCGCAAGCCTGCTTGGGATTCTGTCTCCCTCTCTCTCTCTCTGCCCCTTCCCTGCTTGCTTTCTATCTCTCTCTCAAAATAAGTAAAAAAATAAACTTAAAAATTTAAGAGCTTGTGTCAAATACTATGCATTTCTCAAAACCCACTTAATTTTCTCCTTCCTGTAGACACGAGAGAACTACATTTCCCAGCCTCCCGGGCACTTAGGGTGGGGTGATGTAACTGGGTTCTGCCTGAACGGATGTGGGCAGAAGTGATACATACCATTTCCATATCATAATATTCCCTAGGTCATCAACCACACTCCCATTTCCTCTTCCATGGCAAACTTGGAGGACATATGTTTAAGATGACACCATGGCAAGATAAATGAAGCCTAGATCCCTGAGTCAATTATCGGAGGAGAGCCATTTGACCTCCATTAAACAACGACCTATTCTATTAAACCACTAAGATCTGTGGTCTGCTTGTTACCGCACCGCTCCCTGCCTATCCTGACTAATAACATGCTCCTCCACGCCAGGAATTTTCAGTGACCCGTGAAGTTCTGAGAGAGCCTCTTAGCTACTTCACACATAGAAAGAGGCTTTCTGTGCTTTTGCTAACTGGATTTTTTTCAGATTCTAAGTCTGTGTGGGGACATATTTCTGAATATAGTCCCCTTCTCTTCTTCAACCTCTGAATTACCTCCTCCTTCTCACTTTGTTGTGGTGTGTTTGTTCCAACGGGAAATAAATCAAGGGCTTATCGGAAAGGAAATAGTACACGCACTTTACATTCTTGTTTAAACAAGACCTGAAAGGGAAGGAAATTTTATGACATTTTCTTCTCCTCGGGGACCAGTCTGCATTTTACTACCCTAATATTTACTTATTGTTATAGTAAAACCTTAGATAAACCATCAGGGGCTGAGCTCTTCTAGACAGACAAATGTTTCAAAGAACTAAAGTTTACACATTTAGGCGATAAAGTGCTGTTGACTTTTAGATGTTTTGAAGAAAATATTTATGAAGCATATTAAACGAAGGATGGTGACATGTTCTACCTTTTCCAGGAGGTTCAGGATTAACCCAAGCTCTGTGACTGTTCCACAGTTCCTTGAGAAACTTGTATATGTAGTTACCTCCGCCCAGAACAGTCCTTCCCTTCCTTTGTTTACTTAAATTCTCCTCCTCTTTTGGATGTCAGCTCAAAGACCATTCCCCTCAGGCACAATTATATAAATTTACCAAAATTCATCCAACTATTCACTTAAAACAGCTGAATTTGTGGTGTGTAAATTATACCTCACTATAGCTATGTTTAAAAAGCCAACAATGCTGTCAAGGAGGTAAAGCATAAACCTCCCTTTTAACTGTGGGCTACAGAGTGACTTCCTTCCAAAGACTCCAGTATGGAAAGAGAAAGAGGGAAGAGAAGTACCCCAATGCTGGAGAAATCTGACAAGAACTATGTTGGCCAAGTGATCAAGGTCAACATCAGCAATTATCAGTCACGTCGACAGTATATACCCTTGATACGATGTGGTGAATATGGCACCTTACCTCTGTGGTCTTCCTCCCAGACACCATAACCCTGGTCTAACCATGAGAAAAATCCCATGCATCCATGGAACTAGCTAGAACTCCTCAAAACTGTCAAGGTTATCAAAAACAAGCAAAGTCTAAGGAACTTTTACAACCAAGAGGAGCCTAAGCGAGATATGACAAAGGAACATGATGTGATACCCTGGATGGGATCCTGAGAGAGAAAAAGAGCATTAGGTACAAATTAAGGAAATGTCAATACAGCGTGGACTTTAGTTAGTAACAATATATCAATATTGGTTCATGACATGTGACAAATGTACCACAGTCATGGAAGATGTTAATAAAAGGGGAAACTGGATGCGGAACAGCTGAGAACTGTCTGTAGTATCTTCACGATTTCTCTGTAAATCTAAAACTGTTCTGAAAAATAAAGTTAACTTAATTCATATTAAAAAAAATTCCCCGGGGGCGCCTGGGTGGCGCAGTCGGTTAAGCGTCCGACTTCAGCCAGGTCATGATCTCGCGGTCCGTGAGTTCGAGCCCCGCGTCAGGCTCTGGGCTGATGGCTCAGAGCCTGGAGCCTGTTTCCGATTCTGTGTCTCCCTCTCTCTCTGCCCCTCCCCCGTTCATGCTCTGTCTCTCTCTGTCCCAAAAAAAATAAATAAACGTTGAAAAAAAAATTAAAAAAAAAAAAATTCCCCGGCCCCCCGACCAGTTCAAGCCCCCTTACGGTACATTCATATAGCAATCTAGAAAATTAACTAAATGAATGAATGAATTTATCACCATATGTGATTAGGTTTGTGCATTTTGCTCACTGTTGTATCCTGGGAACAAGGTTAGGGGCTGGTTCTTGATAGGTGTCTAGTAATAAACATAAAGTAAGGAATATAAAAATGTAAGTTCTGGGGCGTCTGGGTGGCTCAGGTGGTTAAGCATCCGACTTCGGGTCAGGTCATGATCTCACAGTTCATGAGCTCGAGCCCTGCGTTGGGCTCTGTGCTGACAGCTCAGAGCCTGGAGCCTGCTTCGGATTCTGTGTCTCCCCCTCTCTCTGCCCTTCCCTTGCTCATGCTCTATCTCTCTCTCTCTTAAAAATAAATAAACATAAAAAAAAAGTGAGTTCCGTGGCAATAGGATTTGTCTGTTTTGTTGTCTCCTGGGTCCTCATCACCTGGAGAGCACCTGGCCCACTGTAGACACTCAGCAAGGACAACTCCCACCCCAGGGTGAGCCAAGGAATCTTCTCCCCAGTGGTTTGAGTTTGGGATAAAGATGCTTTAGTTCAGACTAATACAGTCTATTACGTGCTGATGGCAGTAACATTTGTCACCAGATGAACAGAGGCTTAGGGGATTGGTCTATAAAGAATCAAGCCAAGCACTTGGGAGGCTCAGTTGGTTAAGCATCTGTGTTTTGGTTTTTTAATTTACATCCAAGTTAGTCAGCATATAGTGTAATAATGATCTCAGGAGTAGAATCCAATGATTCATCCCCTACATATAA
The DNA here is from genome assembly GCF_007474595.2 of Lynx canadensis. Classification (NCBI taxonomy): domain Eukaryota; kingdom Metazoa; phylum Chordata; class Mammalia; order Carnivora; family Felidae; genus Lynx; species Lynx canadensis. The sequence goes on along the minus strand of NC_044309.1, from coordinate 12,426,666 downwards.
CACCCAGTGCTCATCCTTAATGCCTCTTCCCCATTTAGCCCATCCTCCACCCACAATCCCTCCAGCAACCCTCCGTTTGTTCTCTATATCTAAGAGTCTCTTATGTTTTGTCTCCCCCTTGTTTTTATTTGCTTCCCTTCCCTTCTGTTCATTTGTTTTGTATCTCAAATTCCACATATGAGTGAAGTCATATATTTGTCTCTCTCTGCTGACTTATTTCACTTAGCATAACACGCTCTAGTTCCACCCACATAGTTGCAAATGGCAAGATTTCATCCTTTTTGATTGCCGAGTAATACTCCATTGTGTATATATATATCTCACATCTTCTTTATCCATTCATCCGTCGATAGACATTTGGGCTCTTTCCGTACTTTGGCTATTGTCAATAGTGCTGCTATAAACATGGGGGTGCATGTGTCCCTTCGAAACAGCACACCTGCATGCCTTGGATAAGTACCTTGTAGTGCAATGGCTGGGTCGTTGGGTAGTTCTATTTTTAATTTTTTGAGGAACCTCCATACTGTTTTCCAGAGTAGCGGCACCAGTTTGCATTCCCACCAGCAAAGGCATCTGACCCTTGAGTTTGGGTCGGGTCATGATCTTTAGGTTCCTGCATCTAGGTGGGCGCTGCACTGCCAGATAGGAGCTTGCTTGGGATTCTCTCTCTCCCTCTTTCTCCTCCCCTGCTCACGCTGTCTCTCAAAATAAATTAATTAATTAAAAAAAAAAAAGAATTGGGGCACTTGGGTGGTTCAGTCTGTTAAGCGACCAACTTTGGCTCAGGTCATGATCTCACGGTTCATGAGTTCAAGCCCACATTGGGTTCTCTGCTGTCAGCACAGAGCCCATTTCAGATCCTCTATCCCACCCCCCTCTTGCTGCCCCTCCCCTGCTCACACTCTCTCTCTCAAAAATAAATAAACATTAAAAAAAAAAATCAAGCCAAGACTCAGCATGAAGGAGAAGGAAAGACAAGAAAGAGAGCAAGAGGGCCACCAAGGTTCCTACCAGGGCTGTCCTTTCCAATTCCAGTAAATTCCTGGGCCACTGTGTCCCGGGAGACCCTCCTGTCATATGCAGTCCAATAAGCCCTTACCATCAGATCTTGCTCCTTAGGGATAACTTCACCAAAACCTTATCTGTGTCCTATTTTTCTAGCCTGTGTTTCTGTGGTGAAAGATGTTGAATCAAAGTAACGGAGGGAAATATCACCTGTCGTACGATGAAGAGAGAGAAAAAGATAACAGGAAGCAGACATGGGGATAAGAAAGGGAAAGTGGAGGCTGTAAAAAGGAAAGCAGATCGATCACAACAGCCGAGATACAGAAGCGGCCCGAGCGTCCACGAATAGATGCATGGATAAAGGTGTGGCGTATGTCTGTGATGGAATATTACTCAGCCAGAAACAAGAAATGAGATCTTGCCATTTGCAACAACATGG